>NC_091538.1:44642500-45267500 GCF_042242935.1 Bactrocera oleae | reverse complement strand
TATATAGTATGCAGGTCGGTAGTTAGGAAAGTGAATTCCGAGAAACTTAGACAGTATAATTAAGGCAGAATTTATGTCTTCAGCTGATGATGTTTGTTGCTGAAGCGAGTACTGATAGTTAAAGATCGTGAAAATTTTTTACCTTTCTTTTTATATTATCTTAAAGAAGGTGAATTGTCTGAAAAATATACCATTAAAGATTTGAGAATTAGTTTTAAGATAAAATAGTTGGTAAAGGTATAATTTTCATTGAAAAATATCGTAAATTTGACACAAATGATAGAAATCTTTAATCCGGAAACGCTCCTTAATATATAAATAATAAAATATAGTGACAAAAAATTGATTGCAAATTTTAAGAGGTCAGAGTATCTGTGTTCACACTCAGCAAATAGCAACCAACCTGTTCCGGAAAAGGTTGTTATTCTCTTTTTACTGCAAAACATATTATAACCGTCAATAAATTTTATATACAAACGTTAATACTTTAAACCATCGCTTTATAACGTCGTAGTTACCACAAATTTTGAGGAAACTATAGCAAATCAATAAAAGTGTTTCAAATTGCTTCAGTTTATTAAGATATTTATTTGTTTGCGTAAAATGTATAAAAAAGAAATAAAATCTGTTTTTAGTCTATAAATAAAACAAAACAATATCTTTCGTTTCGAAGCAAGAGGTTTGTACAACTAAGGTCGGCGCTCATTCCATTTACCATAATAAAACCGAACTGCGAAATAAAATTCTGTAGCTTGTGAGTAACCATGGTGTTTTAGAAGCAACAATGTTTGTACGCATGTAATATACATATATTTAGGGTCGTTATTATGTGGGTAATAAAGTTCACTCCTCCTTGATCCATTTGTTGCGCTCATAAATTTTAAAATTCGAACTGTTTCGTTTTTCTTTCAATCAGTTCGATTTAACCAACATTACACCAGAACACATCTCCTTTATCACCATACTCTACTGCGGGAAAGAGATTTTAAGCTTTAGTTCTTGATAATGAAGGCTCCCACATACACTTTTCAAACGATTTTTAGGATTTCATAGCGATAATTACATTTGCAAAATTCTTAGCAAAGTTAAATATTAATGTATTTCATAAAAAAAGTTGCCAGACTAAATTTTAATCAATAATCTTGTTAAAATTGCATACATATGAAAAAGAAGGTTTTTGTCAACATTGTTGAAAACTGACTTAAGGTACTGAAATTAGTTAAGTGAGTTAATTTTGCTCAGTTGGTATATTTATATCCATAAATACCTGTTGTTGCAAACAACCGTTATGTAAGCATGTAGGGATTAATTTTTAATTCCGATTTTGGGCATTTTTTATTTTTAGTAAATATTTGTAAAATATAAATCGTATGGAATTGTAAGTTTTCTCTAGAGTATTGAAGATGATGGCTCAGTGCGAGCGCTAGAACACGAAGTACGCAAATGCGAAACTACGTTAATTCAGAAAAAAATTTATTACTTTACTAAATGTTTGGGATGAACTTTTTTCAATTTGGTATTTTTTGTTAATTTCTAATTCGGTTTATGGAAATAATTTTTGTTTTTTTGTTTTTATACTCTTGCAACATGTTGCTACAGAGTATAATAACTTTGTGCACCTAACCTAATTTCCTAAAACTAATCGAAATAGTTAAAGGTTTATAAATATAAATGATCAGAATGAAGAGGCGAGTTGAAATTCGGATATCTGTCTGTCCATAAGCTCGTCCGTCTGTAATTTGAGTAAAATTTTAAATATCGTCATGAAATTTTGTACATGAGTACCCTGGTCAAATCGAAAGCATGAATTCGTAGATGGGCGTAAATTGCAGTAACGAGGGGCACGTGCTGTGTGTAAACCTTTAAAACGTTGGCGTGGCCCCGCCCCTTAATAGGTTTTATGTATATATCTCCCAAACCATTTAAGATATATTTCCTAATGTTTTCGACCTCAAGTCAAAAAATTGTCAAAATCGGACCAAAACTATTCAAGCCCCCAGTTACCGAAGATGTGAAACCCAGCGCCTATTGCTGCCTTTTTACCGAAAATATTGATGAATGCAAGAGATATTTAATTGAAATTCAGAGAGAATTCTCTCCTTATAATAGTATGTCGAGATGTGTAAAATGGGTTGAATCGTATCAATACTTCCCTTAGCCCCTATATAACTAATAGAAAGATTTTCGACTTTCGTCTGACTTTATGGCGCATAAATCGGCCAATATGTGAGTTATATAAATAAAATGAACTAAACATATTTTTCTAATGACGCTGCATATTTGCGCCTAAAATGAATAAGATCAGATGAGAACTTACCCTAGTCCACATACAACTAATATCAGGATTTTCAAACATCAGGTTAACCTTACATATTATATGTATGTTCATGATGGTATGTGAGGTACTTCAATGAAAATCAGATTATCTCAGCATCTGTTTTTGTTAATAATATGTAGTAATGCCAAAAATAGATGAAATTGGTTTAATGCTAAACCTATCTTCCATATAACATTACTTACTTACTAAATACTTGTAATGTCTTCCCAAAGTAGTCTCTCAACAGGGTATATAAAATTTTCCAACATGTGTGCAACACCTAGAAGGAAACGTCGGAGACCTTATAAAATATATATCTAAATGACCAGCGTGACGAACTGAGTCGATTTTGCCATTCAGTTTTTGAGATATCGATCTGAATTTTCTTACACGTTCTTTTCTCCCCAAGAAGCTGCTCATTTGTCAGAACCGTCGATATCGAACCACAATAGCATACAATTGCCATACAATCTCCGAAGAATTTGTTCAGATCGTATCACAATAGCTTGTAGCTATCATAAAAACTAAACAATTGTTGTGAACAATTGTGCAGGGCATTGTAGCTTCGGTGCAACCTAAGTCATATAGTCACCGCAAACAATACAAAAACTATTCGAATCATTTAAACAAGTTTTTCTTAATATAGCCATAGCGGTTTATTAATGAAATTTAGTAAATAAATTCAAGTTAGCCGATTAGCGATATTTCTAGAAGTATGTGTTATTATCTACAGAGCGCCTGGAGCCACAACTTTATTGAGCTGGCTAATATCTACTTCTGTCAGTTCGGGGTTCGTAGAAAATATGGAAACCAAGATGCGTCAATCTTAATCTGGCAAAAGCTGGACAGTAAAGGATCTTCCTTCCTGCAAGTTTGACAAGTTGCGTTCTCCAAAATCTTTAGCCTCACCGTGCGAGTGCCAATGGGACAGTGTCCAGTTAGGACACCTATCATTGCGGTCATGTGAACAATGCTAAAAGCTAGTATTTCCATGTACCTTTTGAGTTACACTCTAGGCCAGAAGGTTTTCGCAACCCCACAAGTGCTGGTTGCTGAAGAACGCTTTTGAGCTCGCGCGAAGCTCATTAATCCAGCGCCCGAATGCGCAACGACAGGGGAACACCTGCTCGTTCCCATCCTAATGGGATTTGGGTAAGGGTGCCCTTTCTTGCAAGCTCATCGACTTCACAGTTTCGGACGATTCCGCTATCACTGTCAGTGAGCTCAATGCCTGTATTGCAACTCTGCTATCGGAGTGGATGTATACCTTCCTAAAAGAAGAAGCACTTCGTTGAAGTACATCTACTGCCATCTTAATAGCTGCCACAAAAGTTGACTCAGAGCTCCCGACAGAACACACCCCTCTAACCTTCCCCTTAAACTGCGACCTTTTCGTGCAAAAAACACGCAGCGGCTTTTCTCCAGCGACACCGGATGCAATCGAAGTACGAGAGGATATCGGTATGTTCCTCTCTAGGAACCTTAATGTGTCCGGCTTCCCGGAGTCTGATAGCAAACTTTGCTGCAATGCATTTGTCGGCTATGTCGACGGGCACAGCTCTTGGCGAGAGCTCCCACCGCTTCTCAACAACTCCTCTATAGCACTATAAGGCAACCAATGCCTGCCTAACCCGCTCCTCAACATTGGGCTTCCATGATAGCAAAATGAGGAAAGGGATTAATTCGGGATTTTATACCTCCTTGTAAATAAAGCCTGTTCAGTTTGATTTGATTGACAGCTAGGGCGCTTCTTTCCGCCCAGCTAGCTATCACATTGGGGTACTATTGTGTTAGCTCATAGACGGTATCTAGGAGCAACATCATCTGCATAGGCTATCACCCGACAGAATACCACGCACTGTGGTGCCTCTATTGACCTTTTCTGCCCCACATCGCCCTGACAGTTCTGGCACAGAGAAGAGAATATATGAGATGTTTGAGGCTCGATTCGAACTTAAACCTCCCTAGAGTATTAATGACCCCTTTCGGCCGCATATTATTGAATGTTCCCTCAATTTCGAGAAATGTTCCCACCGCATATTCCTTATTTATGAGGGCGCCCTCCAGTCATGTCGCGACGGCGTGTAAAGCAGTTTTTACCGATCTGCCTTAGCTGCAGTCATGCTGAACCCTTAATATCATGTCTCGCGGTATACCGTCCCTGATGTGTAGGTCCATAAGCCTCTTCAGCATCTTTAACAAAAACGAGGAGAGGCTAATAGACCTAAAATTCTTGGCATGAGAGTTTTTTCCGGCCTTCGGAATGAACGCCATCCGTATCATGCCTCCAAGCCTATACTTTCCAGGATCATTTCTCTAGTCAGTTCCATTTACTTTCTTTGCCATTCATCT
Organism: Bactrocera oleae; assembly: GCF_042242935.1. NCBI lineage: Eukaryota > Metazoa > Arthropoda > Insecta > Diptera > Tephritidae > Bactrocera > Bactrocera oleae. The sequence continues at coordinate 45,262,831 of NC_091538.1, read as the reverse complement.
AACTACAAATTAATGTTTGTATGAGCCATAATTAAAAACAAAACAATGAATTGAACTTGTCTTTAAAATAATAAGTATCTTTAGGTGCAAATATTTAAACAACTTATACATCACTTGGATACATAAGTCACTTTCTCCTTCGACCTTACAAAAACCAAAATTCCTATCTACCGTTATAATTTCCTCATTACGCAAGTGAAGAAGACTAAACTTCGTTTGCAAATGTTTCACCTAATGATATAAAGTTTAATTATTTTTAAGTGGACAAAATAGCAATACCACGAGGCAACACCCACCTGTATTTTCCTTAATGGCTTCCTTATTAATTTATCCTTAAATCGAAAAATTGTTTATGTTGTAATGACTTTTTACTCGCTGCAGGCCATTAAATTTAATGTGGCTACCTACCTTTAAAATTTCAAGCTGCAAATGAGAGTCTCATATTTGCTAGCTCTGCACAGCAAAATTTTGATATTAATGCATCGTACTCGTTCACTGTTTGCTGGAGGTGTTTTTGCAAATATTTTGCTTCTGATCCCTTTTTGATAGCTTTGAATATCTATGTATGTACAATAATATAATATAATCGCCCTTTGATCTGCTGGCGGTGAATATTAAATTTTAAATCCGAAGTCAACTTTTAATCGTCAATAGATGAGTTTAATGACCTTTAAAAAAATGCTCACGTGCTTCATATTGATGCAATAATGCGAGAAGGGCGCAAGAGATCTCTGATATTGTCTGAATGCTGCTGTTTACAGCACTTTCTATTTCGGCAAGTAAGTATATCTATTACTCACACATGCCAGTATATAAGATTAAACCAGTTTTAAAAAGCGTGCAATCTCCTATATTACCGTTTTTAGTAATCGGTGTATAGGAGTCAACTTCGGTGAATAGCCTATTTAAAAAAAATATTCCGGCAAAGTGGATCCAATCTTCAATAGCCTGAACCATTCAAATGCCTAAACTCTATTTCTCGTTAATTTCCGCTCAAATGCAAAAATGTTTCCATCAAAATCATATTCATGCTTTAACAAGTAAGAATGGGCTAAGTTCGGGAGTAACCAAACCTCCTTGCTACTGCAATCTTCTGTACCAAATTACAATTTTATATCTTGATTTAGTGCTTAGTGATGGCATTTTATATGTTTTTAAATAATGGCGCTTTGTAGGCGTGGCATCGGTCCGATTATGCCTATTTACAAAGTCGTGCTTACTTTTTTGCCAATCAACACGTGTACCAAGTTTCATTAAGATATCTTAATTTTTAATCAAGTACAAGTTTGCAAAGACAGACGGACGGACAGACAGTCACCCGGATTTCAGCTGGCCTTTTTATACTGATCATTTATATATATAACCCTATATCTAACTCGATTACTTTTAGGTGATACAAACAACCGTTAGGTGAACAGTACTGTTATACTCTGTAGCAGCATGTTGCAGGAGTGTATAAACGAGATGTCTTTTACTCGATTATTTCAAAATCGCTCGCTGAAGGTAGATGATACGTCAGCAGATATGTGTTAATATAGTAAACATATATTTACTTGTATCTCGTTATCGTTACAAGCACGTGAGTAAGTGCGTGGACGCTGACTACCAGAATTAATTTAAATTTGCTAAATTTGACAGTTGAGAAGCATGTAAATACTCCACTCTTGACTGACTGACAGTCTGACGAACTGATTGTTTGGTTAGTGCATCGTTGTGAGCTTTTGTGTGAGTATTTTTGACTGCTTGCCTGACTGAATGAATGACTGAATGTCATTTAACCATCAGCGCCCCTAATGACAGCGGTCGCTTATGCGCACACGCACATGCACAAATGAGTTCATGCAATAATATACTTACACGCATGCATAGGCGCATTCGCGGCGCACATGTGCCAGCTCTTGTCAGACATTTAACGAGGTCATGTTTGTGGCTTTTTACTTTATTTCATTTCAGCTCCTTTCATTTTTTAAATCAACAAAAGCTCTTCCGCTGCGCCTGTCATTGCGTCTGGCTCGTTGTTCACTGTCACATTAGCGGTTTTGTTGTTGCTCTTCATTGACGTTTTCGTAAATATTCGCTCTGCCCTCCCAAGTAAAAGCATGACCGTTGTCGTCGATATGAGTTTGGTGCTCCCCGGCGTATGAGTAATATTTTTCGTTATATTTTACTTATTATATGTTTTATTGTAGTTGTTTGTGTATTTTTGACGCTGCTGCGCGTATGTGCTTTATATTCAACTCTTGTCACATGCACAACAGCCTCATTGGTGTTGATGGCTGTGAATATATAAACAAGTTACACGCAGCCATTACAGCGACGCTGGCAAACACACTTAAAGTACATATTCTACTTCATGCATGCCAAAATAAATATATTTCACATACTTTGACGATGATGCTCGTTTCGTATGTATCTACTAAAAGTAAAAATTTCAGTTATCTTTCGTTATATGAACTTGTCAGCATGCATAAAGCTCAAGTTTGGTCGTAAAAGCAAAAAAGTCTGAATATTGTAAGAAAATGTCTGTGTTATATGAAGTGTTTATACTTGCTTATACAAGTATAGGTATAGTATATATTTTAAGATCGCTTGTAAAAAGTCAGAAACTTTTGTCATATTTTGTGGATTTTTGGTGATTTTTACGTAAATAATTCTAAAAGTTGAAGAGAGTAGATATATCTTCAGTATATTGACAATAAATCTTAGTGAATTCAATAATTATAACATTAAAAATGGAACTTCAGCTTAGCTTGGTTTTCATATGTCAAATGTTAAGAGTTTCAGCCCGATTTTCGCCTTAATAGTGTATCATATCGTCATATATTGCTTAAAGTGGATGAAAAATCCATCATTAGATAGCAGATGGTTCTGAAACTCGTTCACTGATGAATGTTCTATTTTTTGGTAACATTTTTATAACCACTTGACTTATTTCATATTCATTTAATAATATCAGATTGTGTGTATCTACTGTTCGACTGCACCAAAATTTATTTTTACCGAGTTTTTTGAACCGTTGCAGCCATTTCATAGTTTCACAGCACATTTTCCTTCATTGAATTTCGGACTTAATTCAGCTTTCAGAACTCAAAAATGTGTATGCCAATGGATTTGCGGTTAATTCTCTAAAGGGAGGAACCACTTACTCAACCTGCTGACTGGGGACATTACTGAAATATGAAAGTGATCATGAAACCCAATACAAATTTATGTTAATGTTGTGAAACTCTGTTATGTTCATGAAATATGGACAGAGCTAAAAAACTCAGCAATAGAAAGCAAAGGTGTAAGCGTAGTATAAAACTGACTAAAATCAATGAAATTATTAAATCGTTGTCTTCTTAAGCCGTATAAACAGTATTGGTAGCATTCGAAGTTATATACGAAGTGACTCTTCAACTTTGTACATATTTTTGTTTAAGGCTGTCAATTTTGCTTATACTAAATCGCTGAATCGATCTCTTCGACATATCAAAAAACGACGAAGTTATTGGCTATCATAAGCGAAGTAAAATGGAGTTGCTACATAATATTGTATATTGTGCATGAAAAAAGCAACGGCTAGGTCAGGGTATTTTCTTCATTGGTTCGACGCTAAACATATGTTCAAAGTTAACGTTGGATGCGTATTTTATGGGCATAATGTTATTAGAGATATTAAACAGTTACCTAATTATATATATTTTTTGAGATGCACTTGGTGGTTAGAAAGAAAAAACCATGTTGTTAGAAACTCCCTCCGTCATGATTTGTCCCACTGAATAGTCCTCGGCCAGTTAATATTTTATAATAGATTAGTCTATGTCAACGTCTACAAGAGATAATAAAAATGGAGTTTCACAATATTTAGAATGCTGGCCTCTCACCTATATATTTTATTTAATACTATCCGTAAACAGTTTATAATGATTCCATTTTTTGGTATTAATCCTTTTAATGTATTGAAGTTATATACACACGTTGTGTGGCAAAAACTTTCTTAATATATAAAAATATAAAAGTTCTAAATTCAAAACTATTGTAACTGTCATTAATAAATTAACTTAGGGTTGCGATTGAAAGCTTAAAGAAGACTTTAACTTTATTTTACAGCTGTGAATCAAAGGACCATTCACAAAAGCTAGAGCTGCAGTAAATAGAGACATCAGAGAAGGTAAATCAAACTCAACAAATAATAATCACAAAGCCATTGAAAAGTTATATCATAACGAACAAAATATGTATCTATTGAAATTCTATAAAATATAGATACAAAATAACGTATTCACATATATGTATATTTATTAGGGTGTCCGCTTTTACAATTAAAGTTTCAATTTTTGCCCTAGGAAAAGGATTCTACGTAAATATGATTTTTATTTTCAATTTAAACCTTACCTAAATCACTTTACTTTTATATAGACTTGTTTGATCCTTTGCAACAAAGCTTTGATCTTTAAAGCAAATAAGTATACTACTTTGAAAAAGTGATATTCCAATACCAAAATTTCCGCTCTATAAAAAAGGTCAGAGTGATCTTTTTCATACAAACATTACTTTAAAGGTTATACGCAGTTAAACTTAAGATTCAAGTGTAGTGTATTCATATAGTACACCATGTCGTATGAGTAAAACAGAATATATAAATCACTTGTATGCATTCTCAGGACATATGATATATTATATACTGCGTATAGCTCTTGAAAGAATGTTCTTATGAAAATAATTGTCCAGACCTGTTTTGTAGAGCGGAAAATTTTGTTCTAGAATATAATTTCTTCAAGGTTAATGCAAAATATAAAGAGCTCCTTATTTTTAGGATAAAAACTGAAACTTCAGAGGGTGTGTACAAAAGCACAAACAACTACAGAAATAACGGACACCCTAGTGTATTTGAATAAATGCGTGCATTGTACATTCAAAAACAGTTAACACTCACATGTTAACGAACGATGTAGAAAAGTATAAATATCTATATTTAAAAACCTTTAAACACGCACAAATGTCGAAAAAGGATTTGCTGGTGTGCAAGCAAAAGCAAAGGGCTGTCATGTGGGAGGCAACGTGATACGTCGATGACAATCCAGTTTTCTTAAGCAAAAACATTAATACGGTTTACATGTAAAGACCGGAGAAAATTTCATTTTGGCAGATACAATCAACAAAATAAAAGTCTGCAAAAAATATGGCAAAATAAAATGAGAATTACAAAAATATAATAAAAGAAAAGGTGGGAAAGCAAGAAAACTTTAAAATGGGAAAATGTTGATAAGTTCGTTGGATATATGAGAAGCCAACGAAATACAGTGATAGACACATAATTTATGCAACTTTTTTGGGATAGAGCACAAATTACGTATGTTTGTGTCTATTTGTTATTAAGTTTGCCACGAAGTTTGTAACACCCAGAAGGAAACGTCGGAGGCCCTATAAAATATCTAAATAAAGGAGCAGCATGACAAGCTGGGTTAATTTAGCCGTGACTATCTGTTCGTCTGTCCATATATACGCGAACTTGTCCCTCAGCTGTTGAGGTATCGATCTGAAATTTTACACATGACCTTTTAAGCTCAATAAGCTGCTCATTTTTGGAACCGATACCGGACTATAGCATATAGCTGCCATACAAAAAGGACGATCGAAATCGAGTTCTTGTAAGAAATCTTTTGTATTTGTGAAAAGTATTATGGCTTTAGTGTAACCATCTGTAAAAATCCATAAGTCTTCAGCAGCATATTTTTCTTATGTATCGCAAGTACATTCTAACAAGCTTTAGCAAAGAGCAAAATTTGGGGCAAATACAAAAGGTAAGTTTAATTTTTCAAAGGATGACATGGATTGTGAATCTTGACTGTAATGCAATTTGATTGTTTTAATAACAAAAAGTATTTTATCTAGATCTTTTAACATAAAGCTTTATCGTGACAGTGAAAAACAAGTGATTTTTCTTTTAATATAGTCCCTGAACTTTTTGCAAAAAGGTAATATTTTCAGTTCACCACCTTTCAACCTTCTGATTTCTTGCATTTGGAAAATCTAGTTAATATTAAAATTTTTGCCAAAATATGTCCGTTACAAGGACCGTTGTAAGCTATGTGCAGTGAGCTCTTTCCAAGTGCCAATTTTGAGATCACAATTCTTATAGGTATAAAATGGTGTGATAAAAAGTCGGTTTCAATTAACGGAGAATCTTTCACCCAAACAGTCGTTGTATAAGGATTGGTGCACGTTCTAAATCGCCGCGTGTTCGATGGTACTTAAAGCTCCGCTTTTTAGTAACTACGCAAGAAAACAATTTCAGACAATATAATGAAAATACCATCCTGTGCGGTTGGAGATTCGAAATCATTGTGTTTCCTATAAATTTCATTAATTTCTCAACTTGAACTTGTGTTCAGGTGCTTAGCGTGATATCAGAATACAGAAATGGAAATAATTTCGTAAAAAGTTACGTGAATTACAATACGAGAATATATTGACGCTTGACAATTTAATAATAAGAGGAAATTTATACTTCTCACCATTTCCGTGCGGTCCTGACTTGAATAAGTACTCTCATTTCTAAAAGTTGAAGGTGGAGTACATTTTATTTATTCAAGCAAGCACTAATGGTCAGTCCATTACTACATAAATAGTATGGTATTATTTTATGAAATGGCTTCCACCCTGCCCTGAGAGAAAAACAATATTTGATTCTAATTAAGATAGCTAAATAAATAATCCATTAAGGCATTTAGGTAAAGTTATATGTGAGGCATTTTCCTGCTGGTCACCTCTATCGAAATGAGAGCTACTTCAGTTCATGCTACATGTAAAATATTAATTAGGCAACTAAAACGTCAAAACGTCACGGCCAGGAACTTAACTTGAACTAGGCCCCAACTATTTTGCCAACTATTGGATATCAAGTAAATTAAGAATTATTATATTTCCTCTTAGGCTTGCTATATAGTTAGCTATTTAAATATAATTCATATCGTCCGCTCCATGCTACTTTTAGACCCACCTGCCGACATCTGGGGTTGTATAGTTGGTATTTTGAGCTATCGTTCCTTTCTTATCGTTGGTCTGCCGCATGATTGATTGTTTGCATTAGGCGAATGACATCGCCGGCATGAAATTCACAGCGCCAGCGGAAAGTGTCTAGATTCAGTTATTGATAATTTAATAGCGTTTTACATTTGTAGCGTGTTTAATGCTATCAAGTTACGCCAGCAGCCTTATATTTGTAGGCATATGTGTGTTTATAGCAAAATGAGTTAATTTGCTTTCTATTGCATTTCTAAATCCAAGCGATTTATTATTAAGTCGTGTGATTTAAATAATGATATCTTCAGCAAAGAACCACAACAAAAATGTTTTCCATAAGCTAATACATTTGCAAGGATTTAATATAATATACGATTGTACATATATAATTTACTTTTACTTCCGCTATGTTTAGTGTTTGGTTAGTTAATCAATCTCTTATGGCTACTTTTCTGCTATTGTTTGGCATTGTTTGATTTAAACATCGCAGTTATATCTGGATAAACAAGTCTACATACACAAATAGAGCTAAGATAAAGTCGAGAGTCCTATTTTATTGAGCTTTCGGTAATTTCGCAGATAATTAGTGTTTCTGATTGATGACCCAATGATAAAGACTAAACTTCTTCAACTCTGTATAAGAAAAGTATAGAAATTAATAAGCTTAATAAAGTAATATTTATTTAGGTAATTATTTATTTAAGATACGAGTTCCATAAATAATATAAATATTGTCAGTGGAACACCTTTGTACATTTACTAAAAGAAAAAATAGAAAAGAAAGAAAAGAGAGGGGGGTTTTCCTCCCTCAATTCTTTAAAGTACAAGCATTAGAAAAATAAAAACTTTACACACAATATAACGGTACATTTTTCTGAAACGGTTCTTATATGTTTAGTGGTGTTCGAAATGTGCCACTTAATTTATAAGCAAGTGATTTATTTCTAAAAAAAAGCGTTATTTAAAAAAAAAACTTTGCGGGTTAGGAGAGTCCAATTGTCAATTTTTTTTTATTATGTTGATATTGTACAGGTCCCTGAAGTACGATAATATTTTGGGATTTACTCATTTCTTCCTTTGTCTGTAGCAGCCGCTAAGATTAGACGTGTTTTTTTGACCGTGGCGAACTTAATTTGTTAAAAGAAATGGATCAAAGAATTCTTTCGTGAATACTTGGCCAAAAACAATGTTGTAAAAATGTTCCGGCGTACGATTTGGACCTATTTCCTTGAACTGTAGTCGTATTACAAGATAGATGAAAATCGCTGAAGGAGCTAAAGGCTATCTCAAAAAGGGTTCGACGATTGGAAGAAGCAATGGCATAATTGAATAATGTCGAATGTGGACTATTTTGAAGGCGACACCGTTATTGTAGACAAATGAATACATTTTTTTTCAAAATCACAATATTTTTTTAACACATCTCATATATATACAGATTTGCACCTGCCGAAAATATAATTTATGTATACTAACTTTTTTCGGGAACACGTCTTTTAAATTAGTATAAAATATGTTTAACCATATAAATGGAACATTCCTAATAATATTAGGCGGTTTCAAAAGCAGTAGTGGATTGCAGTGAGTTTATTATATATTTGCATCAGCCAAATAGAGGCAGTGTTTTCGGATGTGAAAAATGTTATTATAAATGAGATCGTCAACATTTTTGTGACACTAATCGGAAAAAAATACGTTGCCTACATTCAGCGGTACCATTGAAAAATTAAACATACTTTTTTGAGTAAATTATTTTATTGCAATTGTTACTTCACAGGCAAAAGTTTAGCGAAAAATCTTTAAAAATATTTTAACTTAGTTTTTAATATATTTATATCATTGAAATACAATCAGACATTCATTACTCCCAAAATAATAAATTGAGGGTATATCTAGAGATTAAGATTACAAAAAGCTTTCTTCGTGAATATGGTCGAACGAATAGAACAAAATGTTCTAGATAAAAACCAAAAGAAATCATTAGTAGCGTGTCAGTGGGAAAACAAGAAGGCTAGACTCTAATGGTATTGCCTCCAAAATTTGTTTCTGCATAAAATTATTCAAGCTGTGTAAAATATATTCACAGAATAAACATTTTTTGGAAAATATCCTTTTGTTTTAGAAGCCCGCCATATTTTCCAAAGTCACTTGTTCTAAAACGAGAGTTTTAATAGAAACTTTTTTAACTAAAATTTTGTTTAAGAACATCCATTTACATACCAAATACCTGCACCATAACATATGGTATGCTTCAAGCTGAGCTTAAGAGCCAGTGATAAAATATCGGCTACAGTATCATACGTTTGTAGTAGCATAAACATATATGGAAAGAAAAAAACATTATATTACTATCATACCCTTCACAAATGAAAAAGATTCCATTGAAGAACTTGATGTGAACAAGATAATCCAAACTCGTTTCCACGTGAATCGGGTACACGCAACTGGAGCGGACCCGAATTTATATCTGGTCCAAGACTGTCAGGTAGGTAGAAACGCTAAACTATTTAAGGATCGTTTTTTAAGACAATAACAACTAAAGGTTCCAATCAGTCTCCTTTTCATTTGTTTGATAATTCCAAAGTACCCAAAGAGCATTAAATTCGACAGGCTGTAGAAGTCTCACCCTGTTTGCCGTAACGCATGCATACCACTTAACTATAAATACAATCGCAGTCAAAGTAGTGCTTTGTAGATGCAGGCGTCCTTATATTCATCTGTACAAATTTGAGTTTGCTTGTTGCTTTTTTTCCATGCAGGCATTTATTCTCGCACACCTACACTCATATCCATGCGGCCATAAAAGTATAAATTCATATGTTGCTAAAGTGTTAGTGCACTCGTATAAGCTCTTACTCAACAAGCTGTGAACAAAATGCATGCGAAGTGTTTTAAGAATTTTCATTGTATTCTAAATAAAAGTGTAGTAGAATAGAATAAATAAAAGTATATTCGGTGAATGCCACAGTGACAAGGACAACTAGCAAGGGCAAAAGTTCAGCTATGTAACTGTATTAATATATATGCAGTTATTAAATTTGTCTGGTGTATGCTTATATATTATATTATTTTAGATAGTATGAGTATTTATTTATCTTGTCACTTGAATTTCGATTGTTTACAGCGAGCTCTCTAAATAATACTTAGATACTTAAACAAATATTTGGCGGTCTTAAATATGTGCTAAGCGGGAAGATTATGCCAGCCATAAATTTGAGATCACGGTAAAAATTTCGGAAGAAAATTTTGATTGAGGATTTATTTTTTGCCCCAAAATTAATTTTAATGATTTTTGCGGTAATGAACGAGAAAAGGATCTAAGCGACCTGTACGCATGGGAGCTTAAAGTTTAAACTTTAACTAAGAATATTTTTTACTGATATTGAAAGCAAAATTAATTCTTATTTAATTCAAATTTCAAGGTACCATAAGTTTCTGAGTCAGATAAGATTACACCATATAAAGAAGTATGGTTTGATAGTTCGATTCTATAATATTTTCCATGATTCTCTATATACCTACAAGCTTTGAATTTCTGTCGATTATTAACCAAATATGTATTGTTTAGATCGGACCACTATATCTAATTGCTGCCGTCCAAAGTGACCAATCAAAATGAATGGAATTATGCCATTTTATGCTTTGAAAAATGCACCTGTAAAGCGTACACGTGTTATAGCTTCGGTGTAGCAGAAGTTAACGTTTTTTTATGTTTTACTATAAGTGATCTATTTTCTATATATCGATTTGTATTTAGATTACCTCCAAGCCTTCTTCGTTCTCTTTCAAATATTACATAAGTATGTATACATACATTTATACCCCACTATTAATATATGTAACTCATTTTCACCTGTCTTAAAACAAATAAACATTAAGATATTTGCAACATTTGCTAATTGAAATTTGATTGCTTTACCGAGGCTACAATCAGCTATTGCTATAACCATACTTATGCTGTCACGGCTGTCTCTGCTTGTGCGCCTAAATATATGCTATACAAGTAACTAATTAGCTAAAGAGCATGTCATTTATACCCAACCATACTGAAAATATCCACAATGTGTCATAAAAATTCCCAACAGCAGGTGTGTATCCACAGCTGGTCTGCTGGTATGAATACTTTTATGTGCCCTTATTTACTAATATTACTTGCTTAATAGAAATACCGAATATGCAGCTCTTGTAGTAAATTTCTTAAGAAATTTCATTTAAGCGCTTTATTCTCAAGCAATTAATGTCAAGTTACAAATACTTAAGTATTGTGTGGTCACTTATTTCTTGCGGCATATGTGAACTGTTCTTTTCGACAATTGCTTTCCATATACACAATAGGAAGTGTATAGATTTAATTAGTCTCAAAGTGTTATTATTTCGTGATTTTTAGCACTTAACTACCAAATTTTTAATATTTGTTAAAAACTAAAGAATATGGTTAAAACACAACTGAAAAAATCGAACGCTGAGTCAGTTTCTGGTACAAGAGGCAGATACTTGCCCGAAACGGCTGCACCAAAGCTATAATACCTTTCACAGGTGCCTTTTCTATAGCGTAAGAGGATATAAAAAGGGTTTTATCTTAATTTTGATCGGTAAGCTATATATTATAGTGGTCCCATCCCAACAATTTATTCAGAGATTGTAGCGGTGCCTTCAGCAATAATCTGAGTCAAATTTTGTAAAGATAGCTTGTCAAGTAAAGAACTTTTCTCCACAAGAACTTGATTTCGGTCAGCTTGAACGGCGGCTATATCCTATAGTGGTCCAATGCCATCGATTCCGACAAATAAGCAGCTACTTTGATAGAAAAGGATATGTGCAAACGCTCAAATCGATATCGCAAAAACTGAGGGACGAGTTCGTGTATACCATATACAGACAGACAGACGTGCAGGACTAAATTGACTTAGTTCGTCCCGCTATTAATTCATAGGTTTATATACTTTTAGAACCGTCGAGTATTTATATTGATTGTACCACTTCTAATAAAAAAGTGTGTACTTTATTCTACTTTATATTTCGCTATGACCCGTTACTCCAATCTTCTCTTATCAACGAGTGCAGGTTTCATAAAAATTGCTCTCATATTCCATTTTGTTTGAACGACTCAACTACAATAACTTTTTATATTTTAAATAGAAATTTGAGAATTTTGAGGTTGTAAGTGGTAGGCAATCTAGGTTAACTTTCTGAAAAGATGTCTTCTTTCTCTTTTCCTCCTTCGTTGTTCACGTTCTGCTAGAAAAATTTCTTATAGTCTCATATATTTGAAATACTTTTGGATATTTTTTGCAAAAACTTTCTGAAATACACAGCTCGAAAATACTGCTATTATATTTTAAAACTAAAAAAAAAGTCTCGAAATATCTTTTCTTCACAAAAAAATACAACAGAATAACTAATTAATAAGAAAGTAAATAATTAATGAGCTACTGACCACATCTTTCGCACAAAAAATGTTTTCTCTTTTTCTTATTATCGCATTACTTCAGGTGTCTCTTATTTTCTACATACTTGTATAGCTGTATTTAATACAGATACATACAAATAAGTATATGTGCACAAATTACCTTATAACAGCTCCTGTAAGTCTCCACATTGCTGTGGTCCACTTAGATTAGCCGTCTACCTGCATACTTGGCTTTTCTCTTAATCTATCTCCTAAATTCTGCTGCGCCGAAACTTTTTCTCTAGTGGCTGTGAATATTAGGCCGATTCCCATTTTCCTGCTCGTTAAGTAAAAATTACTTTGTATACTTAGTAACACTTTATTTCTTTATTTTCCTCATTTAAATTAGCATTTGTACATAAAGTTGCTTAAATGTACCTATGTACTATATAAGAGTATGTATACCTATATATATTGAGATATATTTTAATATACTTACATCGAGCTGCAGAGGTAATTCTGTCCCACGTGTTTGTTCTAACCAAAAGTAATCCCCTTGTGTAATAAACATAGACGAACCTGCCGTTGGCTACTTAAGCACTTTTCTTCTTTTCTCTCGCAGCTAAGCTAACACCTATAGTATGTGTGTACATATAGTGTGTTTGTGTGTCCGTGTAAGCTTTTTTAAACATCTCTGCAGTTTACGCAGTTTCATGTTGCTCTCCACACGCCTGTTCTCATTTATGTAAAGCTCAAGCGAATTTGTGTTGCTGCTCTAATTGTTGTTGCTATTGATGTGCGATCTGAGTGTGTGAAACGGTTGTCATTTCCTGCTTACCTCATACATATGAGTGCGTATGCTTGAGTGGTCCTTATATGCTGCCACAGGATTTGTGTGAATGATATTTAAGGACAACTATTTTTTCACCATTAAATTTAGCCATTTGCTTTTATGTACCTACAAGTATATATGTGAGTTAGTCAAATGTTAGGTTAAGGTTAGTTTTTTGTTTTCTCTTCTTTTTTACTTTTTTTGCGCACTGAGTGCAAGTTGCTCAACCATTGTAATCTTCGGCCAGAAATCTTTACTTACGAAAAATAAAATCGGAATTGTGTGTGGTATTTGGTTGATTGAATGTGAAATATCATGTGATCCCTCACATGCAAACACTGAAAATTTAGAGAATTTTTTATATTGTTTTCCCTTTATGTTTATTTCCTTTTTTCTTAAGCAAAAATCATTTATAAATCGTTGAAAGCTTTATGTGAACTGGAACACAATACTTCCGCTTTCGTGCCTCCAACCATAATGAAAATGGCAACTGCATAGTCTCTGTATGTCTGAAGGGTATATAATAAGTTTGCTGTGAAACTCCCTGCATATTTTGTAATGACCATAAGCATTTGGCACTGAAGTTTTTCGTGTCCTTTCGCTATGAATCGAATGCCTTTCCGGCCAATAAGGGTATTTCGGTTTGCATGCTTCAACTTTTCGAACAACACTTAATTACATGCATAGCCGACATAAATGCCTCACTAATTAATTGCGCCATGCAATCATTTTGTAGTAGATGATCTAGGTAGCAAAAGCAGTACTTATCTAACCCTCAAATCAGTATTTAATACAGATCTGTAAATATTTTCTAGGCATAAATACATATGTACTATATATAAATAATGTATACGAGTATATATCGCATATGTATGGTCAATAAAGAAAAGCGTCAAAGGAGTAAGTAGCAACCATAAAAAAGGGATTATGTGTAGTGAATGAAGTCAACTCGAACCTGACAAAGGTAAATGAAATATTTAAGAGAAGAGTTTAAAATTATAAAACAGAATAATTTAAAATAGGAAATTGCTTTCGCTATGAACTACTTAAGGTATGTAGGAAAGTATTCTTTGCCTCTTTTCATCTTAACATGGTTTCTCGTATACTAGAATATTTTTTTAATATATAACGTACAGGTTAGGTTAGGTTAGAGGGTCGATCCTAAGAAAGATCACACTTGGACAGCTTAAACGCCGGTCCGTTGTGGTACCCAAAACTCCTATGAGCCGGATCAATAGACCCTTACATGTCGACAAAGCGCTTTGTGCCTATGACAAACTTGTTGAGACGGCCAATATTTGTTTCGGCTAAATCTTCTGGTCCGCCAAAAGTGTGATTGCTGACATGTTTCAATCGCAACCTAGGAAAAGCCGGACAGTGGAGGAGAAAGTGCCGGAATGTTTCCATTTCACCCTCCTCCATAACGTACATAACCAAAGACAATTTTAAAATAATCAAACTACTAACAATTTTCCATCCAAAAATCTTCTTTCAAAGGTTTTTCTGTTCAAGGTTTTCTATAATAACAGCAATGACCTAACCTAATATTTATTTATGGATTACATATACACCCTTCTCCTACCTAATATCTTCAGCTAAAAATAGGCATAAGCAAAATGAAACCATTTAAACATTGTTGAATTTTATTGGTACTTTCTAAAGCTGTTTATAGTATAGCAGCTTTCACACAACTCTACACACTTCCATATATCTCTACGCTCAACCGAATGAGTGCGAGTAAGGCTGAGTAACATATTTAGCCAAGTATGAATATGCGGGGCATTATTGGAGTAATCAAGCGCGCAACAAACGAACCAATCAACTAAATTTCATCACCCAACCCAGTTTCGGATGCAGAGTTAACTTAGTGATGATAGACAATGGCTGACAGCACGGCGCTCCAAAGCGATCCTTTGTAATCCTTTAGTCAGGTCGCCGAGCAGACGGCAGCGACTAACATGTCCAGCGAACTGTGAATTCATTTGCCTATAGAATTTGTTGTTGTGTTGTTGGTAAATACATAAATGTACGGGTATATTGTCTATTTTAATTCGAAAATACACAGTTGGGCAGACATGTGCATTTAGCGGTGGATGTGATGGACGTATGAATACAAATGTAAGTATGTCCAGTAATAAACAATAGACATCGATACATATTTGCATACCAAGTTGGCATATAATCTACATAGTATTGTATATAAAACTCATACGCCCTGGTGATCCAGCGCCTACCTGGTATGCAGCTTTGAAACATTGTAATGAAGCTATTAAACCGATATGGTATAATACACCGTATTGGTTGTACATTAATTCCTAAAGATTTCTAAACCAAACATTTCCGAAACTTAGCAATCGTTTTTGTAGCAGATAAGGAATTATTTCAAGAAATCTAATCATCTACCCCAGCGACAATTGAAACACAATTTAATTTGATGTTATATATTATACTTACTTTTGGGTGTATACACTTTTTTTAAACGGAAACTTAACTTTTACAAAAGACCGCGGTTACCGAGCTAATTTTCGGAATCATTAATAGCAACGCAGATTATCTAAAACAAAGCAGAAAACGCAATCTTAATCTACAAAAGATTTGTAAGTAAAGTGTGTATGTTTTTAGTTTATCTTTTTTGTTTTTGTTTATGTTGGAGATTCAATTCGTGACTGAAAACCAAAGGCGTAGAGTTTCAATAGTAACAAAAAATAGTTTGAGTTTACTAAACTATATTACTCCAAAGCTATAGTTAGGTTTCTAGCGGATACGTGCAATAAAGAAATTTTAAGCTTTACGTGCTGAGTTAACAGAATGGAATGTTCCGAAACTATAATGGAGTTGATAGGCAAACACTTTTTTCCATTCTTCCACTTAAATAATGCTTTTAGGGCCCGAACGTAAACTTTAAAACAAAAAAAAAAAATTTTTTTTTGACACTCCTGGTCTGACGGAAACTTCTAGAATACTACTGAAAGTAATATTTGATTTATGAGATTAGTAGAAAATTGAGATTTTAAGGTATAATCATATTTAGATCAAAATCAATCATGGAATGTTACATATATACTACAAGTAGCTCCAAATTAATTTTTAAAAATTTTATATCTGTCGTGAGAACACATGCAACGTTACAAGCCATTCTGTCAATTAATTAGTCCATTTGAAGTGGACATGTCAGAGTAATTTTTTAATATTGAAGAAATTTAATATCACACAGTGATTAGATTCTTTACTTTGAAATATTTAAAAGCAAAAGAAGTTTATGAACAATTCTTAGAAGTGTTACAATCAATTTATTGAAGGAAACTTTTGGTGAGCGCATTATCTCGCGTCGTGGGCCAGTGGCGTGGCCTCTAAAGACGTGCGATTTAACACCGCTGGAATATTTTTTAGGTGTTATATGAAATCGCTTGTCTACGCAGATAAGCTCGAGACGATTAATGCTGCAAAATGTAGTTGACTTGGTCTTCTCTGCTGGAATTTAGGGGAGACTACCGCGGCCGTAACCTGATATAATTTTTAAAACATAATACATATTAAAAAACCCTTTTGTTTATAATAGAGCTTCTGGCCATAACATTAAATTACTAACCTAATTCTGTTTTTACACGCTAGATTGGTTCCAGAAATCGTGCAAATACCGTGTAAAAACAGACAGTGAACATACCCCTAAATTTGTGCTATTTACAATTGCTCTAGGCAGTAAACTTGCTTGTATCCACAAAAAGAGGATTCCTCTTAATTTGTGATGTAAACATATATCGCAAAAATTAAATCTGACAAATAAAATGTAAGCCCAAAAATAGTTAATCGTGATAAATGGAAAAAAATCGTGTACAAAAATTAAAAATTATTTTATTTTTAAACCGTGTTAAATCTAAAACGTGTAAAAACCGAATTAAGTGCATATGCATTATATGCGTTTCTTCTTGAAACCAAATGCCTATAAAAGCCCCCTTAATTCTACATATAGAAGGGCGGTCTGCTGAGAACTTGGCTTATAAAAGAAAAATTAAAAGTTTGCAAGAATGACGAATTAAAGTCTCCTTTTAGCTTAATATACTTGATCTAGCGATTCGTCAATTACTTTAACCGTCTGAAACTGGAAGTCTGAAAAGTAGATCTTTGTGACAGCGATAACTTAAAATTTTTGCTCAGCGAATCAATTTTCAAACAGATATAAGTAAAACGGAGTTAAGTATGCTAGACAAGTCAACACTACATAGCCGAACCCGACTTATGTGGTAAAAAAGTCAGCGAAGCAAGACCTTCAACTGTATTTCATTATTTTTTGCATCTGAGTACTCCATGGCCTTAGAAACAGTAAAATATATATATTTTTGGTACAATACATTCAAATAGGTCTTCTGCAAATCAAGCTAGTGGAAGACATTTTCACAATTTATGGTAAACCACAGCAAAAAAAAAATGTGCATAATCGTATACAGTTATGTAAGCCTCAGATATGCGTGTGAAATGCTCACACGTTTTACTGGCGTGTGCAGACGAGCCTGGCGCACAACCAGCTTACTATATTCTTGCCACTTGTTCGCCAGCTCACTCCCTTCTTTGATTGCGCAAACTTGTACTCAACTGCTGAGATTTTTATCGCAATTCGGTGAAGTATAAGATAAAAGTGAAATAAAACCGAAGAAAAACGCAAAAGAATATCATAAAACTTACATGTATTCGCTACATATGTTCACTGCTTTTTGCTCCTTGCATTTTACTTTCCATTAAGCTACTTGTTTACTATTCTCTTGCGTCATTGCGAAGTTCAGTTTGCCACGTAAAAGCGCACCAAACATATTTTCGGTTATAATTTACGTTATTACACATTTTTGCATTCAGCAATTGACGGCGCAAATTTTTTGATAAATGCGTGAGCGTTGTACCAGTGAGCGTTGGTCTTTTCAAATGGTTCGCTTGCTTTGATGGCAATTTCCAGCTGCCGCGGTTCACTTTCTATTTATTTAGACCACGTCAATTATGCGTTTACACGTGTAGCAAGTTTTTATTTGGAGATTTTTTGCCCTCAGTCTTGCTTTTTATTGTTCCGCCAGACGGTTGGAGCGCACAAAGCAACAAAGATAACCGCTTTCTTCAATCTTTTATCCACTTTTATTCATTCTCAACACGCAATAGTTGCACCCTTTCCCCCTGCCACACGCCACCGCTCAGCTCTGAGTTGCAGACATTACTCATAATAACAAGTTTTAGCATTCTGATCCTAAGCACATCTACTAATATAATAACGTATATACATACTACATAAATATATAACTGCTGCTGTTTGGCTGAGCATGTGTGTGGCCTCGTGTGTATCTCTTACATGACAAGTTAAGCTTTGATTTTAGATGTGTTTGCTTAGGATTTCCTTTCGCTAAAATTATATGTGTGCTTAACAACAAAATTATCGATCTGCCAAACATATATTGTGGCAGGGCTTAGTTTGTAGGTCAAAGCATGTAAGTTTTCTCTGCACAATGTGAGAGGAGTACAGAAGTATGAACTTCAGTATATGCCCAACCGGTAAACTCTTGTATCTTTAGTAAATTACATCAGACTTCTCTAATTCACCACACTTATTGGACATTTAAAGCTTACGATACGGCGTACTCGTGTGTACATGGCGTATGAGTCACTTTAATGTATCCTTGTAATACAATATGTAATAATTGTATTTAAGAATACATGAGTAAGACTGTCAAAGTTACTTAGAGACAGAAGAACATTAGTTAGAATAAGTACTATAATTTCTCGCAAATTATCAAAATAATGGTTTGTCGAGTGTTATACGGGAGCACTAATCATTCGAAAATAAATTTTTAATTTATGTACATGATATAAGGGCACCGAAAATGACGAACCGGAAATCAAACATCATCAAACATTTCACCAACTGATTTTAGACAATTGTAAAATGAGCTTAGCTGAGATTTCGGATACTTTAAATATATCTACGATTATATCTATATTCGTGCATTTTGTTCAAAATTTGAACCTTTGTTCTGCAACTAACGGGAGAAATGATGGTCAGTAGGAACAAAATTTTGGCTATAAGGCAAAACTGCACAATCGGTGTTTTACAATAGCTTTCAACTGGTCGTGCAAGATGAGGTCGAGCATTGTTATGATCGAAAACTAACACTTACTATCTAGTCGCAAATCGGCAGTCGTTTCGTTCAATTTGATGAGTTGTTGTCGGTGGAAGCTCAAAAAACCGCACGTCCTTCTGATTCCATTAAATAGATTATCTTGATATTATTGATATATCCGTCATACCGTTTAGTTGGCTGGTTGATAATCAAAATCATCGGTTTTAATTCATGCGAATTACTTTTGGCACGTTCGCTCAGCTGGAGCATGTTCATCGTGAATTTCCACCAAAATATGATGACAAAAATACTTTTTCAGGCACAAAATTCAATATATTTAAAAAAAATATTGATTGTTATGCGAAAGCTTTGTGTACCACACGAACTCAATTGCACGTGAAATACCGTGAAATCGAAGCAGTGATATCTTCCATATTCTACAGATTTGGCCACTAGTGACACTTAATTGTCTTTAGACCTGAAGACACCATAATGGTGGCTGGAAAAAAAATTAGCAACAATGATAAGACAAGACATCTTTCGAGGAAGACAAACCGTAAAAAAAATGAATAAAAATCGCTATAATTCGTGTACTGCCCTCGATGGAAAATTCATTGAATAATAATACAGAATATTTCAAAAAAATTATTAATAATTAATTTTCCTGAAAACGATACGAACTTTTCAGAATGTTTGTTAAATTCTAAAAAACACCTGAGTGTTCTAAAACTAGTACAAGATATTAGTTTTAAAACATACGAAACTAGAAAATGTGTAGTTGCTATCTCAGAAAAATTAGCTGTCTTCGAATTACCATTTGGCTATCTGTGCGCGGTAGTTGCTTGTCAAAGGAATTGCATGTAAAGGCAACAGCAAAGTTATTTAGTTGAATTCGATACAAGAAAATACGTAGGTCCTTCATTAAAGTAGTTTAACCGTTATCTTCAATGCTACTAATTTTTTTTTTTATATATATTTGAGATCAGTTTTACCA
This sequence comes from Bactrocera oleae, assembly GCF_042242935.1. Classification (NCBI taxonomy): domain Eukaryota; kingdom Metazoa; phylum Arthropoda; class Insecta; order Diptera; family Tephritidae; genus Bactrocera; species Bactrocera oleae. The sequence goes on along the minus strand of NC_091538.1, from coordinate 45,242,513 downwards.
CTGTTATTGACAAATTATGGTCCCAAATGAAAATACAAAGATTTCTTTTTATAAAAGTATACTGCAATAAGTTTTCATTTAAACACATTTCAATGCAGCTAAATCTAAAAAAAGATTATTGTAAAATTTCTAAAGTGCGTTTGGAATTTAAATGACGTAAGTTTGCTTCTTAGCAAAATTGCATTCTTTAGCTTCGTGTGCATAAAACTCATTAGCCAATAAAGCTTCCACCTTATTTAAAAATTGTCGCGCAATAAAATTTTATCTTAACGAACTCTTTACAACCACCTCAATTATAGTATAGATATATATATTCACACATACCATATATACATATAGGCACAATTACACACAGGCTTGTGGGCATTTCAATGGTCGTTTATTCGATTATCTTGATCTGGTATATGTAATCAAGCCCTAACAATGACTTAAAAGAAAATGCAATCACAGCAAATCCACACACATATGTCCAAATTGTGCCCAAATATATGCATGTGTGTGTGTGCATATATGTAAAACACGCCGAGTTGAGAGTGTGTTGAGTTATTGGAAGCCGCCAGTCGTTAGAAGTGGCTAAGTGTTGGCAAGCGTCAATTGTAGGCTGCTCGGCTGCTTGGCGGCCTTTTTGGTCGCCTGCCCAGTTGTTGGGGCGCACGCGAATTCACCGAACAGAATAATCAATATCTTTATTACTGAAGCGGAAGCTACAAATAAAATGCTGACAAAGCGCTGTTGCCGGTCGATTTCGTCGCCACTGTTGCCGCGGCTACCAACACGCCACCGCAGCGATGGCTTTTCAATTATTTTCAACAAAAATGTTAAATTGTGCGCGAAAAAAGAAATACATATATTGTATATATTCATATATATATATATTATACTTGTAAGCGCGAATGCAGGTCAAATGATATTCACGAAAAATCAATTCGGCGTTGTTGTTGTGTTTTTTTTGTTTTTGTGTAAAACAGCAACAGCGCCGCTGTGCGCCATAAAAATGTTAGATAAACAAAATGCTGTTACAGTTAATAAATTTCCGTTTACATGTAACTGCACACGGAAAATTTTGCATTCACCACACATATATACACACACACGCTCGTTTATTGAATATATTTCCCTGTTTGTTTGTTTAAAATAAAATGAAATTAAATGAGAGCATTGTGTTGTATGGCCCAGAGCGCCAGCAACAATATTATTTTACAAAATTTTGCACTTACGATTGGACACGTTGGATTGTTCATTTGTTAGCCCCCCGTCGCTGCACTGTCCCTTTCGCTTCCTGTTCGAACTCCTCTTCTTTCACTGTCCACCCTGTATCGTTCCTGTCTGCTCTGCCGATTTTGTCATTCGTGTATGTTTTGGTGTCACTTATTGCTTTTGTTAGTGTGGTTGTTGTTGTTATTTATACACTTTATTCATGTATTTGTAGAAGGCGCTTCTCTGGCTCATTTTACATATCAACATTCGTTCAATTATTTGTTGTTGTTGCTGTTTTTTTTAACGAAATCCGAGGCGAATAGTGCTCAAAAGCGAATTTCTTAACATCTTATTCGTTACTATATACAATACATTTATGTATATTTTAAACTTAATGACTGAATGCACCATTAGTGGTAACTTCTTTAAAGGTTAAGTAATAGGCTTTTCTAATTATAATAAAAGTATACTTCTTAATTTCATGCTTTGAAAGATGCCTTTCCCAAAAATGACAGATGATATATAAATATTGTGCACTTAGAGTTGGCATTTATAGATTTAGTAAATCTCATGACAAGCTTCTTCACTTTGTGATTTGTGACCGTCGTCTTGATATTAATAATTGTACTTTGATATTTAATATACGCCCTCTAGTAATCAGATTAATTTAGGCAAACTATGTATACTTCAGAAACAAATAGGTTGGGATTAGACTAACAATTGGCTATCCGTTAGTCGATAGGCCTCTTAAGTGTCGATGATATTTCATTAATTTGAATTAAGTAATGTTGCATGTTTCATCCAGCCATATGGAGTGCTGCGTGTTTGCATATAGTTGCGTACAGTTTTTGTTCTAATGTAGTTGGTGGAACATACTGTAATATAAAGAAGCACCAAAATAATATCAAAACTTAAGAGATATATTTCTTTATATTCTGCCTTAATTTGGAGTCATCAAAGGAATACCCAGAAAGCGTACAGTTTTCTGACACAACTGATGATCAATTTCGTAAAACATGTTTTACATACTTTGGTTTAAGTAACGTATATAAGGTTTTCAATGCTCAGAAATCCTTTTACCAAATTTTAGCCTTATACTTGGTATAAAAAGCAAACGCTTTCTTTCTTTACTCTGATACTAGTTAATAATCTTCGCCAAAAGAAATTAAAACTTTTTCTCAATACTGTAGTCTTCCGATTTTATAATTCTACACCGAACAGAATATTAAGATTGCCACGATGTTTGATGAGATATTTTCATAAAATTTGGAGTGAATTAGAATCTTAAAACTGGCACCGAAGTTAACGTGTTTGCTTGTTTTGAAAGCCTTCAGATTGATTTTCTATAAATTGTTAACTGAACTCTGAACTTTTTTGAGATTACCCCACATAGCTTTGATATTTCCTGAACTGAGCTTTTACATTAAATTTCAGCAATTGAAAAGTCATTCACACCGTGCACCCGAATTCATATACAGCGCTGCCTGTGTATAATAGTAACTTCCACGCAACCTTCTCTACTTTAGAACTCCTTTGTTTGACTTCACACACCGTCTCGTGCCCTGGCTATTTTTGGCAATTACAATTCCTTTGTTTGAACGCTTCGCTCGCTGCCTGACTGACTTGAGGGTAGCCCGTTTACCGCCATTCAACCAGCAAATGCTAAGTTTATCGCGGCGTTATCGATTATGTGTCGATTGCATGACGAAACCCTCGTTGCTTACACAACACAGTTTTCGTTGCCCTTTTCGCATTTGCTTTCGCGGTGCGGTCTTACTGTCTTGCCTGCTTTTCCCACTTGGTGGAAGTTGGTTTTTGATTGTTTGCAGCCGATAACGAGTTTTTTCTGCGTAAGACAAACAGAAATAGTCAAAATTGCTCATTTTCCATCTATGTGTGTGTGTGCATGAAATTGATGAGGATATTTCCTGAAACAGTTGCCGTTGTAGAGGGATTCTAAATTTTCATTTAAGTTGCAAAGTTGTAGGGTTTCTTGCACTTCAATAGTTTTGAGTATTGAATTCGTAAGATAAAGTGCAATGCAGAGTAGAATCGTGAGAAGTAATAAATGAAAAAAAACGTTTATTTAAATACGCTTTTTCTTCGACATTGGCAATGGAAGTCTAAGCAGCTGTTTTTGTAGACAGAAATAAAGATTATATATATAATACCCTTCTTCGATTCGACAAGAGATAAAGTGTAGCGTAGTGAACATCAGCTGTTACCGAAGACTGTCTAATAAAACTTGCCTCTCCTCGGACACATGCATGACGGAGAAATACTTTTTTCACCCAAATAACATTTCAATAACCCGTCGGCTTTGAGCCGAGTTCAAGCCTTACATTTTCACACACAATTATGTTTATGTTTAACAAAACTTTATAGCATTGAAGAAAGTTTAATGAGGAATCAAATTTCGAATTCCACATCCCCGAACTTTGTTGTTGCTTTGCTTAAATTAGCGAGCAATAATATGGTGAATAGAAAACCGCTAGCTATAGCTTAATACGGTCGCAGTCTATCTTGGCGTTCTAGAACCTTAGGTTACAAGAGTATGAAACTTACTTGAAGCGAATTTTTCATAAATAAAATCAAGCTTCTGACGAGTTACTATGGTTGTAAGTATCCTACTGTTGTTCTAATTACTATTCCTTTTCCATTGTCCAAAGCTGGCGGATTCTGCGCGGTTACTTCCTTCTACGCCATACCATCACAATTGTTTTCACTTGAGGTTGTCGTAAGTAATCCACCATTCATCACCCGTAACTATCCAACTATCCGACTCAGGAATGGTCTGATACACATTTGATACACAAAAACAAGATATTCTAGTTATCATGGATGTAAAAATATGCAAGGATGCAGCCCCTACTACTCAATGAAGAGAAGAGTGATTATGTTATGAGTCCTCTATCTAATATATTAACCAATGAAGCGAACTATTTTACTATTTACTACACAGACCCTTGGCGAGTCCTAAACTTCAGAAAATCGTTGGCACTTAAAGGCATATATTTTTAAAAGCGGGCGTGGCTGCGCTCCCTAATAGGTTTAATGTATATATCTGCCAAGCCGTTCAAGTTATATTATAATATATCGGGATACAAATTTGCCATAACGATACCATAACCATAACTATTAAAGCCTCCAGATACCGGAAATGTGAACTCTAGATCCTATGGCTGACTTTTCACCGATAATATCGGTCAATAATGAGATATATAATTAAATTTCGGGAAAATTATTATTTTTTTGATAATAATAGTACACCCTTTTGTTCCCTTAGCCCCCACATACCTAATATAAAGAGTTTTGAACATCCAATTCACTTTACCACAACCGTCAACACAACCACAAACATCGGCCAATATGCTAACTAATTTTATGAATTTGATGCGTGTTTTTCTAATCATAGTATATCTGTATTTCCTTAGCCTCCATATGACTGATATTCACCATTTTGAAACGGCCGGCTGACTTTACTCCATATACCATATATGTTTATATTTATATATTTATAAAATTGCTTGAAAATAAGTTAATATAATACAAAATCTTATTGTTATCTATTTGCCATTTCGTCGAACAATAAATTTGAAACTTTTCGCTACATTTCTTAATATAAAGTTTTGCCCAGACCTGAATATATTTTCCTGTCTTTGATTCTTGCAAGTTGCAAGTGTATGAAATGCTCGGTTACATCCCAACTTGGGCCGTCCTTTTTTTGACCTTATATGCGCTCGAGTACATACATATATGATAACTTGATAATTACTGTTATTCATAAGGATAAAAATTGTTGTAAATGGTTGTAGAATGAAATCACAAAAAAAAAGTGTTTCAGAGCATCTCTTTAAGTCTTCCCCTTTCAACTGAAGAAAACGCAATTTGAGTTTTATTATATAAAAGTTGGGCTATATAGTGGGGAAAATTCTGTAAATTACTGACTGGACCTATGTTGATATTTTCTTAGGTAGGTCTATTGTCTCTTATAACTATTTAAATGAAGAATAGCTAACTGTGGATATACATATAAGAGTACTCCATCTCTTCTACTTTATATCATGAAGTAATACGATTTGAATGAGAATTGTTTGCTCTGGAAAGCGTTAACTATTCATTTATTGAAAAATGTGTTTAATGATTGAAATTAAATTTTAATTAGCACCATTTGTTCAGTGAGCTTATCAATAATAGCATTTCTTACCCATTATTTGTTCTGTGAATATTTATAAATGGCTCCGTGTCATAAACAATATCAACGCAAATATAATGATGGTATTAATTTCATTTATATAAAATAAGTACATATATATTTTGCAAACATTATTCAGAATTCACTTACAGTGCTGGTTTAAATTAGGCCGAGATTTTCCAGCACATAAATGTGTCGCTTTAGAGATTCTCGTAGAAACACCTCTAATTAGCTGTGGGATTTCTAAGTTAATTGATATTCATCGACATCCAAAAAGTAGCAAACAGGTAGAGACTGCTTGATATTTCATTATGTGCTGAGTTTCAAACACGTGACTGGCCAAGTGGTGGTCATGTGCTCAACTTACAAAGCTACTCCGCCCACTGTTGCAAATATAATATATTTTACGCCATGCTGTACATTTGTAAGTTTTAATGTCGCTTCGTGGCAATAATAAATGTATGTGTGCACAACAGCCGCATGTGTTTAAGTGGTGGTCAAATGGACATTTATAAAAGTTATATACGCTGAGTTAAGACTGTAATTATGCAACAATAATGTGCGTTTGCATAACAAGTTGAGTAAAAAAGAAGAGGAGAGTAACAAATTTGACATAAAATATTGAAAACTGTAATATTTAAAAAAATACGCAAATACTTGTTTTAAATGTCTGAGTTTGCTGCTGTAGTCAGTTGAGAAAGCTTGTTCTCGTCCCTCTTTTCTCAATTCAATTCTAACAAGGCGCCGAAATGATGCCCAAACAGTTTAAAATGTTATTATCTAAAAGAAAATAAAACTATTTATAAATGTCCTCCAAATTACCTCAGTAATTTCGTAGATGTCCCAAACAGGTTAGCAGAAAAACCCAAAATAGTGTCGAAATGTAACTAAACAAACCTAGAAAAAGTCTCCACATTATTTATAAAACACGAAATAACTTGTTGGCATGGAAATAAAAATATGCAAATAAAAATGTTTACGCATTAATTATTTAGATGATGTTAACTGCCAGCACACATGCGGCGAGGGATTGACTACTTGTAAAACATACTGTATGTTTATATGCAGAGTTTTGTTCCCCGGGGAAAGCTGTCAAATGCATATCTAGTTTTACAATCATTTCAAACGAACGGAAATAAATTCAATTTTGCGCTTATTTTGCGATGAAAAGTAATAAATAAGCTTGAAAATAATAAAAAGCAAACAAAGCGGTTCCAAGGGCACATTTTTAGCTAATATGTGTTATATTTTTATGGCGGCCCTAAAATAATTGTGGTTAAGTTCAAATATAATATTTGGTAGACAAAAATGTGTTTGAAACTTTACAACTTTACATTCATAGTTTTGCAAACAAATTCATTTGTGCGCCTATTTTTAATAACACGAAAAAATATTTATTGGAAAAATGTTAGATTTTACACCTGAAAGAGAGTGAAGGAGAGAGGAATTGCTGCTGCTTAACCTGGAAAAAGAATAATTGCAGATATTTACGAAGTAGGAAGTCAGATTTTTTAACGAAATACAGATGTTACGCAAGTTTTCTATTCGAACTTGCTATATAATACCAGAATTCTTATTGAGAAAGCATTGATAAATGTGATAATAGCAACAGTCGTGGTTCATGACTAAGTAAGTGTAAACTCGACTATGTATTGTATTAAGCATTTGGTATAGAATTTTTTTTGTACTTCGGAAGTCGCATACCAGAGTGATGATAGCTTTTATTAGAGATGTTATTTTGGGCTTGCAATGTGAGGATATAGAATATAATGTATAAGGTAGCTGGATAGTTCTGAAAAGGCTTAAAGTCGCATCTTTTAAAAGGATTACTTACTATTTGAAATTTAGAATTCTGTAAAATTGATGGAAAAAACAAATTATTACAACACGAGTGTCTAAGTAGTGAAGCAAGGAAGTCTCAGAGATGAAAATTTTTTAAGATGAGTTGCCATATGTTTAAATTTATGAGATAAATTAAGTACAACATTCAGAGCACCAAACATTATTTGCAAAAAAAAATTTCTGTCGGAATAGTTTTCGAGTGGTGTTGCCACCTTTTTCAAAAATTAAGTTCATAAATAGTGGTATCAAATGTAAAATATATATTTGAGAAATTTCATTTTGTTTTTTATTATTTTAAATATATATTTCCAATAGGATCAGCATTTTATATACTACATCATTAATCACAAACTAATCATATCGATTTAAAAATATTATAACTAGATTAATGCTTAATGCTGATAAGAACATAAGTTAACTTCGGCTGCACCCAAACTATAATACCCTTCAAAGTTGCATTTGTTATAGCACGAAAAGTTATGGAAAGATTTTTATTCTGATTTGGATCGGTCAGTTTGAATGTAGCGATGCTTTGAATAATAATCTATACCAAATTTCGTGAAGATCAGAAATAAAAAAGTTTTCCAATGCAAGGATTTGAGTTTAATCAGTCAGTTTGTATAACAGCTATATGCTATAGTTGTCCGATATCGGCGATTCAAAAGTGTGGTACTAGTTCGCATATATACAGACAGACATAGCTAAATCGACTCAGCTCGACACGCTTATCATTTATATATACATTTTATACGGTCTCCGATGCTTACTTCTAGGTATTACAAATTCGTGACAAACTTAATATACCCTGTTCAGGTTATAAAAATAATTAATCTTACCATTGTCGAATTCATTGTTGATCGTACGCTCAGAATAGTTTCAGTTCCGTTGGCAGAGGAGCTTTTTCAGTATATAATCGAGTTTATATTTAATTTGACTTGATGCCGGAAACATTTAGTTCATACTTAAGCTGTGGATCGAAAATAGCTCATTTATCATTGCAACTATTTATTTCATTTTTCATGAGGCATACAAACAAAGTTTCTCTATCTTTTATTTATTTATCCTCAATTTGCTGCTGGTTTGCACTTCTGATATCCGAATTATTAAATTCAGCAACAGGTTTCACAATCAGAACAACGCGGACAATGACGTAAATAGATTCGCATTTATGTCTCTATTTACGTATGTATGTGTGTTCAAATTTAAATATACTTTTACTTTCATCATAAATCAAATGGTTCAAAAATTGCCCGAAAACTGCAGCGCTGAAGTTTCAGCAATTCATTAGTCAACAGCACCGAGCATTACAGATAATTATACGTATTATATTTTAGGCTACGCAATAACGTCTACAGCTATAAAAAGTGGTATTAGCATGTCAATATATACAATGTGTATATTGACAAAAGTATAAACCCAAATAAACTTTCTGCTGTCATTTATTTTCATTTTTGTTGTAATAATTGTTGTAATTTGCTTGTTCAAGCCTTTTATTTATTTAACCGTTACTATTTTTATTCCTGTATGCCACTAATGTATGGATTTAGAGCGTAAACTTTTCTATTCTGTTTGTTTTTCGAACTGTTGGAATTCGTAACGATGACAAAAATTTTGGCCTTAGCCATTTTTGTATTTTTCCTTATTTATTGCTGATTCGAAATTGTCAGGAGCACACATTTTCTACCGAAATTTATTATTACTGCAGTGCATATTTGTGTGTGATAGCAGATTTCAAGGATATTCAGCTACATCGAAGATTGACTGTGAAGCACAACTTGACCTTATTGCCAGTGAGCTTATAATGTAGTCAAATTATGAATTGGAAAATATTTACAAAATCCCTCGAAGTATGTAAGTTAAGCTGAAATAAATTTGATTTAAGGAAATTGAGACAAGCAAATTTTCGATTGAAATTGATGTCCTTACCTCAGCATGCAATTTTGTGTGTATATAGTATGTCTTGTTTGGCAGGTATACAGAAATCTACTTATGCAAGCTTTGTATTATTTCAAAATAAGAATATAATGCTTAAAATATCCGCATTAATTTAAATGTGCTTTGTCAACAATTAGATAATAAAATTTATTTGGAATTACCTGATATTGAGGCTACAGATATTATGTTGCTTTTCTCCGTAAAGTTGTGTATTCCTTTTATGAGAAACAATTGTAAGGTACCACTTTTCCGGATGTTAAGACGACCAAAGGAAACTCATTGTCATGACATCATTCAGCGGAATGCAATGGCCACTAAGAGTATGTTAGAGCTTTCGAAATACTCATTATAGTCGGCAGAATTTTAATAATTATTCATTAAAGTTCAATAAAATTGATATTTGAAAAAATGAAGGGTGTTTGTTTAAACGTGTGGTTTTTAATCAGGCTATACTTTTTTCGGAGTTGGTCTTTTTGATTGCTATTACTTAATTTGTGCTCAGTTGGGTTTGCCATCTCATAATGAATATACTTGTACTTACCCCGGAACAACATTTACAATGAATGGGGACTGGTCACAAAAGCGAGATGGATACCGATTCCGATTTTTAGAAGAAAAATATGTTCAGCGCTGAAGCTCTCTTTTAGTTGAATGACTACGTTAAAAAATACAATTTTCGCATTTGGAGTTATGATAATTCACAAGCCACTATTGAGATGTCAATATTCTCAAAAATTCATGTTTGGTGTGCTCTGTAGACAGAAGTTCTATATTTCGTTGGTTAACACCGCAGGACTATTTGCTGTGCGGCTATGTTAAGTCGCTTGTCTACGCAGATAAACCCGAGACGATTACCGCCTTGGAGGGAATATGTGGAAAGTGGTCGAAAATTGAGTCTCTCGGCTGCAATTTATTTGAGCTAACCGTGGCGGTCACTTGTTCGTAATCCATTTTTAAACATACTGAACACTTATATTTTATCTATTATCTCTACAATAAAATCGCTGATTTAAAGATAGCCTCATATTTAGTCAAAAAAAGTTTTGGATGCTCACTTGTTAAAAGATCCTTTACCTATTACCCTTAATAGCCTGATCTCGGTGAGACTGTGTACATTGAGTTTGCCACACCTAGAAGAAAAGGTCGGAGACCCTATAAAATACCTATGCAAATGATCAGCGTAACGAGCTGTGCCAATTTAGCTATGTACGTCTGTCTGTGTATACGCGAACTAATCCATCAGTTTAGAAGATATCGATCTGAAATATTGCAAACGTCTTTTTCTCCCCAAGAGGCTGCTCATATTTCGGAACCGGCGATTTCGGACCACTATTCATTATAGCTGCCATACAAACTGCTTAGGTTACTTAGTGCCTGCGCTATATTTGTTGTTTATTCAAATTTGCCCAACAACAATACCCTCAAATGCCAACAGTGTTGCCAAATATACAACAATTAGTTGCTACAACACTTGTCGATGTTTGTTAATATTTCCATTGTAATTTTATTTCTATTGTTGTTGTTGTATGTTGTTAACAAACCATTTGGTGCATACTAGCTAAGTATGTAAGTCGCACAGCAGTCATGAAACAACAAACGAGCAACAACTTTACTAGCTGTTTATGGGCCCCACTCGAGGGGTCTGCCCTCATATCTTGATATGAGTGCCCAACCACAAACCGACAGATATGCACAAACAATCTTTTGTCAAAAATGTATGTGTGTGTTTATTAGTGTCGGCGCGCGCTGCTGGCGCTTGCAGAGAGCCTGTGGACATGATAATGATACCGAAATAATATGTGTTGGTTCCACAACAATGTAAGTTGATCCTACACATATACAAACCATATATGGGTGCAAGTGTTGCTCGAGAGTGGGTGGTTCTCAGTAGCATAAGTGCAATGTGTAGCAGGTGTATGTGAGTATAATGTGTGTTTAGCAGTAATCTGGCAACACTTAGCAGCATGTTGAAAAATTCGCGCAGCACAGCTGCTTTTAGCCAAGTCACATACAAATATAGCCAGTGATTGTTTATGTATGTGCATGTATGTGTTTTATGTAGTAACTGATTTTCTATTAGCCCCATAGCCTCTACAAAGTACCCATTAAGCCCTGTTACAACATATGTTTGCCGGTCGTATTATAAAAGTACAATTAGGATTTTACAACTTACTTATTACAATTTGTATGGGTGTGTGAATGTGCATAGTAGGTGCTGGTTGTACTAAAGTAAAGTGTGCTGTTAGCAAGTAATGTTCTATAAATTTTTAAAAATTATACCGTGAGAGATTTTTTAGTGGCGATAAATGTTGCTTAAGCGATACCGCGCTGGAGGGTCCAATCGGGAAAAATGAAAACAGTGCAGCGAAGAGCTAGGATAATAAACGACTGATTGTTGCTCAATCGTAAATAGCGAGCATTCAACAGTTTTTCTGATAAGTTATAATATGATAATATATTTTTTCACAAACATTATTATGGGGAAAGGTGTTGGGAAGAAGTAGACGACATAAAAATTAAATTGATATCAATATTTTTTTTTTGTATTTAGGCCATAAAATATATGAAATGTATTAAAATTGTAGATAGCGTTTTACTTAAGGGTAACCGATTTTAGGTACATAAATTGAAAGTAATCTGATATTCTTAGAATTGCATATTTAATTTTTTGTATTATTAACCATTTTGTTTAGAATTGAATATCAATTAAACTTTTGAAATTTTCTTTGCTACTTCTATCATTGTGAAGGAATAAATATACGAAGCACAAACATGTACTCATTGGTGCTCCCTACTGTATATCGAAACCGTTCCCCGTAGTGTCCCAAAACTTCTAGGGCTATCTTTGTTACATAATATCTTAATGAACTCTTTCAAATTTTTGAGCATATATTTATACACATTTAGTGGAATTTTTAACGAGTAAATTGGTACTTCTTAAAGTACTAAAACAAGCAGTGGTGGTGACCATAGCTTCGTCCTGATTGAAAGGAAAAAAATTACCCACGATTACTACAAAAATTTAAAATTTAAAAAAATGAATGACTTATAACAACAAAATGTCTTACTTATAAAAAGTAGAATTTTACTCAAAAATACAAAAAACCGTTAACCTCAGTTGCACCTAAGCTTCAAAACCCTTCACAAATACAGAAGATTCCTGACCAGAACTTGCTTTTAATTGGTCTTTTTTAATAGAAAACACATTTAGTGATAAACTGTTTGAACTAAGTGGCTATAATTTAGAAAAAAATATTTTAACTATTAATTTGTATGTTATTGTTAAAGGTATATACCATCAATATATGCAAAAGCAAAACAAGAAATAATATATTTCGAACTTTCATACGAGGTGTGCCCCTCACTCACTCACCCAAGCATGATGATAACACTCAACCCTTAGTGATAACAAGTTTTTATATATAATGTTGACTGATTTATAAAAAACAATTATTTTGGCTTTAAAACCTCTTACAAAATGGAAGAGTTAACGAAATATTTATAAAATATTTAAAATTTATTTTATTTAATTTTCGATATTAAAATATTTTTTTTTTTTACATCTAGTTTGTAGAATTATTGCCGGGTGCATGTCTTTGTTGTTAAGCAGAGTTTTGCACTAAACTTGCGCATGGTAAGTATTGCTAAGCTTTGACTTGATTTTAAACTAATTCGCTTGAAATATGGCTCGAACTGGTATTTATATTTGCTGTTAATGTATGATGTGTTTAAGATAAATTTTCGAAGTGCTTGTATGAGCACATATGTAGATGGTTTCACAAGTTTCACAAAATGTTTCATGAAACTTCTTGGAGCTAGATACGTAATTACAGTTAATTTTGTATAAAAAGCGTAGGGATTATGTTTCTTACTTCTTATTCATCTGTGTGTGTAATTTCTAATTGTCGTTGAATCCCTATACGCTGATATTTTTCGGATGACTCGCTAAGAACGCAAGGTAAGCTGCTCACAAGCGTAGTGAAGGATTTGTTGCTCACTATTCTCCATTCGACGACTTTACAAAATGCATTGGTATGTCTATCTTCCTATGTATAAGTTGTCATGTATTTGCCCTAACCTCACTAAAAGTCATTGATTTATAGAGAAAAAAATATAAGAGCACAATGTATCGAATTTCATTAATGGAGGAAACTAGTTCATTGTTGTCGACTATGATTGTTTCTTTGACAGTGAACTCAGGTCCCATATAAGAGAGCTGTGTGTGTATTTGTGGAGGTTAACTCAGTACCCGCTTGTAATTTCAGATTGCCTAGAAGGTTGGAATGGCGATTTCTATTTTACCAACCTTTAGTTATATAGTTTTTTTTGAGTTGTAAAGTATTTTCTTGTTAAGTTGCAACATTCACTGGAAAAGAATTATAAAAATAAAGAAATTTTTTCCAAAGGTCGTAAACTAATCATTAAAGAGGTGCAGAGGAGACCAAAATCTTACTGGATTCTATTCAAATTATTATAGTCTATCAATTTCGGCTTTGTAGATTAAAAGCTCTTGGATTTTGTAGCACGATATCGTAACTATAGACAATGTTATTATTAACCGAGACTTTTCGACGAAAAATACTAAATCTATGATCCAGCAACTATCGAATTCAGCTAATTTGGCTCTTTACGATTATTTTCCGTTCGGTATACTCAAACCAGTGCTGGTTTTAGTAGTAGAAAAATTGAATACAAGGCTGATTGCCATACTCAAATGTTATCAAAATGATATGGTGGACTTAATAAAGGAGCCGCAAGTGGAATGTTTCAAAATTAATCTCCGCTATACACGAGCAGAACCCATCTAGCAGCTCTCCCTAAATTGCAAGGAAAATTGTCGAGCACACAATGCTTAATATAACAAGAGCCAGTAACAAATCAATGCTCAAAGGTTCCCACAGCAAACATAAACCTGCAGTTTACAGTGCAGTGGACAGAAAATATTGCCCAACTTAGACGCACATGGCTTTGCACTCGCAGATCATATATGAGATCCAGGCGCAAAGGGGCCGCACCCCAGTGAGCCGAGCAATATCGAAAAAGGAACTTAAGCATGCCATTGAAGGGAGCAAATAGAAGAAATGGGAGGAACTACGCGAGGATGTTAACAAAAACTATTCGGGTATAAAATAGTAATGAAAAAACTCGGAGTCCGAGCAAAGCCACCTGACTTAATCTCTGACAAAATGGAGCACTTCGTAAGCGCAAAATTTCTCACACACGAAAAAGGGCTAGCGATTCAGAAAAGATCATAGGACTTTCCCAAATCCCCTAATTTACCCCCAAAGAGCTGCAACTGGCCGCAGGCTTTAGACTTGTCGAACATCAGCTACGACGTCATGTATTGAAAGCAGCGGTTGAAATATATTTTACTTTTAGTCTTTGTTTACGCAAGCAAGATTTTTAAAAAGTGAAATTCTTTAAAACATACACAGATATAAACCTAATATATATGTATACTATTTTACTACAGATTTTTTATCAACCGAAATGTGTTTTCATTTAACGACTATGAACATAAAACTTTATCTTTATATTCATGCCTTATTTTCGCTCCTCTTTGCAGGTAAGTGACAATGAGGAAAAGGATGCGCAGCAGCAAGCTCATCGAAATGCAGAGAGCCGTAAGATTACATATAAGGATATGTCAGTTTTCTTGCATGTTAGTGTTGTATATGTGTATATACATACATATATGTATATTGTGTATATATTAGGGTTAGTCAAAAACAAAGTCGTTTTGCGGATTGTGTAGGAAATTGAATGCTCTTCCTAACCTAACCGTTTAAATGAAAGGCAATCATTTTAAATTGCAAAGCTCATAGGTTACTAGTATTTACTGCTCTACAAAAATGGTATTTTTTTTGTTTTTTTAAACTGTTACATAGCTTTTATCGCGGGCTTTGAGCGCGCGACCGAAACATGAAATTCCGTAACGGAAATAAACCTAACACGATCACAAAGTATGCGCAATATCTTTACATACTTCTAGGCGTATTTTCGCATATCTCAAACGGAGCAAATTAATTGAAGTGACAGAGGGGTGATTCAAAAATAATAATGTAAAAATACAAATACGCCTTAAAATAGTCATACCTCAACAGTTGTTTGCTTTTAAACGGTTAAGTTTACGAAAAAATCGTATTAAGGCTTTTTTGAAGAGCATTCAGTTTCCTACACAATACACAACGAAATATTTGTTCAAGTATTTGAAAGCGGGATATGATTTTCTCTATCTGATTGTAAGAAGAAAATAGATAACGGTAAAAGGGAGGACCTTTATATGTGAAAATTAATAGCTCTCATACTTGGAGAGACTTTCTTAGAGGTGTTTTCAAAGTATCAAGCGAAAAAAAATATTCGATTTATTGATCAACCCTATGTATGTATGTATATGTTTGAATGTGATAACAATGAAAGGCGTACATATGTTGACTTAGAAAAATGGCTTTATTACGGATGTGTGAATATGTGTATGAGTGTATGTATGTGTGCCATGTATGGCGCAATTTACCAATTTCCATCAGTGAGTTTGTCACTTTCGCTTATTACCAAAACTTTTTTCTACCCATTTTCTTCAATTTCAAGCTGTTTCTTTCCTTCACTTCCATTTCATTTACAATTTTGTTTTCATTTTTATATTTACTGGCATTGACATAGAAAATATAAGAAATCTTTGGCCATACAATGCGTGTACGAGCTCTACTCTCTTTGTAGTCGAAACGTCGCTCGAACCCAAATGGCTTTTAGACACACACACACACGTATAAACTTATCAGAAATCAACTGTTTGGTGGCGCAACGAGCCTGCATATTATCAGCTGCTCTTCATTCGGCGCACAAAAAATTTCTATTGTCTCTTTCTTGGAAGCCACTTACTTTTTTAAATTTTCTTTTTTACATAAATTTTCGTATCGAGAAAAACTGACGTTAGCGTGTGCGGCATACCATAGAGATAACGCGGGGACATTTCCAGCAGTGGCTTAAGGAATTGGCGAAGCGTAGGAGCCGCTGTCAAGCTAAGCTTTATATATGAAGAACGTTCAGTTGCGCGCAATTGAGTTTACCACATACACACACATACACATCAACACCGTTTCATGTATACATTCTTCCTTTTATAACGGTGTACGCGTGTCTGCACCTGTGCTTAGGGAACGATTATAAATTGTCAGCGCGCGTTGTGGCTGTTTGGCGAATGGCAGTGCGTGTTGCAAACAAATGCGGTCTCGTGGAAAATTGTATACACATACACAAGCACAGCAAAGTGAATATTTGTTTGTATAAACTGATGAAGTGGTCTATGGCAGCATGGCGGCTAAAGTTCTGTGCCAGCTCATGCATTACGTGACGCACGTAACGCACATGTGAGCGATTTGACAGCATATAAATGAGATGAATGCAACGTATAAAATGTAATGACAGCAAAGCAAACACAAAAGCGCACACACAAGAGCTCCTGTAGTTGTTGTTGTTGCGGTTGGCATATAAAACCTTAGCGCGTAACAAATCAAAAATCACTCAAATTGAAATTTAAGTGAAAAAATTACATTTCTTTGTTTTGCCCTCACTTTCCTCTTGAATCGCTGAATCAGTTTTGTTTGAAAAATGATTTCATACTTCCACAGCAGCACTAAGTTTACTTGAATATAATGTATTTTCCTTGTGTTAAGTTTATTGCAGGTGGTTGAATTGAGATAATGCAATAGTGCTTAAGTCTATTAATATAGGAAAGTAATGAAACGGACGTGAATTCGTCGTTTCCTTTATAAACTTTACCTTCATGACAGATTGCTCCAATCACCAATTAAAGCTTAGCATACTTTTGCGTATAAAAACTTTTTACAGTCCGTAACTGTTGCTCTCGTGGTGATTGCTAAGCGCATAGAGATAATGTTATAATAACCAGTGCAACAATATCTTAAATGAGTGATTTTTTAAAACTAATAGACTAACCCTAGTAGAGAGCACAACTGAAGCCATCCAAGAATTTCCTTTAAAGAACACTTGGCCTAGAAATGCGAAAAAGCTTCAAAAATATGCAGCGCCTTAACCCAATGGATGCTTAATATCCGTAGACCAAAGCAAAATAATAGACGACTCGTGGCTAGAGTTCTGAAGTCTGTCGATCTATATGTCGCTGAAGTATGGGAGAAAAAACTTGAAATAAAATCTTACCGACGTCGTCAGTTTTCTATTAACGCCATTTGATATCGTGTAGATATGTTAGGCCTTTCGTACAGCATCGAAAGTTGCAGCCCCTTGTAATCGCGGGCTTACACCCAATAGATCCAAAGATCGGTCAAAATAGCTGTTATCATAGGCCGACGCAAGATAATGCGCTCATCACAAGTTTCCCTGAATGAATTAATTGTATCGTTGACTGTGTGGGATGTAGCGCTTGTTGGAACTACAGGTCGCTCACATCAACATTTTTTAATTCAGGCACGAAAAAGTCATTAAGGCTCTATAACATTCCCCATTGACTGTAACATTATGGCCAGCTTCATATTTGAAGAAATGTGAACTAATGATTCCCTCTGCCCGTAGAGCATAGCAAACAGTGACTTTTTGAGGATGTGACAGCATTTTAACAATGCCTTAGGGTTTATTATCACTCCAAATGCGACATTTTTGTTTATTATTTTATTCAACCATTTAACGTACGTGCGACGCACTTGTTAGTCGATCGGCTTCTACTCTTGTACGAGTTGGATTTTGTAAGCCCACAAACCAAGATCCTTCCGCAAAATCCTTCTATAAAGTGGATGTTACTCCAATTGTTGTGCGCAAATCGAACCATTATTTTGGTAATAAATTGTGCAAAAATTAAGAAATTACATTTATGAAAAGTATATATAGTAGTGGTTTTATTCGTTTTTATTTGCTGTATATAGTAATTATGAAAAAGTACAGGGTGCCACATTTACTTATAAATATATTTAGAAAGGGCCTACTGATATGAGCGTTTCTACCGACTAAAAAATTTATAACTTACTTTCGTAAAGTTTCGACAACATATCTTGTATGAATACATTCTAATATATTGTATCTAAGTTCTAAGTTAATAGATAATCTAATTTTAAATTGTTTAGATTAAAATGATTTTTGACTTCTATATTTTATTCAGTGCCTTAAAACCCAATTCCATTAATGATCTATTGGAATATAGGCTATAACATATTTGATTTTACGCGGTCAAAGAAAATTGTATTTAAATACATGCTCCAGTATGGAAAAAAACTAAAACTACATTTTTTTAGTAAAAACATTCAGCACCAATAAAAATTTCTTGCGGTGAAAGTTCAAAATAACACACATTCATCACCAACTGTCTGCAATCTAGTATCTACCTACAGCTACCCTTGTCGTCTGCAACACTTCATATCTAGTGTGTAACAAAGGTCGCATGTGTCATATAAATCACTTGGTTTTCAACTGCTTATATGAAATGTTTGCGCCAGCATTTTTTAATACAAAAATTACATCACAAATTCGATTTTATTTGCCAAACAAACATTAAACGATACTGAGAATCAAGAATGAAAAGATATTTCGAAGTTCATACAAATACAAGTGCTGTAATAGAGTTAAGAAGAGCCTGAGTCTGTGTAAGAAGTGTCTGGCCGACTGGTGCAATGATGCACGC
Organism: Bactrocera oleae; assembly: GCF_042242935.1. NCBI lineage: Eukaryota > Metazoa > Arthropoda > Insecta > Diptera > Tephritidae > Bactrocera > Bactrocera oleae. Next base: position 45,223,695 of record NC_091538.1, on the reverse strand, counting down.
CAACTGAAATGTCATGGCGGGCAACGAACTTTGCTCGTAAAATGGAATATAATTCAAACACAATCATAAGTTATAGTGGAGGTCGTTATATATATAAATATGTATATATATGTATATGTGTTAGTGTTAAGACATATTTCCCGCTATAGCCCATAAATCTCACTTAGTTATGTCAATCCGTTCGCTTTACTAATATACGATTTGCAACTATATACAATATATCACTATATATACATACATAATTTTAAAGCGCTACATACGTTTTTGCGATTCACTTCCCAATACACATTTATGCATTTCATTATAGCTCGATTTTATGTCCCCAACAAACTGTCTGCGTCTTTTCAATTTATTAGAAAGTATTAATGCGAAAATCCCCTTCATATTCCAAACTGACATATCAACAATGGATTTGAATTCTCTTCTGATGCAAACATATCGCCAACAAATATGGCTGTATTTGCTTTGTAACACACATAAGATTATGTTTGTATAAAATCAACAAGGTGTGGTAGCTCAGCTGAGATTTCTTTGCGCTGCGGCTACAACAGAGACAACGAAAAGCTTCAGTAATGCCTTAACAAATCAGAAGGTAGCAGACACAAAAGCATATACAAGCGAAAGCGTATAAAAAATCAAAACAATATTCTGCATTGTTATCGCAGTCAATGTGAGTGACAGCAACAAAAACAATAGCAACAACAGATTGTATCATTTAGATTTTAACTGCTTATGAATTCTTAGGACACATTACTCATACGCCATGTCGCTTCCATATGTTTCGCGCTTGCAAGTGTGTGTGACTTTGTTCGTTCGTTGTAAGAGCGTTCGTTTATAAGAGCGTTTGATCGGATTTTTTTTTAATTTCTGACTTAGGTGTTTTACTTAAATGGGATTAAATTTACATATGTTCTTTGTTTGGAGCTTCACATTGTTTGTGAAACACTGTCTGACGCAAAATTAAGCCTCTGCTTGGTTTTAGAGGGGTTTAAAATATATGAATACACTTCATGAAAGATTTTAAAATAAACTGTTGAAGAAACAAGCAAAGTGTGTCCAGATTGGTGGTGATGGTGTTTAAAGTTTTCCAAAATATAGTAAGGGTTTCTTGAGGCATTCCTGCTGTAATATGTATACCTCCTTATACTTGTATGAAGCTTTAAGAAAGTTTGAGATTATTATAATTATAAACGCCTTCAAGTGCTTTACACTCACCCTTACGAGCTTGGGAATGAATATTTTTGTTGTAAACATACGTATACGGATAAGTAAGTATGTATCATGGTGTATGCTAGTCTCTTGAAAAAAATGCGCTCTCTTCTTGTTGTAATAAGTGTTGGTTCAATGGAATTATGCGGCCTTCTGAGATTTCTTCATATTGTGAATATACTAAAATACTCCTTCCACTATTTTATTAATATTATATCTTGTTACTGTGTAATTCTCAACTACTTTAAACCTGTTGTAGTAGAATAGGCTGTTTGTGTGCTGACCAAAGCATACACCGGAACAAGGCTATGCCTTTTATTTATATCGAGTTTTCCAATAGGGATGATACAATTTCTTATTGTTGTTTCGGCCATTTTTAATATGTCATGATCTGTGATTTTTTTTTTGCTTATTATTAAATTGTGTTATCAAAATAATCGTTCTCCAATTCGAACTTTCCGTGCGCTCACTGAGGCCCACTTTCATCTCAGTGGTGCGGTAAATAAACAAAACTGTCGATTCTGAAGTGATCCACAAATTATTCATGAACAACCATAACATTCATCTAAATTTTACAGTTGGTTGTGGTTTTTGGTCTGGTGGAATCATCGGTCGGTACATCTTTCGAAATTAAGCGGGTGACACCGTTACTATCTATGGAGAGCGGTATAAATCAAAGATAACCAACTTTTTATGGCCGTATTTGGAAGATTCCAAAAAGACGCGGCTACGTGCCACGTGCAACAACCGAATTATTGCGAGAAAAGTTTGGAGACTTGATAATTTCAAGCAATTGTGATATTGAATGGCCTCTAAGAAGTTGTGATTTAACACCACTAGACTACTTCGTATGCGGTTATTTGAAGTCATTGGTCTTCTGCAATAAACCAGACCCTCTTCAAGCTTTAGCTTAGAAGTAAATATTAAACATGCTTATCATGACATACGAATTAATTTAGTGGAAAAAGTACTCGAAAATTGGGTTCATGGAATTCGTTCCTGCAAAAGCAGTCATGGAGGCCATTTGAATGATGCTAATTGTATCAATTGGACTTCACATTTAATAAAAAACATTTGATTTTCTTAACAATTAGTTGGTTTTTGTTTGAAAAAAAAAAAATCAATGTTCTCTTATTGGAAAGCCGTGTTTTTGAATATTCAATAAGTGGCAACACTGCTTTAATTTATTTCTCAATTTAGTTTGATACCCAAATCGAAAAGTCGCGGTTATCTTTGTAATTTTTCAATAAAATTTTAATTTCAAAGATGTGACAGCCCTACTTGTAAGATTTTTTTAAGCAGTTTGGTTTAAAACTCGTTTTATTGTGTGTGTTTTAACAATTTTTGAACATAAATTAAAAAAATTCAAAAAAGTCATAATTCAGATTTGTTTTCATTTTGGTGGCCCTCTGCAACAACGATTTTAAATGAATTTTATTTGTTTCCTTTCCATCGATTTAACTGCCGCGTCTTGATAAGTTTCAATACAAAAATTGTTAAGGGTTAAAAACCAAATATTTTTCTTCTTAATTAACATAATCCAGTATCCACGGCATTAGCGCAGCTCAATAATTTGGCAGATTACATAATGCTGGAAAATTGTAAGTGCGGACAAGCGCAACAGTGAAATCACAAAAAATGGTGGAAAAGGAGGAGGTTAAGGAGAAGAGTAAATATTTTCAGTAGCGCCTAATATGTCTGCTAATGGGTAAATAAATGAGAATACTTGTTTACTTTCTCATTCCACTGGCTTCTGTAACAAATACCAATATTATTAATTCGGCCGCCTACTGTTGCCAAAAGCGCTCAAATTAATCATACGCCATGGAGTACACAAAATTTTACTAAAATATTGATGTATTGATACATAGATTGAAGTATTCGAAGCACAAACTTCCAGTGGCCAGCTGTAAAATGTCAATCGAGTTCTATAATGAAATCATTAATTTCAATTTAAAGTGTCAAGCAACACAAAAACAACGACACAAGCTTTTAAGAGCACAAAACTAACCGTTAAATAGGCAATATATCAGGCGGCGCTGGAAGGACAACAGCGCAAAATTCATCAATTCACTTCTCACTCAACTAAATGACTCGCATATCACCGGCAAATAAAGGGATGTAGGGCTGAATTGGCAGAGCAAATCCTGAAGGCAAAAGTGGGGCCTCGAAGCCTGCACACCCAGAGTGTTGCTTGTAACGGATACTAATAAAAGGACGTTGTGATTGCGCCGAATCTCATCTAGCAGACAGCTTTATATTTTTAGAGGCTGCCATCATTACTTTCATTGACACTGTCCTCGTTTTCTTACTATTCGGCAGCTAACAGTTGGCGGTATACGTTAGAAGACATGAAAAAGGCGGCAAAAACATGACAACCCAAACAGACTATGAATTGCCGCAATTTATTTTTGATTCATCATTATGACAGCGTAACGGCGAGTTGGCGTGATGGCGCAATCAAAAGCAATGCTGGCGGTGGCGACAGCTATATGTTTGTAAGTGTGAGTCAAATTAGAATATGTGTGGTATGTAGTGCAGTTTTGTTAGTGTCAGACATGTCTTCTGGCAATGTATAATTTAGCTTAAGAAAATTCACCAGTTAAGATCCGATTTACAATTATTGTTAAATTATGAGTGGCGGTATGGAATTTTTCTGATTTTTTTATTTTGCCTGACATTGTTACTGACGCTAAGTTAAATGGATGTTTTTTAATTTAAAGCCCAAACATTTTGACACAAATCCCAAATATTTGTATTCTTTAGGAATAATCAGAAATGTCATATTTCGGACGGTACGGATGATGGAGTTTTGATTGCAGGTTTAAAAAAAATATTGAAACTAGTATTTTTTTAAACTCTCTGGCCAGTGCAGAAGCCTTTGTTTTTAGGTCTCATATCTCATATCTCCAGATTCACTTGACTACTTTAAACCAAATTTGGTAAGTAACTTTATCCTAACATGTCTATGTCACAGTGTGAAAATGGCTGAAATAGGAACTGAACCATGCCTACTTCCCATATAACACAAAATTAAATTCCATCTAATTTTTTAACTTTTTAATATAGATAGATATGAATAAATCGAAATAAAACTTTGCAAAAAGAGTTACTTAGAGATATGCCATCACAAGTCTAAAAATTGTGAAAATAACTGTTCAACCCCCATATATCGAAGATGTGGACCCCAGTGTGGATGGTTGACTGTTTGCCGAAATTAGCGTTCAATGTATGAGATTTATAATTGAAATTCAGAGAGAATCTTTTCCAGATAATATTATATCTGTAAGTCAAAAATGGGTTGAATCGGGTTAATACTTCTCTTAGCCCCTATATACCTAGTAGAAACTTTTTCGAATTTCCAGCTGACTTTATGACGGTTTAATATTGGTTATACTATATTCTGACGCCGAAAAAATGTAAATTTACCGTAAGATATACCCAAATCCCATATGCTACATATGTACATATAACGATGTGATACTTTATTGAAAATAAGTAAACAAGTTTTCTTCCATAATTACATAAACATTACTAATGGTTTAGGGCTAAATATGTAAGAATTTGGTGTATGGTAAGCCTAGGTATAAACCTCTTATCCCTAATATAATGAATTCACATCCTCTGGTTGACATTGTCCACTTCATCTCAATATATTAAAATAAGCCTCTTTGGTTGAGTATTTACGGTATGTGAATATTTATCTCATTTGAAAATGATTTTAATATAATTTTAGTTGATGTGAATTCAAGTGAGTCCTATAACATAACTTAATAAAATACAAACTTTAATTGTAATCCATTCAAGATTTCGTCAAAGGATTAATGTTGAATTTTTTCGAAATATTTTTTTTTTATAAAGTTTTTCCAACACCTGAATGTGTTTCCCCGGCTTTGATAAAGTTACAAAAGTATATTATGAACTTAGCCCTTCCTTACTTGTGTTTTTTTGCGATTGGCATTGGGAGGAGAGTATTCGGTGTGTTATTGCCGACAAACGGCTTCAATTGCTGAAAAAAGTGGTCGAAAAGTGGGCTTTTCGGCTGAATTTTATGAGTTAGCAGCGGCGGTCACCTCCCCGAAATTATTTTTATAACATAATGGCAGACCTGTGTCTTTATAATGAAAAGTTTAAAAAACATCCTATATTTTCGAGGAAAGATTATCTGAGCTTTCTATCTTTACAGGTTCGAACGTTGCTAAAAGTAAACATTACTATTTCATACTGTAAGAAATTTCATTGCTAAAATCTGTTAACTTTATTTGCGAAAGTTTAATATGCAGTAAAGCTATTTCAAGAATAATATGTCTTTTATTTCGAAATAGGCTTCCGTCGCATTACCTCCTGCATTGAATATTGAAAAAAAATTTTTCAGCTAATATTTCTTTGAAAACTGAGAATAAGCAAATATATCTACACGGGCTCTTTCAAATATTATTCAATACTATTTAATAGTATAGTTGTAGTATAGTATTTTTGCTTAAATAAAATTAGTTTCTTAAAGTGTGAGAGTTCTCATATCTCTTTCTCTCAATAAACCCCTGCAACAATAAGTTGCTGCTACCCGTGTTGAAGGCTTATGAATTGTAAATGTTAATCCGCTTAAGCATATGTAACTAAATATGAGTTTTACACTTGAAGTGGAAAGCAAAACGGCAAATGTCAACAAATATGCAGATTATTCAAGCAAAAGGAAAAGGATACACGCTACGAAACATAAATTAAAGTAAAAGAAAAGATTATTTTCTAAGCAAGATATACGACTTCACAGTTTTGACACAAATAGGGCAAGGAGGTCAATACCGAAACATAATAACGCATATATACAAGTACATACATATACATACGTATGTTTGCGAAAAATGTGAAAGATTTGCTCTAAAGCATATACAAGTGCACATAACGGTCTATAAAGGAATATAGGAACGTGTAATGTTACATAGCAGCACTTAACGGTATATAGCGGTATAAAACGGCAGATCAGATCGGTTAACGGTTTATAACAGCACATAATTAACTTCAAGTGCACGGATGTTGTGTATTGCAACACAATAACGCTCAAATTTTCGGATTTTTTTTCTTCAGGAACGCTACAAATTTGTTGCTAACGCTGGCGATATCGCTTATGGTGACGTGTAATTTCGAAAAATTTTCCACCAACATTTTTCGCATAACAATAACGCCAATAAAAAGTGAAATACGTTGATGCGCTCAAGCGAACGTAATGAATGAGCGCATTAAAGGAGAATAGCAGCAAAGCAAGATAAAAAAAAACAACAACGTCACATTTAATGCCTAAAAAATAAATAGGCAAAGGAAATAAGCTGGAAAACATACAAACGAAACGGCATTACGCACAAGCGGCTCAAGAAAAATATACAGAAAATCTGCAAAGAAAATAACGCGAGCGAATTTGTTTAAAGGTTAGAATTATACAAAAGCCACAAAATTTATTCATGACAGCTGCTAAGGGCACCCACGTGCCAACACAAACATACTCGTATTGTATTTACTTAAGAACATCTACACAATAAAAAGCAAATGAAACACAACTGCGACCAATTGTGTTTATGGCAATAATGCATGAATTTAAATACTTTTCATATTATCAGCGCTGTACGAACACACACATGCACCTGTACACATACACAAACACACATAAGTGCGCTTATATTTCGCTGGCTCGCTCGTGCATGTAAAATATGCGTTGCGTTGGTTGTGTGTGTACATTTGCAATAACAAACAAATATTCCCCCATTGCCAGCGTACAAAATGGCGTGTAAATTGTATGGAAGTCTGATTTCAGCGCCCACCTGCTCGCACCCACTTTCCCAGCTTTTGCAAAAGTAGAATCACGAAATGTTACATAAGGGTGTGTGGGTGCGTGTGCGTAGCGCGTAAGTCAGTTGCCGCCAAATTTGTGCAAATCCCTTTGTTTGACATGCCAGCATTTACATTTAAAATTTTGGCATTCAACATTTAATAAAATCTACTTTTATTGGCTTATGTGTCAGGCAGTTGCTTCGGTGGTCAAAGCGATGCTCTCGAAACGTTGCTCGTGTACTTATTTGCATTTCGCATGAAACGAAATAAAAGTGCGTATTATTATTGCAAGGATTGTGTGCGAAAATAAAACTCGTAAAGACAACAGTTTCGACAATGTGGCAAACACTAAAGTTTATTGAGTTTCGGAGAGCCATAAAGAGCAGTTGCCTTTGTTACAGTTTTATTGCTTTAGTCTAATAAGTTTGCTATCAAAACAAATAAAGTTCTCAAATTAGTTGGTCTATTTTTCGTATGCGCTATTGAACTCTATACTAAATACAAGTCCCAAAACTTTGACGTCTCTCTCTTACTAGACCTTTCAACTAGATACATATATTGTGGTGATACACACAACAAGTTACCAATACAATTCATGAAAAAAGACGTTACCAGACAAGTTTTAATGAACTGTTAATTAGCCTAGTTTTGCTCACCATCATCATCGGTTTTTGGCCTCCACCAGCAGCAACTTATAAGTGGTTTCATTTTAACTAAGTTTAAAATTTGTAATATGTGAATAATAACTGGTCAATAGTAGAGTTCTCAGGTTCAAAGATTATTTTATAATGGCGGTATTCAATTTTAAACAAAATAATGGAGAATATTTGCGGCAGAACCTTAAACGCTTAAGGTAATCGTTTTTGAAAAATTTTGAATTCCCATCCATTCATCGACCATCGACGAAAAATTTTTGGCGCTGAGGAAGGTTTTTAAAAGAAGGACTATTCAAAACGTGCGTGCGTGTTTTCTTATCCAATTGCTAAACGTCAGACCTCCTAAACTTTGACAGCTGCCTCAGGACGTTTTGACGTTTAGCAATTGCGCTTTCATTTCCAGTGAGAGATGAGTTGGGCATCTCTTTATCTCTGATAGAAACTATAGGTTTATGGTAACTGAAATAAGAAACATAAGTTTGAGACTTGATATCCTCTAAATATCTGGATACTGCGTCAATGGTGGTCCCATATTTTGTTGTGGACTCTTGTGAATCATTATTCATTTTCAAATTAAATTTTTAAAAACGAAATGTTGTCAATTGCTCTGCCTTTTTGTCAGCGAAGTTAATGTTGAAATCGTCAGCCAAGATAAGTGGACATTTATTACCGTTGATAATCCGATTGAAATACCTAATTTCAATTGTATTGCTCAACTCAAACGAGATACTGTTCCAAAAGTTGAGGTAGCTATTTACCAAAATAATAATAATGTTACTAATATTATATTATGAGTCCGAATATTGAACAATTTATTTCTTATAAATTATATTTTTATTAAATTCCATATTTATACCCTGAACAAGGTATATTAAGTTTGCCACGAAGTTTGTAACACTAAAAAGCCTCTCATTTGTCCGAACGATATCGGACCACCATAGCTGCCATACAAACTGAACGATCGGAATCAAGCACTTGTTTGGAAAACTCTTTAATTTGACGAGGTATCTTCACGAAATTTGGAATGGATTGTTATTTAAGGCAATAATCCAATCTTCGAAGAATTTGTATAGATCGGATGAATATAGCACATAACTGAACGATCGTAGTAAAATGCTTGCATGGAAAACTTTTTGACATCTTCATGAAATTAGAACTGAATCAAGTTATTGTAAAGAACCTTTCTATCTGTGAAGGGTTTTATAGCTTCGGTGCAACCATTAAAAAATTGTAATTGTATATTATTTTTGAATTACCCTGCTCTTGAATTGATTTGTTCCGCTTAAGATATGCGAAAATTCACTTAAAAGTATTCAAACATTTTTCGCGTACTTTGTGATCGTGTTAGGTTTATTTACGTTACGGAATTTCTTGGTTCGGCCACCACGCTCAAAGCCAGCGATAGAAGCTATGCTATATGATTAAAAATCTTGTTGCTTCGACCAGTACTTGGCAAATATATCTAAGAAGATTGTGTGAAAATTTAGCCGATCTGGCCATTTCTGAAAAATTTCCCTCACGGCCTCTAAAAAAAGCGTTTTGAGACAAATCGAAAAATGTTCAAGAGAAACAAAAAACAGTTCCTGTAAAATTGATTAAAAGTTATCTTGTTGCTACAGAGTATAATAGTTTTGTTCATCTAACGGTTGTTTGTATCACCTAAAACTAATCGAGTTAGATATAGGGTTATGTATATATAAATGATCAGGATGAAGAGACGAGTTGAAATCCGGGTGACTATCTGTTCGTCGGTCTGTGCAAGCTGTAACTTGAGTAAAACTTGAGATATCTTGATGAAACTTGGCTCACATGTTTCTTGGTACCATGAGACGGTTGGTATTGCGTAATTGGACCACTGCCACGCCTACAAAAGGCCTTTAATCAAAAGCAAATAAATTGCCATAACTATGTTAAAATATGAGAGATAAGACTGCCATTTGGTATACAAGATCATATTTGGGAGAGGAATTTTCAATTTAATTTTTTTTTAAGTGGGCGTGGTCCCGCTCCGTAATAAGTTTAATGTGCATATATCCTATACCACTGAAGCTATAATAACAAAATTCACTGGGAACAAATATTTTTAGTATCTCTATCGACGCTGTGAAAACGGGTGAAATCGGGTGACAACCCTCCCACTCCCCATATAACGGAGCTGTAAAAACTACTAAAAGCGCGATAAATCAAGCACTAAACAAGCCAGAGACATTTAATTTTATCTCTGGGATGGTATAAGATTTATTTCTATGTTATAGTACGAAAATGGGCGAAATCGGATTACAACCACACCTATTTCCCACATAACAGCATTTTAAATTCCATCTGATGATTTCACTTTCCAGTATCCAAATCATGCAACAATGATTATATCGGAGTAAACCTTTGCGTCAAAAATACGTTTAAAGTATGCCACCTTGTGACCAAAAATTATCTAAATTGAACCAAAACTGTTCAAGCCCCTAGGAACTGAATATGTGGACCCCAGTGCATATAGTTAACTTTTTACCGAAAATATCGGTCAACATAGAACAAGGCGGTAAGATCCACAAAGAAATCTAAAACGAGTATAACATTTGACTTTGCGAAAGTATAAAATGTTTGGATACATCCGAACTTAGCTCTTCCTTACTTGTTTCAATAGCGTTTGGTTCCATCATGATCAAGCACATATAGCTAGACTGGTTATTGCGAAGTTCCAACGGTAATTTGAAAACAAATAAATATTAAGATACTCTCCGCTGGCTCCTTAGGTCACCTGACCTTTTTATGTGGTTATGTTAAGCAAGAGGTGTAGAAAACCAAACCCAGAAATCTGACTGAGTTGAAGCCGTTATTTAAATCGATAATTGAGGCAATCCCGACTTCAACCCTTTAGCCGAAATAAATAATTTTCTAATTAGGTTTCGCATATGCATGGCTTAGCATTTACGGCTCATAATTAATAATATAAAATAAAATAAAATTCGATATACAATAAAAAAAAAATAAATGTAATGCATTAATTAAAAAAAAGTTATTACTTTTTGATTTTGTAGCATGATTCGTGTGCCACCCTGCATTATTGATTTTTTAGTTTAACAGAGAAATTGAGAGATATTTTTAAGTTAAGACATCGAAAAACAGTGTGATGATCGCAATTATTGCAACGAAAGTGACACATTTCAAACAATGCAGATTATTTAACTCATTTTTTTCAGATAAAGAGACAAAATTTCGCAGAATACAGCACAAAATTCACGATTCATTTCAGCAATAGCGACACAACTACAAATTGTACTCTTTAGTTAATACCGCACAAGCGGGACTCAAATATATTTACATTCGATATATTTGGTATCTGAAATTTACAAGTGAACAAAATTCGTAAAATTAAACTGATTATTCAATAACCGACTGATTTTGTGAGCTCACTTCTTTTCTGGATGCCGCGAGGCCATTTAATTTCAAAAAGAAAACCATTCTTTCATCCGACAATATTTTATTTAATGACTGCTTGCTATCAATTTCTCATCACTGTGTTAGATCTGCTTCTTAATCATCGGTATTCGGAAATATGTTCTTATTTATTTTTCTATTGTCGGTAAATACAACAACAGTACCTTCAGCTTCGGTTATTATGTTCGTTTTCAGCACCAATTTCAACATTGGTCTGATTGAAAAAGTGCTCTCTTTAGTCATTCTAGTGAGCATTGTTGGTAGGTTAATTAATCGGCGGAGGAGGTCAAACGAAAGCACGAGCTCATCAATAAGCTAATTTTAGTCCCAAGTGAGTCCCAACTATTCACTTGCTAGTTTTTATATATTCCGATTCTACCGAAGACTGGGTATTCGCCAAAGTAACATTAATTTATTCTCATTATCCGATAAGTAATAGCCTTTTGGTCGCTCCACTATCCAAACAAGCCAAACTAAATTTTTTTTAATGATGTGTTCGTGGTATTCCAAGATCTTAGGTGTTCCTCTAACATCATTGGCGATCGGCTGGTGTTTTATTTCCTTTTTTACATATATAAATAGATAGATATGAGGTTTACTGACTTCGCCACTAAAAGTCTATTAAATGTCTCTTTATATAACTGATGCCGCAATTATGGTACTAGCAAGGATCCAGCTAAATCGCATTAATAGAAAATTTAATACTTCAGTACGTAAAACACAAGAGTATACAGGCCTAACCGCTCCTGTGTGGCTCAAATTAATACCTTGAGAATTATTGTCGAACAATCGGTAGAGTAGCTCATTGCTCTGCACCTGATGTTCGTAGACTGCCTTCGACAGCATAAGAGAGAGAGATTTAAATGGCTTAAAAATTTACTTTATTCACTTTAGAAATGTGAGACTTTTAAAGTTTCCACATAAAACAGAAAATCCATCCATAAAATTCTGTGATTTAGCAAATACTTTTCAAAACAGTTGAAACATGTAGCTTATGATTACTTTTATCAGAAAAAATTTAGTTCAGAAGACAGCAAAGTTTCAAGGTTCCGTTTATTTCACCATGCCCTACTTTTTAAGATGAATACCTCTTTTAGCAGTTTCCGACAGCCTCAGTGGTTATTTACCAACGCGCAAATTGTTTTCATAAAAAAAGTTAGCTGGAAGCGAAGTTCTCTTAAGAATTCTGCTTTGATGTTTAAAAAAATGTCTCAGGTAACTCAGTGACTACCGGAAACTATTTTCTTCACAAATCATTTGTTCTAGTTCTGTTCCGACACATCCTGCACCTCCATTCAACTGCATTGTCCTTGATCGTATAGCCACAACTAGCCTACATATTGAAGTGAAGCTATTTCACCAAACTCGCTGCAAACTAGCCACAACACACCAGCTTGCCACTTACAAGTTCTTTATGAAAAAGCCATTTCCGCCACCAACACAGAACGCTGGTAATTGTAAGTCAAATGAAATTGCCTGCGATTTGCCACTGTGCTAATATGTCTGTGTGTGTGAGGCCACAAGGACATATGGTTGGATATAGATATGCATGTCTGTACATGCATAAACTTGTATGTGCTGTGTGGCTTGCGTGCATTACGCACATAATTGTGCCACTTATGCAAAGAGGCTGAAAAGCATTTCTTATTAGGCTCACACAACCACACTCATGGAAATGCATGTATTGGCAGCGCTCAAAGGATGCCACAGGCGATGTACCCGGTAATCGTGAGTGGGTGATTGAGCATTGTAACTGCCACATATGCCACACGTTGGCAGCTATGCGTTGCTGCCACATGTGCACTCGTTTAGACATCCATCCAAGAGAGTAGACTAAACAGTATAATGTAACGCACCGATGAGTGCATACAAATTACCAGTCGTGCGTGCAACCAGCACATACACCCACACACACACATTAGCAATTACAAAGCGTGTATTTTATTTATATTTCAACATGCACTTGTAGGCATGTGCCTGTGCGAGTGGCGCTGGCAATGTGTTGGTTATGCACTTTGAGCTGAGATTTGCTGGCGTGCAGGCAACCTCGTCCATGTGACCGTCACCAGCGGCGTGGCAGCCTTTGTGCGCCTCGTCATTTCGTTGAATACAGCTTTTGTCGCTTTGGCTGCGCATCGACATGGCAAATTTGTCTGGTGGCAGTGTAAGTGGCTGCTCGTGAGCGCATAGGCAATTTTAGAAATGCACTATTCATTCTTGTCAAAGTACAAGCAAACATACGTTTAAATAAAAAAAATGTATATGTATATATGTGTGTATGTGTGTTGTTGTTATTTTTAATGTTGCTTTTGCTACTTACAATTCGCTGGTAGCTTCAATCTTTTGTCTTTGAAAAAAGTTTGTAATACACAAATGTAACGCTTTCACTCCACAGCACCTGCGGCCAGACAAACACAGGCTTTGCACTCGCACTCTTTGGCACACATTATTCTAGGCTCAAACACACACATATATAGTATTCTCTTGATGCCACAAACCACACCCACTCTATTTGCGCATTTGTTCGCATATTATTTGCTCATTTGCTGTTATGCCCTCTCTCTCTCTCTTCCTCTCTTTTCACTGGTCCTCCTCATGTTAGTCCTTGCAACACATGACAAATGCTTGTTTGACCCGTAGCTTCATCCTTATTCCATTTATACGTCAGTATGTGTGCATGTGTGCCAGCTCTTTGCTTGCACCTTTTGCAATTTTTTTGGCTCTTTCTTCCACTTCGCTGAATGCTTGCCTTTTAATTACATCTCTAAGTGCTTTACATCATACAATTCCTTTGGTGTGGCTTTTTTGTGAATTTGCAAATTACTTTCGCACTTCAGCTTGTATTAATATTATTCGCCGCAATACTTGATAACGGCACATGCACGCAGGCACATAGCTAACTATTGATATGTACACATACTTTTTGCCACACTGTTGAGCTTTGTTTCGTCGTGCACACTCGAAAGTGTCACTGACTAGACAACTCCATTGTTGCACCTAGCAAAATATGCTAATAACTTAGGTAATTAAAATGTTGTCTGCTTTCGGCGCAAAATTAGCATGCAACAGTGGAATACAAGCAGCGATAATGGGCAGCTAAAGGTAAATATTTGGTGCTGGGGCGTAATAATGTTTAATTTAGGGGTATAGTAGGGGCCCTGACTACTCAACTTCAGATATTTGATATAGCAAAATTGACAGGAATGCAGCGTATGCGTGCGGATTGTTGGAGCGTTACAGCATTACATTTGCGATTGCTCAAATTTCAGTAACGACAGGATATCTTACACCGCTTAAGTTTTTTAAATTTAAATAAATTGGGCACTACTAGGACTAGGGTGGAAATCGCTTAGATCTTAAATTTTATCAAGTCTAACGAGTTGTTAAGCCTAATGATCGCCTGCGTGTGGCCGTTTGCATACAGGCATTATGGTGATCTGTTCTCCAGCCAACCATTTATATGTGTACCTCATACTTATTGACATTTATTGACAATCTTTGAGATAGAGGAACTTAACTTTTTCTTTATCATGGCTCTCTTCCATTAGTATTATATTCACTATTCTGAGTACATCATAACACAGTTGTATAAACTGCATCTGTATTAATTGCAGCAAAATTAATTATTATTTTATTATTTCTTCACTTCTGAAGCTATATTTTGGTACGAAAGTTCCACTTGAGTCCAAAGAATGGTCCGACTTCTGTTAGCATATACTTTTTATACTCTTGCAATATGTTGCTGTAGAATATAACAGTTCTGTTCACATAACAGTTGTTTGTATTACCTAAAAATATCGAGATAGATATACGGTAAATCAGATAATAACCAGGCCCATTTCCCATAAAACTCACAGAATAAATTCGCCACAAGCATTCAATTGCAGAAGCAAGATAGTGGAGAAGAGCTTTATATGATCTGATGTAAAAATTGGACAGTGGGCGTGCACCGCTTACCTTTATGTGAAATCTTCTAACTCAAAAACTACTGTACCAATTTTAACCAAATTTTTAAGTGAGGTTACCCAACCAGGACCCAGATACCAAGTATCTGGATCCCTGTTCATTTGACTGAGTTTTTACCGAACATATCGGTAGATCTGCGAGTTCTTGTAGTGAAATTCGGGGAGAATATTTTTGTGATGACAGTATGCTCTTGGGCTAAAACTTGGTACAATCGTATCAATACCTCCCTTAGCTTCCATATACGTAACATAAATATTTTCGTACTTCTTATTGACTTCTATCGGTCAATATGTAAGAAATCTTAATGAAATATAGAAAAAAAAATTATTTATAAAAAGTAAAAAAAGAGTATATTTTTGCCTGTGTTTCTAAAAAATGAATGCAATACTTCCAACTTTCAATAAAATTGCAAGAGTATAAAATGTTTGGTTACAGCCGAACTTAGCCCTTCCCTACTTATTTTCATATAGCCGCAACTAAAAAAGTCAAGGAAGTAAAATCGGTAGATTCAAACGTTCTGTGAATTATGAGTGCATTAACCGATTAGCTCTGCCGAATGAAGGTCATTTTGGTTATATAAGAGCTTTTCTTAGATCTGGGTTTTGATTATTAATGCTGGCAAGACAGTCTTTCATAGCACAAAAGATGACGAATGCCAAAAAAACTTACAATCGACTTAGATTTTTCATATTACAAGATAAAAACACAGTCCAGAATATTTATTCAACCATTTTTTTTCGATATCTAACACACAGATTAAATTTTTTAGGAGAAGGATTGTGTTGCATCAGTACAAGACAAGGCCCACACATTGCTGGTGATTCACTAGAAGCTCCAAAGTTTAGTTGGTAAACTCTTATACAAGCATCTTATAGTTCAGACCTTGAACAAAGTGATTTTTTTTATCTGTTTCTGTCTATGGCGAATAAGAAGCATGTGAAAACCTACTGTTACAGTTTTTGCCAATATGGACGAGGATTTCTGTGAGAAACGGTGCATATTTGACAAAAACAGATCTTTCTAACAAAAAGCAATGGATTTGTTATTGACATTTTAATTAATCTCCTTTCCCTGAGAAGTCATAATATTTTAATTTTTTTTTCTTCTGAAGCAACGGTAGGATGGGTAGATGTTTGCGAAATATTAAATTAATTGCATATACATGAGGTGTCTTGTTGTGAGGTCTTATATAAAGTGAGTTGTGAGGTGGGTACGCAGGGCTTATTAAAAATCAACTGTTGGGACATCTGCTTTCAGAGCGCCGAAGTACGAGTCGATAAAATAATATGATTATTTCCTGTAGGGGGTCGAACTTTTGTGGTTGCTTTCGATCATGCCTGTCTAGTGCTATATATACATCACTTTTGGTGTATGTAGCATAATGCATTTTTCTCGCTCTTTTAAAACGTTTCTCATTAAAATAAGAGAAGACATGCTATTACATAAATACATTTTCAGATTGAAAATTGCTCTTCGTTGAATCGCACAAATCTTTATTTTCTTAATGATTTCCGAAAACGTCTGTAAATATTATATACAAATATTCCACAACCTCTGTAATTCGACTAACTTTTTATCGAAATTACTTTCGACATTTTGCCTCATTTCAGTGGCAATCTGTATAAGTTTTGAAAAGTGTGCATTTACTTTTATCAGCGACTCTTACATTTAATGCCGTTACTTGGAAAATTTTCTAAGAAAAACACATTAAAATAAAATGCGAAAAATCTTTGCACGCAGGAATGCAATAAAATGTATTACTCTTCGCACGATGTTCAAGTGCAGCTATGTATATAAGTACATATATATACTAACAAATATAGATTTATATTCAAGCATATGTTTTAATATGGATGTATGTGTGAAACGCAAAGGTCACTTGCAATTCAAGTGTTGTTTCTTAGAATATATATGTACGTTTATAGAAATATAGATATGTATACTAGGGGGACCCTTAAACAAATAATAAGTGGTATTTTCCTTGCTCAACATCTCAGATATGGTCAAGGGTATTGTTCTGGGGCAAAAAACGGTTCCATGATACCATAAAGACTGACTTCCGACCTTAATAGATATATAAAAAAAATTATCAGCATGACGAGTGGAGTCGATTTGACCATGTCCGTGTGTTTGTATATAGCCGCTCAATTTTTGAGCTATCGCGCTGAAAGCTGCTTAGTTGAAACCGGCGATATCGGACGACTATAGCATATAGCTGGCTTACAAGCTGAATGATCGGAATAAAGCGCTTGATGAAAACCATTTTCATTTGATAAGATAATCCTACAAAGGGTCTAGAAAATTACTTACAACATAAGGACCACCCTTATATACACCTTGTATAGTATATACAAGCATAGCCAAAGCCCATTTCTTTGAAAGCGTTGCACCGCCTTAATGGAGCTTGTTAAAAGCAAAAGTGTGTCTGTGTTCAAAAACCCTTACACATCCTTGACTGCAAATGTGTGTATGTGCGTCGTATGTGTAAAGTGGTGAACATGCACCAATGTCATTACTTAAATTCGCACTTATATTATAACAGTTTACCATATGTGCTCTCTACCTACTTGCGCGTGTGTTCTTAGGTGTGTGTGGCATTATTTCCCGATCGCATGTTAGTTGCACACTGTGCAAAGGAAGCATAAAAATTGTAGCAACAACAACATCAATTGCATTGCTGACACCGGAGCAGATGCTAGTTTTATAAATCGAGGTGCAGAGAGAAAACGGAACGTAACGTAACGGAAGTTATTGCACCTTATCCATATGCAACACTTGCCCACATGCGTGTGTGCCACCAATCACAATATTTACCAACACCATTACAAATACTATTACGCCATACCATTACTTGCTGATTACACACACGCATTCGGCACATTTTTCAAATACTTCACCGTTTGTCTCACTCTCGCTTTTTTGGCATGTTGCATTAACTTTCCGTTCATGCACACCCCTCTTTCCGCATGAATGAGCAAGCGGCCACAGACATACACTAACACACAAGTACTTGTATCGCGCTTAGTCTGCGTGTGTGTGTTGTCCTTTACCGTATATTCTAATTCATCGTGCACAGCAACTCCTCCTTGCTACACACTCCACTTCGTATGGAATATATATATTCATGTGTATAAGTATATGTGTGTGTACTCCTTCTGTCCCTTGTCCTTATGTTCTTGCACTCCGTTTTATGCGTTGCATTGCATTACTTTCGCACATAAATTTTTAATTTTTTTCCCCTCGCGCAGTGAAAGTTTTTATGTTGCGCTAATTAATGCCAACTAACAACAACATAAATAAATTAGCGACCCTTGTTTATTGCATTCCTTTGATAATTTGCTTGTTGCCATTAATTTATGTTTCAATAGAGTTGATCGTACATAGTTGATAAGAGAGCGTGTCGTTCGAATTTCGTATGCGTTTATTGAGTTGTAAGTTTGCTTCGCACGAAGTGAGGAAAGAAACAAGAAAAAACGTTAACGTTGACTGCACCGAAGTTATATTCACAAATATAAAAGTTTCCATAAAAAAACTTGATTTTGATCGGTCAGTTTTTATGGAGTAGTCCGATCTTAGCAATTCGTTTGGAGATTATAGCGTTGTTTTTGATAACAAACCATGCCGGGAAGATATCGGGTCAAACAAAAAAGTTTTCCGTACAAGAACTTGATTCCGAGCATTCAGTTCGTATGGTAGCTATATGCTATAGTGGTCATATATCTGCGGTTCCGACAAATGAGCAGTTCCTTGGGGAAAAACGGACGAGTGCAAAATTTCAGATTAATATCTCTAAAACTGAGAGGCTAGTTTGGACGGGCAGACTGACAAACATGGCTGAGAAATCGGTCTGAAATTGCGCTCGTTATTTTCTAACCAAACAGCTGCCCACTTGTAGTAACCGCTATAGCACATAGCTGTCATACAAACTGACCCATTAAGCTAAGCTCCTTGTATGGAAAACTTTTTAATTTACAAGATATCTTGAAAAAATTTAGCACAGATTATTATCCAAGACATTGCTGTAATCTCAAAAGAAATTGCTTAGATCGGACAACTATAACATATAGCTGTCATACAAAACGACCGAGCCGTGCTGAGAAATGACATATCGAAGATGCCCACTTTGATTTTTTTCGAATAATAATTTTGAAATTAAGTTGTTAAGTTCTTTATATTTTATCCTGTGGCTAAATTCGATGACTAGTTTTTACAAGGAGGGACTGGTGATGGCATAGCTTATATTCGATCAAGTTATGTAAGATGTTTTTGCTTATAAACTGAAATTCTGGTTCGAAGGTTTCGAATATGCCAATGACAATAATAATGCTTATCCTCAATGGTTAAGAAAGTTCTTTTTAACAATTTGTTATGAAATGCTTTTATTGTACATGAAAAGCTCTGTTTTGAGCTCCATTTACTTAATGTACTGATTCTTCAGGTGAAACAAATGGCACGAATTATAGGTATTGAAGGGACTTAAGTTAAAGTCTCAGCTTTTACTGAAATTCATATGATATAACTGATAGTAGCCTTCTCAGATGGTTCTTTAATAACAAAATCACTTTTATGTAAATAAAAAAAAAATATTAAAATTGAGTAAATGAATGAAATACCAGTACATTAATCATCTTGTCTTTACTGATTCTATTAAAGCAGCTTTTCAATTTTCATGGTTTTTGCAAAAAAGCATTATGCCTTCGCTTCACTAAATACGACAGCCTGGACAGGCCTAAAGTTGCATATACTTTGCCGCAAATTTGAAGAATAAAAAGCTTTACGAAGTCTTATCAGAGATATACTTTTAAATTTTATTTGACTTTTCAATTCCCTTGATGGCAATCAACTTCAATAACCGCAATTGATTTTTTACAACCCTTGGCTTAAT
Source organism: Bactrocera oleae (assembly GCF_042242935.1). Taxonomy (NCBI): domain Eukaryota; kingdom Metazoa; phylum Arthropoda; class Insecta; order Diptera; family Tephritidae; genus Bactrocera; species Bactrocera oleae. Next base: position 45,203,721 of record NC_091538.1, on the reverse strand, counting down.
GGCGGCATGCAGCAGCTCGGCGCTGGGTGGCAAACCCAAAGTATGTTTCCGCCAAGCAGAGAGGGAGTAAATGCATACATATATATATGAATATTTATATATATATACTTACATTACATACGGCGGTTAAGGGCTGTGCGCGTAAGTCAAATATAAGCTGAGAGCCGTGGGTTGAAGGCAAAGCCTGGCATGCCGAGCATCAAGTGGACTGCAGCTCCAAGTTGTAACAGCAGCTGGGCGCCCAATCTATTGCCGTTTAAAAATGTATATAAATTGCGTCTCGTGTTTTTTGCCATTTGCTAATACGATGTGAAAATTGTCACTAGCGACATAAATCGCTGACGCAATGAGCGCAATAAAAAATATGTAAATAAACGCTATGTTTGTGTGTGTGTGACCGCTAACAGCGCATAAGCGGGGCAAACCACAAAATAATGGTAAAAATATAAATGAAAAGAAAACATGAAATGGAATAAATGAATCGACGCGAAAAAAATCTCGAAAAAAATTATGAATGCCAGCGGAATGCAAAAGCCTCGTGTCTTTGTGCCACAACTATGTCGGCGAGCCGTTGCCGCATCCAGCAAACGCCATTCAATATGCTCGTATTGCGCTGTCGGACAGTAAATACTTAAATTTATTCACCCGCAGCGCCGAGCGCGAGCTAGCTCGCTCTTATGTTAGTTGACAGCAGCAGAAAACTTTTATATATAATAGAGAGATATACATATACTTATGAAAAAGCGTATGTACATACCAACTACAACGAAATGCGTAGCAATATGTGGCATTTGGTCTGCCAATTGTGGGCGTTTATGGCAATAAATAATTTCTGCCGCCGCTTTCGAGTATTTTCTGTCTCTTATGATGCGTAGTCTATATGCGTATACGATTTCAAAGGTGGTTTTGGTGTGTTTTATTTTTTTCGTTTTTTGCTTCTAAGAATTTCAATTTTATTGCATGCTTTTTATTGTGCTCTTTTCCTGCTTTGAAAGCTTATCTTTCCTTTTTATTGTTTTTTAATGAATATCGGGCAGATGCGAATTTTCGTTTCCCCTACCCCCGATGCAGCAACCACTTGTTGTTGTGTGGTAAAAAATGTGAAAGTTTGCTTACCGTTAGTGAGAAACTTGTTTGGGGCTTTACTGTTTATATTAGTTCTATTAGAATAGCAGTATTTATTAGTTAAATTTTGTTGTAGTCTAACAATATCTCGGAGTTATTGTACAATCAGCATTATGAGCTTATGGTTAAGGCACCTTCTCGATATGTAAGGGTATTTTAATCCAGTTTATAGGAGTTTTAGGTACTATAACGAACAGGCGTTCTATGCAAGTGAGAACCTTTTATGATCGACCTCTTAACCTAACCTAACCTATGAGCTTTCTTCCATAACTTTTTATCAGCTCCTGACTAGTGTAAGTAGATTAATTGATGCTGATTATAAGGGAACTTATCATCTACTAGTTCATCCGAAGCGTTTCAGGTATTATCATCATCCTGGATACCGACACTAGTCTTCCTACTTCCGCAAGGAGCAAGTTGTTGTTTTTGTGCAGTTTCCTCTTCCTTACACCGTATAAAATGCTGTTGATGTTTTATTGATGGTCAAAGACTCACTTCGTGGCAACGAAAATTATATTAAAATCAACCTTAAATAAGAAATATTACATACAAACTAAACTATAGCAACTAAATTGAATATAATGAGTTGATGGGAAAACGTCAACCAGAGGATCGCAATTTATTATATTAGGCATAACAGGCTTAGGCCAATTTCATTATATTCCCACACAATTTGGAAGAAAACTTGTTCATTTAATTTTATTAAAGTATCACACATTTTGTCTGGTGGAATGTGGGAAATTATATACAGGCTATATTGGGGCAGAGAAAGGATAGCCCATCCCTTGAGTTAATTTTGACATTGCTGAAGTATACTTGAGATCATATTTTCAAGCAATTTTATAAATATTATAACTCACACATTGAACGACATGTTCGGCATAAGGTTGGATGAAGCGTTATGTTCTAGTTATAGTTATGGTCCGATTTTGACAATTTTTAGACCTGAGATGGCATAACTTAAAGGCACTATTTGTGCATATTTTTTCCGGATATTACTATTGAATCTTGATATGTATTTTGATTTTCTGGAATGTGACAGAATCAGATAGAATTTAAATTGTTTATATAGAAAGTGAGCGTGGTTGCTTCTGATTTCACTTATTTTCGCACTGTCATATGGGAATTTCAAAACAATCGTATGAACCAAATTAGGTTGAAATTGGATAAGTAGGTCCGGATATATGCGATATCACCTAAATATGGGCGGTGCCGCGCCCATCGTCTGCTACTATAGACCCCTCTTGCGCCATTTTAAATGTAAAGTTTATGGTCTGTGACGCATTTAGTTATTGAATTATTGCACCTATAGTAGTTTTTAACAAAACCGTTATATGGGGAGTGGGCGGGGTTACCACCCGATTCTACTTATTGTCACGCTGGCGCGAGAGATGTTAAAATGTTTGTCCTATAAAAATTTGGCCTTACAGCTTGAATAGTCTGTACCAACATGAGTTTTAATATAAAGCATTAAACCGTCACAACAATATTGGATAGGAAAGGGTATAACAATTCTTTTCTAGGTGACCCGTTCTTTGGTCTCACAGATAAAGCTTCATTCTGTTTATCGAACATAGCACCGTCGTTCTGTTAAATTAGATGTCCAGACTGTTTATTGCAGAAAGACAGCGCAGAACATACTGAAGCCTGTATGAGAATACATAAGTCGCAACATTTAAAATCAGTCATTGCCACATCCGCAACCTTGGGAAGATGGTTCAATTAAAATAAATAAGCGCGGCCATGTCAGAGGTATTAGAGTCAAATCTAACTCCTATATGACTGATATTCTTCAAAAACCATGTAAAACGCATCTGTCTGAAATTTTTATCCCTCAATTGTGTATTCTTCAGTGTTGTCGTATAAAATTTATATAACAGCTGACTTGTATAACAGCTGAGAGATCGCGCTACATGTGACATTACATTTGTAGTGTCGGTCGAAAAATGAGCATCGAACAAAGAGACAACATTAAGTTTTGTTTTAAACTTGGTAAAACTTTTACGTGAATTCATTAAAAAAGAGCCGAAATCATCGCTTAAATATATGGAATCGGAATTATCAATATCCGCAGCGTCGATTTATCGTATTTTGACAGAAAATTTGTCCCTCAGAAAGGTTTGTGCTCTGTTTGTTTGAGAATTGTTTTTTTTTTTTGTAAAATTAACAGAACAAAATTTTCAACACTACTGAGTTAGAGTAAAAATTAGGTGCACAGTAAAGTGTTTTACGAAGTGTCAACGAAGAAAATAGTACACACAAAAATTCAATTAAACAATAAATTTTCTATAATTCGTGTAAAGTGATGTCTGCGTGTTTTGACAGAATATCTTTTGATGTGTCTGTGGTAAGGATAGATACATACACACGTACGGTACATATGGTATGATATGCATTTGTGTATGATACATGTACGTCATCAGCAGTTAGAGTAAACCAAAATTTGTGGTTTATGTAATTTATGAAATTCTAATTACACGATACAAATAAAAAACCACATAGAAATGTAGCAGTGAGACAACGCTATTATAATTTTCAATATGCATATACCATATAATATATTGTATATGGTGTAGGATATGTGTACAATATATACTTGAGCTACGCTCACAACAAACTGTTATAAAACTAACTATTGTCATCGAGTAATCAATTTAAGTACTACAAGTAAAATGGCAATAAAATAAAATAAGACTTCACACCTCAAAGCAGTTTTGGTATATATTTAGGCGTCAGTGCGCAAATACACATTTTAATAAATATTGATGTACGTGTAAAGAAAATATATACTTGTATTTATAATGTTTGAACATAGAACTCAAATACACACAAAACTGAAAGTGAATGGCCAAATGCTTGCCAAGCTGATAAGCAAAATTCTCTGAAATAAATACAATAAATAATGCGCCTGAGACAAAATCAAAGTAAATAAGGATGATTTCGGTATAACTTGAAGATATTTAGTTTTCGGTAGAAAGTAGAGCAACGTCAACACATTAAACTGCAATGAAAGTCGTAAAACAAAAGAAAACGATGATAAGCGAAAAGCCGAAACAAATAAAACTAAATGAGAAATCAAACAAAAGTTAGTCAGCACAAATGTATTTGTGTTTCTAGATGACAGCTTATGTGTTTGCCTATTTTGTTACGAGCGTATAGATAAATATAGTATATAGTGTTCGAATATTTGTAAATTTATGTGTCGATATTTATTAGAGACACTTCTTATAATCATTGCTCTAATATGATCCGCAGTGGACCAGTGAGGAAGTATTCACAAATTTGAAGAAAATATTTTCATTATAAAATGAATAATTTGTAAATAATTGTTATTCATCAGAGATGCTGCAAGCTTTATAAGTAAATGCATTATTAAGGCTTAGCCTAAAGCAATTACTCACTTGATTAGCTCAGACAATAACTTTCAAGGCCTTTCGTTTGGAGAGTTATGTCTTACCTCAATTTTGGATTTCGTTTTTCTGACTATTAATGTTTAATGGGCTCATAGGATTTTCAACGTACACTTTTTTGCCTATGGTGATGATATGACCGTCTAGGATATCTAATGAAATTCCAAAATCGATTTATTAAAAAATCGATAAATCCATAAAATGCATAAGGAAAGTCCATACATTAAAGTAACAACTTTAATGAATATTAAAAAAACTCGATAGACAAAAATCGATAAAAAAATAATAACCGATAAATTCAAAAAATCGAATAATTCCGTTCTCTCGTGAATAGAAAATTGGAAATTAATAAAAATATATTTATATATTAGATTTATTATACATTATATTTAATTAGAAATTTAAATATTACTTTTTCCTAATGCCATTCACCTGACATTCTCACTACTGGGTATATAAATACTTATACAATACAGTTTTATTTGCATTTGCATTCAAAGAACTTACTCCAAGAAATATGTACAGTTATGCAGTGCCACAGATAAAGAGACTGACAGTTTGGCAAACAAACAGCCAGCTGACATGACAGGCAGACAAAATTGCAGATAGCTATGGTACGACAAAGCATGAGTTTCAGAAAGAAAGTTCGACAGCGCGAAAAAACGAAATCCTGCCAAATTAAATTTGCTTAAATGACGCAAAACCAAGAATGTCGAATAATTTGCGGCAACCATTATTGATATTACTGAAATTGTGAAATAAAACAACCACGTGGCAACGACGTTATGTAATAAATCAAAAAAGTTGGTTTAGATTTTGCGCCAGTCGAAGACAAATAATGTGCAAGTTGTTCAAAATGCCAGAAAGTATAAATTCGTTTGAACTTAAGCAGAACGCAGGTGTAACTGTCGTGGAAAATAAAATAAATTTTTATTTTAAACCGTATAGAAAAGCTTTACAAATTTCATGCAATTTAAAAATTTGCATATCTGTTACTCATACACCGCACCGTATAAAAGAGATTGGTATTGATAAATGGCTTCTAAGGTATTTATTATTATCGGAAAAAGGAGATACCAGGCTTTATTAGGAATGGAAGATTTTGAAATTGGAGCAAACTTGATCACAATTTATCTATCTCCAATTCTGTTCCAGTTGTTAGTTGATAATTTTTTTTAACAATGAAAACATTAATTTTCACATGCAACCGATAACTTTCTTCATATACAGCCACATGCTCTAAAGTATATAGGAATGTAGGTCACATAAAAAGTGCTTCGACGGTGTGTCATTTAGCTCGCCATCATTGGATCATACAGATCCTCATAACCTTTCACTTATCTCAGACTGATTGACAGTTCGAAGAATGATGAGAACTTCACTGCCTTTACTGTGCTTTGTGGCGCTCGAATACCAGTTCAAATGAAACAAACGGCAAAATTTGTTCAGATATTTAGTTATTCTTAATTGGTAACTAAACGTTCACATATAGTTTTTATACTCCAGCAGTAGTTTCTTCACAACCGAAATGCTTTCGACTGCTGAAAATTATCTGCTGACGTCCGAACACAACTGAAGGTCTTAATTTTTCTCATTTAATAGTTTTCCCTAATAAACTAATCCTTGCATTGTTAACTACCACTTTCAACTGGTATAGTTTTCTTATTTTATCCTATGTATTTGAAACATTCAAATATCAACGTTATTTTTTTTTTTAATATTTCGAAGGAAATTATGTTGTTTTACTTTTAAACTTTAGCCATTTAGAATTAAAAATAGTAAAATAAATTCTAGAGTTATCTCTCAATAGTACCTGAATCAAATCGATAGCCAAGTTAAACATTCATTAAGGGGCAAAGTTAAGTATCCCATTGCTCTCGGAAATTTAAAAATTTATATTTTTTTGCCGTTAAATGCGGTATCCGAACTACTTGCCTACTTGTTGGTTGTAATTTTCGGTATTGCAACTTAAATATCCCACTTGACTTGAATGGCATACTTTAGTTAACATCTTCGCCAGCAAATTTTCTTTAAGCGCTCATAAATCTAGGTGTTAACAAAACTTTTCCTTATTTATGGCATTACAATTAATAATTCGCTATTATCCGCTGCAACAGACATAAACAGTATAAACAACAATAAGAGCTTAATATCAAAATTGAAAACGTGGTGGGATCGAGCGGAGCGCCAAGCGGAACCTGTACCCGAGTTGAGTGAAGTAGCAAGCGTCAGGAGCACCTGCTGTCGCTATAAATTTTACAGTCAAGAAATAAATTAGCAACCACAAAAGAATAAAAAAAATGTAAAAGTAAGCTCATAATAAAAACTGAAAGTAATGGCGGCGCATAATATTTGTAAACAAAAGCTGCAGCTTGAAGGTATACGAGAAACTTAAATGTGAAATGGATGGGTGGGGAATTTCGAAAATTTCGGGAACCCTGAATTACTTGCAAATTTCTTTCAAGTTCTATGACATTCGATTTTACATACTTCATGAAGCTGCTTGCACCTGAAAATGTTTATAAGAATAAATGATTTTGATTTCTACTATCTCTTTTAAAAATATCTCAAATACTCTTCCGGTATCCTAAAATCTATTTTTAAACTCTGAAGCAAAATTTTCGTGATTTTAAATATTCCGTGGCGAAATTCTACCAACTAAAAAAAATGGTTAAGTTGCTATCAAAACGGCATTTCCGTTTATCCTTTGAAGATAAGCAGTTGATATTTCATGTCTTCCTCAATCTGCCAAGTTACAAAGTTAAAGGGGCTAGCTTCATAATTTATGTGCTGTCGACGGTTTTCCTCTTTCACAAACTCCTTCAGCGCAGCGCCTTCCCCCCATACTGCATTAGCAACCTCTTTTTCTGTCTTCCTTCAAAAGTTTTCATATTTATTTTTGGCGGGTTTTGTGTGAGAAATTTGTTTGTTGACGAAAATTTCAACGACTTAACTTTTCAACGAACCGAATTATACTACATATATTGAAATTGTATGTGTATGTGTGTAAGGAAGTGTCTCTTACGTGGTAGCATGCGTAGTTTCGTGTGTAAAAGCAAGGATCAGGGGAGCAACAAGTATTGAAATGCGCAAATAAGCGAGAAATTGCCAACCAAATATGACAGGCACTAGCTTAGGCGGTATCTTCAAGATGTTAACCACTTTGATATTATAAATTATATAACGGGATTTTTAATGTTGCTTCTTATTCCTATGTTGTACGTTATTAACTTATCATAAAATGCTTACAACAAAAACACGCTGACTTAAGTTTGGAACTAGTACTTGCTTCCCTAATGTGAAGTTAAGAGTTAAGTTAGAGTTAAAAAGTAAAGTAAAGGTTATTTTAATGTAAAGTAAAGTTAAGGTAAATTCAATTTTAAGTAATGTTAAATTATGTGTAAAGTAAAATAATCTCAAATTAAGTTTAAAGTAAAACATTAATAGAAAAAATTCATTAGTAAAGTAAAGTAAAGTAAAATTAAGTTAAACTAAGTTAAGTTAAGTTCAGTTAAGTTAAGTAAAACTAATTTAAGTTAAGTTAAGTAAAATTAATTTAAGTTAAGTTAGGTAAAATTAATTTATGTTAAGTTAAGTTAAATAAAGTAAAGGAAAGTAAAGTAAAGTAAAGCAGAGTAAATTAAAGTAAGTAATTCAGCTACTCTAAGTTAAGTTAAGTTAAGGTAAGTTAAGCTTAAAGTCAAGTTAAGTTTAAAAGAAAACGAAAAAGGTATAAAAGAGAAAAAATTTATTGTTTTAGCAAATTAAATTGGTGTACATGTGAGCGACTAGTTAATATAGCTTAAATAACTAGTCAGGGCTAATTCAGATTATTAGAATAATATTCTGATAATTCTCAATCACATTAAAGAATTCGTTTGGACGCCATCATTTTCAATTTAACCGTCTATCAATTGCACACTATGCAACATCGCAAAAATATCATCTCAGACAAGATTCTGCACTTGCAGCTGACATCTGCAATCCCAATTCAACAATTACGTGACAATCACGCTACTGGAATAATTACTGCATGCTGCGCTGTCCATCGCTTGGTTTGTTGGTCGCTAGGTTATTCGGCTGAATTGCGCTCGCTGCTCAACTTTTTTGATCGAATATTTGCTTCGCGTCCTTGTGTGTGCCGAATTTCTTCGTGTGCTTCGTGCACGCCAAATTGCATGCTTTGCACACATGTCACGCTGTGCTGGCAGCGCATAAATCTCTGCCGAATATACCTACAGCAGCGTCAGCACTTTCAACTGGTGCCATTGATGATGATACTTATATATTTCATTCCACCTTTTTCATTGAATCCGTTCATTCTTTTTAATGCTTACCGCTGCCTTTTGCTCGCCACGCACCTCTTTGAGCTCAACTGAGTGCCTGCCATTGCAGTTTAACGCACTTTGATAGAGATGATTAAAGCTGAGTTTTATGCGGGCAAATGTGTGGGTCAACCCTCCGCTGAGCGCGCAAAGCTTATCAAGCAGCCGACGGAGCACTCGGCCATGTTCTTGGCGCACACATCCTGTCAGCATTTATTATAGCCAATTCACATAGAACTTTTGCTTCGCTTTGCGTCAGACATTTGATTTAACAGAAAAGTGCGATGTATGCTTTTGTGTAAATACATTCACATAAAAAGTTTTCGACGCGAAGCCAAGCAAAATGTTGTGCAACTGTCATCTTTTTACGTTTTGCCAAGCAACAGTTGCCATTTTCATTAGAGAGAAACACTGAAAGCAAAGCCTTCATTGTGGCATACCCTTTATTTTCCTCGGTTCGTTGTTTCAGTGTGAACTGTCACGTTAAGCAACGAAAGTTGTATGTGAATGGGCCTTTAGTTACAATTTATTACACACTACTGTAAATTCAGTTATTACTTGGCGAAATTGTTGTTATTGTTATTATCTGTGTTTTTTGTATTCTCTTCTTCTATCTGTCCTCTCACCGTTCGCAATTTGCTTGATTAAGCGCCAGCGTGTTAAACGACTTAACGGTTCATGTAAAGGATGTTCGTGTTTGTGGGTGCGAGTGTGTGTGAGTATTCACAGAGCGTCAATGACTTTTGCAACCAAGTTTCCTTTATATTTACAGCGCGCCTTTATTCGCGTATACAAAGAGAAAGAATAACGTCGCAAAATGCAAAGGCCATGCTGTTAACACAATTAAAAATTCGCTGATAGTTCATGCAAGGCGCGAAAAGTATTCAGCAGATTGGCAGAAAGAAAACTATAATGAACTTTCAATACATGCACAATTAAGCCGAAATGTGCGAAGTAGTTACAAATAATATTACTTAAGGAGTTTTTCTATACAAAAGTGCATATACTTTAATTTTAAAATTTGTCCATTAGTTGAAGCCTCAGAAACTGTAATCTGTTAATTTAACAGTCAGTTCAAATAACAGAATTTCACTTAGTTCCACTATTTAATCTCGTACAACGATATACTATAAAGTGTATATAAAAATAATATTCTTTGACATTAAAAGAAAAATTCTCATTGTAGTCACAACTCGGGTGTAGATTTGTGGTTTTCAAGAAGAAATAAAACGCATATTTATATTTTAAAGTTTTAGATTCATTATAAAGATAAAGGTTTGCCATTATAATTTAAAAATAATTTCGAGCCGAGAAAACCAATTTTCGACAAAATCCACGATTTCTTTTCCACAATTCCGATCGTTAGAGCCGTATTGCTTCACTCAAACGTTGCATAACCTCCTTGTAGTATTCTTATTAATAGTACGAAGTGGTAGGAACTCATGATGCAACAAACCTTTGTAATCAAAGAAAACAGTTAGCAAAACGTTCACATTTGATCGAACTTGGCGTGACTTTTTTGGTCTTGGCTCATCTGGCAGCTTCCATTGAGTTGATTGGGCATTGGTTTCGACGTCATAACCAACGTTTCGTTACCGGCGTAGAGCACACAAAAACGTGACATACATATGAGTCCGATTATAACAAAAAACCAAATATCGATAATCGAATGTACATAGAGTTCGAAAAATCAAAATTCACCCTTTTTTTGAACTCGTACGTTCAACCAGCTCGTTGCGGCGGTAGATAGTCGAATAAGGTTACTGTTATAATTAAAAACTTACTCTTATTAGAAATAGTGTTTAACAGGAAAAACATTAACGAAATGCTAGTGACAAACTGAATTACTATCTTCGAATCGAACGAAGATATTTGAACTTTGACTAAAACTTACCGATGTAAGTACGAATACTGAAGCGTTTTTTGTAGTTCTTTTATCTCAGTAATTACTTTTTTAAACTAATCAAAAAGTTATTGTTTTGAAGTAGAAAATTTTCTCGGATCCGTTTTCTTGAAACAATAAGTCATTTCAACTTATCTTTACAACGAAAATATTTGTTTGACTTGAAAAATTATTTCACAAAACAAACATTATCCATAAGGTCAGGTGTATTGCATACATACAAGAAGTAGCCGGGAAAATCAAATATTTGGTGAAAACGATTAAGTTTTGAAGTCAAGATTTTTTAAATAAACAAACTAACAAACTAAAGTGAAAGATTGTTTACTTGCGCAATAAAGTTGCTCTTAATGCAAGTATGCCAATGCGTATACGCAATATGCTTGAGTCGTTTGTGATTGATTGAGATTTTTGTAAATAAAATGAAAACAGATCACACTTAGGTGAAAAACTACGCACATACATATATATGATTTCATAACGTTCTCATATTTGTGCGAAATCGTGATTAAAAAATATTGAGAATTTCTTGGAAGGGAACTAGTCCACAAAAGGTCATTTAGTAGAGAAGTTAATTTAATTTTTAAGTAGGAAATAGAGCATAGTGCGAAATAGAATCCATCCGTTTAAAATTTGAGCTTAAGATGAAGATATCCACTGCAGACCAAATAAATTCGAAGCTATGAAAATCGTAGTATGTATCTACCCCACTGAATGGAAGGTAAAAATACCTTTTTAGACACAAATAATGTAAAAAAATTTCCACTGTCTGTTTTGAATATACGCGAACTAGTACTTCAGTTTTTTAGATATCTCAGATCGATCCACACGTAAAACTTTACATAGCATATGGCTCATATAAAAACTGACCTGTCTCAACCAAAGTCCTGTATGGAAAGCTTCAGATTATTGCCCAAAGCAACGGTACAAACTCCAAGGATATTATTTGGAAGGGACTACTATAGCAACTACAAACATACAAACCTAACGTTAAAAAACTAAGTTCTACTTATATAGCTAATAATCCCCAGGCAACGCTATAGTCCCCGAACGTACTGATCAGATGTTATCACTATAGCTTATAGCTGCCATACAAACTATCGATCAAAATCTTTTATAACCTCCTTTGCTTTAAAAAATGTATTATCACTAAAGGCTATTATTGCATTGGTTCAACTAAAGTTAACGTTTTTTCTTGTTACAATTATGATTATAATCAGGATTATTACTTTATTGTAAAAGTAGTCTTTTAATCCAAACATGTTACCTAGGTATTTCGCAGTGTGATCAGTGGTTTTGTGCGACTTAATTTTCTTTCAACGACTCTATGTTCTACTTAAGTCTAACTAAGCACCTATTTGATCTATATTGCTACTCACCAAATATTAAACAGTTCAAAGGCACACATAAGCCCTCAAACATACAGACACACATACATCCACGTTACCTATGCAGACACAGACTTTCAGCGCAGAGACCAAACATTTGGCCACAGGCGCAGCCACAACAAACAACACCACCGCCTGAGCTAAGCCGTTTCTTAGTTACCTGTAAATTTAATTCGAATGGCTTAAGTAGCGGCGCAAGTAGAAGGTGATAACGGTGAATTGATGCGGTTGGGGATCGGCGTTGATGGCTTCAAGCGAAATGTGAAAATCTACGCGGATGTATATATGTATGTGTGTGTGTACAACAGCTATTAACTTAGGCTCATCAGTAGATTGTTTGTATATTTTTGTTTGTCTAGAATTTATGTGAATAACTGTGCGTATATACTCAGCAGCTGCGTGCCCTTGACTAGCACAATATTAGTACTTCTTCAGTCTGGCAATAACACAATATTTGATGGAGTTTGCAATATTTTGATTGCTTTTATCTATAACGGTAAGCTTTGGCCTTGTAGTCAGGGATTTATTCTGTCTCTCTCTCTCTTTCTCGCGCGTATAACATATGTAGTTTTATACTAACCCAATATCGACAAGTTTGTTTGTTTGCCAAACTGGACTTTGTTCTTCGTAAATTTAACCACACTTCGACGGCAGATGAGATTAATTTAAAATTAGTTTGCCTCACATAGACACACACATACATAAATGTAGGTACATACACATTTACAGCAATTTTATTTGTTTTGCTCTCAGCAGATTGCCATTTTATGTCCCTTCGACATAATTTGTCTGTCCCTTTTGTGCGGTTTTCTTATTTTATAGCTGTTAAGTGCTTGTTTAGAGCTGTTGTCAAAAATTTATATACCTAACATATACTTAGCCGCATATACATACATATATAGCATAGTAACACTAAACTTCTCAATGAGAACCGTAATTTCCACTTTCATGGAACACACACACTCTCTCAGCGGCGCTGTAAAAGTCTCCGCCGACTAATTTTGTGATTTTCGTCATCCAGTGTTAAATTTGATTTATGCGCTCATTTAATTTTAATAGGCTACTATTTACGTTTGCTAAAAATTTTAAGCGAATTTGGAGATTTCTTTGGCTTAGCCACTGCATTATTGGGAATTGCGCAAACAATTCTGACTAATGGCGTAGAATTGATTACGAAACCCAGTGAATCAGTAAATATAAGCAACTGTCATTCAAGATTTTGTGAGCAGCAAATGGTTTTATGAGATGACATACTAATACTACTAATTGTGTTGTTTTAAAAAATGTATGAAAAGTTGAGGCAGAGTATAATTCATACTTTTACTATTATATACAGTATTACTATATTTGTTTTATTTTTATTTTATGAAGATTATAATTTAAATTCAGTGTTGTCATGCCTTTCTGAAATTTCAGTTAACAATGTATTTGTTGTTTTTTTGCAATCACATAAAAAATTCGCTCAGCAACTTTAGTTAGCAACACTCACTAACCAAATGCTGAGCCATTTTCAATATAGCCGTTATGAGGGAGCAGATTGCTGTTATTTCTCTCAATTTGCCAATTTAATATACGGTCATAGTATGCTTAGTAACGATTATAACGGTTGATCCAAGTAGAGGTACTTTTTTGAATAGCCTTTTTTTCACAGATCACGCATGAGTCGTGTCAAGCGGTCATGGTATTTTTGTTCAATATTCTTTGGTATTTCATGATGGAAAGACTTACGTCTGAACAACGTTTACAAATTGTTCAACTTTGTTACGAATATTCACGTTCTGTAATGTGTTTCGCGCGCTTCGTCAAAATAATCAGCCTACGGAGCGTACTATTCGCAACACCATCCCAACTTGAAAGCCAGCATTCATTATTAAATAATATTCGACCGAAAAGATCACGTCCAACATGCAGTGAAGAAAATATAGCGGCCGTAGCTGAGAGTGTACAGAGGACCGTGAAGAGTCGATTCGGTGCCGTTGCAACTCGAACTGGCGTATGGAATGACTTGGCGCATTTTACGTCGATATCTTTAATTTCAAGCCTTTTGTTTGGTGTCGTTTGTGTGCCGGTGGAATCATCTGTGCATATTTCTTCAAAAATGATGCCGGTGAGAACGTAACCATCAACGGCGACCGTTATCGCGCCATGATAACCTACTATTTAATCCCGCACATCGCATCAATCAAGCAATCAATCAATTAATTAGAAAATGCATCGATGAGCAGATAATTTCACATTTTGTGAGGATATGTTTGTGTGAGGATATGTAAAGTCTGAAGTCTATGCGAACAATCCCGCTTCGACTCAGGCCTTGGAGCAAAACATCACGCTTTTGCCAGTTACCAGTCGAAATCTGAGACGTAGCCACGACCAACGTTTGAAGATAATTTTCAAAAAATAAATGCTAAAGAATGTTCTTTTGAATGATAATAAAAGTTTCCTATTAAATTTAAAATTTTTGTGCTTTTTTCTTTAAAGAACCACAACCACATTAACCCTTCCTCGTCTCCAAGACAAATTTGGCATAACATAAGGTTACTAACAGGCACAGCCAAGCAAAGTCACATGTCAGCTATGAATACTGATCAAGGCAGCATAGGTAGTGCAAATAAAATACCAAAGTACTTTTCCTTCACTTGGTCAGAATACTCCAAATATTCTAATTTTGAACAAGTACTCATCTCTGAAAAGAACACAATAAACAGAAAAGTATTTAACCCATATAATATCTCGTCTGCTGCATCAGAGATTGAAAAGCTCATCACCTCCATAGAGTTTAAAGAAGCCTTGTATAGCTCAACAGGAAAAACACCTGATTTTGATAGAATTTCCTATCAAATTATAAAACATTGTTCACATGGCATTGCCAATAGATTACCAAACCTATATAATAATATTTTTGAGCAG
Source organism: Bactrocera oleae (assembly GCF_042242935.1). Lineage (NCBI taxonomy): Eukaryota > Metazoa > Arthropoda > Insecta > Diptera > Tephritidae > Bactrocera > Bactrocera oleae. Next base: position 45,188,666 of record NC_091538.1, on the reverse strand, counting down.
GGCATATTTCCAAAATCCTGGTAAAATGCTGACATCGTTCCAATTTTAAAGCCCGATAAACCGATCTCCTTACTTTCACGTTTGATTAGAGTATTAGAGAAGATTATCGCCAAACCATTAATGTGGAAGAAACCATATAAACCCTAACCAAGTAGCTTACAAACCTGTTCACTGTACATCGGACGTGCTTTTACATTTCGAACACATTCATTCAACTGCCATCTCAAGTCGAAACCTTGTTACTACACTAGACTTCGAAAGTGCTTTTTTCGAATAGGTATACACGTTGTTCTTCGCCGGCTAATAAAATGGAATGTCGGAAAAAATATATTTAATTTTGTAAGAAGTTTACTGTCAAATCGAACATTTAGAGTTAAAATTAATAATAAATATTCTGATAAAGTCCCTTTACCAAATGGTATTGCTCAAGGTTCCACTATATCGGTAGTGTTTTTCATTATAGCTTTCGACGAAGTGAGCAACATTGTAGCTAATTATAGAGTAGAACATGCTATTTATGCAGATGATGTTTTAATATTTTCAAAAAATAATAACCTGAACCAGGTTAAAGATACTTTTTCTAACATCCTTAACGAAATCTCAGAATGGGCTCATAGCACCGGAGCAAATATATCTTATGAAAAATGTAAAACTTTACATATATATAAAAAGAGAAATTGTACAAATTTTATTTTATTTTATATGAATCAAAATTTATAAAATGTTTCTAATTTAAAAATTCTAGGAATAATGTTTGATAAAACTCTTAGTTTTAAGGAAAATTGTAAATTTCTTAAAGGAGAACTCCAAAGGTTGAATATTACAAAATATTTTGCTTCTAAAAATAGTAATTGTAATCAAACTACTTGAATTAATCTAACTAAGTCTTTAACTCTTTCTGTTATCGACCATGGTCTACCATAATTCATGTCCCCTATTCGTTTCAATTATTGCAAACTTTTGTTATTCTATACCAGCGGATATGCACAAACAAATCTATTTAATTTTAATATAATCAGAGGAGATTTGTGCGATAAATTGTTTAATGAAAAAGAACACAGATTACACCGGGAAACAGTAGTTTTGCTAGACTGATTCCAAATCTATAGTCAGTTTTGTCTAGCAGCTCTAGTTTTCCAAATAAAATTTTCTGGAAGGCGGTCTAAAAAGCTGAAGAAAAAGTACATCTTGATGCTCATGTTACATCCTATCCTCTGGAAATGCAACGTGGGCTATTCAATGTATTGAATGTAGTCTGGAGACTTTTTGTTTCCTAAGAAATTTTGCACAACTCAAATAAATGTAATCCATGCAGATTTCTCCTTATGTGTCACACAATCAGTAAAATGTTGGTCCTATATTAGTTCTCTGATTTGAGGACTGCCAAAAGTATCAGCTTTACTTTTTTCTGTTTCTTAATTTCGGAAATATTTTACTGATATATTTAAAACATTCCCCATCCTACCTAATTTTATATGAAGAGGGGGTAATAAAATGCGGTCTGTGGCTACTAGAGGGGCAGTTATCACATTTCTACTACCCAGTACTAAATTCACCCTCAAAGACCAAACTTTTTTACTCCACTGTTCTCTCTTGACTCGGCTATCCCATAAGCACATAAAACAGGGGTTTTTGGTATATCCTTCTTGTTGACCCAAACGGAACAATATCATTTTAAGATCGATGCTATCATTATAGTTTATGTTTTTTTTTTCTCAAAGTAGTCCAAATAGGTCCTTTTTATAGAATCAGACTCTTTTAAACGGCATTTATGCAAGTTCTCTATAATGTAGATATAATGGCTTATTTATGAAATTTAGTAATATTTTGCCCTAAAACTTAATTCATGCAATCCGAGTAACGTTATTACAAGAAGTACGTGTATCACTAAAACTAGAGCTGCACGTAAGAAACTGATGGTAGATTTGAAATCAGTAATTTAAATTAGTAAGAAGCAGCTTAGAAACTTAATAGAACAAAAAAAGTAAAAGTTTTGTTTATCTGTATTATACCTTGCATACTCATCTGGTAGAGCTAGAATTTTTTAAAAGCTACAGTTGGCTATTAACATAAAACAAGAATGCTGTGCTTCCAGAACTCTTGAATTTTTGTTTTATTTCTAGTTTTTCATCTGAAATTTCTTCGAAAAAATTAACACTAAGGAAGTATTAATGATGGTTGGTTGTACATAACTACATTTGAGAAGGAAATGTTTAGAGCTTACATTAAAAGGAGTTTTGGAGTATTATATTAAAAGTAATCTTAAATGACTTGGAACTTGAATTTTAGGTATTAACAAGGCTTAATACAAAATTATTTAAACCATATCCTACATATCACTATCTTTTTAAACTTATTTTTAAATCATTGAAAAATATTTACTAAAATATGGCATTTTTGAAAGCTTAACTTATTAATAATAAATGTCACATCCTTTGCATAAATTTAATTCTTATTTAAAAATTTAATTAAAATCTAATCGAATAACATATCAGTTATTTGCTTTTTCAGATAAAACCTGTCAAAATAACTACAAGAAATTTCTGTGTTTATATTTAAGAATCAGCAAGTACTCCATTGCGTATACGTTACCACTGAATGTCTGCATTTTGCAGACTCCTTTCATAGAGTACATACGTACAGAAATATGCTTTTGTAGGAAACTCATACTTTTGATTCTCGTTGAAAGAAGTTTCAGTGCAGAGCTGAAGATAATATGTAAATAGTGAAGCCTGACATGTAGTGGAGAAGCAAACATATGTGTGTATACTCCCTGTTAAGTGGAAGAGAAAATTCTCGACATATTTCTGAACAATTTTCATCACACGAATCAGAGGTTTGCGTTTTCACTAACACATACATATGCACACATATAAATGGTATCGTATACCATACCATATATTCCATATACCATATATATATACATATAATATATATATATATATTATATAATAATATGTTATAAGCACATACCATATATAATTGCTTTGTTGCCGCAGTTCGGTGAAAACTCCGATTGGCTTTGTTGCACACGCACAGCACCGGAGACTGGATTTCCGCCTGGCTGACTTAATGCATTCCACGGCACTACTCTTGTTTGATACGTTTGTGTATGTGTTCGTAATGCAGCATTTTCATAAGTAATCGCCGACATATTGCATGTTCTAATAAACTATGTATGCCACAAAGCGCAGGAGAACTTGAGAGATGAATTAAACATCAGCTTTTAAGGATTAGCAAATCTATTAAATGGAAACCATTTAATGAAAGGATGAATTTGTGGATTCTGAAATTTTAATAATTGAGTGCCATTAAAATTATTATTAAGCTAGTTAAGTGTGAAATATATATATTAATACTAATAAATATTTTCCTTTATTTTCAGAAGATTGTTGTGGATTTGCAGTGACAGTGTAATCAATTACTAAATAAAGTAATCAAGTAAGTGAAGAAAGATAGCTAGTTATATTTTGGTTCAAAATTGCAGGAAAGTAGTTAATTTATGTAATTTTAGTATACATTTTATTCATAATAATTAAAATTTTTCTGCTAAAAATGCTTTAAAAGCCAACGAAAATACTTTCAGTATTATTTCAATTCAGCTTTAACAAAATATCGCTCATTGCCTTTTTTATACGTCACTTCCGTTTATTGCGGAATTATTAAGTGACAGTGTCGAATGTCTGCTAAAAAAAAAATTATTTTTGGGGCGAGTGCCAGTGTGGTAGCCATTAATTCGCCTCATAGGCCTCACAGCCATTCCATTAACGTTTCATTTGTCAATGTCAGTAGGGGGGAGTGGTTGCTCCTATTGTGGGGCTATGAAACGTAAGGATCGCACCGTTCAGTGATTTTTGGAATGTTAAGGCGCATCTCTGACTATTGGAGAAATTTAATGGCCATCACTGCTGCCATGTAGCTGTCGCGTTTCTGTCTTGTTCCTGACACTCAAACATAGCGGCAACCCCAATGACGGCTTCACTTTTACCCCAATTCAGAGGGTTTATGATATGGCAGATGAAGAGAATTAAACTATAATAATAGCTGTATATATTTGCAAACTGTAAATAGAATTCTTAATGCGCTTAAAGGCATGAAAAACTAGCATTAGGACGTATTTTTAACAGTCTCTAGCTGAGACTTTCCTAAAAACATATACACTAATGACTCTTAGCTAACTCTGCCTATTATGCGCAAAGTATATCAAGTGTACTTCGTATTAATATCAAAATTCCCATCGTGGCTGGGCATAGGTTAGGCAGTTTGTCTCAGTTCTTAGATTTCATTGGAACTTTGCTAGTCATATTTTATATCGAATTTTTTCCCATATGATGTAAAATATTACCTAGAGAAACGTTCCGTGAGATTAATGGTGTCTTGGGGGATGGTACTCTATCACTTCGAACCGCGGAGGAATGGTTTCGACGATTCAGAGCCGGTGAAAACGACACCATGGATAAGCCAGCCGGCGGAAGACCTGTGACGACAAATACCGATCAACTCATGGAATACATCGAGTTAGACCGGCATATGGCATCTTGTGACATCGCCCAGGAGATGGGAGTTAGTCACCAAACCATTTTGAACCATCTGCAGAAGGCTGGATACAAAAAAAAGTTTGATGTTTGGGTGCCGCATAATTTGACGCAAAAAAACCTTCTGGACCGAATCAACGCCTGCGATATGCTGCTGAAACGGAACGAATTCGTCCCATTCTTGAAGCGGATGGTTACTGGCGACGAAAAATGGATCACATACGACAATATCAAGCGAAAACGGTCGTGGTCGAAGGCCGGTGAATCGTCCCAAACAGTGGCCAAGCCGGGATTGACGGCCAGGAAGGTTTTGCTGTGTGTTTGGTGGGATTGGAAGGGAATCATCCACTATGAGCTGCTCCCATATGGCCAGACGCTTAATTCTACCATCTACTGCGAACAACTGGACCGCTTGAAGCAGGCGATCGACCAGAAGCGTCCAGAGTTGGCCAACAGGAAGTGTGTAGTGTTCCACCAGGACAACGCCAGACCACACACTTCGTTGATGACTCGTCAGAAGCTACGGGAGCTCAGATGGGAGGTTTTATTGCATCCACCATATAGTCCGGACGTAGCGCCAAGTGATAACCACCTGTTCCTGTCCATGGCGAATGCCCTTGGTGGTGTGAAGTTGAACTCAAAAGAGGCTTGTGAAAAGTGGCTGTCCGAACTCTTCGCAAATAAGGAGGGGACTTCTACGAAAAAAGGTATTATGAAGTTGCCGTCTGGATGGAAACAGATCATCGAACAAAACGACGCATATTTTAAATAAATCCGATCACTGTAACACTTTTTATAAAGCATTGAATGAAGAGCAAAAAAGCGGAAGGGAGATACCTTCCAACCTTATATATTTATACACAGTATTGTATTTTAATAGGTCTCACAGTTAGCTTAGCTATTCCTTTCTGTGTTATTTGATCATTTTCAGAAAAAAGCATGCACAGACACAATCTTTCATATGTTGATCAGCAAATCCTGAAGTATTAACTTAAGAGAATTTTATCTTATACCATATATACCTCAAAGTAGCAATCCTCAAGCCTAATAAGCAAAATCTAAGAAAGCGAAAAGCACATTAATTTACAAAAATAAAAGAAATATTTCCAATTCACTCAACACAAATATTTTTGCTTAGCATTTGAAGATAAAAATTTTACTGACGAATTCATTTCAATCAAATTGAAATATGTCACGTACTCTTTTAGCAAGTCAACCTGAAAAGTGAGTATTTTTCCATATCAATAAAAGCAATATTAAAGAAAATTATGCTCATAAATATAATACACACAATCAATTTCAAAAGCTATGAGGTGACTTAGCTATGCTTTTATACATATAGGTATACCATATGTGCTCTGTGCGGTCACATGCAAATTATTGAGTCTTTGTGCCGAGCAACTGTATAAAGCGTAGCTATGTGCGCCAAAGGAAGATTGTATATATTTATATATGTAAATATTACCTCAGAGTCATAGCATATTGGTATTTCGACAGCAGGATGAGCAGAGTTTGGAACACGCACAATTTATATAATATTGAGAGTACACGCCGTAAGCTGCCCGGAAATGACTCGCGCTCATGTGTGCGCGTGCGAATAATCGACATTCCAGCTTTGTGACACACCACTCTTTGCCATTCCGCGATTGCGAAAATATTTCTCCAAACTTAAATTAAAATATATTTAGCATTATTTTGGTTTTAGAGGTGAGGGTGAAAATAAGGGAGGATCTTAAGTGGGTGTAGTCGTACTTTTTGTACCCACTGTACTAATTTTTAAACGGAAATAAATTGTGTAGCAGATAAATGCACAAATGCTTCAATATACAAAAAGTTCTAATCAACAGCTACTAATAAGATTAGCTGCAGATGGAGAGTTTCGAACCCACACCGCGTGTGCAGGCACCACAAAAGTGCTTCGAAAAAACCACGTTTTCATTTCCAAGTGTATTCTAAGATGTTTTGCATGATATAATGCCTTAGATATGTAATATTATATAATACCATTCTAATTTATTGCGCTGGGTTTAAAAATTAAATATATACTCACCAACATACATACAAAGATAAATGCGCAATATATAAGTAATATGGATAATATACCCCACTGTATCCACGCGAGGGAAGACAAAGTACAAAGTTTTATCGAAACGGAAGTACACACGTGCGCGCGGAGGGTTGTGTGTGTGTGTGCAAAATTTCAGAAATATTTTATCAACCTCATAACCGGAACAAATTGTTATTAAGGTGAATTTCCACCGATGGTGGATTAGCGCGAATACTGTCGTGAGTGCCACAGGGCCTGCTTTGCCAACGCGAGTATCCTCTCCAATCGTTCGTTATGTAAATACTTTAATACATAAATACATTTACATAAGACAGGTTCAATATTATTGATGTACGTAAATGCGCTTCGTCGCAGGAAGTTGTGAAGGCATATTAGGAGGATTAAATATGCCGGGCTGTTTAATTTAACAACATAAATATATGTGTATGTATCTTCATGCTGGCAGCTTAAATTTTTAATATCTAAGAAGCTTAATTTATTATCAAATCTTTTAACGAAAATATACCAAGAACCAAGCTAAATGATAAGTTCTTAATTTCAATATATTGGTAAAACTTATAAATAAGATTTTCATATACTCTCGGTAAAACATAAAATATTTTTATGTGAAAAAATTGTTAACTTTCTATAGAAAAATACAAAATATACAAATGATACAATTTCAGAATATTTCCTAATCAATTCTAATTGAAAACCGTTCACTTCTTTAGAATTCAGTAAATGGGTATCACACAACAGCAAGTTTTCTTCCACTGGTTTCTTGAGAGCTTAATCTCCGCTAACATTTAAAAATAATTACGACAAAATATTATTTATACGGTAAAAAAGTGTATATATATTAATGTCCATCTTGGCCAAATAATTATGAAAATATGAAAAAAAAATTTCCAAAACTACTTTGTCCACGTGGCTGAAAACTGTTTGATCTGAAATTTAGAATATTTCCAAAACAAGTTTACCTTAATAAAGATATGGATATTTTAAATAACATATTCCATTTCTTATAAATACTTGTATTCAAAAACCAAATGTCTTTAAAACAAAAATTGTATATAAAAATAAAGAAACAATCGGCATTTTAGTTCAATAACTATGACGACAACTTATATAGCCCAAATTTAATTTTAAATGAGAAGAAAAACATTCAATTACATACTTAGATAACTAAGTTCGTTAAATATAGTACAGATTGGTTTGGAAGTGTCTGCTCTCACTAAGAAATAGCACTACTAGCTTCAAATTTTTATTTCTCAAGTTGCCTTTTGGAATTGATATGTCAGAGTGTTTGTTTAATATGGAAAGAATTGAATATCGTTCAGTGATTAGACTATTTGTTTTGAAAGGTTAAAAAGGAAAGGAAATTTGTTTGACTAAGCGTAAAATTGCTAATATCATCGGCAACTCAGACGAACGAGTACTTCATATTTTGCATAGAGAGTTACATATGAAAAAGCTGTTTGGAAAGTTCCACACACGTTAATAATTTAACAAGAACTGGATCGAAAGCAAATTTCTCAGCATAATTTGAAATGTTTTAAGCAGAATAAAACCGGTTTTTGCATCGTTTTGTAACTATGGATGAGACTTGGATCTACCACCATATATATTGAAACAAGAACGTTTACAGTGAACGGAAGCTGGTTGTTCAGCTCCCAAGCAGGCGAAGTCACAACGATCAGCAAAGAAGATTATGGCATCAATTTTTTTGGGATGCAAAACGAATTTTGTTGATTGACTATCCGCATAAAGATAAAACAATCAACTCTGGATATTATTGCAGCCTTTTAGAACCGCTGAATGAAAACATTCGTGGGAAAAGAAATGATTTGCAGCACAAAAAAGTTAGTTTTCCTCAAGATAATGCACCTGCTGGCAAAGTTGTTTTAACAATGACATAATTCAACGAATTACTCTTCAAAAAGAACAATTTCTTCATGAAAAACGTTTTTCGTCGAATGAAGAAGCCATTACAGCCGAAAACGGATATTTTGCAGAGCTTTCGGAAAGTCATCATAGTGATGGCATAAAATTGTTGGAGGAACATTGGAATAAGTGTATTGAAGTAAAGAATAATATATTGAATAAAAAATATATTTCGTACCAAAAATAGTATTTTTTTTATTTTGAGCGCAGAAACTTTTCAACCAATGTTTACTTGCTTAAATTCAGTGTCCGTAGCCTGATTATACTATTTCTTATCATTATTTGTGTGGAAAACTTTGTCTCAAGTAAGCTACACAGAACATTGGGTATCAACTTTAATGGGTGTTATTTTAGTCATGTGATTTTCAAGAAGAAACAAAACGCAAGTCATTTAATATTATGGACAGGAATTTAGCTTTCTTATAAAGCTAGGGATTTGCCAATATAGTTTAAAAATTATTTCGGCCAAGTTACCCCAAGGTTGGCTCAAATAAGTTTTAGGCGAGAGGCCCAATTTACGACCCCTTTTTATTGCAAATGAAGCCGTATGTCAGCAACAACGCGCGTCCATCGGTATTAAATCACACGATTTTGTAGGCCACGCCATAGTCCCACGACGCGAGATAATACGCTCATGAAAAGTGTCCTTCAATAAAGTGATTGTTTCATTGGCTGTATAGCATGTAGCGCTGTTTTTTTGAAACCAAAGGTCGTCCACATCAACATCCTTCAATTCAGACACGAAAAAGTCATAAATCATAGCTCTATAGCGTTTCCATTGACTGTAATTTTATGGCCGGCTTCACTTTTTAAGAAATATTTATGGAGATGCCCATAGAGCACACCAAACAGTGTCATAAGGATGTAATGGTATCTCAACAATTACTTGTGGGGTATCATCATTCCAAATGCCATAATTTAGTTTATTAACAAAACCATTCAACAGTGAGCTTCAAGACTGAAAAAAAATTTCTTGGAAAAATCGAGATCGGTGGCCATCTCATTTTGGGCGACGCGATTGATATTCATTTTGAAATAACAAAGCTAACTGAGCAAATCAAGTATCAGCTTCGAAAAAGGTATTGTATATTAATATATTATAGAATTATTTTAAATCCCACGTCTAAAAGTACCCCTTATATTGCTAATAGGAGGAACCGAGTCCACGGAACGTTTGCAGTATAAAATTTCTAAAGCCTTAACTCGGTAAAATAATCAAAATAATTTGCTTGAATTTAAAGCCTAGAACTTCTTCCCTACATTTCGGGGTGCGCATTCTCTCTCAATCGTATTTGAAATAAGTAAAAATATATACATATATGTATGTACATGCGTATATGTATTTATATAACATCCACACACCAGAAATACCCGAATATTCACGCTAATAACATTTCAAACGAATTATGTTAACTTAAGCGCTTCATGCATGCGACGCTTCAAAATTATAGTAGTTTTTCATTTAATCATTGCAGGCAAATATTAATTTTATGCGAGAAAGCCGAAGTTACGTATACTCCCCCACCGGAAATGCTTCGATTCGCCCATCAAATATTTAATATTGAAATATGAATTTTAATTAGCGTACACTTGCACAGAGTACGCAATATTTGCACACAGAATTTATTTATTTAATGAAATTTCAACTATGTTATTTACTCATACCTAATTTCAAGTGCACACAGGCAATGCACTCTGAACCACACCAGCTAACTGTTAAGCAAATAAGCTGAATTATGCGCAGCGCAGTACGTTTAATTGCGAATACGGATGATATAAGCTATGCGTGTTGATCTTGTTGCTACAGAAATATATTTTTAATTTATTTTGGTCTGAAGTAAATTTTAACTAAACAGTTAAGTAGTAATGGCGCGTTGATATTCCCGGCAATTTGAAGCTAAAATTAATTTTAATTATACTCCTACTTATATGCGAGGTAATAATTTCTCATTCTACGTATTTCAATAAAATCGAATTCAAGTACTAGCGAACTTTTGCTTTATTTCTGAGCAACTTCACTGAATTATGCTTTCGCTTCTGCCTTACTGCATAAATGTTTTCTTTAATTATCTTGTGTTCGCTCTTCTTAATATATTCCCTTGTACCCAATTCTTGTCGAAAACTTCCAAAGTACATCAGTCAAAACTTTTTAAATTTAACGCTTGGTTGGTACAAAAAGAAATGCGAAAAAATATGCACGCGTACGCAATTGACAGCATTGGTAATTGGCGCGAAAAAGTATGGGTGGAAATTCGAGGCAGCACCGGAATATGAATATTTAATACAAACAAGAGTATGTAAAGCATGTCGAAACAAATATCTTCGCAAACTTAACTTTTCTTTATTTATTTACTGTACATATTGTACGTATGTGCCTGTAGATATTATATAAAGAAAGTGCAGTTTTTGCGTTGAATCAACTTTAAGCTCAAGTTTTGTGAAGATTTTATAATATAAGCTCATCTCTATATAGTCTGTACGATATGCTTTTTAAGGAGTTCTTGAAAGAAAAATTTCCACTTGATGCAACAAATTGTTGTATTTCACAGGTACATATATTAGTCATAGCATTTAACAAGTTAGGTCAGTCTAGAGTTCAAAATTCTTCATTTGGACAATTTATTCTGGAAGTGAGAAGAAAGTAATTAAACCTCTTCCTTCCTGGTTTTATTAGACATAGAGTTTAAAAAAATATACATATTGAAGTTTTGAGACAAACGTCTGTCACTTGACCAATCTCGGAATCACTTTTTTCTTAAGGGCATATATGTGTAACGGTAAATCTGGGAATACATGCCATCTGAATCAAAATAAAAAACGAATCTTAATTTGCATAACATTTTCTTAAAAAAGTTTAATTTTCAGCTCTACATTGGTTTTCACAAAATGGCGAACTTTTAAAAAAAATGGTTTTGTTTTTTATACCCTGAACAGGGTATATAAAGTATGCCACGATGTATGTTACACCCAGATGGCAACTTCGGAGACCTTATAAAATATAACACCATCTAAAGCGTGACGAGCTGTGTTGATTTAGCTATGTCCGTCTGTGTAAACGCCACCTAATTGCTAAGTTTGCGTGGTATAGGTCTGAAATTTTGCACACGTCCTTTTCTCAACAAAAAGCTGCTTATTTGTCGGAACCGCTGATATCGGAGCACTATAGCATACAGCTGTCATACAAACTGAACGATCGGAATCAAGTGCTTGCCTGAAAAACTTTTTCATTTGAAGAGAGGAAATTTATGAAATTTGCTATAGATTAATACTCCAGGCATTAGTGCAATCCTCGAAGAAATTGTTCAGATCAGATCTTTTGCATTTGTGAAGGGTATTAAAAGTTGGGTGCAACCGAAATTAACGTTTTTATTTGTTTTTATTATTTTTTAGTTTGAGTTTAGGGCTTTTGAATCAAACTTTTGTTTAACACTGTTATACTAATTGAATATTGTTTCTAAGAACTTAAGGTGTATTTCAAGGCAAAAAATTTAAAATGCAATCATGGACTGTTCTAACCCCTTAATCTATAAAATTATAATTCTATAGAAATTAAATTTTGACATCATCACATCATGGACTTAAAAGTTTAAGATCTGTTTTTCAACACTTGAATACATTTCAAATTAATAAAGTGATTATAAAATACTGTATTCTCTTTCTATTCTGTCCTATTATCTTCAAATATGTGCAACTTGACTGAAATAAATAAATGCAATAACGTTCTTATCTTTGTGTGCGCACTATCGCACATTATTTTTAATTTGACGCGAAAGGAGATTAATTCCTTAAAAGATTTGAAGCGACAGAGTAACATAATTAATAGCTTAGCAAAATAATGAAGTACTGTTGCTGCTGCGCCTGTGTCTGTGTGCGGGAAGGCTAAAATAATGAGCCAAAGAGAAAGGTGTAGGTGCAGCTGATAATGGAAAGTTATAACGACATATGTATAACAACAAAGTTCATATGTTTGCATATCAACGAGCACCATAAAATCTGGCTTAGTGCGATGAAAAAACTTTTGACACTTATGTATTTTATTAACGTATATACTTGTACATGTGGCGCTGCGAACTTTTTCGCTCGTAAATAAGCAATAAACTTAACAAAATTATCACAGTAAGCATGTACCGCAATTAATTTTTGGTGACTGTGTGTGGGTTTAAGAATACATATATGAAATACATGTATTGTATAAGTAAGAGTACATAAAGTGTATAAAAGAACCTATATAAGTATATGTAGTAGTAGAAAAACGAACTCTCAAAGGTCATGTGCCGCCATATTGTTATACGTGTGGGTGTTTAAGTAACCACACAGCGACGGGTGCTTGAAGGATTTTACGAAAAATCTGCTAGTTTGTATCCTTTGAAAAACTTTACATTTTCATAAGATATACTTAACTATCGATCATCCAAAAGAATTGTTGGTATTTTTGTAGGACCTTAATTATGAGGAGTAGTCATCTTTTAGGATGATTGCGCTTGACAGAGTTTGTGGCTTCACTTATTATACCTCTGCCAGTGTCTTATACCGTGAGGCCCCCAAATGCTTAAAGCGTATCCTTGCCAATACGGGACAAGTGCTCAATAGATGTTGCATTGTTTCCTTGGTACCTGGCTCTTAACATATCCAGCAATTTTCTCGATCTGCTGTCGATGCCTTTGTGACCTGGCACCCAGTGAAAGTGAAGTCGCTTGGTTCTAGCGACATTTTCAACTACTGCCCTACTTTCCAAGATACTTTTGGCCGATATCCGAACCGAGGGTAAAGCCTTGATTGCTGCTTGGCTGTCCACATAGATTTTAACTTTGAAGTTGCCTGCTATTGTATGAGATGCTAGCTCCGCGGCTTTCAAATAGCGAAGATCTCTGCTTGAAACATACGGCGTTGGTCCGGCAGCTTAAAAGTCTGCCTCATGCCTAACAGTATATCTACCCCCCTCAACTCCGTTCTATGGAGCCATATATATGGTATATATTTCGAGGCTACATTTTCAACATAAATATAAACTTGTATATTACGTATTCATTTAGATTCTTTTTGGAGCAGAGAGAGAACGTTAATGCAACGCCTATTAAGTATCATCTCAAAACTACATACGGTTGTACTGTCTCAATACAAATTATTATACAGAAGTATTTAGCGTGTGATAATCTAAACATTACTTCTTTATTAAACATTGAAATATATTTTCATGATATAAAAAGAAAATTTTCTAAGATAGATTTACATCTAACAGTGCTTTGCTTAATCTCTTATCCGTATTTCCTACTAGGAAGATTGTCAATAACTCTTACATAATTTGAGCAAATAGTCACATATATGTAATAGAATATCACATGCACACACGTCGTGTACGTGCTATTTAATATAAATAACTATATTTAGCTGTTTGGCCACACAGGGCGTATACGCAACAACTAACAGCATAAAGCCTTGTCACCGCAAATGAACTGAAGTGGTTTAATACACAATTATGTTGTTCTGCAACACGTTGCTGTTGTTTTTTATGCTATAGGGATATTGCGTTACAATAAAAGTTCTCTCTTTTCTTAAATACACACCAACGATAATTAAGTCCATAATTAAGATCCGGCATAAATATAGATTTAGAAGTGGCTTACGTAGAGAAAAGGATATATGAAAACCCAGATAACAAAAAAAATATTGCCGTAATAAAAGCAAAGCCGAAAAGCGGATATATAAATTATACAAAACCAAAAAACTTAAGTACAGCGAATTACAAATGTTGTACAATTCTATGTGGATTTACGAGTTCATGGAAGGTCAGTTGGCTTATGTTGAGTGATTTTGTGCCTTTAATTCTTTGTGTGTGTACTTGTATTTGTGTTTAGTAATCGCAGCGCAGTGGTCTAACTGAGATGGCTAAAGTATAATTTAATGTCAAGGTGGACACAATCAATCAGCGTCAATTTGATATATATTAGTGTAAGTATACATATATATATATATATATATATAGGTATGTGTGTTTTTTGTTTTTGTAAATTTATATATCCGCTTTTCGGCTTTGTTTTTATTACGGCAATATTTTTTTTTATATTACTTTATATATATATACATATGTGTATGCGTGGTATGTCTGCGGTTGAGAATGGAATTGATGGGCGTTGGAGTGGGGAAGAATAATAGAAAAAGGTTGGCTAAAACTTAGCAGTTACATATTTCAAAATTAGTTAAAATCCAGTGTGGGCTGTAACAACGGTAAAATAACGCAAATAAAATAAACAGAATATGCGACAGGGCAACCAAGTAGATTGAGCAACAACAATAACTGTAAGTGGTTCTTCTGTTCCCGCTACAAGCATACATGAATATATATACCAACACGTGTATTATACACATACACATGTACTATGTATATGTATGCATACCAGCACCTGCTGTGTCCCAAAAATCACTTAGATCCACCCACCTTGTCGGGTGCAACACACAAATCACCAGCAGCAACACACTTACGAGCATTTACCTGTCCATAGTTTGCTTCAAATTTGCCGACGGTCAGCAGGCGCAGAGCGACAGAATAAAAAAGAAGCAACGAGTAACAGCAGTTGCCTATGAAAATTGGTAAAACTTGCTCAAACAATGTCACCGTTTATTTATTTTATTTGAAATATTGATTGCTTAAAAGGGTTCAACGTAAAAAATTCAGCCATACGAGCAGATTTCACGTACACACACATTCAAACAAATACATTTAGTAATATAAACGTGTATCTGGCCATATGTGAGTAAGTGAAAAGCTTTTAGCATGAAATTTTGATGAAAAATCGTTCAGTTTGACCCTATCAGCGTTAACTGGTGAGCCTTGCCGACTAACTGTTTCGCTGAAAGATGTCGGTATTAAGGACATAAATGCTTTCAGTACGAGGAATGTCAAAAATTAATAAAATATGCACATATTTATACACATATACACATATAGGATACATCTCCATATCTGTTTGGGGAGAAATCTAATAATTTTTTGTTCAGCGACTGTCAGCCAGCTGGAATTCGAAAAATTGGGATTTATTGATTACGTTCGAATAAAAAAGAAATAACTGCAATTTATATAAATATATGTATTGTGCGATATTATTTTTGGGTGTTTGCGCTCGATAATTTGAAAACCTATATATGTTATTAATAATTTCAGTTGGTGCGTAGAACCGCCAATTTCTATGTAAAATAGCTTCTTTTATGAAGAGTAGTGGAGTTACGTTGGAGGAATTAAAAAGTCGATTTTGACACAGTTATGTTCTGCAGAACACAATTTCGGTCTGCTGAGTGAAAATAAGAAAATTTTTTTATACATATTTGGAAAACTAAATAATTTAATAACTTTTTGTATAGACGAAGGTAGATACTTTTTGAAAGCAAAAAAAGGTTTCGTACCTTTGGAAGAGATAGATAAAATAACTATAATGAAGAGAACTATAATTAGCTGGTGATTTGAGGTCGGGAGGATGGAGGGAAGGGCGGTTTATCTCGATTTCCAGCAAAACTACGAGTTCTATGGAAAATGTTATACCTCAAAATTTATTATGGTATAAAAAATAAATACATTAATTTTGTAAGTTTTCTCAGAAAATGCAAAAGAAGACCGCACTAAACGATCAAAGCCTGCTATTTTAGTTCATCTACCTATTATTTCGTGTAGCAGATATATAAAAAGGGATTTTCTATTTCTTAGCGGTATGTTTACGAATATTATATATTATATCATGAAATATCTGAGCCAATGCTATAAATCAATGAATGATGCAAAAATGTGTTTCTCCTATCTTATCTCATGACAGTACTAATTATATGGATTTTAATTCCGATAAGGCTTTAATAAAACTTTACACCTTGGTGACTTACTAAAGAGTAGATATACCTATAACATATACTTGAACACGGGGATATTTAATTTTTCCTTTTGATCGAGCATAAAACAATTTTTTGCAAAAAAAAAAAAATTCCACAGATTTTATTACATTTAATAAACATATTAAAAAAATTATTGCTACACCTTAAAATTATTAAGTTTACCTAAATATTTCTAAAGCTACTTCCTTTAACTGGTATGGTGCTTAAGTTCGATTACTTTTAAATAATTTCATTATCTAACTACTTTCAAAAAAAGGATTAGATGTTAGTGAGACTCCGGCTTTTAAAATGGACAACAACATATCGTAATAACCAGTAGAGAACGTCTAACAGTAGTAAAAGCATAGCATCTATTTGAGTTGGTTTGTTTGAGACTTCCAGATTTTCGGGAAGAAACCGACATTTAATTGTTTATAAAAAATCGGAATTGAAAAAAAATCTTACCACTTCATATTCTATATTTTAAAAATTCTGACTACCCCCAACCCTTAAAAAAATATTTTAATATATTAAAATAAATTCCGGCCCCAATATCTAACGAAAGTAGATTAGTTATATCGAC
The DNA here is from genome assembly GCF_042242935.1 of Bactrocera oleae. Taxonomy (NCBI): domain Eukaryota; kingdom Metazoa; phylum Arthropoda; class Insecta; order Diptera; family Tephritidae; genus Bactrocera; species Bactrocera oleae. Next base: position 45,171,703 of record NC_091538.1, on the reverse strand, counting down.
AAATTTTTAATAAAAAAATTTAAACATAGACCAGTGGGAGCTAGTTTTTCATAGTTTGAAGAAAGTAATATCGGCTGAGACAATTTGTTAGGCAATTCTGGCTATTAACTTGACCAATAATAAATATTATTTATTCTTCTATTAATAATTAATATTCAATCCATTTCTTTAATGAGAAAAACTTTAAGCTCTTACGTATAAGCAACACAATGTTCTCCATATTCCATTCTCTCACATCAAAACCTCTCCACTTGCAAGTAATAATTTGTTATTTGCTCACATCAGTGACACAAATTCTAACATGTGTATGCTTAACCTACCGATACATACATACATATACGCATAAATATCCATTTGTAATGCCAACGTTACTTCTAAAGTGCAGCCCTTTCATGTGCTGCACTAACTATTAAACATTCACTCCAAATGGATATGCAGGCAGCGTCCGATCAAGGGAAGTGTGCGAAAGCTATATGCCAGGGCAGCCGATTATCATTTGTCAATGACCATTTGCTGTTATTTGACAGAGACAAATTACCTGTTGTAAGCAGAGGGTGGGAAATGTTGGAGTACGCATGAAAATAGCCACTTGTTGGGCAGCATAAGTGCAAACCTGCTTTCACAGTTACAAAGATATGTCTGTAAGAGAAAATTTATATCGGAAATTTTAAGTGTGCTATAATGAATGAGTAGAAAATGACTATGTTGCAAATTGTATATATTTTATATGCAGTTTTTATAATAATATTAAATATTCGATTATTAATTTCAAAACCAATTGGAATTGATTAAAATTTTATTATCGTGTTCTATTGTTCTATCAATACTTCCTTCAACAACGTCGTTTCGAAAAGTTAATGATAATCCGCTGTGGCAGTCACTGGGTTGATCAGAATAACTACCATCTCGAATTCGTAGCTAGTAAAATGCGTTGTCGCACAGAAATCCTGGAGAATCACTTGATGCCAGTTCCGGACTATAAGCACAATCCAGCCAAGCTTCCGAAGCTTTAGGTAAATTTATATGAGGTTTTGCACTGCGACCTAGGGTCTATTGTGCCCTTTCCGAAGCTTTTGACTCGTAACAATCGATGTGTGTGGCCTGGCGTTGTCTTGATGGAACATAATTCCTCTCCTATTGGCCAAAGGTGAAAACTTCGGGGCAGACGGTCCAATTGTTGACAGTACAGGTTGAGTTACACGGAGTATGAATGTGTGGAAGTCGCTCGGCACATAACAAAACTTTCCTGACTGTCAATCCTGGCTTAACCACCGTTTCCGCCAACTCACAGCGATTTGATAACCATCGGTTTTGCTTGACGTTGTCGTAAGTGACCCACACTTCATCATCAGTAACGACTCAGGAATTGATCCACGATTTGGATCCGCTTCAGAAACTGATCGATTTTGTTGTGATTCTGCAGTGATTTGCAAATCGAAATTTGCTCCATGAGAATTTTGCGGTAATCGGTGTTGCACTCTTACATCTTAAAAGCTTCTTTTTGTGTCCAACCACACTTATGGAATACGAATTATATACATATTATTAAAGCCATCTATTGGAAATATATTCGATGTACATACATACATAAGTAAAAATGTTTTCGTCAAGAATTTATGTTTTCTTTTAAACTGATCGTTGATCAATCCAAAAGTCTATAAATAAGGAGTTTTAAATATCATCGAGCCCCTTTTAATGTTCTTTATATAACAAAGGTCAATTTGGGCTCCTTAGAAGTTGATTCAATAGAAAATTATGTTGTATTGACATTTTCCTATGCTAACAATTTATTTGTTATGGGAGTTGCGAGTGTTCAAGTCATTCATATTTGAAATTTCGGATTCTATGGACTTCAAACATGATTTTTAGTATGAGGATTCACTACGGCGACCTTAAATAATCGAAATTTCATTTTTAAGGAACTCAACTCTCTTTGAAATTATCTTTTGCAAAAATTTTTTAATAATAATAGTTATAACGACGTAATTAAATTCACGAAAACTCAACATATTAAGAAATAAATACTTTCGAGGTCATTTGAAGGATAAACCATGTTAAGCTTTTAAACAAAAATAAATGCCAAACAAAAGCTGAGCAAAGAATGCTAAACAATATGTGCAATAAAATGGGAAAAGAAACGTGCTATCGCATAAAATGAGAATTTACACGCTCGCTTGCCACAAGCATAAGAGCAGCTTAATGCCGCTTAATACAATGCCGCATGCATAACCATAGAGGCGCATATAATGCGCACAAGAGTACGGGAGAGAGTGAGGGAGGCAACATTTGCAGCAGCTACGCACCGCGTGACATAGTTTGCTGGCCAAGCATAGCGAGTAATGTTGGCAACTGTTGGCAATAAGAGCAATAGTAGCAGTAACAAAAACAATAATAATAATATGCGCTACCAATAGTTAACAGCAACAACAATAAAAATCGAGGGATATGCTTTCGAGCAAAAAAGTTTTTAATATACTTGTATGTGTATGAATATGTGCTAGCACTATCCCATACATACATACGCCATGCGACATTTCGGTCCCTAGACATCGTAAATCGTATTTACTTTGAGCAGTGACAGACATTTTACTTGTGCTGTCAAAGCGGCGAAAGAAGCCGTCACACCAGCACACATGCACAAGCAAATGTAGTGTAGCATACACTTAGGCGCAAGTAATACAATTTATTATTGCCATAAGTGGAATACAATACCGAACCAAAGCATAAGTAGCTACTTAGACCTAAGTTTGTGTATCCGGCTAATACGCAAAGTGATTTACTTTTATTCAGTCACCAAATATTATGTAAGCATATTTTCATATTGTCATGAAACCGCTAATATACAAGAACAACAAATATAGGTATGTATGTAATGCATGTAGAATCCACATAAAATACATGCCGCAATTTACTTTGACTTGTCAACGCTTGTGACTGGTTTGCTTATTGCCGGGTCCATTGCCTTTCTTTTGCTTTAGTTCTTTGATTTCTCACTTCATATTTCCTTACTGATGAGCTACTTATAGACTTGTATATAAATACGCAATACACATACATATCAATAGGATTATATATATACATATGTGTTGGTTATTTTTCTTTGTTGCACGTAACAATTTGGAGTGTCGGCGCCTTTTGGGAGGAAACAATTTGTGTCACCGATGATAAATCAAAATAAAGCTCTCGTGTGCTCTACACTTGGTTGCTATGTATGTGTGTGTGTGAGTATATACTATATTTCTGACAACAGATCATATATCATAATTTCTACTATTCGGTACGTGTAAATTTCGCTGTTCGCACACTTTGTGTCAATTCAATGGAACAACTTATATTATATGTAGGTGTATGTAAATATGTAAATGTATATTTAATTTTAATCTTTTTTCGTCCAGGTCACGACTTACTCTATAACAATAGATTAAATATAATAATGCAAACATCGTACAAATATAATATATGTAATAAAGAATTTCACTATCGGATAAGAAAACAATTGTTCCATTGGTATCTAGGTTTCAAACCATTTCTAACTTTCTACTTTTCTATATAAAAAATTTAGATACAAGTAATTTCAGTATTTTAATTGCTATTTATTTATTTATATTTAATATGAAAATATAAAAGCTGATCAGATACAGAAGAAACAATTTAATTCATATCGAAATATATTCGACCATTCTTAGATCTTTTCATAAATCTATTTTAATAATTTATGTTATTAGACTCTTGTATTTTTTCTTAATCAGGCAATTTTGTATTTGTGTAAAAAGCAATCAATAATCGAAATTGCATAGAAAAGGCCAAACCAAAAATTATCACTTTTTATTATTTCAAGACTTTCAGTGCCTGTTTATGGTTTAGTAGATCGCAGACGACTTGCATTTTAACTCAGCCAAAATGTCATTAATAAAAAAAAGCCAATATAAAAAAGCTTTCCGAATTTGCTAAAACTAAGTTGGGGGTGAAAGCAAATACAATGTGATTAGCCGGAATAGCTTCAGCTATATAAGAGGAACTGCTAACAATCAGCAGGTCTAAATAATTTCACACGATTTGGATAAAAATATATATAGAAGAATAATATATAGAAGTGCTATCATAAAACCAATCTTGTAAGGTATTGTCTGCTTTCTGAGTTATTTTTATACGATTTGCTTATGTTAGCACTAAATATATAAATATAAAAAGTGAGTTCGATAATCTTCTTCACGCAAGTTTCAGTATTTTTGTGAAATATATGCAGCTTTCACGCTTCAACCATCAAAAATAATTTACCTAACTAATACCTTTACCAATTCTTCTCAACTTTGGTGGGCAGGTGAAGTGAAATATAAGATTTTAACTTAAATTACTAACTCAGCTGTGAAAGTTCCAATTGTTTATTTCTAACGTAGAAATACAATACAATTAAAGCGTCAAATGTATAGTTATACATTTTTTTTTTTAGTACATCCCAATTATAGAGTAGTAAAATCTTATATCTACTGGAGTTTTATAATAAGCTATGAAATCATTAGAATTTAACTAAAACTTATAGCAGGGTTAAATAATTTAAAACAAGTAAGGAAGGGCTGTGTTCGGATAAAACCAAACATTTTAGAATCTCGCAACTCTCATGGATCAATAAACACCCGCTGTTGTTGGCAAGACTTTTTTGAAAATTTTTGCGAAAGAATTCAATATTTCATATTCGACGAAATTGTGAATAGATTACAATCACATTTATATCGTATTAACTTATATTAAAGGTTATAGACTAAATTAGTTTTATAACTATATTTTACTTCCCGTCAGCGAAAGTTATATTAAAATCATCTTCAAGTAAGACATATCTGACAAATACTCAATCTAAGGCGCTAATTGAGGTGATTAACAAAATGTCAACCAGAAGATCGGATTTTATTATATGAGGGATATGTGGTTTGTAGCAAGGTCTAAAGCTTTCATATTAAGCGTTAAACTACATAATTTTTAAGAAATAAATTTTGTCCACTTAATTTCCCTACAATATCACATACAAAGTCAGCTGAGTCGGAAATCACTATACAGACACTATATTAGGGGCAGATAAAGGTTTGGGCTTGTTGCATTAACTTTTGCCATTGTTCGGATATACTTGTGAACAAATTTTCAGGCGATTATGTAAAGAAATAACTCATACACGGATCGACATATTTGGCAAAAGGTTTGTAAGAATAACGAAAATCATTATATGTAGTATTAGAGAGTTTGTGTAATTTGTGGACCAATTTCACATATTTTCAGCATTAAACTGCACTATATCCAATATTATATATTTGGTTAATTTTGCTAAAATATCCTACCATAAGCGGTCAGCCTTGACCAATAGTAGAGGAGTTGTGTCCCATTAGGATACATTAAGAAGCTCCGGGATCTTGATTCCTTGGTTACTCTTCATCCGCCTTATAGTCCGGGCGTAGTACCAAATAACTGTCACATGTTCTTGACTTTGGCTAAAAGCTTGTGAAACTCGACTTTCCCAGTGTTTTGCCATGAGCAACGAAGCTCTCTGTGAGAATGGTAGTAAATTACTTACAAAAATCACCAAGTTCTCGACCGTCTTTACAACTTACATATATTGCAAATTATGCCATTAATTGTATTTTGCATAGGGATATGTGTGTGCCCATAATAAGCTCAAATACAATCAACCGATGGTGTGCTTCTATTTTTGTCATTTGAGCGTCGAAACTATAAAGTGCAAAGAAAATGGTGTACCGCCAGTTTAATAGTTAGAAAAAGAGCCTCAAAGAACAAACAACTGATTTGCCGTCAAGGCTGCCTCTACCACCTCGGTTGCCTTTGCTGTTTCCTGCTCAGCTGCATTTTCAGTGGCAGAATTCTATCTCATTGAACTGTTGTGGCCAGATGTGATGCTTGAGTTGCATGGGATTTGCCACAAGCATAAATAAGCTAACGGTACATAATCCCCTTTCGTGAATATACGAACGTGTGTGTGAATGTGCTATAACTTGTTTATACAAAATAAGCGATGCCATGCTAATCCGATTACTTACACTCGGTTGCCTGGTAGCGTCAATGTTATTTTAACGCTTGGCTGACAAGCTGTGTAAAATTAAATTTAGTAACCTGTTTTGATGTCGCTTTCCCACATCACACATTTAAGAAAATCATATACAAATATATACTTGTAATATCATATTCTGTAAATATGTATGCACATAGTGTTGCTAATTTTACGCGTTGCTCGGTATATAAAAAAATAATTGTAGTTTGATACCCTTGTTTTTGTAGCCAATTTGCAGGTCGTAAACGCTCTTGTTTACAATAACAAATTAGTTATGGATTATGAACTATATGTAGGCAGTTCCTCTGCCAAAAGCACTGAATCTAACTCTTGAATAATCGGTATAAAAAGATGTATAACTACAGGTTACATAAGTTCAGTGCTTAGTCGAAATTTTGTGCGACCTGGTTTCTTAAAGATTTGAGCTTTGTTTCCATGAGCTACATTTTCACCGAACACATATTTATTAAGAGTCGTGATGTTGAATCTAATTCTCTGACTCAATTATGACTTGTTAAGCCCCTTCCTTTTTCCAAATCAAACCGAGAATTTTTGCATATTAACGATAAAAATGCTATAGATACAAAAGTTATGTACTCAGAACATATTGTTTATACTTATTGCAATTCAAGTCAATCTTTTTCCAAAATGTTTCTCAAAGTTTTTCCCCTACATAGATTTATGTTAGGAGGAACGTTTTTAATATGGGGCTATGAAAGATGCGAAATCAAATAATCGTCATTTTCGCCTAAATATTAAATTCTTATGGAAATTATTGAAGTGATTCTTATGAAATTAGCTTTAAATACATAAGCAGAGAAAATTGGGAAACTTCTTTAAAAGTACTATTTTATTTCAACTATGAGAAAATAATAATGGTAAGGTCGATAAACGAAAAATATGGCACAAAGCACGCCACGCTTTTCTCACTAGAATATAATGCTCTTGCAACATGATGCTAGAGTATAACACTTTTGTTCACCTAACGGTTGTTTTTATCACCTAAATGAAACGAGTTAGATGTAACTTGGTACTAAACTCTTTGGCAGCCAAGTGGAGCTAGTATTACAGATGGGCGTAATCAGACCACTGCCATGCCCACAAAACGCCATTAAAGGAATAACTATAAAGTGCCAAATTACGATACAAAGCTGTAATTTGGTAATATGGATCGCATTAGAGAGGAACGTTCGTGTGTCATATAAACTAAATTAATCAAGCTAAGACAAATTGTTTTAACACCCCTTTTCAAAATGCAAAAACTGGTTAAATCGGATTATGTTATTTATTAAAAACTACTAAAAGTGCGATAAATATATTAATAAATGCATCAGGGGCAAAAAGTTTTACACCTGAGATGCTATGAGAGGACACAGGCTCCTATGTCTCTTGTGCTCAGATGGTCGTGACACCGTCCATGTTTAGGTGAAAACGCATATCTCGAGACCTGCTCTACCGATTTCAACCAAATTCGGTGGGTATTTCTACATTACAGTGCGAAATTGGCGAAATTAGACAAAAACCACGCCTACTTTTCATAGAACACAATTTTAAATTCCATCTGATTTTTTCATATTCAGGAATATAGGTATATCAAGAACTGATCAATGGACTTTGTACGAATAGTAGTTTGAAGTATGCCACCTTATGACAAAAAATTGCTCACATTGAATAATTGCTCACAGTTAAAAATATGTTGAGTTAGATCAATAATTCCCTTAGCCCCTATACAAGGTGAAATTCAAAAGTTTCAGGACTTTTATAAAAAAACGAATATTATTATTTTTTTTTTTTTTGGAAAATTTATTGGTCGCCTTCAAAATAGTCTCCTTCCGCCTGAATACAACGTTTTGCACGTTCAAGAAGGTTATCGAATGACTTTTTTAGGTCATTTGTCGGTATAGCGGATGGGATCAACGTCAGCATAGCGGTTTCCTTTCATGGCCAAATAAAGTTTTCCGAACAAAGAAAAATCGCAGGATGCCATATCAGGCGAATAGGGTGAATGGTTGATGATATGAATGCGATTTTTGGTCAAAAAATCTGTCTGATTCTCAGGTCTTTTTGGTGTTGTTTCAAAGTGTGCGGGACAAATCGAGCACGAACCTTTCTGAGGCCCAAATTTTCTGTCAAAATACGATAAATCGACGCTGCGGATATTGATAATTCCGATTCCGTATATTTAAGCGATGATTTCGGCTCTTTTTAATGAATTCACGCACAATTTCCGTGTTTTTTTCGTTCACAACATCTTTATAGATCATAGACAATCATCGCCATAAACTTGTTTCATCATTTGATGAATTTTGGTAAAAGTTTTAACAAATTTAAAACAAAACTTAATGGTGGCTTTTTGTTCGATGCTCATTTTCCGACCGACACTATAAATGTAATGTCACATGTAGCGCGATATCTCAGCTGTTATACAAGTCAGCTGTTATATAAATTTTATACGACAACACTTAAGAATACACAATTGAGGGATAACAATTTCAGACAGATGGCGCCACTAGCAGCCGCGTTGTTTAAAAAGTCCTGGAACTTTTGAATTGTACCTTGTATACTTTAAATATATTTAAAGATTTTCGAACTCTCGGCTGACTTTATACCGCATATATCGGTCAATATGTGAATTATCTTAACGAATTGAAAGAGCGTGTTTTTCTAATAATACATGAAAATCCAATCAATTTAATATCGTACATTAAGCGTATTAAATTTGAAGTTGGCAGTAGACTAAATAGAAAAGACGAAGGGATTTTACTAAAATATCTACTGTGGTCTCAGGCTTTCATATTATAAGTCACTTCAGTGATTGCGGAGATAGTTTTACTTTACTCATGTCTAGTTCTAGTGTTTGAAACTTTGTCAGAACATTATTTTGTGCTTTATGATACCTAGGAAATTTTCGCCTATCAGCACAAAATTTCCAGAATAGTTATAACCTTGATAAAAACTGGTGTGTTGATGACCATCATCAACTATTCGACCTTTCAACTTTTCCACACTAAGCTACTGAAATTTTCTACAATTTTTAATTTTAAAACAATCTCCTAACTTTCGAAGGGTAGTAAATGGAGATTTTCATTGAGTAAAACTGGACATTTAGTTGACGGCAAGCTTAGATTTCTTCACGTTTGATTTTTATTAAAAACTAAAAAACTTTATTATAATTTTTCGCATATTTTCGGTAAGGAGCCTTAAATTTATTTTCTGACAAGCTGATAAATCATCAAAATATGAAGTATGCAGAAATCATAAAAACAAGAGCAAGCTCGTTACTATTATGAAAAAATTCGTAATCTGGGCTTTAGAAAACATCAACAAAAACAACACAAATTCTGCAAGAACGTTTCTGTGGCTATGAAAAACTCTGGAGAAGTGAACTCATTGATGTTTTTTACATACTCAAAATTTCATGAAGAACTTCAATGTACCTATTAAGAGTTTTGTAATCTCAAGTTTAACTTGAGACACCAGTAACTTAATATTTTTATTACCAAATCGTTTAATCAAATTTATGGTAATCGAGTTTGAGGTTTGGTGTGTATGAACAATTCTAAAGTGTACTTATTGTGGCGTTTACGAAACTCTGAATGCTATGAAAAATACAGTTGCTTGTATTGAGCATTTTTGCAAACTCAGAGTTTAACATACCGCTTACCAAATCCTTCATAGGAAGTCTATAGTTGTTCAGCAAGCTCAACTCTGCAAAATCGAAAGCAGTTTATTCGACGTTAATATACTCATTAATATGTTTAGGAAACTCTGATTTTAAAGTACAATTTTACTTTGAGGAGTTTCAGAAACTTCGATTTTATTTTAAATTTTTTTAATTTATTTATTATGTATAAATTATTAATTAATAAACCACCTGTAATATTTGACTTATAAACAAAATTTTATCTATATAAACACCAAAAAAGTAGTGCCTAATGAAAGTTATTTTGAACTGAATTTTGATTAGAGCTTATTAGTAAATACCATAATGCTTTAAAAAAACGGATAATTGTATTGAAAGCAAACACAGTATATTTTGAAACCATAGAAGTCACGAATTTACTTATTTAACTCAGATTTAAATGGTGTGTGATCATATAAAGTAATATACAGGTTAGTTGAAAATCTTCTGCGCTCGAAATAAATACTGTTTTTGATACGAAATATATTATTTTATTCAATATTTCAAAACAAATAATTCAAAACTTTCCATATTGAAAAAATTCTCTGACACTTCAACTGCAAATGACATCTAAACAAAGAATTAATTGACAGAATGACTTGTAACTTTGCGTGTCTCACATCAGATGCACCAACTTGAGAAAAAGAAACTTAAAGCTGGTAGTGCTATTTCTTGGTGAGAGCAGAAACTCTTCAGCCAACCTGCATTACCACTTTGGTTGTTATGTGTAGGGTGACGAGTTGCAAGGTATATTTAAGGGGTTGCATAATCCTTTCAAAAAATGTTTCTTCCACAATTACACATAACTTGTGACTAGAAAGTTTCCGGAAATTGTAAATAAAATAAAACTTTTTAATCTTCATCAATATGTATTATGTCGCCTTAAAGATATGCTCCTTCTGAAGCGATACACATATGTCACCTCTTTTTCCAATCATCAAAACATGCTTTATAGGCGGTGTCCAGTATCGCCTTCAGTTCGCTCTGCGAATTTTCTTTTACGGTCTCAATCGAGTCGAAGCGTGTTCCATGGAGTGGGAGCCTGAGTTTTTGGCCAATCGGTTGGTTTGGTGAATATGGTGGTTGATTGATGGTATTAAACGAGGGGTTTGGTTTTAAAATTGGTCTTTTGCAAACAATTCAGCTCTTTTGGAACATGCCGAGCCTTTACACGTCTCATTCCCAAATTATCGGTCAAAATCAAACGAGCTGCTTCACGGCCGATATTTACCTTACGTGCTATCTTTCTAGTACTAGCACGACGATTTTCAAAACCGATTTTTTTCACTTTTTTGATGTTATCGTCAGTGGTAAACGTCGAAGGATGACCGAAATGAGGCATATCTTCGGCGGTTTTTCGACAATCCTTGAAGGCTATATACCAGTCGTAGACTTAGGTTTTCAGTAGAGTAGATTCACCATAAGCCTTTTCCAACATTCGAAATTATTTCGCATACGCCATTTGGTTCGAAACACAAAATTTAATGCAAATTCTTTGTTCAATATATTTTTCTGTTGTAAAAATCGCAACACACTACTGAGGTCGACTGATTTCAACAGCTGCAAACAAACTGGTTGACAGATCGCGCTCATTTGGCATAGTAATCAAACAAGTACTGAAACAGTGCGGGCAGTTTAAATGACAATTTCCGGAAACTTTCCGGTCAAAATCTAAAAATTTTCAAAAAACTCAAACTGCTACATACCGCAAAGATTCCAAATATTGTTAAGTAAACTATTTTTATATTATTCGGTGCTTAATGCTAGCTTTAACCTTGATTTGCAATTCATGACTGCAATTTGCGCATTTATAGTGATTCCACGAAAACATTTTTATGCAAAAGAAGAAATATTTCGCTAGTTTTAATAAAAATAAAATTACAACTACAAGTACATCTATAAATACACATAATAGTTACATATAAGTGAGCAGCAGTTGGTAATTTTTATTTCGAGTTCCAATTTCAATTCGTTTTTTCTGTTCTTTCCACAATATTTCTCTGATTGCCTCCCTTGATTGGCAGTTGCACTTGTTGGCTGAATGTTGGCTCTTGTAATCATTTTTTACAGCAATATGTATTTATTTATTTAACTACTCAAACCAATATATCGAACTTTTATTGCCACATATTTGCTATTCTGCTTCGCACTACCCCACCCTACTGCGCACGACATATCCTTTTGTGTGTGTTTGTGTTGTTGCATTGTGCTGCAAGTGCACATTAATCAATCACTTGCAGTGATTTGCAGTTTCCATGCAATTTTCATTTCACTTTTTTTCCAGTTTTATTTGCGCGCTACTTTCTCTAATATTTTATTTATTTAGTTTTCGATTTATTATTCGCTGTTTGCACATTTGCTGATGTTGTTTTGATTGTCCTTTTTGCCTGCCCACACCCACTCGATATATGTTGCTCAATGCCTATTGTTACTATGTGTTTGCTTATTTGTTGATTATATTGTTATCGCTATTGTTGTTATTGTTATTGTGCTTGTTTCGATTTTCAATTACATTTTTGTCGTTACTTTGTTGTTTGTTTTGAGTGTTTGTTAATGGCTGTTACTTGTTGTTTGTGTGCTAGTGAGTGTTTTTTAGTAACACTTTAAATGTAAAAATATTTCTGTGTATCCTTATTGACAGCTTTTGTTTAGATTTGTATAAATGGACTTGCATTGTGTTCACCTGATTTTTCTGAATTAATCAATTTTATTGATTTCTTCACTTGTGGGCATAATGGGAATGTTTCCCTAAACTACCGGCGGAAAAGTTACATATTTTTTCTTTCTCGAGACAAGTCTCAAAGATTACAATCTACAACTTCAAGCGTGGGGCTTGCTTTCCTCAAACGAGACAAAATGCTTATTCCTCTTCCTTAAGTTTGGTTTAAAAGGTATTTGAGCCAAGACTACTGAGTAAATATTTTATAGTTATAGCAGTTTTGAGAGGTGTAGAACATGTTTTGTAAAATTTTAATAGAATTTCACATAAATGACGTTCTTATCTTACGAGATACTCGTATGTATCTTATAAAGAACATCCAGTAGAACTAATTTGGAAAACATTTTCAAATAAAGCCATATTTATCGTGGTATAGAATACCGACTTGCCATGATGCTTCAAAAGCTCTGCTAACTGTATGAAATCACATGATTAATCGCCTAGTAGTTGAAAGATTCTTTTCTCCAAAGCTCGTCTTTCGATCATCAAAAGCTCTTTGAAGAGATAGTTTCGATTGCTTTATGACTTATATTCCCTTACTGCTGGAACCATTTAAGCTCTGGGAGATTGATACATATTAATATGAAATCAAAAAAATCTCGACTATTTTGCCTCTAGAGTTCAGCTTTATGGAACTACTGAAATTATTCTAAAATTTATCAGCGAATACGAAATGAAGTTTGCAATATCCAGAAGCAATTATCGGTGATCCTATAAAGTATTGTATATATAAAAATCATCAGCTCATGAGCTGAGTCGATTTAGCAATGCCTATCTGTCTGTCCGCCAGCCTGTATATACGTGAACTAGTCACTCAGTTTTTGTGATAACGATCTGAAATTTTGAACATATCCTTTTCACCTCAAGAAGCTGCACATTTGTCGGAACTGCCGATATCGGACAACTATAGCGTAAAAGTGATAGATAAAAATCAAATTCTTGTAAGGAAACCTTTTTTACTTGTCGAGGAATTTGGCATCGAGTATAATCAAAAAAATTACTACAACTTCCGATCATGATAAAGATCTTTCTATACCCTTTGATGAACTTCAAAAGGCATTATAGTTTCGATGCTTCCGAAGTTTACGTTTTTTTTTATGTTTATGGTCTGTTGACCTCGTACCGTCAGTTCACCGGTAAATTTTTTTATCTCCAAAAATTACCTTAACTAAATGCCTTGCATTTATAGCCACCCATATATAACAAGGTTATGTTATGCATTTGAACCCTTAATATTTACGGTCAGATTAGCATACCGAATTCTAAGTTCTATTAGCATGCAGAGTTAGCTAATAAGCATCAGCTTTTTAATGTCAGCTGTCTACTAAATTTGCATATAGTAGCAGCACTCATTGCCCATTCACTGAGGAGATAACAAAATATAAAACGCCAAAAAACTAACTCACTCTCAAACTAATTTCATTTCATTTCACTGCTGACCTTTCGAAGCAGCGCCTGCTTGCACACACACAATCATACCAAGACTGAAAGCTAAATTACTTGTAAGTTTTCACAGCAAACTTGGCATGAATTAAAATTTATTTGCTCGAGCGTGTGTGCAAATAAGTAGGAATAAATGTATGCGTGAGTTTATGTAAATAGCTGAGTGTATGAGCAAGTGAGAATTTGCATGCGTGCCACCCGCTTGCCAATGCCAAAACTGGCGTCAGCGCCAACGCCTACGTCACGTCCGACAGAAATTCACGCTTGACTTGGGGAGCCACCGAAATGAGTCGGTGGCAACAGCAAACGAGTATACATCGACCTTTGTGCCCCGCACACAAACATACACACACAGACAAACGCACACTTTACGAAATTAATTGAGCATGTTTAAAATTCAAGCTGTGGCGCCGGGTGTCGGTAGAGGGGTGGAAAAGAGTGAAAGATAAGCGTCGAACCGCATGCAAACATTTGCTCTCCCCCCTGTCTATAGGTATGCTGTGTATTTGTGGCAATATATTACACAAAGCGATTGCAGCAGCCAAAGAAACTGTTAGATCCGTGGAGAAGTTGCGAAGGGGCACCCACGATTCGGATGTGAAGAAATGCTGTCGAGCGTAAACATTACGGATGTGGTCAGTTGCAAAAGTGACAAGAAACACCGTAAAAAGATACGGTTATGTAATCGTATCCGGCTTTTTAAAGTAAAAGAGGGAAGATGTTTGACCGAGCTAACACAGTTGCAAAGTTGCCCCAGATATTGTTCGGTTGCCAATATTTGATTGTGGTTGCCACGTCGGTGCATACCACGTACTGGCGTCCAGCAAACATGAGCCAAATACACAGCCAATTTAATTTGCAGGGTGACATTAGTTAGCTGTGAATTTTCTAATTTTAAAATATATATTCAAATCGACTATGTTCACAAATATACAGAGGTGTCCCGTTACTATTTTATCTAGAAAAGAAAAATGGAAATTTGGAAAAATTCCGTTTACTTAAAACATCTGAAATGTGAGTCTTTAAAGTAGCCTTCAGTGGCATCGATAAATTTAACCGGGGAACAATTTCTCCTTCCCAGATGAGAACGTTTATTCTGCAATTTGACAATAAATTGGTAAAGTAAAGCCATGCGACCGTTTTGTTTCTAATCGTGTTCCAGATAGTCAATTCAAATTAGACCTTGAGAACCCCAGAAAATTGTGGTCATTATCTAGTCTATCTTTTGCCTTCTTTTGAGCAGGTTCGCCGGTGAAGTGCAATGTTTCGACTGTTCTTTGGCCTCTGATGTGTCAATCAACGAATTTTTGAATTGAAGGAGAAGATTCATCTTATATTTACAGCTCAAGCGCTTCAATTACTTTGGCCATTTCTATATATCTGGACATATAGCCGACTGAATCGACTGCTGCCCTTTGAACCTGTAAATAACCTCTTGAAAAACTGCCAGGTGCAGAAGTTGTATAAAAGAAGACGAGAAGAAACATCTCTAAACTTCTTTGTTGATTATTTGCGAGAGCTGATCGAAATAGAAATTGAATGTTTTAGCAAATTTTTATTAGCCACAAGGCGCTTTGCTGACTTATAAAAACGGATTCTATTCTTATTATATTTTTATTGCTTCACGAAAGACTGCATATAATAGTCCATGTGCGACCCCTGGACCAGCCAGCGCACATTAGATAAAAGTTGTTGCCGGCTGTGTCGTAGAACAGAAAAACAAATTTTCTCAAGTCTGTGCGTTGATAATCACATAAAGCAAGCAAGTAATGGTGGACCCGCCGAGAATTTCTATGGGCCAATGAGAAATCAAACTTAATCACCTTAATACTATTTTCTCATTAAATCCACATTTCCTATAAAATTGGAGCATGTTGCTGAAGTGTAAGAAACACCTATTTTTCACAACGAAAGTAGGCCAAATCAACTTTGGTTCAAAACGGGTAAATAATTAGAAACTGTGTATATATATATATGTACGGAAGTGAATACTTAGTGAAGGTAAGAAATAGAATTGTGAAATTTTTGTGATTTCTCTGTAAGAGAATAATGGATTGAGGGGGTGATTTGCTGAGACCTGTTTTAACGTTAGGTGCACTCACATTGAATTTGGGTAAGACAGCTAAAAGCTTTTGCATTTAGACGGACGGTGGCCGAGAGAATTGAGTTCTTGAATATGAGACTAACGACGTGTTGAGCGTGGACGTACAAATCTTGGTCTCAGGTAAACTGATACAATTATAAATATAATAGTAATATCGGTTCAGTTATTGAGAAATGTTATTTTGAGTATTGAATAAAAATCCGTCGTAAAAATTAAATTGTTCAGCTTTATACTGTAACGGGTGTATATAGTATAAGATATGCCGCCTACACTAACCCTTTCACTTTCATCAAAGTTTTTCACTTTCTCTCAATAACGGTGCCCACTTGCCGAAGTATTTACATGTTTTTTTGACATTCTCTCCACTATTTATTAATGACTTTCACAAGTTTGCGTGTGTATCCAATTAAGCTGCCAGTCAGTTGAACTGTTTCCACAGTTGTTGCATTCGCCGCTGTAACTAAAAAGTCTACTTTCAGGCGCCACTAATGCTTGGTGATCCGCTCTGTGCCCTCGCACACACGTACGGCCATATGCTGTGCCTGCTAAGATTGAGTGTGTGCTTAAACTTTTATGCGTGTGTAAAGTTGAAATTGGTGAGCGTTCACATAGACATAAGTAAATACGTGTGAGTGCGTGTGTATGTACGCTTATATAAGCTTACACTCATCTACCGAGTTTGTGTTTGTGACGCGCTATGCAAATGAGTAAATCGTTCGTCGTTTGCTTGTGAAGTGGACGCACCCGGCGCATACTCAGACCACCACAAACACACCGAAATATTTATATACATATCTATATATATATGTGTGTATGTGTGTTGGCGTTACATACCACTTCATTAATACTCACAAAACACTATGCTAATGGGTGGGGTGCAGCATCATGTGCCACTGAAATGCGGCTGACGTTGCTTGTAAATTGCAAAAAAGGGATCAGAAGGTTCACATTTTTTATAGAGCAAACTAGGTCAGCTCAAGTTGACCTTCAACTTTGTGCCTGAGTAGTTGCTGTATGCTTATATATATATATATATATATGTATGTATGTATGTGAATACTCCTGTGTTTGTTGGTTGTGTGACGTAGTTTTGAAAAGCAAACATTGCGTATGGCTGTCACTCCCCCGCTCCAACAACAATTTGCTATGCTTTGCACCCTCCCCACTGTTACATTCATCCGACGCTGAAATCACTATGCACTTTGCTAGCGTACAGTGGGCACTTGCGTGACTTACATAATTACTTATGCGACTCAGCCATAGCTAACGTTTACACAGAGCTTAGCTCATGGCAGCACTAGAATGCTTGGCATATATTCGGGCGTCATTGAATTTATGCTGTCGAGTTGGTTATTAATTAAAATTTGCGCAGCATCTGTTTGAATTAAATTCGTCGAATATATTTGGCTTAAACGTTTTTGGTTACTGCAATTCTTTTACTCTGATTTCCTTTTTCTTTTACATATTTTCCATGAGTTTTTTGACAAGACGAAATAGTTCATTGATTTTGGTTGAATTGGTTTTTTCTTTGAAAGTAAAATTAAAGTAAAATGTATGATGAATTAGCTCAAAGAACTGCTTGCATCGCTTAGTTTAGTTCTACCAGAATACAATAATTGTACACAGTTGAGTATAATATAAGAGAAAGGTTTTTCTACCGTACATTTCAAAGTTTCTTATAGCATTATGAGATCATTGAAGAAATAATGTAGACAGAGAACTCAAACGTGTTTGTAATATGAACTCAACATCGCAAAACTAATATTACATACCTATATGGTCCTTCTGGAACTTAGCAGTATAATATTGTTCTGAGAATCTTTATATATGAAGATCCAGCCCTGCCTGAAAATTGATGTCTGAGAATACCACATTTTTATTACAAGTACTTCTCTTCTAGAAAGCATAGAGAGATTTGTTAACTGAAGTTTTCCTAGAAACAGTATTATAGAACGCATAAAGAAGAAGAAGATAACTTTCAATATTTTTTTTATATTTAGGTAACTATTAACGGTCGATGAGGCTGTAAAAGCAATACCAAATGTGCTAGGTATTTTGAGGTAGCAAGTATATCAAGCAGAACTTTTCGATTTTTGCAAGTTGTCATAAATGAAATGCGAAGTTTTTTTCGAAACTTGCATCAAATTCAAATACTCTGCGCCAAGTTTTTGTTGTTGGTTCCTAAATAGTAATTTGAACGCTTTTTATTTTTATTAACATAGTAAATCTCTGTTTGCCTTTGCATAAATTCACTCAAATTCCTTATATTTATCAAGTAAAATAAGTTTTCCAAATAGTTGTTTTTTAAAAAAACTCTATTGTACTGGTAGCAGGGGAGAAGATTGAAAGTCTGTCTATCTGTATATGCGCGAACAAGTTCTATAGTTTTTGAGTTATCGCTCCAAAAGTTTGCACACGCCCATTTATTTGCAAGAAGCTGTCGGAATTGCACTATAGTATATAGCAGCCAAACAAACTGAATGATAAGAGCTAATTTCTTGTATGAAAAACTATTTTATATTCACAAATTTGGCCATGGATTATTACCTAAAGCATTATGTAGCATATATAATATATAGCCGCCATTCAAGCCGAACTATCAGAATGAAGTTCTAGTAAAGAAAACTTTTTTATTCGACAAGATATCAAAATCAAGCTCTTGTTAGAAAACTTGAACCAGTGAAAAGTCTTATAGCTTCGGTGCAACCGAACTTAACGTGTTTTCTTGTTTCAATATTATTTGGGCCATTCCAGGACATTCGAGGCGCCTGCCACAGTTAAACCTTTGTAAGTATTGTATGAAGAGTTAAAATCTAATGATTATATTAAAAACTCGTGAATTATGAAACCAATTTATTTGTGCTTCAATTGTCTCTCATAAAGTGAAATGAACACTATTCATATTTCTTTTAGTTTGGACGTAGAGATTATGTACACATATTTTCATTGTAGTTCATATATTTTGAATAACAATCGATAGTTTTTCTCATTAATGTAAGGTAATGTATTATATTCTACCAATAATAACTAGAATTTTTGGTTATGATTAAGCTTACTTATTTCATTACAATGGATTACAAAAACTAAAGTCTTATACAAGTAATATCTATAGTATTATATACAAACTTATACTTATATATATTCTATGAAACGCGTCCAATTAATTATTTTATGTATGTATGCAAATCCGCTAATTGCTAAAGCTGACCTTTTTATACACTTCACAAAGCGGACGGTGCGTATACGTAACCTCTTCCATTTTCAGCCACTTTCTGCAATAGTATACTGTACATACAAGCTGGTACATTAATATTTATTAACTCTTACATAATTTGTTTGTTTGGTACCACTGTAATTGCAAACATTCATTTAGAAACAATTAAATTGAAATGTGTGCTAAACAATCTCACTGCTGGGCAAATACAATACAAGCAAATGGGAATTGATGCACAAGTACACATACACACAACACACTTGCACTAAAGCAAATGAGAATACGCAAATGGATAAAATTTGAATGTGTATATGTACGTGTAGGTGTGTGTGTGGAAGAGATCAATTTCTAGGTAAAAGCACTTGAAATAATGAATTAATTATTCAAAAGATTTGCGGAGATAAAAATTCAGCAAAATGAAGGGATGTGTAACATGAAAACAAACGAAATAACTCAAATTTAAATAGCAAAATTTGGATTGTGACAGAAAAAGGTATTGTAAATAAGGAAAGCAAACAAAAAACAAAAGATAAACAAATGAAATAATAAACTAAATGGACTGTGGAGGAAAGCAAACACATGTGTATTTTTATGTATGTATAGTGTATGGTATGTAGCTAGGAAGTGCTAGTTTCAAAAACTTATTGTGGGATAGATGCCTAAAGTGCCAAATGTTTGCGAGTTACATAACAGAAGATAATGCGAGCAGCCACAATGGCAACAACATAAAATATAACAAATTTATTTGAATAAAGACAATTTGGTCAACTCAATTTCGTAGAAAACAGCAAAATAAGGGTAAAAATTATATTGATGTAGGCAATTTACTAAACAATGTAGGTATATAGTATATATATATATACTCCCTAATATATATACAATTTCTAGATGAGACCATATGCATATAGAAATATAATATAGGATAATTGCATATGCTCCGAGAATATGTGACATTTTTATACCCTTGAAACATTTTACTACAGAGTATAATAGTTTTGTTCACCTAAAACTAATCGCTATAGATATAGAGTTATGTATATATACGAGACAGGTTGAAATTCGGATTTCTGTCTGCTCGTCAGTCTGTCTGTGCAAGCTGTAACTTGAGTAAGTATTAAGATATCTTGACATATCTTCATATCTTGATTATTTGGTACACATGTTCCTTGCTAGAAAAGTAAAGACGAGTTCGTAGATGGGCGTAATCGGACTGCCACGCCTACAAATCATCATCAATCGAAAACGTATACTCGTCAAGTGTACACAGAACTAAAACTTGGAACAACGAATATAATAAAGGAGGGCACCTGTGGTTTCAAAATCTAGAAATAGTGGGCGTGGCCCCGCCCTCTAAAAAGTTTAATGTATACATCCCTCAAACCAATAATGCTATATCACCCAAATTCGCACATGCAAATTTTTTCAAACCTTCTTACGATTGTGTGAAAATAGGTGAAATCGGATGATAAATAGTACCGAATAAGTGAACCCCAGTGCCTATAGTTGGCTTTTTGCTCAAAATATCGGTCAATGTGTGGGATACTGAGTGTCCATATTTATCTTAGCCCTCATATACCAAATAAAAAAAGATTTTCGAACTTCCGGGTGACTTTAATCTTTTTTATCGGCTAAAATGTGAGTTATCTCAATGAAATTGAGAGAGCGTATTTTCCAGTCTATCTTTGTGTCTAAGATAAGTAAAATCGGTTGATTGTACTCCACATATGTTGGTGACGGTATGAGAGGTGCTTTAATGAAATTGAGGGAGCATTTTATTCACATATACATATACCCGTATATCAGTCGATATGTAAAATATCTTAGTAAAATTACAAAGTATATAAATATACTATTATTTAATGCCGAAGATATATGAATTTAGTCTAGGAATTACGCCAACTCCTTATTTTAACAAACTTCATGCCGAGCATGTCGTTCAATTTGTGAGAGATATAATTACAAATTTGCTTGAAAATACGATGTAAAGTAAAAATAACTTAGTTAGCCCATGCTTTTCTCTGTTCCCAATATAGCCTGTAAAATAATTTCCAACTTTCCACCTAAAAAAAATGTGCGATACTTTAATAAAATTAAATGAACGAGTTTTCTTAAAAGCTGTTTGTGAATATGAATTAAATAGATCTAAACTTTGGTCTAAACCTTATATCCCTAAAATAATGAATTGCGATCCTCTGGTCGGCGTTTTCACATCGACTCATTGTATAAATTTTGCTTCTTTAATTGAGTTTTGATCCCATATATCGCATTTGAAGATGATTTTAATTTATTTTAGCTGGCTGAAGTAAAATATGGTAATAAAACTAAGTGAGTCTATGACCTATAATATAACTTAACAAAATACCAAATTTGATTGTAATCCATTTACAATTTCATTGAATGATGAATTTTGAATTGTTACGCAACATTTATAATATACAGTTTTCTTAAAGCCTGGAGGTATTTTCCCTGCTCCTTGTAAGTTTCAAGAGTACAAATGTTCGGTTTAACCTTAGTCCTTCCTTACTTTTCTTATTTCTTTTTTGTCGAATAAGATTAAAAGGGATAATGGCTTTGAAAGAAGTTATCAAGCGCACACTTAAATTGCTAATTAGGAGGTGCAAAGGCTCACATTACTTTCTCTCGCCCCTTCACTGATAAATTACTCTCATATAAATAATGCTGCGAATGTCTATATATGTGTAAGCCATATACATGTACATGTGTGTATTTGTGTTGTATATCCTTGACTATAATTGATTCATGAACTGTCATTTGTCGTGATCACGCAGTCACACTTGCGACAGCAGAGGAGAAAAGGATAAATTGTTGGTAGAACCCTAAAGTATATCACCACAGCCTTGAGGGTATTCTACATTGTCCTTATTGTACCTTTTAGCCACAGCAACATTGTCACAACAACTTCTGCTCTCTGTAGGCCCACTATAATTTATGCTCACAAACATACATACATACTCACGCACAGGCTAAAGTTACGCAAATCTGAATTCTGCATGGAGGAGCCTTTTTGGGTCTCTCAATGTGCACAATTTATGCTTCTGGTGTAGATTCACATGTGTCCAGCCATTGTTGCTGTATACATATATGTCCCAATTTAGTGTGGTCAACCGCTTCATTTTACAATTAGTTGTCAGTTGTATATTTTATTAGTTCTGATTGTTCTTCCTAACTAAGTTATTGAATACAATTTTTGGAAATTACTTCATTCACAACTTGTTGTGAGAGGAGGAGACTTTTTTGATTTTTTTGTTAGTTATCTCTATTTGAATCTAGATATTTATAACTAATTGTTGTCACTCAACTCAGTCGTTGCAATGTTTAGTTATGAAAAGTTTCTAAGTTGATTAGGATTAAAGCATTTCTTTTTTAACCAGCTGAGAAAGCCTAATATCATATAAGTAGAATTTTAGTATACAAAATTTAAAGTTAAAAAGTATATCTTACCGTAAAGCTTTCGTAAGAGCTGTATATATTCTATGTAGAGAGATTTAGGAAAATTTGTATTGAAAATTTTCGAATACTGTGTCTATGAGTGATATTTTCAATGATAACTAGACAAATTTAGTCTCATAAAATTATATTCTTTATCTCTTAAATACCTTTATTGACCCGATGATTAGTTCATTTGAGATCAATGTGAGCTGCGAGTTAAATAACCGTGAACAACAACAAATACGGTTCTATAACGCTATTGAAAATACAGTGTGCATTCACTGCTACAATCTTTAAACTTTATAAGTGCATCCCAATACCAATTTTGCTTATATACATAAACGTTTATGCGAAAAGGCGCATCATCTTTAGCCTGATCTTCTAAATCTTCTAAGCCTTCACAGCACATCTACGTTATTAGACCTCTGGAACTTATTTTTTTTATTTGCTGAAGTGTAAAGTTTTTTTTGTTTGTCTAAAGTCGAAAATCCATTTTTTGATATCCATCACATGTTCTGGTAACCCAGATTGTTATGCCAGGATTTTACTTTTTTTTGTTGTGGATCTAGGTGAAATTTTTAAAGAGTTTAAAAAGAGGCATAGAATTTTAAAGAGTTCTTATTATTTTTTTCGTTAAGCTAAAAAATATTTTATTTTTTCGGTTTTCTCATATACCCCATACATTCAAGCCTCTTAGGTTGGGTTTAGGTCACACATATCTCATTTGCGTTAATGAGCTTGATTTTAGTATAAATAATTCATTCACGGTTTTGTTTAATATTGAAGGTTGCATTATTTCGCAACTATTTTTAATACGTTTTGCAACACCTGAAAGTTTTGAACCTTTTCCAATTGCGAGAGCATATAATGTTCGGTTACACCCGAACTTTGGCCTTCCTTACTTGTTATATATTTAGATTTAGCACTTAAACTGTAGGTGTGAGGTTTTAATACTTAAACTTTATTTACGACAATTTTATTAGGTTAAAGTTAATGCTTGTCTACGAAGAGTCTATAAAACTTCCAGTAATTTAATTTGTCTTTAAATATTTAATATTCTGAAGAAATCAATCAATTAATAAACCCACTTCACGAACCACCACTAGTTGCAAAGTGCGCTGAGGTGGCGATATATACTCTCGTGCTCGTTAAGTGTCTCCGTACCTCAGTTGCCACAACTTTTCATTTAATATCACCGTCCATAATCCAATTTCTATTTACTTGAGGGCCAAAGCATTACACCGATGTACTGTGACTACTGATTGCCACCTGCTGCGTCAGCGCTAAATTTTTATTGGAAACAATGTAAAAATACCTAAAGTTGCTCAAATTACGGCCGACTTCTGCAGAGCGCCCGGCCACCGCGCACTCCTTCGACAACCACAGTCACATCTGCTGCTTAATCCCTTTTAACGGCTGCCGTTGTTTGTAAGTTAAAACACGACTGGCATTAGCTGCCACTGTACTCTTAGCCTAAAATACATTTTTATCTTCATCTCGAGTTTTTTCTCGAAATCACTCCGTCTTTTTGATGGGCGCGCCAGTATTCGAGTATTTTTTTATGTTCTGCTGGCGAGGCGCGTTCTGATGTCGGCGTTGATTGTTATCACCATTAATGTTGCGATCATGATTATCCATTTTCAAGTGGTGAACGCAGGTTGTCTTAAAACGTTGATTTCTCTCTTTCTCCCCGTCAAAACTACAATGTGGGCACATGTACGTGCGCTTGTATTTGTGGCACTAATGTAATTTGGAAAATTTCGTGTAATAGACTTTTACGCGCTGAAAAGTTGCTCGCCATGAATTCGGCAATTCACATTTAACTTTTATTTAATTTCATTCTTACTCGCAGCACTTAAAATGTCTGAGGTTAAGCAGACTTACTGTTTGACAGCTTAGTGGGCATGTGTGTATTGTTGTTGTCTTAGAATTGCTGATTGGCATTTGTGCGTACTTTTTTTTAGTACTGGAGTACCATTGACCCCTTGAGGTGTAATTTTGTGGGGAATATTAAAATCGGGAAAATGAAGTTAATGTATTTATCGTACACTGATTTCAGTGAATCAGCGGAAATGAGCATAATACGAAATTATGGCAATCATAATATCGGAGTATACATAAAAGACTTTCAAAAAGTCTCTTAGTCGTTCATTTTCATGGTAAAAAACTACTAAAGGTAGTATCGAGTTCGAAACTAGATGATAATAATCACTTAAAAGTCTTGCCCTTGCCATATAATTTTAATTACTTGTATCAAGCTTTATGCATTCGTTTCTTTCTTCCTTCCAAGCAACCATCGATGTCCCAGCGAATATTACCGAATGGATTCTTAAGTCTATAATTATAATTGATCATCTCATCTCGTAATATTTATGCCTTTTTTAGCAATCATTTAAAATACAACGAGAAATTAAGTCCTTTTTTACTTGAACTTATTAATATATGAAGTATGCAATAAAACTTATTTGCCGTGGTGAACTAAGTTCAGTTATTTTCTATAGTTATGCATTTATCATTGACAGTCCTATGTAACTAGTCAACTGTCAGCATTTAAAACCGACTTAGGCTCTTCACACTTACTCTGGCTTAAGCCATCCGAAAGATCTGAAATATTTGATGTCGTGCTTTCTTAACACCAACATATGTGTTTTTCTCGAAAAATAGCAGTTTGAAGTTCTAGATCGAATTGGTCAAATGGTTCATTACAAGTACATCAAACTATTCCGGAATAGCTGAAGACTTGGCTGAGACCCGGTAAAATTTTTCCGAAATTTTGTTATCATATCTCGTTAGTGGGATAATGACAGAATCAAGGGTAAGACTTTATGACGGATGACTTCAGATTTTAATTTAATTCAAATTTTAATTTAATTTTTAAGAATAATGCTTTACTCATATATTATCTATAAAAGTATTTTCTAATATCAACAAAATAATATTTAGAAAATTAAATGTATTCTAAATACCGTCTATGAGCTAGTCGAAGGGTATCTCCATGTAGTATCGAACTGGGCGAAGAGAAGCAGCTTAGCCGTGAACTCAAGTAAAACTGAAATGGTTTCATTAACCAGGCTCCCAGACGTTCATCTTTCCTAATTCTTCTTGGTAGTCTTAGGTAGTCAGTATTTTTAAAAACATACATTGCCGATTATTAAGCTGGACCTAAATATTATTTAATACTGCTGAAAAAATAATGAGTTCTTCTGCCGAAATTTCTAATTTCTAAAATAAAATTTTCGCTTTTAAGCAAGAATATAAAAAAAAAACTTCTTTAAGACTTTTTTTCAAGCATTGACAACTAAGGCGTGCGAAACGGAAGTGCTGAATAACGGAAAACGTTGACGAGAAGAAATCCTTTTCTAACTTTTATTACATATTTATTAAAATTTTAATTAAAAATCTCTTTCTTTCACAACTTCACAAACTGGAATGAGGAGAGAATTATTGTAGAAAGCGCTGCACGACAGTAAGCTACATATGCACAGTTATATACGTATGTATGTATATGCTTGTAATATGACTATTTAAAGCTGAGTGAAGCAAAATTGCCCAGCAACCGAACATGCTGCTGCGCTCTCTAAACTCTCACACAACGGAAGAAATGTGAAATTTATGTATGAGCAACGGAGTCTCGCGCCGACATAGGAATTTTGATAAAATACTAACGGATTCGGAGTCTGTGAGCAGCTTGTGTAGCGGCATGAAACCAGAAGCTGGGCAACAAACAAAAACGCTGTTGTGGCAAAGTTAAATATGCGGATTAATGTGTAAACCAACAACAAAAGCGCAAATGACAGCGGAGCACAGCATGAACAACAAAAACAAAAAAGCCGCGCTGTGTAATTTTTAACCACAACCACACGCACACACACACACGGATTTGGGCAACAACAAGGCAAAACACAGTGGGCGGTTGACACGAAATTAATGACATTTTTTTGCGACTTCCTCTTTGAAATTTAGAACGTTTTCACTTCCTTCGACAACCTCAACAGTTAAAACGGCGAAGCGAAGGGAGAAATTCGTTAGAAAAATCGAAATTCCGTTGAGTTCGTGGAAATGTTTTTTGTCTGCAATTTTCGGCGAATTCTTGTGACAATTTTGGTATGTTTGTGTTTGTGTTGTAGCAGCATGCAACAGGAGAGTTTAAATTAAATTCGCCTTAAAAACTTTTCGCTACTC
Source organism: Bactrocera oleae (assembly GCF_042242935.1). Taxonomy (NCBI): domain Eukaryota; kingdom Metazoa; phylum Arthropoda; class Insecta; order Diptera; family Tephritidae; genus Bactrocera; species Bactrocera oleae. The sequence goes on along the minus strand of NC_091538.1, from coordinate 45,144,857 downwards.
AACGCCAGTGCACCAGGAGGCGGCTTGGTGCTGCCAACAAATTAGCTGTGATAATTAAAAAATAATATCGCTATCAAGGATATGGCGCTAATGAGTGTGCGTGTGTGCGTGTGTGCGTTGTGAAATTTTTTGAAGCCGTAAATATACAAAGAATGCCGAAAGAATAGGCTTACTACATTCGTAGGCAACTCTAGACAGTTCAGTAAATAGCAAATTTAACTGCCAAAGCAATTAGCGTAATTTGACTGTGGGTGAGGATACTTAGTGAGATAAGTAAGGATCTATGGTATGATTAAACTGTTGACGAATGCCAAGCAAAAAGTGAACAAAGATTTATTGATTATATTGCCCTGCAGTTTCTTTATTTTAATTACTAATTAACCCTTTTAAGTTAGTTAATTTTTAAGATACTTAACTATCCTCTTCAAAGTTAAAAAGCTGAAGGGGACTAATTAACTAACTAACTTAAAATCAACAAAACAATATTCCCCTCTAATAAGTGTTTATGATGGAAACTAATATTTTGAGCTAACAGATTGGAATGTATAGAGGTGTAAGCTTCATAGAACGCGTGCCTTTCCAAGCATTCAGTGACTTTGCGTATCTCTCAGTATTAATATACGAATGTGTGTGAATGTCGGCTTAAATCACTTTTGCCTGCATTAGAATGAGAAAAAATAGTAAGTATGCCTTCTTGGTCTCAGGATAACACTTTTGATTCGTCACACTCTTTTACAAATACACTAATTAAAGCGTTCCACGTACTGGTTGAAATTCCAAGTTAATACCTGGGACTGTAACTTGTGAGCTAAAAGCTTATAAATATCATACTTTCAAGCAGAGATCGAAATTAGTAGGATTGTCGATTAAAATGTAAAAGTAAAGAAAACTAATGATAGCATGGATTGTGTAATCCTCCGTTAGGCCTTAAAGGAATGCAAACGAAGGGAAGAAGAAATTTCAACGTCACATAAGGGTGATATTGCACCAAAAAAAAAAACATAAATAGGAATGAGTTTTATCACATCCTTGACCGCTCCCTACGAATTGTCTTCGAGACCCAATCGTAAATATTTAAATTGTAAGTAAATGCGAGCATTAAGAATTTTTAGAGCATGCAATGCTCCATTTCCTTGCAAGCACATTGATATGCATAATAAAGTGAATACATTATGGCTCATAAATAATTAATAACACTTACCTATGCTTTTAGCAAATTACAATAATTTCATCTGCACCTTTTCCCTACTTGCAGCACGCGCTGGAAGCAAATAAAACCAGCATAATAATTTTGAAGTCACAAAAAGAAGCAAAACACAAGCATATAAAGAAACGGATGGCAACACGAAAAGTCATATCGAGTTACTAAGGTAAGTACAGCAGGCGATTTATGCATTTAATGTTTGGCGCAAGCGCCCTTAACCCAGCGCCTGCCATTTGACCAGCTGATTGCTATGCATAAATGGTCCCTATTTCTGAGGCAATTGACCGACTCTTTGTCGAATTGCCATCATTTACATACGCACACAACACTTTCTCCTGCTTGGGTGTGTATGTGTGTGCGAGTGCCTGGCAATTTAATTTAATGGTTGCATATTTTACATTTGCACGGCCATGAGCAAATGAACAGCGTGTTGGTCAAGCATTTGTACGTGTGAATGTGCGCATTCAAATGAATTTCGGTGTAAAGTAAATTGTGCATGGGTGTGCGTATGCGTGAACATATGTTTTCGCATGTAAACGCACGCATAAGTGTTGGTAAGTTCGAAGTGGTGTCCGCACAATCCTTTAGCATTTCATCTCATTTGGCCATTTTAATGGCAAACATATGATAATGAAATGACCAGTCATGCCATTCAGCAATAACATATCCACATGCTATATGTACCGTTATGTGTTGCTTAAGCACGCATCACTATGAATGAAAATTAACAGGGCTGTGTGCTTAAGTGTGCGTTTTGAGTGTGTTTGTGTATGTGTGGATGAGAATGGCAAATGAATTACTGCTCGAGTGGCTTGAGTGCACGACAACAACAGCAGCAAATAATGTGAAAAGAAGAATGCTTGGAAATTCTTATGAAAGACAAATGAAGCCACAGGCCAAGCAGAACGACGCACGACAATGTGACACATACACTCATGTATATCATCAATGTGCTAGAATATATGAGTGCCACATTCTCCCTCTATGCCACTCACACACACACATACAAGTGTCACGTGTGTTTACTTCCTTTATTTCCTTGCCTTCATTGTGGTAATTACTTTGCTTTTTCTTTGCCATTTCAATGGCGGGCATTAAATAATATTAAATTTCATAGCCTTTAACATACTGCCACACACCCATACTCACACGCACGCACACAGAGATAGTAAACTATGTGCTTGTCCACTTGCGCATATATTTCCAGCACACACACCCACACACACACACACACTAATTCTTTCTTATATACTCTCTACTATCCGCTTTTGTGCGTCTTTTATTAATACTCGCTTTGTTGACCGCACCCATACTTCTGCACTTCGCCGCAGCTGCTCTCATTTGCTGACCATTTTTCCATTCATTTCAACTGAATCGCAATAAATGATGCAAACAATGCGAAAATATAAACTACGAAATACGCAAAAATTGCAGCTGCAAGTGCGCTCACACAAGCTGGGCGTTGACCACACACATACTTATACAAGTATGTATAAGCTGGTTCTTCGCACTACTCCAAGGAGTTGCCGCAAGCGGGTGCTGCTTGGACAAATATAGTACTTTAAGTGAATGCCCGTTGCTGCTGTCACTTGTGCCCATTTCGCACAAATGTTCAACTTCTATATGGAGTTAATATGAACTTGTACATTTCTTCCATGTTAATTTAATTTGCTTGCAAAAATTCGCTCCATAAACGATATATGCTCTATACAAGCAGTCATGGACAATAAATGTTGGTGAGAACGTGACAGTAGCCTTAACGGTCATTACAGGCATATTTCGAATATTATATTGTTTAATATGTATTATGGTAAATACAAGGTAACAATTCAAGAAATTTATTAATGTATGTTACTTGACGGCAGTGGATTTATGGGTTATTATAGTAACAAATTTTATTAAATTTATCGTTATAAATTTCCATATAATAATGCTGACGATTAAAACATTCCGGAGTAGATATTTCTATTTTAAGAACAAGAAAGGTGACCGAGGCAATTGAATATTTTGGTTGATACCTCGCTCAAAACTATGCAAAACTTTAATCATTACTGTTATAGAAAAAAAAAATAAAGAAAATCGCAAAACTTTTATATTTTATACAGAGAGTAAGAAAAAATAATTGAATATCTCTTTTTTTGGCTTTTTTAAAATTTATTTGGGGATATGTATATAAAATGTTTATACTCTTGCAACATGTTGCTACAAGGTGACATACATGTGTCCGTCCGTCTTTCCGTGCAAGCAATAATTTGCGTAAAAATTGAGTTATCGTTGTACACATGTTTCCTGGCACCCAAGGAGGGTTGGTGTTGCAGGTGAGCGTAATCGGATATTTGCCCACAAGACTCAATTAATCGAGAACAAATAAATTGTCATAACTAAGCAACCCAATAACATACTAGGCTGTTATTTAATAAAACGAATTTAATATAGTATTAAAATTTAATGAGTGTAAACATTTTTATAAAGTAGGCGTGGGTTCTCCTTCTTATAAGTTTAGTATACATATCTCCTTAGCTATTCAAGCTATAATAACCAAATTCGTTATGACCAAAAATTGCCTAAGTCGGCCCAAAAAATTCAAGCCCCAGATACCGAATATGTGGATCACATTTTCCTATTGCGAACTTTTTATCGAAAATTTCGGTCAATCTGTGAGATATATCATGTAAATTAGGAGAGAATCCTTTTCTAATAATAGTATGTATGTTGAAAAATGGTTGAGTCGGATAAATTATTCCCTTATATAACATAATATAATCGAGATTATAGCGTTGCTCTCAACTATAATCTGTGCCAAATTTCGTGAAGCAACCTTGTCAAAAAAAGTTTACAAACAAGTATCTAAAAAATTTATTCGGAGTTTATAGCGTTGTCTCTGATAATACTTCATGCCAAATTTCATGATGATTTTTTTAAGCAAAACGTTTTTAATACATACAAGAATTTAATTTTATCGTTCGGTTTGAATGGCAGCTTTATGCAGGGTTGCAAATAATGCATTAAAGAAATAAATAAAAGAACATTTGAATTAAATTTTTTATTTTATTTTATAATCCCAAATACGGGACTAAAACATAAAAAAAAATTTTTTCCGCAAAACCGAATTAAAAATCAAAAAATAAATAAGGAATAATTAAGAATTAAAAAATTAATTTGTTTGAGAATCAACATTTTTTCGCGTTCATTTAATTTAAAAAGTAATGTTTTCAGTTTTCAATTTTTAGTCCCAAACATCCTAGATTAAAAAATTAAAACTTTATTTTTTTTTATCCAAAATAATTGAATTAGAAAAATCGCAACCCTGTCTTTATGCTATAGTAGTCCGATGTCGTGCAAAATATTGGATGGAGATCTCAAAAACTCCGGGACTAGTTCGCGTATGTACAGTAGACGGACAGGTGCTTCACAAAAATGGTATTTTTTTCTTTTGTTTGTTTTTATTTTTTGTTATTTTGTAGAGTAGAAAATTTCCTATAAGACTATTGGCCTTGCACTTAAAAAATATTTTGGTTTTCAAATGAGTTATGAAATTCAAAAGAAAAGAACAAATTTGCCTTCATATAGTCAAATTTCAACCGATAATATCTTTAAAACATATCAAACGAGATTTTTTTAAGTTGTTGGAAGCGAGATATGAGTTTTTCTAAAAGAAAATAAGAAAAAAATAAAAAACCGTTAGTCGCCTTCCCGTTAAAATTAAGAGCTCATACTTGGAGTCTTTCTCAGAGGTGTGCATCAACCAATTTTTTAGAGTACGAAGCGAAAAAAAATCTTTTATTATTTGGACCCACCCTCATGTTTATGTTTTTTATACTATAAAACTACGCTAGTCCTGCTGATTTAAATATACTTTCAAAAAACTTGTCAACTTTTTAATTTTGGTTTACATTGCAACTTGTGTAATAAAACATGAAAATCCCAATAAGTAAATATGACACGAACCTTAAACAGCATTTTAGATTATCGTTATTCAAAAAAAATAAATAAAAAGTCGCCACCTACGCCAAGATCAACTGATTATATACAAGAGTCACCCCACCACTGCAAAAACGAATAATAAAACGAGTGGTTTGTTAGCGCAGCAGATGACAAACTGAAACGTGTTCAAGTGATAGGTTTTCAACGTAAATGCACAGCATGTGCCACATAGATAATGCATGGTGCAATACTTTTTAGTGCCACTGTAAGAGGGAATGATAGCAAGATGAAAGCAAAAGGTACATAAAGACAGCCAAGTAGCTGAGCAGATAGTGCACACAAGTGCATTTGCAAATGCTTGCGACAACAACCGCTACCAACCGAGTTAACTTGTTGACTCACTTACCGCACGACCGAATAGCTGGGCTCAAACTGTCTGCCGGACTGATATACTACACGCCTAACAACAACAACAACAACAAAGCCACAGAGCTTTATTTAGCGCTAAAAAGTGATTTTGGCCACTAATACCTCAACCGACAACGCCAGCAATCACAGCAGTCGGCAACACGTGACGTTCGCAACCAGGCGAATGTGGCACGTGCCTTTTGTTGTCGGGAATGAGGTCAACAGCTACTGTTCGCTGTAATATTAGACTGTATTGAGATTGTCTAAATATTAATTTTCAACAAATTTCTTTTGTGCTCTCATTTATTGCAGTGGTGTAGGTGTGTGTGCCTGTGTATTTGTAAATGATACCCTTCAATATTCTTCAGATTTGTGTAAAGTAGTGCAATTTGTAACGGTATCTTATCTGCGACTATTTCCTTAGACCAGCTGACGTGTTGGAAAATGTGCTTCGCTTACAAATTCTGCTTTATCTAACATTCTTATTATATAAATATAAATTTCTTAGTATAAATTATATTTATAGTTTTCCTCTCTCATCATACTAAACCACTCTGTGGACTCAGTTATACGGTACTTCGTCAGCTAAACTGCATTGCGCAACTTCCACTTCTCTAATAACTGATATTTTTATGCAGTGTAACTAAGAGCGCTTCACTTTCAGGTAGCTATAGATACATACATACACCTACACTATCCTACTATTTGGGTCAGGTTAGTATATTTGAGTCTTATTTACATTGCTTTATATGTTCTCAAGCTGAGTTCCAACTAAATTCTTTTCAATTTATTTAACTCTCGCTTTTTGTCTTATAATTACATTAAAGCTTAGAGGATTTCCAAGAACTTAATTCTCATTTATTAATTTTTTTTCTGCAAGCTTTAAAGAGAAATATGCAAATGTAAGTTATGCAGCAGCTAAGAGGTAGTTTACGGTACCATAAGGCTGAAGGATGGTTTACATACTGTTTCTTATTAATTCGCAAATATTATTATCCGACTGTGTTGTCTTATGTTCCGAGAAAAAAATGTATCACTCGGTCACTGAAGAAGGGCTATACACTTCAATAGCTTAAATTAATAGAAAGAGTCGGTGTTTTGGTTTAAGTTTTTAGAACATATTTTCCATAGTTTTTCTAACAATTTATTGAATTAAAAACTATGTTTTTTTGATCCGTTTAATCATATTTTCCGTCTAATTAAGCACCTAAAACTTACCCCCAGCAATTTTTCTGAGAGAAAACGTTATAATTCTAATAAAGTCATCAGCTCCACGCGAATATTTAGTATTGTAGTATTGGAACGTTCAATATAATTGCGAAGTAGTTTTCTGCCAATTGCTGAGTGATAGGAAGAAGTAGAAAGGAAGTAAAATATTTTTAAGCGCACGAGAGGCCTAATAATGGCTAAAGTGTGGCCACATGCGGTCTGGCGATCTTGCGCCTCGCTTTTCAACTAACCAAGTCATGATTAACTCTGAAATCTTTATACTCGCTTAAAGAGATAATATACAAGTTTTCAAAAATAAGCTTTACTTATTCAGCGTCCAAGCTGCTTTTATATAAGACAGTTATTTTTAAAATATTGGAACATTTATCAGAGATATGGAAATATTACTCAATCAGATGACCCAAAGCCGACCAGAAGGCGCTTAAACTGATTTAAGCATAAACATATACATTACAGCTATAAGCTTACAGTTCATTCTTCATTTTGTATGAAACATTGGAAGAAGTTGGACCTTCAGATTTTTTTCGTTTAGATTCGCTTTATAATTAAATGAGATCAATTATGGGGTGAGGAATAAGTTGAAGTGAGCTCATATCAATTTCTGTAGCAAATTTTCCATAAAATAATTTTTAATTTGTTTAAATGAAAATAGGGCACATAAATATACGAGGCAATAATATATATAAGGTTTTTGTTTACTTCAAAATTTAATTACAGGAGGTTTTCAATGAAATAAAACAATGAAAACTGCTTAGGATAGAGCCAATCGTGCGAGCAAAGGTAATATGAATTATCGCCTTGATATAAGCCCAATATAATGCGGTGATAGTGTTACTCTGAGTTTCAAGGACATAAATTTCTTCCCCTAGTTATGTCGTCATACCACTTCTTCCTGTGAATCTTTATACCTTTTAATTTATTATTTGATCTCTTCTCGACTTCCTTCTCGAAATTAAGATTTCTATTCTTACATTATAGCACAACAACAATAATACACAGTATATTGTAATTACCTATGTTACCTTAAAAATCTTATTAGTTAACTTTGTAACTCAGCTCAATGTTGTAAGTCTTCTTCCCAAAGCACTTGTTTATGATATGCAATTTTTTAAATATATAACTATACTTTAAACCTTCAACACCCACTTTTATAAACACAACTAATGAACTTCATTTGTTGCAACACCACTGTGTCTGCCCTTTTTTGTCACTATAATAATGAGATCCTGTCGCAGAAGGTTTTTACATATGAAGGTGTGAACAAAAGTGGAACGTTGGGGCGTATACGTGACATTTATGTAAATTTCACCTCGCATATGAAATCGCCTTTTTCATATACTGCCATTGATTATCGAGCGAAATTAGCGCTATTTATTTAACTGCATTTACCACACACGCACATCAAGTTTTTAACTTATAATTGCAATAAATTATTTAATCGCATGCATATGGCATAAGCACATACATACCATATATACTATATCCACACGTTCCGAACCTCCATGAAATTTTAACGGCGTGTTTTGCTAAGCGTTATATGAAAAATGTTGTACAGTTACCTCAGGCTTACAATGAAAAATAATATGCAATGTGTGGCCAATAATTTATGATGGTTTGAGGAAAAACATTTCTTATGTGTTCTTATGTTATGTTAGTATATAGAATAAATAGCATTATTTAAATCAAAACAAAATCCTTGCTGGTAACTTAAGCTGCGCTATTCGGGTGTATGGCTACACTTTTTATTTTATTCTCTGAATTTTTTAATTTCTATCAAAAAAACTAGAAAAATTAATGACTTTATTCAAGTGTGGGAGGTGAAATTGATTAAAAAAAAAAAATAAAAATTACGAATGAAAATAAAAGAAAACGTTAACTTCCGCTGCACCGAAGCTATAATATTCTACAGAAGTGCATTTATTAAAGCAGTTAATTCTTTAACTAAATCTGAACGAAGTCAAATTAAGGTTCGCTAAGTTTGAATGTCAGCTACATATATGATATACTAGTTCGATCTGAATAACTTGTTTGGAGATTATGGCGTTGTTTTATAATTTATGCAAAGTTTTGAGAAGATAATTTGTCAAGTAAGAAGATTTTTCATATAAGGGCCTGAGTTTGATCAATAGTTTGTATAGCAGCTTTAACCTATAGTAATCCGATATCGGCAGCTCCAAGAAATGAGCAGACTTTTGTGGAGAAACGTGTGCAAAATTTCAGATCGAAATCTCAAAAACTAATGCATACAGACGGATCTAAAGCTCGTCATGATGGTAATATATATATATTTTAAACGATCTCTGACTTTTCATTTTGGTATTACAAACTACATGTTAATATACCCTGTTCTGGGTATAAAAATTTATAAAGTTGGGATGCGAAGAAAAATTCACTTAAATGGAGCAGATAGCTTAACTTAAAATTAAAAAACACAATTGGCATATGTATCAAAATAAGGTAATCATAAGAACAAAAGCATAAAATATGTGGTGAGATTAGTTGTAAAAAAGTTATTTGATTTTTCGTCATAGAAAAATAGATTTAATCTTAATATACCACACTTCGAGTTACGTATACGCCACGTTCATGCATTATTGGATTTATCTACATTGAATTGTTTATATAATACATCCTCTAAAGCCACTACTAAATCAACAAACGCGTGGCAGCCAATAATGTAGGCGAAGTCACGTATTTCTTTAACATTTCCGCAACCAAATTGAATTAATTCTATTTAATAAGGGAAATAAGTAAGTAAATATGAGATCACTCAAACCCTCGATAAGTGATTAAGTTAAAGTTATTTCAGATACATTAATTTCTTTTACTTTCTCACATGTTTGCATATACGTGTCTATATATATATACAAATATGGTATACCATATATATTAAGTGATTTTTCCTTACATATACAGGAATTAAAATCCATCAAAACCAACAAACTATCATAACATAATAGCAAACAAACCAAAATAAAACAGTAAATAGACGAAGCTTTTAAATTTATATTAATTTTTGTATATATATAAAGTATACTATATGATTTATTACAATATGTTACTCTTTATTAACTGTAATCAACAAATGAGCTTGCGACAGTTACGTCAACAGTTGTTGCCTGCCTTGATCACGTATACCAGCGAAACACATAAAATGATGACAGTATTTCAATACCTATGTAGAAATAATATATGCTTTAAGTACATATACAAATATATATACACCCTGTCTATTATCATTTATAATTGCGTTCTGACTATGATTGAGTAGCTATTTTTGGATTCATTTAAAGTTAATTGCTTTGATATGAAGCAGTGATAGCTTAAAGCTTTTACATAATCCTTGACAGATATAATATTATATTTTAAGTGCGTAAAATGTGGTGGCTCTGACGTCGAACTTTAGAGAATATCTCGTAGATAAAAAGTTATGAAATAATATAAGAACTTTATTTTAAGATTCCTATTCAAATTACATTTTAAAAGTAACAACGAAAAGTTTTTATGATAAGTACAAAAATAATAAACAAAGTTTTTATGATAAAGACAAAAGGAATAAACTAAGGTGCTATATATTAAAAAATTATTTTTAGAAAGTTTTAAAGTTTTTTGATTTTTTTTATAAAAATAGTTATCATATTATCTGAAATGTTATTAAGGGAGTGAAAGTATTAAATTTTCGGACGAATATTATTTCGGAATATTAAAACCCTTTGTTCAGGGGTCACCTTATGTGACGATATGTTTTTTAGGGATTTTTAAGAATTTTTTTCTACGACCAGTAATTAGATAGACCTTTAAGTTCATTATCATCATCGATTCTAAGCTTAAAATATTGTGTAGAACGTGAGTTACAGCGTTCTGAACAGCCCCGCTTCGAAAAAATGGCTCACACTATCTGTAACAAAAAATATTAGCTGCGAAACTATAATACCCTCCAGAAATACAAAGCATTCCTTACAAGAACTTGATATTGATCGGTGTGTGTATGGCAGCTATATGCTATAGTGACTCGATCTAAATAATTTCTTCAGAGATTGCACCGTTGCTTTAGGCAATAACCCGTGCCGAATTTCTTAGATATATCAAGTCACAGAAACACGTTTTTTATTTTATTTTATTCAAAAAAAGTTTTAAATAATTTTTAAAATTACATTATATAATTCATAGCACCCAGTGGCAGACTCGTAGCCAGGATTCAATTTTTGGGAGGGACACGCAATTTGAACGCGTTAGCCGTTATTATTGCTCTTCTATGCGTAATGTATTTTCAAAAGCTATTAAACGTTAATTTTCTTGTTCAGGCAAATTGGGCTAAGATGGGCAGAGAATTTGGAATTTTTCAAATGTCATTCCAATGTATGTCGACATAATTTCGCCCCTTTGAGAAGTGTACCAAAGAGATACATTGTGAATAAATCAAGTTCAAATCGTCAAATTTTTTTATATAATTTTATGGCGGCATTACAAAAAACCAAGTAGAATGGGATCAAGCTTACTATATAAAAGCCTGAACATATTATTGTAATTCTTTAGATTTACCCTGACAATTTGTAACAACACAATTATGTCATAAGAGGGCTAGTAATTGGACTAGACTACAAAAAGCTAAAAGCATTTACAAACAAAATCTAGACTTTTTGCTACTTATTTCAAATGATATTATTTCAAATGGATCTGGTTTGTCTTAAAACAAAAATTCTCAACTTGTTGCCTAGTGTAATTTAAACTCTTACTTTGAAGAAGAAACTTTCTTACACAGACATAAGTCAGCAAATGAAAGTGCGGCGAACTTTGCCGCTTTAAAGAACGCACCTTTCTCCATTATAAAGCATTTAAATGCGAGCTGTTAAAAGCGTGAAAAGGGTTTGCATTAATGAGTTGCACGCGAAAGTTGTTTTCAGCCTCCAACTTGCTTGTAATTTGAAATGTGTCTGCGTGCCGCATTTCAACGTGCTCAATTTGGACGTGGGATAAGAGCTGCCGAGCGATTTTCTCAAGCAATGAAGGCATTAAGTGCGGCTTCTACAAAATGGTCCACCGTTTGGCGTTTCTACAATTTCGTTTTAAACTTTTCCATACTTCTTATAGTTTTTTTTTTCTTCTTTTATGTCGACTATAAACAATGAACGCGTACGAAAAATTAAAATTCGAGACGATTTTGTAAGCTGCCTACAAATGCTCCTTGATGCTGTCACGTTGCTATAGCGAACGTCCACCCAATTGCTATTGCGCGATATATATGTATGAGTGTGTGTGTGTGGAATAATGAAACACTTGCTTTGTGCTGGCCCGTCGCTTTGACATTTAACTTTTGCCACTTGAAATGTGAATAAGGAGCAAACGACAAGTGTTGGCTGCTGTTTTCTTGTAGCTAGCAAATAAAGCGACGACAACAACGATAACCGAAATTATATATGCGATATTTTAGAAATAAATGCAAGGGAGCTGAGAACTGCGCACACACACACACATACATATCACATAAACACAGCTGTCTTTGTATTGAGCTTGCTTCTAATATTTCCATATATATATGTACATATATTTATATATAGTTTATATGTATGAGTACATGTGTGTGCATACGTTTTGTTGGTCTCTTAGCAGCAATTAACTGGAGAATATAATTGTTTGTCGACAGCAGCGATGCCACTCTTTGTCCGACTGGCGCTGACTGCTAATTCCTTTGCCTCAACAGCAGCAGTGCGATATTGTTCATAGCCAACAGCAATTTGCAGCTAAGCAATTATTATCCCGCCGCGAAATATGTCGTTGTTTTTGAGTGCACATAATAGCAGCAACGGCCCTTAACCGGCCATAAAACGCAAACAAAATAGAATTTTTAATAAAAGTGCTTAAGTAAAGATACATGTTATTGCTGCTTACTAAGTTGCAGCAGATTTTTTTTAAACAAAATAAACAGAAGCTCTGCAAGAATACAACGGTCAGTCACTCTTAATTTCAAATACAAATGCAGTGACCGTTATATGGAGGAAACAAATTAGAAACAAACACATATACCCACAAAAATATGTAAATATATATATACTATATATAATTATATATGTATGCTAATATCTTCTGTTCAATGTGGAGCCCCGCAAATGTCATTAGCTGCGCTACTGTTATGCCGGAAAGGAAGTTTGAGTAGAAAAGCTGATTGGCAAGTTAAAAATGCTGGTCATCGCTGCGCTCGATTGCGCACTTGAGACGGAAGCCAAATTGTTATTTGCTGCCGAATGACTTGTAACATATGTGTGTATACAAATAATAAGTGAAATGATGAACAAAGATAAGCCAAGTGTATACAGAAATAATAACGGCATGTGATGTCTGCTTACCAATACCAGGGAAATTCGTTTGAAATGAGTGTTGCGAAAAAGGATCGGGGGCAAAGAATTAACTCGAAAATTACCAAAATGATATGAAGCTGCTTGCTGATTAACAAAGAATATGAATAGATATATATTCTTCCGGAATAAAAATAGATATATAGAAAGCGAATATTTCGAAACCTGTAAGAAAAAACTTTGCTCAAAATATTTTACTCAAAAGTGATTGGTTGAAAGGAGGTTAAAAACGTATCCCACATCTGGCAAACTAAGCAGAAACTGAATTGCGACTTGTTACTTTCAAAACAATCGCCTAATTGAAGACCAAATTCTCTGGTTCTTCAATTACTCTATCTAACACTATCTGTTTTAAGGTCACATCATAAGTTTAGTTCATTTTGAGAAGATTAGGTAATGAGTTCAATCTTCAAGATGGAGGTTACAGCTATAGACTGTTCTTTCTGATGCCTAAATAGTTTTTCATGTACAATTATCGATACCAAAACTCTTCATGGTAGCTAATTATCGTTATCGTGCCTTGAGTCCATCACAAGTGGGCTAAAATGATTATTTCGATTCCAGTTATGAAGTCCACAATGTTTACACTCTAAGTTGCGATAATATGCTTGGTCCAATAAACAGTGATTCGTCATCAAATGCGCTAAAGTCAGAGTGAGAAATCACACCAAGCCAGTTGGTGACCCCCACTGCTAACAGTCCACTATATACAATGTGTGTAAATTATGTTATCAAGCTTTATAGAGTGGTTAAAGCTAGTGTGAGGCAAAAATTCCAACACTTTCTTTAAGTTTTAAAAACGTAAATGGAGCCCTTGTCTTAAAGTTCATTTTTTTAGGTTCAAGTTCATGTTTACGTTCAAGCTTCGTGAGGTTATTTACTATTCTTGAGGACTTCAGTAGCACTCTGTTGGACTTTTGATAAAGTCATGTTCTGTTTTGTAAAAGATAGTTTCAGTTCTTGGCTTATTATCAGTCATGTCCCAGTTAGTGGACCGTTCAACATTTATATTCGTCTTATCTGCAAAAGTTAGCATAAGCTACTCTACTAAAGACCCAAATATGTGGGAAGGAAACATACAAGCACGTGAAGCAAAAACAGATATACATATTAACATTCGAACCTAAAGTCCTTACAAACCGGTTCTCAATTTTCCTGTCCTACAAACTACTGTTTCTTCTTCTCCCCACCACCTATATACCATTACGTCAGCTACCAAATAAAATATTTTCATACAAATTTATTATTTATTTTCCTATTCTCTTACATCTAATTCAATTGTGGTCGTTGCTTTCTATTTCCTTCACGCTGCAATGAAATTTGCGTTATCTGATGTTGACTTCTCTTCATATTGGTTTTAATGTTTCTGAGTCAAAATGGTATTGTGCTAAATGAGTTCACTAATAAAAGCTAAAGGTGCTGCTCTCTCATGTACCCACGTTTTACCTTTCAAACCAAAGCGGTCGGACGAAAGTCATGTAAGTTCGTATGTACATACATATGTGTTATACAATAATACAAAAATATACATATTCCACAAAATATATACTTTTAATCCTGCTCATTCCAGCTTTCATGCTCCTTTCATGTTTACTCTCCCGCGGCTCTGCGGGTTAGCATTAAACCAATATTTGTGTTAATCTATCAGCGCGTGGAGTTTAGCTCTGCTTTGTTATGGAACCCTGTGGCATTAGTTGTAAAGTTGTTGTGCACTCAGCTGGTTGCTACAGCGAATTAAACACCTCGGGTTAAACTTATTTTGTATTTTTCTTCTTTAGGTTTTAATCAACTTTTACTTTGAGTTAAGTGACCTTAGGAAGTTATGTTTTGCAAGCAATTATCAACGAAGCGTCGCTCTTTTGAGAAATAAGCATTCTCTTCTCACACCTTGTACAGATTCTGGTAGTTGGAAGATTATCGTTAATAATTGTAAAAATTGTCATAATGGGTGTTTTTTTCGAGGTATAGAACTTTAAGTTAGCATTACTGTTCATGATGTCGAGCGATTTAACAGCTGTCAAGTGATTTATTCTCAGTTTGGTTTGGCAATTCATCATGAATAGACTCACGCCTGAACAACGCTTGAAAATAGTGCAATTTTATTTCAAAAATAATGGATCTGTGCGGAATACCTGTCCAGATTTTCATAAGCGAATTTTGTTTAGCGATCAAACGCACTTCTGGTTGAATGGCTACGTCAACGAACAAAACTGTCGCATTTGGAGTGAAGCTAATCCTCAAGTGTATGTTGAAACACCGTTACATCCAGAAAAACTGACCGTTTGGTGCGCTTTATGGGCTGGTGGAATCATTGGTCCGTACTTCTTCAAAAACGATGATGGTCAGAATATTACAGTCAATGGTGCTCTGTATAGAGCCATGATTACTGACTTTTTCATTCCTGAATTGAACCGCTAGACTACTGACTGATTTAACACCGCTAGACTACTTTCTGTAGGGTTATGTAAAGTCATTGATCTATGCGCATAAACCACAAACGCTTAACCATTTGGAAGACAAAATTAGCCGTGTTATTGCCGATATACGGCCACAAATGTTGGAAATAGTCATCGTAAATTGGACGTCCATATTGGACGACATCCGAGCCAGCCGTGGCCATCATATGCCAGAAATCATATTTAAAATGTAATGCCACAAGATCATGTTTCTATACATCTAAAAAAACACCCTTTATAAGCTGCTTTAGTACAACACATAGTAAACTTAATGAAGTCAGCATAGCTGGTTTATTGGTATCGGTCATTGCCTCGACGCTTCTCCACAAAAACAGTTACACCTAGTCTATTAACCGGCCAAATTCTTGATTTGATTCGCTCATAAAAATTGAACTGTATGATATTTGACGCCACCCGCTTGCAAGCATTTAACGCTTTTGTTGTACAATTGATATTTCAGAGGGAAACCTGAAAAACATATGTATCTTGCATTAAAAATTGATTGTAACGGGACCTCTATCATCTTATTAAATTTTACCTGAATATGAAAAAAATACACTTTAGCGTATTTAAGTATAAAAGGCCATCAGTGCTTTCAGCGAATTTTGATTTTTTCGGTTTCGGTAATTATTTTTTCAAGTTTTGAAACGGAATTTGTTACAATGTATTGTTGAAAAGTTTCGACATCATATTCATTAATCCAAGTCTAGTCACCAGCAGTGATGCATTTGATGAAGCAGCTACAGGGACAGCAGCTACGTTGTCAAGCATTGTCAACCTCTAATCGAAGGTATTTTGATACGAGTCTACAATCAACAGGCTGCATACCCAAAACATTAACCAAAATGTGTTGAGTCGATCTCTCTGATGCCAATACAATGATTGTTAAGTTGCTATATTTCCTTAACTTTTTCGATGTTATCGTCGTTAACCAGTATATAGGTGGACGGATGACTCGGATGAGGCACGTTTTCTATGGTTTCGTAACTTTCACTGAATGTTTTGTGCCACTCAAATAATTATTTGTGATAAAGAAAACTCCACAAACTCCACACTTCTGCAACATCACAGCCGTGATTCAATTGGAATTACAAAATTTCAAGCAAACTGAACAAAAAGGAGGGTATTTCTAAAAACTAGTTTTTGATAAAAAAAACATGTCATGTGAAAAACAAACCCTGTAGAACTTGAATTTCAATACCTTTTAACTTCCGTTCGCTATATTTTTTTTTTTCCTCTTTGGGGCGGAAACATAAAACAATTAAAATAAACAACGAAATGCCATTATGTTATTGTTAAATATGTAAATACATGATAACAGATACATTTTACAAGATATTGCAAGTTCTCCAAATGACTATTAAGGAAGAACAGGTGGTAAGCAAATGTACAGTTAAATGTATAAGAAGTTTAAAAAGTACAAGTAAAAATTCTTAAGTATTTAGGTCAAATATGAAGCGAAATAAAACGACAAGAAAAGCTCAAATAAATAAAAGATATAAAAAATGTGTATAAAATATAATGCAAAAGCATAAGAAAATGAGCAAGATGTTGCAAAGTAGTCACCAATACTGATTTTTACCACACGCATACACACATACAAATAAACGCTTTTTTGCAATTTGAATATTGCTTAAAAAAATTCGTGTTTTCGCGTATGCTTTTTGAATAGCGGACGGAGAAGATGGCTTCAATGAGCACAAACGGAAGCTGTTGAATGCTTTCGCAAATTTATTTTTCACATCCTCTTACAGCAGCGAACTGACCCAGCAAAGCATATCGTTTGCTTTTTTTTTATTTGAGTGTCAAAATACTAAAATTTTATAAAATATCTGAACTTAACACCTGGTGATATATTTATACCCCTAATAGGGTATATTAAGTTAGCAAAGAAGTTTGTAACACTCAGAAGGAACTGACGAGTTTAGTCGATTTAGTTGCTCATTTTTTCAGTTATCCATGTGGAATATTGCTCACAACCTTTTCTCTGCAAGAAGCTGCTCATTTGTCGGAACCGCCGATATCGGACGACTAAACCATATAGCTGTCATACAAAACGATCAAACTCGAGTTCCCATATTATAAAATTTTCTATTGACAAGGTTCTTCATGGATCCAATACATCCCTACAATCTCCGTCGAAATATTTCAGATCACACTACTGTGACACATAGCTACCACTCAAGCTGAACGATTAGAATCAAGTACTTGGAATGGAAAATTTTTTTTATCTGTGAAGGATATTTTAGCATCGATAAGAAAATTTAATTAGTTGTGTTGTTGTATCACGTCGCGCAATATGAAGTTGTTTAACTCAGGGTAGACCCTCGCCCGTTTACGGTAATATCTACTTTAACATTTGTATTCTAACTTTTCGACAAAGCTTACTTACTGTAATCATAAAATTTCCGCAATTTTAAAATGAATAATTAACTGGTTTTCTCCTTTTTGATTATTTTACTGTGATAATTTATTTATATGACTTGTTTACAACGTGACCAGCTAACAATATCGATTGAAAAACACTTAAGTAAATTACTTATAGAGGTAGGTAAGTGTGAGTATACTTTAAGCACTATTGAACGAATTACTTAAACCCACGTACTTTTAATTGAAAAATAATATTTCCATAATTCAAAAATTTAAAACTAACAAGTAACGAAGCTCTGAGTTCGGGTGTAACCGAACATTTTATACTCTCGCAAGGTAAAGAAATATACGGGATTTTCGTATATATTTTAATTAAAAGTAGGAAGTATTTCATTTATTATTTACAATCACAGGCAAGAAGATCCACTATTATGATAAAGAGATTATTGCGGAGCTCGGAGATTTCTTGCATATCGACCGATCGGAAGCTTAAAATTATTTATATTATGTGCATTTAGGCTAAGGAAAGTATTGACCAGATTTTACCCATTTTTTCATCAATTTGCATCAATATATAGCAATTCTTACTCAAGTTATCGCTTGCACGGACAGACCGATGGACAGACGGATGAACGTATAGATTCATCGGGGATTTCAACTCGCCACGTCACCTTGATCATTTATGTATTCATAACTGCATATCTATCTCAATTAGTTTAAGGTGGTGCAAACAATCGTTAGGCGAACAAAACTATTATGCTCTGTGCAACATGTTGCGAGAGTATAAAACCATTACATTAACATGCCTTGAGCCTAACCGCGTCCGCTGAATATTTATTGTTATGAATTTATAATTCCTTCCTGCTAATTAATAATTCGTTAGCTATTTTCTTATTTATAAATACACATTAGGGTGCTCACAAATATTTTAGAAGTAAAAAAATTTTTACCCAACATGAGATCTATTTTGAAACTTTAAGGAGTCGTTTAATAACCATACACCATATTTTACAAAAAAAAATTTGGTATATTAAAAGTTGAGCCTATGAGTTGACTCTATAAGCAATTATTCTAAATTCTAAAGCAATTTATGATTATCTCAACAAGAAGAGTAGTTTGAACCAATTAAAAATTACTAAATTTTGAAATGTGGAAAAATCGCATTTAAAAATTTGCGATTTTCCTTTTAATATAAATTAAAAACATTTAAAAAGGTGAGAATTGAAAAACAATTTTAAGGAACCTAATGTACTTAAATATTAATAAGAAAATATCAGCATGGAACAAAATTTTGCCAGCGCTTATTTTTTTATTCACGCCAATATGAACATCTCTTCAATAAACTATTAGTATGAAGCTACGTTATAGAGTTATTATAAATGTATAGACATATCTATATGCCTTCATTGAAATGACCTCTAATGGCTCCACTAAACGAGCGTACACTTACTGGCTCATGAAAAAGTTTTAACAAAAATATTAAACCCAGCGCACGTTAAATTATTAATCTCTTTAAAGACTATACAAACATTAAGCTATTCAAAGGAAAAATGCCATCAAATATTCGTAAGGCATAATCAGTGTAAGCCTTATTGTTCATCTCTCTGGAATCTTTGATTGGTGATGACGTAAGGAACCACAAAGTTTCGATTAAGTTGTCTATAGTACTCAACATTCTCCATAGGGCTAGCTCCACCGTTATTAGAAAATATGGACCAATAAAACAAAGAATATAAGAACCACTATAATAATTTTTTCTGGTGGGAAGAAGTACTTGAATTTAATATTTATTATATCCCTGAAAAAAACATTCTAAAGACTATCTTGAATATAAATTTTACAACTATTTAATTTAGTTTAAGATGGATAACTGGAAGCAACAAAATTTCTTTTAAGCGGGTAGAAGGATATACCGGCTATGTTCTCGGTCGACAGAGCCTCGTTAGGAATCACAGGAATCACCTTTGAGAGTGCACTGCTTGCCATACAGAGATGCTTGAAGCAACAACAACAATGTTAAAATAATAATTTTTAATGTTAATCGATTGGGAACGACGAGTCGGCATATACAAAGCAAAACGTTAATATAGGTATATAAATGTGTTTACTCTGTTCCACATTTTTGATGTTGAGAGACCCGACTATTAATGAATATATTATATAAAAAAGTGAACTGAAAAAATTAAAATTTTCCACATCCTTTTGAAAGAGTCAAAGGGCGAATTTAAAAACAGCTTAATTTTTTTCTATGCATAAAGCTAAATCACTGCACCGCTTTAAACTCTCCAACTTCTTTATGTGTAGAATTATTTTTAATATCCTTGAATCTTTACAACTTTTTATACTTCTGAGTCAAAAATTTGTTGAACACGATTTGCTTTGATGCTATTTGACCCAGAGCCATTTGTGTACCTCCTCGCTCGTCCTACATAAGCACCGTTAAACTTTCGCTCCCCTCTCTCTTTGCACGCTGTAATTACTGCGCTACAAATGCGCGGCTATAACACGCTGGCAATAAGACGCTTAACTGCAGGTAAGTGAAAGCAACAAATTAGCCAGAACCCTCTTCTGAACCGTTAAATGCATA
This sequence comes from Bactrocera oleae, assembly GCF_042242935.1. Taxonomy (NCBI): domain Eukaryota; kingdom Metazoa; phylum Arthropoda; class Insecta; order Diptera; family Tephritidae; genus Bactrocera; species Bactrocera oleae. Next base: position 45,124,325 of record NC_091538.1, on the reverse strand, counting down.
CATGTTGCTAGGTATGTATGCCATTACGGAGCGAATATCAATGCTGGAAATTGTGTTTAGCAACCACTGACGTTTGCTTTTCATTTGGCGCATTATTTTACCCCATAGCGCCATAAATTCTATAGATTGCAGCGCTCATTATGCTATCGATAACCTACTTTGATTTTCTTATTTCGTTGAGAAACTTTATTATAGCGCAATCGCGCTGCTTTAAATTCACCGTTACTCCGCTTTCCGCTGCTCCTTTGTAACCTGTACTAAAGCAACTTATATGTGTGTGTATGTGTGAGTGTAAGCTGATCAATGCCATTTATGCTGCCGAGTTATTTTAGTTTTCTTGTGTAAAATTATATTTATTATTTCTCTGCTTTCTTTTGCCTCTAACCCACACATGCACCGCGAATTATAGGAAGTTTATTTATTTTCGTATCGTAAAAACTCTGCTGCCGGGCAATTGATAGCACGCGAAAAGAAATTGCTAGCTATAAAAAGAAAATATTTGCTGATGTGCAGATTTACTTGTTATATTATATATAGATCTATACACGGTTGTGCCTGTGTATGTGTATCGCAGTGTGTGTACGTAAAATTACTCGGTTATTTGCTTATTTAAGTGCGTATATGCTGATTACATTTTCCCCCTTGTGTAGCCAAACAATGTTTACCTCACCTAACAACACTCACCTGCACCGCTTTATGGCCACCGTTTCACTCCTGTTAAATCTGTAGACTCATATAACGGTTATTTGTAGTGCTGGTGTGTTGTAGTGGCACTAGCAGAGTTAAAGGTGCAATAAAACCCACAAACTATGGCTAATGAACCAACCTTTCCGTTGTGTGTCTTACATTGTAATTTCAGCAATAGCTACAAGGCCACTCGTGAGGGTTGAGTAAACATTTAATTTGTAACTTCTGATGATGCCACTTTATTTTCGAGGTTATATACTTAATAGTTTTTTTTTTTGTTTTTGTGATTCCCCTTCGACTGTTCGCTTTTTTCATTTTAGGTTCATTGTTTGTAGTTGTTGTTTATTGCAGCGTTTTTTCGCTCATTTACCTTCACACAGCAGCTCAAAGATTTATGTGCGCAAAGCGTGCGTTACGTGAGCAAGCTCCTCCCTCTTCCTCTCTAACCATACAATGCAACCATTTTGTGTAATCGTGTGCGTTCATGCTGTACCTTGTTGTGTTTGTTGTACTTTGCTATGGTTCTTGTTGTACCGTTTGCAATCGCAATAAAGTTATTGTTGTTCATTAACACCGTGAATTTTCATACACATTTTAATAATATTATTATTATTTTCCAAATCTAAAAATTGTTTTAAAAATAGTTCATATACAGAGATACAGAAGTTTCTACCTTAACTAAAAACTTTTCTTGGCATATGTCAAATATGTTTTCAAAAAAAACCTAATGAATTCACTTCGAACAATTCTATATTGCGACCCCAAAGAGCAGATATTTTGAACTGAGTCATGATTTAAAAAAAAAACTGTTGTGTCAAGAAAAAATGGTTTGTACGAATATATTTCCAGATGTAAAAATTGGAATTTTCCCGTAATTTCTCTGTGTAGTATGATTATAAGCAAAATAAAAAAGTAAAATTAAATTCAACAAATCTTCTCAGATTTTTTTATATATATTTAATTTTTACAATTTTACCGAATATATAAAACAAACTACTAATAAACAAACATAACTTGAACTAAAAACTGTGAAATTATTTTTGACTCAAACAAAGCTGTTATAAAATTGCTTTCAATTAAGAGCAAGTTTTGAGCGCAATTTGGTTTTTCTGATACTTAATAATTAAGGTTTGTTTTATATCTTACAGTACTTGGTATTGCTCGAAACCGTTATTTTTGAAATTGAATGTCGGTTGTACTTTACTGACTAATTCAAAATATAGATTGAGTTTTTTTTTTTCTAACTTAAATATTGATTGTCATATACACAAAAGATATATTATTCTGTTAACTATGGCCTTTAATTCTTTCTTATTATAATAATATTAATGTTATTATTTCCTTCCGCCCATCTACACTGCTCTATCTATATTTCTATTCTCTATTTGCTTGTTGTACGGAATTCGTTTTCATATTTCGCGCCGACACACAGTGAAGATAAAAGTCATTTAGTGTCCCAATCTAGATTGACAGAGATCATTGATTAAATGAGAATATAAATCTCTTAAAGCTGAGTGCCGAATCAGACCTATCAATGGTGCTGGATACTGAGTTAAAAAACTCACGTAATACGAAAATAGTTAAAAAAAGGGGGGCAGGGAATGAAATTTTTTTGATATCTTAGAAGTAAAATTTAACTACAGAAAGAAGATATGACCTTAAATTTAAACTAAGCAACCGTTTAACCAGGTTAATAGGCTTCACACGACTAGAATTGTATAAGGACGTACACCCTTTTGGAATGAGTTCATATGTCTTCTCAAAAGTAACTTTTAAGAGTTGTATTAGTGTGAATATTTTTTCTTCTTAAAACGCTACTAAAAACTTATTTAGTAAGATATATATATGTATTTATGTCATCTTACCAGCATTCAGCACCCCATAGCATAGCAATCGCAAGTATCAATTATGTTGGTAAACTTCTTTTCGAATTGTTCGAGTTTCATTTTGTAAGAAAATATTTTTATAGAATTTTAGAAGTTCCGCATTGGAATCTGTGTTTTAACATCCTCTAAACAGTGTTCTTATATCGTTGGTGATAAGAACCGGAGAGAAACTAAACTTAATACATTTAAGGCATAAGCCACAGCGTCTTTTAAATAGCGAATAGCTAAAATCCATCTTAAGGTAGTGAGAACAAAGCTTTTTAAAATACTAGTCTTTCTATAGTTCTTAAATATTTACCAGATTGTGTAAGAACCAGCTATATGTATGCAAAGGAATAAAAAGAACTCTTTAATCAAAACTCTAACTCTATGTACATATAGATGTGTCTAAAGGTTTCACGAAAGCTTTTATTATCTTCAACACTCTTTATACAAGATAAGCAGAAAATCTTGTATATTTATGGATAAGTAAATTGATAGATGATAAAAAATAAGGGAAAACCCATAATTCAGATGATGAGCGTGAAAGCATAAATGTTTGGTCAGCAGGAACATACTTGCCTTTGATTTCATGTGATATGTCATAAATGTTGAGCTCTCATATTTTGGGATTTATTTATGGTGCATGATTGATATAAAGGGTGTTTTTTTAGACAAGTAGTTTGGAAGAAATAAAACGCATATAATTTAATGCTATGGCTAGAATTTAGTCTAATGATAAAAATAATGGTTTGCCATTATATTTTAAACATGATTTCGGATGAGTGCCGCGGTTGACTCGAATAAATTCCGGCCGAGGGGGTCAAAAATAGTCCAGCGGTATTAAATCGAGCCCATGACGCGAGGTAATGCGCTAACCAAAAGTTTCCTTCCATAAATGCATTGTATGTTCCTATTCAGGCAAGAAAAAGTCGTTAATCATAGCTCCATAGCGCACACCATTAATTATAACATTATGGCCATCTTCATTTTTGAAGAAATATGAACGAATGATTCCCTTTTCTCATAGAACACACCAAACAATGACTTTATGAGGACGTCTGTGAGGTCGGCGTTTTAACAAAAAGAAGATGGCTTGAAGATTATCATCTTTTAACCCCATTCAACCAAAAGAGACCTTCGCCGCTGAACAAAATTTTCTTGTGGAAATCAGGATCGGTGACCATATCGTTTCGGGGCCCATTCGTCAAACGTGCAACGTGGTTGATGATCCTTCAGTTTAAATTCTTGCGCGAGATCGATTCTGCAAGCCCTCAAACTAAGATACTTCAGAAAAATCTTCCATAAAGTGGATGGGCACAGCTCCAGTTGTTGCGAGCGATAGCGGATGAACTCATTCGGGTATTCTTTGATAATCTGTTCCACAGCAGCAATAGCGTCTTCGAAGCACACTATACGGCATATCTGAGAATGAGAACAGATTCATGGTTGCTCGAATTACTAACTCTGCTGGGCGATTACGTCGACGGAATATGAAACACATCAGGCGATGCGACGTGTGAACCGAACCATTATTTTGGAAATAAATTTGACCGATTTGCAAACGTTGTTCCGAAATAGGTCTGATCCTTATGAAATGGCAAAGGAATCTGAGTATAAGTCAAGTGACAACTGTCAAAAGGACCAACTCCGAAAAAAGTGTTGCCTCATTGAAAACCACACGTCTAAAAAAATACCCGTTATTGTGTATACCATATACGTAATATGCATATATTTCACGAAATCACTATCGAACTTATATAATGTATAGACATTTATTATTGAGCTCATAAAAGACAGATTGTCGCAATCAAATTATTGACCACGCCAAATATTATTCAGATTTTTGCGGTAAATTAAAGATCAAAAGTGCATGGATGTATGTACGTATGTGAGTAGTGTGAAATAATTTAACGACAGAAGCTGCCGTGCTCGCTGATAGATAGCATGTTGAAAGTCCGCGCTAAAAAAACAAAGTTTTCACACCATACGTAATATGCTTAACTAAATAAATAACTATGGAAAATATTTTTATTTGCAATACATAAATTCGCTAACCGCAAGTGCTATAAAATAGTAGAGAATTCAGTAGAGCAAAGCAACGAGTGAAAGCATTTGATGTACGCAGCACTTTATATATGTACTTATATATTTATATATTATATACGTTATTTACATACACAGCATATGCATATGTATTTGTTTGCGCATTTTAGTGCTAGTGCTTCTATTATTTGTATTTGCATTGTTTATTTACGCGTTGATGAGTGCTGTTGGGTCATTTGAAAATGACCTAGAATGGCTTACGCTGCAGAGTAGTGCAAATGCTCGTTTTAGTTATGCTCGTCTGCATTTGCATATGGCCGTGCCGCTGCATAAGTGGTGGAAGAAGTTGGCGTGCATTGGCGACGGCGGCCAACGAGGTCACTGCGATACGCAATATTTGCGTTTATCAAACACCAACACTGAAAAATAAAAAAAATTAAACAAACAGATTTCTACCCGCTGCAAATAACGGCAGATACACCTACGTGCAAATACATGGCGTGTGGGATATTAATGAATTCTGTAAAAAATGCTGTGGTCTGTCTCACTGCGCGAATATACACTTGTGTTGGTTGTTGTTGCGGCAGTTCTAGGTATTTGGCATATCCGACCATTAGTTTGATTTGCATTTGCATTTTGCGCACTACTTGCAGGATTTTTTTTTTATTTTGGCATATATTTTGTGGGCAGAGTAGAGGAGGAATGCAAATTAATGGTATAGAGGGAGGTGAAAAAGTATTCGGTTCTATATATTTATTTATAAACTATCTGGAAACCAGAATCGAACAGATAAGCTAAGTTTATTGCTAAAGCCACGCAAGCTAAACATTTTTCATTAAAAATAGAACAAAAATAAAACAGGTACATTTCTTATAAGATGACAGGAACAAAAAGATCGTTTTCTTTCTTTTGGTCGTACAGTTCCCATGTCAGTTATATGTTGTAATAGTCCGATTCAAACGATGTGTTCGTAGAATGTAGCTTCATCTTGGGCAATAATCTATGTCTAATATCGCGATGATATCTTGCCAAATAAAAAAGTCTCCTTACAAGGACTTAAGTTGGATCTGTCAGTTTGTATGGCAGCTATATAATATACATGTGTAGTTTTCTAGATATCGAAGGTTCCGACGAATGAGCAGCTCATTGGGGAGAAAAGGACGTATGCAGAATTTCAGATTGATATCTCAAACACTGAGGGACTAGTCAATTTAGCTCGTCACGCTTATCATTTACAAATATATTTAATAGGGTGTCTGACGTTTCCTTTTGGGTGTTACAGACATTTCAGAAAATCTAATATACACGCTTAAGGGTCAAAAAATAACCAATTTTTGACGTGTTGATGGCTTTACAAGAAATAATTATGATAGGCCCGACACAATAGTTCAGCTAGGAAATATTTAAAATAACTTAATATAAGTGTTTACCATAAATTTGGTATAAAGTGAATAGGGAAGAGGACCCTTATCAATTAGATGACTAATTTCCAAAATAATAAATATAATTTTAAATACATGCGTTTAGGATTTGTGGTAATTCGAATATGAAGATTTCAGTTATGAAGACCCAGTAAAACCAACGGCGATTATGTAAACAAAAGTTTGTACATATATATGTTTATTACTCAAGATATTCGTTGCATTATAACGAATTTTAGGCGTTAGGCTAAAGTTTCAGCATTTTAAGGTTAATCGAATTGAGTTCTGATATATTTTTAAGTTGTTCAGCCTTCGGGCCTTTCTTAATATTTTAAGAAACTGTTTTAGTACAATTCAGAGCAATCAAATTAGATAATTTTTCTAAAGATGAGGTCAAGGTATTAGCCTTCCGATCTGTTTTTATTTCATTTCAAAATAATTTCGTTAAAAAATATTTCAACTAGTAGATATGTTCCCTCTCTCCAAATAACGGAAGTTGTGTATATTGATTTTCACGTTGATTCAGCGAGCGTTGATTCTACATACATAAACCTTACGAGAGGCTTTCTCGTGCTATCTACATTGCGGTAAATATGATTTGGCACATTTGCCGAAAATACTTGTATAATAAAAAGGGCTTGCAAAGGCTTGCATGTGTGTGAAGTGCCAACCGCAAATTATGCATTTTGGAAGGCGCTGGTGAACGACAAACAGATACACAATTACGAAAGTATGTGAGTGAGTAAAGTACAAATGCTCACATTCACAAGCCATAAAAAGAAATTCTGCTGAACTGCCTATTTTCGCAACTTCATTTCAAGAATTTTGCATTTCGAACCACATCAACAGTGGACAGCGGCTGCCAAAAAGACACAGCAATCTGAAACTGCAACCAAGATAAATGCGCAGCTGCACACAATGCCACAGCCACAACCGTTGAAGCGGATGCAAAAAACGCATATATGCCTTTTGGCATTGTCGTTGAACCTCGAAACCTCGGTGCCAACAACGCATTGCCTGCGGCCCATTGCCAGCGTTGCTATTGTTCAACCTTATTGATGACCACAAAGTAGCCTTGAGGAAATTGCGAAAAAACGCCAATGGTCTTGGCAAATCCAGTAGGCACAAAAAAAGAAGAAAAATTACAGCAAAAATCATTCGAAAATTATTCGAATACTGCCCACGTAAGCAATTCGCATTTTGGCTGACGCATTTCGCACTGTGCGCCTCCCCGCTGCAGGGAACTCAGCAGGGCGTATGAGTAACATCAGCATTTTGTCAAGCGGCTGGCAGTACAATTGCAGATACCATATAACTGCGGTCAAAAGTCGACATTCGGGTCACAACATATTTACGCAAGTGCACAAAAGTAATGGCGAAAAAATTTCGTTTTAGGCAATTATGGCTGTGTATATAGATTCGTAGTGCGAGAGCAGCAGCTGGAGACGAACCAAAAATTGTTGAGGGCTGAGCTGGCGATTGGCACTTTTGTAATGGAAAGAAGTTACCACAAAGAAATGAAAATCAAACTTTAACTTTGTGAATAACTGCTGGAGGAATGTTGTAAATGATTAAAGTGCACTGTCGGGAAAAGGTCGTATATGTAGAAAGATGGATAGAGTTGGTATAGAAGTACTCGTATATTATCTATAGCTGGGTGGATATATAATATAGATTAGGTTAGGTTAGGTAAAGAGAGATATCTCACTTGAATAGCTTAGAAGGCTGGCCCGTTGGGGTATCTAAAAACAACTATATACTGGGTCATAGGACCCTTACAAATATATAATATTGTAATTCTCTTATTCAAAAAGTTTTGCAAACAAATTATCTGAAAAAGGAGATTGCGAAGATTTGTCGCCACTTTATATTAAAATTTTATAATAAGTTTTTTTTTTTTTTAACACTCAAATATTTATTTAGTGAAGCTTCAAAAAAAAGTTCAATTTTCTCATCTTACCATATTGACGAAAGTAGGCTTTGTTTTGGACTCTCAGCTGGTTTAACCTATTAAACATCATACAGCAGTCTGAAAACACAAAACCTCCTTCGGAAAATGTATTTATTTTTTGAGCAAACATATATTTTCACGTAGTTTTTTTGAGAGAATATATTCCTAAATTTTAGGACTAATAAATTATTGTTAATGGAATCATAATCACAATTATAAATAGTTTCCATACAGTTAACCATAACAACTTTTTTATTATTTGACCACAGCTTAACATAATACTTTATAACGTGAAAACAATTCTAGTCAGACGTCTGCCAGGTACTTTTTATGTTCGAAAATAATGCAACCAATACAAAAATTTTCCAGTTTTCTTCATCTTATGTTATGATGAGTTTTCTTTATCTTAATTAAACTTTTCATAACATAAAATTTAATGTTTTTTTACCATAATTATGTCCGTAAATGGCCTACGACTACTGCTACCGTAAAAATCCTCAGCGTTAGTAAGTAGAGAAACAAATCTTTAAAGGGATCTTCATATAAACAATAAAGATGTCATTTATGAATCAGGTTAATAAAACCCTTAGGAAAACAAGAAGAACGTTTAATTTGGCAGCACCGAAGCTGTAATACTCTCCACAGGTGCATTTTTTATAGCACAAAAAGATATGCAAATATTAAAGTCCGATGACAGTTTTCTGTTCAAGGATTTGAGATCAATCGGTTAGTTTTTATGATAGCTATATACTATAGTTGTCCGAGATCGGCGGTTACGACAAATTACCATCCTCTTAGTAAGAAAAGGATGTGTGCAAAATTTCAGTTGGATATCTCAAAAACTGCAAAAATAGTAATGTACATACAATTGAACGGACGGACATGGCTAAATCGAATCAGCGCGTCCTGCTGATTATTTATATATGTATGTACCATATATACTTCGGCACTTTCTTCTGGGTGTACAAACATCGTGGTAATCTTAATATACCCTGTTCACGCTATATATATATATATCTTTTAAATTCTACAATGCCATAGTAATAAAATGCAAGAAGTTAGTACGTTTTGTACGTACGTATGAACGAAAATATTCTTGATCCATATAATCCAACAAAAAAAAAATTTTGCTACAAAAAACATATTATATTACCATATAAGTATATATATGTACTATTTATATATTACGGGTTCGGTATACGAAGTCGATGTTTTTCCCAACATAGTCTTCTTTAGCTCGATACATTTGACCTTTTCTATCATTTTATATCTGTTTTTTAGTTTTCCCGATAGTATATGTTGATCACTCATTGTGAATTCAATACAAAGTTGGCCAAAAACTTTTCGGTTGATTGGACAATATACATCTTCTTCGGATCAGGTCTGCCTAGTGAAGTTCACACCTTCTACTGTTGCTTGGTCTCTGATGGACGGCTGAAATGTGAGATTGATAGAGATAGCAGTGCCTTGGGGCAGTAAGACTAAGTATTAACCTCATCATCCTTGTACTTGTTTTATTAGAGTGTCCGTAATTTCCCAAGTTGATATTATTTTATGCAGATATCCCCTGAAGTTTCGTTCCGTCATTGTACTTGCCACAATTCAAATTAAAACTCCTTATTTTCACTTCTTCTTTACGTATTTATTATTATATTCGCTGAAAATGCAATAGCGCAAAAAATATTATAAATCAAGGATTGATCCCTCACTATGCAACTGGCGTTAGAGTTGCCATCAAACTGTGAGACATTTCGTGCACTTAATCGTCAATTGTGTCGCATTGGATTAAGGTTGCTAGAAATTGTAAAAACTTGCATAAATAAGCATAAAAAAGGCAAAAAATATATACGAATACCCCTATGTCCCCAATATGTTGTATACATAGCTGTGTTTTATGTGAATTTAATGAAATTGTTAACGCTTGGATGCGCCGAGTTATTCACCAGAAATAAACTGTTTCACATGAAACACAGAGCTGCACATCAACACCAACAACACACAAGCGAACGCTCGGTCGGTGGCGGCAACAGTTTGGCCGGATCTGCTGTCATGGCCGTTGTATCCGCTTCCGCTGCATATATGAGCGAATTTGCATGTGTATCTCCATATATATATGTATGTGTGTGTGTGTGACATTAAGCGATTGTAAATGAAATGATGGTAGTGGAAAAGGTTGATGAATTTGTCCGCTGCCTGCCAAGTTAATTATCTGTCGCGTCTGGTGCAAGGCATAAAATGTACGCTTCAGCGTGAATTTCCATCCAATGAGATGGTGGTGTGATGGCTCACAAGCATTCAACACCGAACTGATTTGTTTACGATTTTTCTGCTGCGGGGTTGGCTGCTATACTTACGGTCTCGTGCACTGAGTTTGCTTGAGTGTGTGCGTGCGTCTTTAACAATAGATTGTCGTTATTTGCCTAGACTCAAATTCATATATACATATACATGCATATATATATGGTACTGTGTCGCTCTGACGGGGAATTAATTTCTTATATTTTATTAGCGCGGATTTATCAGATACTAAAACCGTTTAACGACAGACCGCTGTGGCTAATTACCGTCAAGATTCATGCATAATATGATGAAATGTTGGTGGCGTGAGTTATATGGCCCACTAAAGAGTGACATACGAGTTTAATTTGAAAGTCACATAAAACTGTTTTATGTTAAAGAAAATAAATTGGGAAGCTTAAAGCGCTTGAGAGAGTATGAGTTAATGGATTATATTATATATATATACAGTTATATATGACTATAACTTCTTATTCTGTTCTTATTTGATAGATAAACAGTTAGCACAATTTAAATGCAGTATAAATTCAAAAAGTTGAGTGTGGCTTGTGAAGCTATTCAACAGTTTACCGATTGAAATTACCAGAATCGAGTCTAAAAAACAAGTTTGTTAATTATTGTAATAAATGAGAGAAATTGTTTAAATGACAGGTAAACCGATTTATTGAGTACATGGGGGCTAGAGGAAGATTCTATCCGTTTTAAGGCATTCGTTATATTTTTTTACTCTGCTAATATTGAGTGAAAGAGACCCAATCCCAACCCATAAGTTGCAGCACTTTATGCATTTTCCTAAGCCGTATTTTTCTCGGGGCGATGCTCCCGTTATACACATGTGCATTGCCAACTTTCGAGTAGTAAAAAGGAAATCGTGCACCGGTCATAACAAATAATTTTCATTTTAACGCAAACTATCACTTGCACGATCTTCCACAATTCATTTCCGTTTTTTTAAAATTTGGCTATACATAACCTAAAATCTACACAGTTTAGGTGCTACAGACAATCATAAGTTTAACAAAACATCATTATTTGAGTGTATAATAAAATATTCCAAACTAACGACCGAAAATTGCAAGCAACTTTTGTGAAAATATTTACGCTCTCATTTGTTACCATAACAATTACCCACAGGCAGCATTTCTACCTGCATGGCAGGACTCTTAACTATGCAGGAAAATAAATGTTTATTCGACAAAACATTCCGCAGTGCACGCACACAATTTACACACAAATAAAGGAGACAAAGCTGCGAAAATTGCGGCATAAAATAAACTACACAAATTTCGATAATTTTTCACACAACCCATAATTCATATGAACACAACCAATGACAGCCGCAGGCCAAACGCATTTGTCAGAAATTACTACCAGTAAACAAACAATGAGAAGACAATGCACGAATAATAGCAAAAATATAAATGCAAAGGGTGGCAACGATGTTTAGTTGCGGTGACAATGGTGTGGAGCATTTTTTGAACTCATGACACGCATGCCAATTGTTGGAGGGTGATTTAAGGAAGTAATATCTGGTTGTTTAGAAGGAAGGCCGTGTAAAGAATTTATAGTGCCACATTTTATTCAGTAGAAGAAAATCGAATCGGAAATATAAAAAAATATCAAAACCGGCATGGAACTAAAAATAAATATAGCACGAAAAATAATTTAAATTTATTTAAAAATTATAAACAAAAAAATAATTATTGTGTACTTTTTTAAACGATTGAAACCCTAAACCTATAATAAATTGCGTAAGAACTATCACGCTACGAGTATGTGTTGATTTTTTTTTTTTGATAATATTGTAGTAGCTTGGATATATAAAATAGTGAAATTTGGTATTATGGAAATCAATTTTTTATCGAAGAATTTTCCCACAAGGATAGCACTGCAAATTTAATTGTAAGAGGTCCACTAGGCCCTCAGCAAGTATTAAATATCCCTGTATGTAGGGGTTTTTGTTGGACATTACTGAAATGAAAAAGCCAGTTATTTATGTTGTTAGAAAAAGATGTTCTTAACACTTCCATTTTGGTATGAGGACAGACCTCTTATCTTAAGCCAAACTAAGTAAACCAGAAGTAGAGATATTGAAGATTTATTAATGCTTAAAGGGTGTTTGCCGAGACATAAGGACTATCTTATAGGAGATTTCCTAACTTCTTAGTACTGTACTTAGCCAACTAAATTTTATTCCTTTAGCACTGTCAACTGAATCAATTTTGAATACGTCAAAGAAAAGTATTTGTTTTTTTTAACAATTATGAGACGAAAACTTATTGAGGAATTAAAATTGGTTTAACTTTTCTTCCTTATAATTCAGAAGCTAGGAACCACTTGGTGACTAATTCGATGCTCCTTCAGAAATAATTATGAATCTACTCTTCCTTCCAATTATGAAAATTAAACTCCTCACTAGCTTTATGCTCTTCAACAAACGTAGTACAAAGCTTAAATATAAAATGATGGTTACATATTTAAAAATATAACAACAGATTGTTAACTAGATATTCTATGATTGTTATTTCTGAGGCTGAAAACTAAGATACGTAACAATGAGAAACTCGAAATTGGAGAAATATTTTTATTTGTGGAGGAAAGGATGAGTTAAATTTTATTTCAAGGATTTTATAAAACTAATCTAACTCAGAATTTTAAAATCAAACTACCAGTATTTCATACGTTGTTTATATTTAAAAACAAATAAATTCAAAAATTAATTTCACTGAAAAGTTTTAAGATTTTGACTTTTATTGACGGATAAAATTTTAATAAAGTTTATTAGTAATTTATTTCCCCATTACTAAGTCCATTTTTTCAACGATAAATTTTTAAAATTTTGCTATCCCTTAAGTGTGTCCAAATCTTTAAAAAACGACCATCATTTAGCTTAAACGTTTTTACAAATCAGAAGCAAGCAACACACTTCCAAAAGAAGGACGGGAGGAAAAAGAATTATAGCACGCGATAAGCCTCAAGAACGGCAAAAGCAGCTGTCAACTGCAAACTGTCGGCTGTCACTCATACATTTGGCACAGAGTTGCGCCTTTGAGCGAATGAAAAACTTATTGCTTCCTAGTTGATTTCGGTTTGTTATCGCCTCTGCTTTATCCTTCCGGTCAAAAGCAATACTGAAACAAAACTAGCGTTTCCACACCACCCCCGCACTGCCTGCGGCCAAAACATTTTGCGGCTATAACAATTTAAAAGCGTTACAAAGCAACACAAATTGGGAGCGCCAAGCAAATCGGCCAGAAGCAGTGAAATTAAAATTCAATAAAATTTGCTTTGGCACAGGGAGAACAAAGTAGAGAATTTGAGTAATAATAGAAAGGCAAAAAAGTAAATATGTTAAAATTGCTGGCGCGAAATGTCTGTATATATGATGTGGGAGTGTGGGAAGAAACTTTTTATATATAAAATAATTATACATATACAGCCCCTTTCTTGCTGCTATGCCATTTTGATATGCAAATGTCGACTCAACTCATATTGTTGGCTGAAACTTTTTCACAAATTTCGCTTCAATGGCGCTCCGTTTGAAGGCTTGGCGACTTGACGCAACTTTTGTCTCGGCAATCAAATAATATGAGCGTTATGCACGGCATTTAAGCATTTAACATCTTTTTTGTTTATTATATATAGGCTATTATTTTATTTATATATGCCAACGAGTAAAATACTGACATGTATGTCTATAAATTCAACAACACAGCTGGAAGTCAGTCAGATTTATATAAGTAATGTTAAGTACATATAATCCTGTATTTAACTACTTCTTATTATGTTTTTAGCGTCTGCAAATAAAGGAAGAAAACTAACACAGAACAGAACATAATGTTGGAGATAAAGCATTATTTTTTAAGGTTTATGGAGAAAATAAGAACTCATGAAGGATCATCACAGATAACAGTATTTAATATATCGATTTTATTTTATTAAGTGCGCAAATTCTGGTTGTATCAAAAGCCTAGAGTAAGCCCAACTTTATGGGTTAACTGGTTAATGTGGTCCTAAAAAACTTTATTTAAATGGTTCGGTCAGTATTACAATGGAACTCAGTGCTTTATTGCTTCTTTTCGCCTTTCGAACTTTCTGGTCGGCATCTAAACCATGACCAGGTCAATCTTTACTACTTTTATATGAAAGCGCTAACCTTTGTATACCGTCAGAAAGCAGTGATTTGAAAAAACACACAGCCTACTAATTAAAAAAAAATCAGATATTTTTATGTGAGACTTTTTGATTGAAAATTAGAGAGTTTTTATGGGTTTGGGATATATAAAGCTGAGTTTAATCTAAATTTCGCCAAAGAAATTTTTTGTACAAAACATAGAAATTTCACATAAATTTTGAGGTTATGTGAATAAAGTGTGAGAAAAAAAGTTGCACATCTTCTTATTACCTATAATTTTTCAATATAACTTTTTTATAGGTATGTTTGTTTGTTCAAACAAGCCCCTCCCTTTGCTCTTCTCGCCTTTAGATCATCCGATAATTTTGTTTCCTTTTATTTCGTTATTTTATCTTTCATTTTCAACGGGTTTCATGCTACTACGAGGTTTTTCTTTCAAAAATTAACCACCTTGCTCTATATATGAAGATATTCGCTATTACTATTATTATTATTATATATTATACATATATATATAATATTACATAAATAGATCATCGATTGAGAATTAAGCAATACCAACATAGAGACAATCTATTAAATTTTATACCAGCCAAACAAGAAACATTTTAACACATCCCACATTATTCCTAAACTCAATGACCTTTCACAGCTGACCTTCATCAATAAAATCGGCGACTACAGCCATGTGACCCGTCTGCTTTACAAATTTGCATTTCTATTTAAGTTATATTTCCAGCTTAATTTTTGTGGTCGCACTGATTTTCTTTTGTACCTTTTTTTATTGATATTAATATATAACAATACCAACAACCATAATGTTCTTTTTATTGTCACTTTAATGTGGCGGAAAACATTGTTGCTTCCGGTGTAAGAGCTGAAAATTTTACAGTCACCAAGCGTTGTGTGGCCGAAACGCTTAAGAGCATCAGCGGGAAATGGAGCGGACCCCAGCGGAAGTAAAATGAATTTATAATAAAGGCAGTGCAGTATAATTTTAAGATGAAAACAAAACAAATAATCTGATAAAATAAAAATTATTACCGGTGAAAATGTGAACTCAAGGACAAAAATGTGCGCTGCAAATGCGACGCGTCACAAGACACTAAAGTTCGCACATTGTTTGCCGGCATAAACAAACAAATACATACACATAAATAATACCAGATATTAGCAACACTAAATAAGTGCACTAAAAACAGTTATTTTCAAAATGCAACCACACATACACGTGTGTAGGTGCACGTAGCCCTTCCGGCAGCGTGGGTTATGTCACAAAGGCAACGTGCCCCAGCGGCAGCATTATCATGCCCATTAAAGCTAATGACTGCAATAAATAATAATTTATTTTACCAGTGTGTCGCAGCGGTGCGCCAAAATAACAGCATAATAAAATATGAATATACATATATGGAAAGTCAAAAGCGGCGCCACACAAGGTGTGCCACAGTCAAGCGTATTGCAAAGTTACTTCAAATCTTTCGGCTGGCCACAACAGGCAATCTGCGTACCAAATAAATTTTCAAAACGAACAAATTTAAAATGTGGCTACGATATTGCTTACTGTTCAGATCAAGTGACAATGGCAATTTGTTTTCAAATTCACATCGCCAATCACCTGATAACGAACAAAAATCTCTTAGTTTAGGAGATATCGTTGTGTACTAGGGTGAATATTCTGTGATCGATTTTCGATAAAAGTTATGTTTGCATTTTCTGTCTGATTATTTCACTATTATTAAAGTTTTATTGCTTAACAGCAGTTAATAGCATTTGCAGTTTCAAAATTCTAACTTATAATTTCACAATACCTCCAAACTACTTCCAAACGACTGTCTGTTTCTCGAATGAATTCATTTTGGAGCAGCGAATGTCCGTACCTAATTCTTAGAATGAGACTGGAAAAACAATCATTTATGAAAGCAAAAAATGTTTACTTATTTAAGAACGTTAAAAAATTGAATGCGGGTCCAACTGGAAGTCTTTATATCTTAAATACGTGAACACACACAAACTCAAGTTTGATGTTTTAGTATATAGTATATAGGTGAAAAAGCATTGTAAAAGCAATAATATTAAATGAAAACGAGTCTTAAATTTAAGATAACTTTAAAATTCAAAGATTATTTCACACTCAAGCTAATAAATAGATGAATATGTCTCTATTGACGCAGCCCTCTCTGAAATATCATCTTATGGGCCATTTCTAACTCTGTAGAAAACATATGGTCAAGATACACCATTTTAGTTTTTTAATTACATAGTGTGTGGTGGAATCCAGTCTAGAATGAACAGATTTATAAATGACTTGCATGCAAATGGCAGCTATCACTATCGGCCAAACGCTAGTAGACGTAGCAATGATGGCTATGATATAAGTCGTCATCGATTCACCATTTGTAAGCAAAAACAAAGCACGCTATCTTTTAGCGCTGTTCTCTTGTCACATATGTTACATTTGTAAGTAAGAACAACGTTAGGACGTTAAAATCGATATAAGAGGATGCGGTCACTTCATTGAAGTTGTATAACCGACCTTTGTGTGACCATGCTTTAAATATTTTAGACCAGATATTTACACTATTTTGCGAATGGCTGCTAAGTGAAATAGGTATGTACAATATAAAAATAGCAATACAGTTTTGCCATTATACAATAATTATCTAATCATTGATTTTATTAATTTAAAAGATTATTTAATTTTAACTAGGCAAGAAACACATTTTCAAATAATAACGGGGTAACGGGTTTAAATAATTCTTGTAAAACGACAGCCCTTTACGGTTCTCTCATTTTTGGAAGTAGAAAAAGGTCACACGGAGCCATGTCTGGTAACCGAAAACTGCCAAGCTAGCAAGGAATATAGCTGAAAATTGCATCGTACTGCAGAGGCATGTACATATATCAATATAATGAAAGAATTTTAACACTTGAACTCTCAAAACCCGTGAACATTTAAATTTTAAAACTCCGTTTTTTTCTGAACACACCTCATATGAGTTTCAGAATACATAGTATGTATGTTTTAAGAGGTGATATAATTTATTTGTTGCTCTATGCTTTAACGCTTGGCGCATCGAAGATAGCTATTTAACTGTAACATGTTCTTTAGGTTAGGAAACCGCTAGAAAAAGAAAAAGTTATACTTCCAGTTTTTTCTTCCAGATATAATGCTGTAGAGTTTAGTCATACTCAGCGTTGAAGCCTCACAGATTTTTTTGATTGCTATCGGTAACATGCTTTTATTTCATTGTAGTAATTTTTTGGTTTCTCGCTGTAAAAACCACCGACGAATTTAGTCGCTTCAATTGCCAATATTATATATTTTATAGAGACTTGAAGCTTTTTGCTGAGAGCCACTGCCGACCGAAAAATTCGTTTGAATGAAGCACAGTTAATGGACACTATGCCAACAAAAATTTCAGTAACAGCAATAGTACTGGTCAATACAATGGTATACATTTCAACCGATAGGTAAGAGATCATAAGTTGAATCGAAAGTTTAACATACTGTCAAGCTAAGTGTATTTCCCATATAAAAATTATGTAAAGGAAAATGCAATTTTACCGCACAGTCAATATAGGTTGAATATCTACGAAATATCGAAAAAAAAAACAATCGACTATGAAATTAACATAATTAGAGCTTCCAATAAAAAGCACATTCATGTCAAAACCGGCTTTCCATAACTCAAATTACACTCCCATATATCAGAGGATTTATTATAATTAAGAAAATAATTTCTTCATGATTGAAGTGAATGTGAGCGGGTCTTCTGCCCACAATCATTTAGATAAGCTAACGTTAGCCGGTAACTTAGCCAGCCTTCAATGCGCCGAATTTCCAAGCACAGTGAAATGCTGAATTGACTGGCTAGTGGGTAATTATATTTATTTGCACTTTAGTACATACGGTGAGCACAACCACACACAAATTAACATAAAATTATGGGGTCATTAATGGCGGCAGTTGAGCAGCAAAATGCCCGACAAACCCACTAGCCAACAAACTTATGAACCGGTGCTAAAGTTGGGCACACATACAAAAGTATATAATTATTTGTGTTTGTACAAGTATGTACATGCTGCGTTTGCATGTGTATGGTGTGACCTCGAAGTGCCCTGCATATCCAAGCGGCAAATCCATTGACACCTGCATCCTTTCACCACTCCGCATGCAGCACACAATGCGCTGCGCATCGGTGAATTTAGCGTTTAATTGCCATGCAAAATTAATATAACTTAGAGAGATTCTAAATTATATGGTACATTAAGCGGAACGCCTTCTACCACTCGCGCTGCCACTGCGGCGCTCGCGCGTTTATAGCTACACGCCTAAAGTATAATTTATCGATTAGACTAGCGGAAATTAAATTTAAGTACAAGGTATTTTGTAAGCACATGCAACCGCATTATTATCCATCCTGAGTCTTGCGGGCAAATACCTATGTGTAGGTGTGTGTGTGATGTTTTGGTGGGCGCGTGCGTTTTGGCGCTCACACGCGGGCAAATATTTTTGTTGCGCTCTATCGCATTAATGCCGCCGACACTTTAGGTGAGACTTATGCACTCAACTGCCGCACCTACCAGCCCACACATATACACACATGCATTTGCATATTTGTTGTTTAGCGTAATACTATTACAGGCGTATACATATATACACATATATAAGCGATTTTATCGCTCATTATGATCACAGCGCCGTTGTTATTGTTGCCGGTGTCTAATGAACACCATGATTGCGAACGCCGCTAAAACAACAATTAAAATGGTGCGATTGTAGTCCAGTCATTAATATGCTGACTGTGTATTTATTAAGGTCCGGCCGGTACTTTTATATGGGCGGCGAGGTGTTGCATTCTAAGTGGGTCATTATTATGATTTTAATTGCTTTTATTATTGCTTTGTCGTTATACCTAAATGTATTGTATGTGCGGATAGAGGGCAGTTAAGAAGGCATTTAGTCGGCAAACTTTTCATTATTTTTATAAAATAATGAAGAAATTGTACACAGAGAAACAATAATTTTTAACAATATTTTTATGAATGGAAATTACAGTGCAGCTTATTAATGCGCCGAAGGCAACTGGGCGTATGAGCAACCATTTTGAGTTGTTCAATCTGTTTATTAAAGAAGGCTGCTTTGTTCACCCTATTTGGTTTGATTTGCATATATTTGAGATTGCATATATCTGTTAGAGTGTACGGATGATTTCATAATTTTCTTTCCTGCGCACGCTTGGTTGGTGAATTATTCGAAAGACAACAAAACAAAATATTTCTAATAGGTCGGCAAAAGTAAATTTCTACGAAAGTGTCTTTAAACTAGAATGTTCGTTTATATTCTAGTTCTAAATAAATTATTTGAACACTTTAGAGGTTTTCATACTTTGAGTTTTAAGTGAGTAATATCCTTTCTCCGAAAGTTAAGAGCCCAAGCTCCAAAGATTGCAAAAAGTTTTTATAATGTGTGCATATACTTCGGCTTTATAACATGATACATATGAATATTTATGACCTTTAAATAAACTGCCTTTTGACAAAAAATTATTTGGTTTAAGAAACTCAAAACTTAGATCTGTTCTCACATTTATCACTTTCTCAAAGGAATTTACAAATTCCTATTTTGGCTGTCTGGAGGGCTCTTTTCTAAGCTGTTTAACACAAAATTGCGCCGGCTTCAACAATTTAACCTGCACGATATCTTATGAAATTCTTATTAAAAATTGCAAGTTATATGCACTTTAAAATTAAATGCCTCTATTACATCTATTAGGGAAATTTCAATTAAAGTCGAACGTAAATTTTCTAAACTATTTAAAGTGCATTTCCTCTATAATATCAAAGTACAATTTTTCTGGTTACGAGCATAAGAAAGCAAAACGTTAAAGAATGTTTTTAGTTTTAATATATCAAATATGCTGACTTGCTGGCCATTTTCTTTTTGACTTCCAAAAATAAATCACCAACAGACAGGAAACAAAATGCGGAAGTCGACACCCCACGGGTTCTGTTCTGATTTGGTTTGAGTATTTCGAATTCGAAACACTAATTCAAAGTTTCAAATGCTTTAAAATATACCTGCGAGTATTCGTGGCGTGCTGTTGACAAACGCGGTACATATTGCCTTACATAGATCTATTGCTAACCGCCACTCTTGTCCACCATTTGGTTTTTTCTGCATTGTTTACTTCCGTTAGTCGTTTTCTTTGAGTGGGCGGTAAACGCGAATGACCACAGAAAAAAATTACGAGATGTTGAATAAGGTCAACGACACAGAATACAAGCAATAAAACACACATATTCTTGCAATTTATGGCTAAAACATACGTATTAACAAATAGAAGAAAGTACAAATTTTTTTGGTTTCATTTCGTTGTGTAAAAGTCAAAAGTGTATTTCAGTAGCATGACCAAAGTATAACGGATGTGAAAATGCTTTGTAATGACAAAATAAAAGAAAGAGAACACAATTTTGTAATTTTGTACTTAGTACTTTCGTTAAAAACCTTTACCGTTTTTAGACATTAAAAAGGTGGAATTTGTGTCATATACTCGTATGTACAATACAATATACTTTTATAACAGGTAAACAGGTGTTCAATGTTTCTAAATAAATATATATCTACGAACCTTAGTAGCGAACTTCTGTTGATATTTGATGTCATAAACTCGTAAATACATATCTGTGATTTTATGTACTCATATGTATATATATATTTATATTAAAACTTAAGGTAAGATATATCAGCGCCATTTGCAAACATCTTTCTCCCATTTTGGTTATAGAACTTGTTTGTGTAGTTATAGAAATGATGCATCCTGCAAACGTTAAGCTTACTCTGAGGGGCTGCATCTCCCTTAGAGCCAAAATAAGAAAAAGCGTTAACTTCGGTTGCACCGTATTATAGCTTGCCCTTCAGAGTGCTCCTCTGAGTTTATAGCTTAAAAGGGTATAAAAATATCTTTGTCTTGATTTTGATTTCGCAGTTTATATAGCAGTTATTTGCTATACTGATTCGAACTGAACAATATGCTCGGAGATTGTAGTGCCTCAAATAATAATCTATGCCAAAATTCGTGAAGATGCATTGTCAAATAAAAACGTTTCCATACAAGGATTAGAGTTTGATCGGTAAGTTTGTACGGCAGCCATATGTTATAGTAGTCTGATCTGAATAATTTGTTCGGAAATTAAAGCCCTGAGTTAAATAAAAGTCTATGCCAAATTTGTTGAAGATATATTGCTAACTGAAAAAGCTTTCCATACAAGTGCTTGATTCCGATCGTTCAGTTTGTATGACAGTTATATACTAGAGTGATCCGATATCAGCGGTTCGATAAATAAGCAGCTTCTTGGTGAGAAAAGATTGTGAGAAAAATTTCAGACAGGCGAACATGCCTACATCAACTCAGCTCGTCGTTGCTGATCATTTATTTATATATATGTCTATTAGGGGACTTCTGAGTTTTAATTTTGGGTGTTACAATTTACATGCTAAACTTAATGTACCCTATTCAAGGTGTAAAAAACTAAAACAAAACTAAAATATACCATATTATAATATATTCCACAACCACTAGTAAGCGGTCTAGTACAAAGTAAATGGGAGAAAATATTTCAAGTTAAAATGTATTTCTGCATTTTCCTTAGAAATTTAATGAAAATGGAAGAAGCAATAAAACATTCAGTGATAGCACCGCAACTTCTCTAAAGTCTCACTATACCACTTCCAACAAATTTTATTCACCTAACCTGCAAAATTTTCAAGCTAACCGGTTACCTTTTTAAAACACGGAAAGCGAATATCTGCCAACTTCCAGTTATAAAATATATATATGTAATCAAGATTTTTGATTTGTTCTTGTTATTGTTCGTGGTATTACAACAAAAAATATTTTTCAAGAGAAATTGAGTACTGGTGCAAATCTTAAAAAACTGAGAAACACAACAAATACTACACACAAAGATCGGCAAAATCGAATATGTATAAACTAAAACAGCTTCAAAAACAAAAATTAAACAAAAGCGGAAAAAAATTCAAAACCATTAGTGGAAATTTCACGCCAGGCCAACTACTAGTATATCCATGAAAGCTCGACGTTTTAACAAAACTTCCAAGGCGAAAGCCACTGAAAGTACTAAACTTACAAGCATTCACAAAGTTTTATTTCCATTTGATTGCATTGCGTTGCACTTTGCCACTGCACACAGGCACCGACACCACCGCGACCGCACCCACCACTGTCATTGCAGCGAGCGAATGTCACAGCGCAGGTGCTTCCAGTTTCGCTGTGTTGGTATTGTTGTGGCTTAGGCAAAACAAGCAATAAATATGCGATGTAGAGGCTAAGTGCGTCTCAGTTCAGGACTCAACTGAAGACTTACTGCGGATGAAAGTCGCAAAGTGAGAGTAAAGTAGAAGGGAATCCAAAACTGAAAATGCACTAAAGTGTGCAATAAGAGTGTGGTGTTAAAAGTTTTTAATGTGCTCCGAAAAGCGGCAGCTTAAAAAGCAAGACAACAACAAAACGAAACCAAAGCTAAGAAAATCGCGCAGAACGCAAGTGGTTAATCAAAAGTGCACTGATAAATATAAATGTATTCCTGCAAGTTTTGAGCCTCTGAGTAGGTGTGTTCCAAAATAAAATAGCATAATGGTGTGAACTTTTGCCAAAAAAATAAATATGAAAAAATAGTTTTTTTCTGCTAAATAATATTTATGATGTTTGGGAAAGCAGCTCAAAGTTATGCTTCGAATTTAGATTGAAAGTATTAGGTGGAGAGAGTGTCGTGCGCAGTACGCCTACGTACTAAACCCTGAACTCCGTCACCTGCAGTTTTGGTGAAAGACCCTGCGGTACCACCGTTAAGCATTTCATCGCAAGGTCAGCCGAGCCTATTGTCTGACGTCATTTATTCGCGGTTCAAGCTTCACTGCTTCTCTGTCGTTCGGCTGTTCTCAGCTCTTGGAGTATCAGAGCTGTTTTGTCTTTTCCATAATGCTCCATACTTGTCTCAATTCAAACATATAAGGCACTATATTATCTGGAGTTATTTGGTCTGCCACTTCCTTCTCCAGGTTCTGTCTCTCTTTTGAAAATTTTGGGCAGTGAAAAAAGATATGCTTGCATTTTCGCTACTTCTACCACAAAAGGAGTAAACGACTCAAGTGTCCTGGTTGCTAAGCGTAATAGAGTATCTGTGTTTACCACTATAAGTTTATCTGAAATGGCACAATCGAAATTATTTCTTGTAGTGGAATACTATGAGATACCATAACTAAGCGCTATTTCTTTATTGGGAAATGCGTGTTATATGTCTTTGCCAATAGACAAAGTCTCATGTTTGCGTTAGAATATCTAATTATGTATATCACTTTGTTTGGCAGCTTCTGAACCCTGAAATTCATATCATCTCGAGAAAATATCGTATCATCAGAGAATGCATGTAACGCTATCCGTCAGGAGAAACCCTTACAGATATAGCATATGTGTAATTTTGTGATTAGAAAGTAAACAAAAAAATAACTTGATCCTAAAAATTTTAATAAGATTTGCCCTAGCCTCGAACGAAATCTTGTCCTTTAAATTGTATAGTCAAATAGCCAAACACCATTTATACGAGTATATGTATGTATGCCTATAATTTTAGCGCTGCCAATTATTGGATATTGTTTTTTCTTATATTTGCGTAAAATTACTAGATACCAAAAAATAGGACGGTTAAATATGTTTACTTAAATAAAAGTTAAGAAGTAAGGAAGAGCTAATACGCTGGCAACCTGCAAGGATCAAACCCAGGTAAATACCTTCAGCTGTTGGGAAAACTTTATATTAAGAAATGTAGCGAAAAGGTTCAACTTCATTGTTCGAAGAAATGGTGAATGGATTACAATCAAATTTGGTATTATATTGAAGTCAACTGTAAATTCTAAAATTTATATATTAGGTATATGGGGGCTAATTGTAGGATTGATCCGACTCAACCAATTTTTGACACAAGGTTATACTATTATCAAAAAAATATTTTTCATAAATTTCAAATATATATCTGACAGATTTATCGCTATTTTTGACAAAACATTAGCCATAGGCTCTGGCGTCCACATTTCCGGTATATGGGGGTTGAATAGTTATGGTCCCACTTTTACAATTTTTAGACCAGTGATGGCATGCTTTTAAGCAAATATACGTGCAAATTTTGGTCCCGATATATTAATTAGTGCTTGATTTGTTTACTGGAAAGCGAAAATTCAGATAGTTGAAAATGGTAGATCAGCTCCAGAGGTATGTGATATTTCAGCTAAACGTGAACGGTGCCACGTCCACTTTACAATTTTGACACCTTCTCTTATAAAGCCCTTTCGTGTCATCTTGGATGTAAAATAAAATGTCTCTGACGCATTTCGTTACTGATTTATCGTAATGGTTATACTATTAGTGTCGTAAGAAATGTCGAAATGATATGTCCTGTGCAAATTTGAGTGATAGAGCTTGAATGGTTTGGGAGATATATGCATTAAACCTATTAAGGAGCGCAGCCACGCCCACTTTTCAAAAAGTTTTAAACCAAAGGTGCCCTACGTTATTGCGATTCGTTTCATTAACTCACGGTTTCGTGTCTTAATTTTCTGCTTAGTTATGGCAATTTATAGGTTTTAGATTAATGGCGTTTTGCGGGCGTGGCACTGGTCCGATTACAGGGAACACGTGTACCAAGTTTCAGTAATATATCAAAATTTTTACTCAAGTTATTGCTTGTACCGACAGACAGACGGACGAACAGGCAGACAAAGGGATTTCAACTCGTCTGGTCATCCTGCATATGAAGTTAGTTTATAATTTTTTGTTGTCCCGTTCCTTGGCTTAGCTGTCGTACCCGTCTTTCGAGTACTCATTATAAGCAAAAATAATAAAAAGACAATTAGAAGTTCCTAAGGAATAGTCTTAAATACTAATATGAAACAGCTTTTTTTAAATTTATAACTTCAACATTTTTCACTGTCGTCCTATTTGACAACAGCGAAGGTGTGAGTTAGTGCTTTCTCTGGGTGGTAGATTACTGCTGTGTTTTGCCAAATGGGATTGATAGATATCTCATTGTAAGTATTCAATTCAGGGTATGACCCTGGTAGTCTTTTGAGATGTCTATTTTGACCTTCTATGGCTCGCACCTTCATTCGACGGTTTACTTTTGGTAGACCAGTGCCACGTTATTCTTCGTAGTAGGCAACTAGGCGTGGCTCATCAAAACCCGTTGTGCGACCACGTTGAAATTCTTTAAATAGTTTTTGACGATCATTTCTCCATATTCTCCTTCGGTGAGAATAGTCAACAAATACAGCCTTCTAGAACTCTTTGAATTTACTGCGCGGTTTCACTTTCAAAACGAAGAATCAAATTACCAACATCAGAAACGAATGCTTCCTTCCGTAGTCAAACAAAAGGTACGAGTGCCATTCAGCTAAGGATTTTTATTCAGATTTTTATACATAAATGTAGACATTTAAAGTTTTTAGAGTTTTTGGCTCTTTTTGTATAGCTTGAAGTCACAAATACATATTTTTTTTAAGTTGTTTATTTCAATTATAATTTTAGTACACTTAATTTGAACATTCAACTAATTGCAGCAGTCCTCCATACTTTGCAGCAAATAGTCATATCAATTTTAAAGATTTATCAAAAGTTTTTTGTCTAAATTTATATTACTGACACGTGAGCAATATTTTCGCTTCAATTGCGCTTTAATTTAAATTTATAAAGGCCATTATTGCAGTGACACACTAACCGCTGACAAGCGCACACACACGCATACTAGTAACGATGCACTAAAACTAAAAACACTGACACACACAACTGCAGAGAGATAAGCCGAATCGCATGCGACTGCATTTGTGGCAGCAAAACTTTTTTAACTGCTATGAATTTGATGTCACCTGTATAGGTGGCCTTTGAGTGAACACATCTGCATGCATGTGTGCATGAGCGCTTGAGTGCGACCGCAAATTTTACGTATGCAAATTACGTGCAACGTGCAAATAAATTTGAATTTTTTCAATAGCCAAAATATTGCACAGCAGACGGCGAATAAAATATGCGATTGCTATTAGTGAAAACCGAAAGTTACGTATACGCCATGGCGAGCCAACATACTTTACCAATATACATACATATATATCTCAACATATGTTTAAAGTTATGCCGCATTAGTTGGTAAGTGTGAACGTCAACCGAGCGATTTATTTAAATAACAATGTAAGCGTTTGTGGGCGGAGCGGCGTGGGACACGGTTTGTTGCACAAATACGAGTAAAGTGTAGTTGAAATTATTTATTTTATTTTAGTGTGAGCGGATTTTGCGATTTTTGCTGAAAGAAATTATAGTGCGACCAGCAAATTGTCAGTAATGTGCAGTGGAACGGAAATGAAAATGCATGCGCCATAACGACACGTGCACCCGCACACAGACACATACGTGTTTGTGTATGTGATTTTGCTAAAAGTAATTGTATACAACAACACACATAAAAGTCTGGTCGGAAATCATTTGCGCTGCTACATGCTTGTGTGTGCGCTGTATTTATTTTGCAAGCAGGCAGTTAAATGTAATAAAATGTTGTGCTGTTGTTTGAGGTAAAAACGCAAATAACAACGACACGCTAGTTGAGAGCACAAACAACCGACTCGCAACGTCAAGCAATGTGTGTGAGAGAGAAGAGAAAGGTAAGGTTATAGAGCATGCCTATTATGTATTGTGTTGGCTGGCCGCGAGCGTTGAATGCCAACTGACCGACGAAGTGATTAAGCATTGTGGTTTAAGCTAAAGCCATAAACGCAACACACAAACAGCCACTGATAAATACCTAACTAATATATGTATAACTGCATTGCGTATATAGATATATGTGCATATATATACTACCACACGAACCCCTCAGATGTGCGCCAGAACAAATCAGCAGCACACAAGGCGCAGCTTAAACGCCTATTTGTCCTTCAGCCGACAGCGAGC
Source organism: Bactrocera oleae (assembly GCF_042242935.1). Taxonomy (NCBI): domain Eukaryota; kingdom Metazoa; phylum Arthropoda; class Insecta; order Diptera; family Tephritidae; genus Bactrocera; species Bactrocera oleae. Next base: position 45,096,906 of record NC_091538.1, on the reverse strand, counting down.
AGGTAGCGGCAGTGTTTGTTGTTGCGTTGGCAGCGTCGTTCACGAGCTGGACATGCCACAAAACGCCTGCTAGCAATTGCAGCGCCGCCACTTACTGCCACAAACCATTCAATTTAAATGACCGTAAATCTTAATTTCATGGCGCGTGCTTATAGAGCGCGCCGCTACTGACGCAGCTAGGCTAAGTGAACGGTTTGTCAGTTGGTTAATGCCAAAGCAGGCAGCAATACAATGCGGAGTAAAAGTACGAAAAATAAAATACACTCAAAAAACAACGAAAACAACAAAAAAATGGAAAAAGTTCGAAAATAATTTTCCGCACACGTCGGAAGGGGTAAAAGTATGTAGGGTGCAAGCGAAAAAGAGGCAGCACTACAGCAAATTACATGTGGCATAGCAAATATGTACTATGAGCATACATATATACACACATTAATATTCACATAAAATTGCTAGTTGTTGAGCGGAACTGTAGTTATTGCAGTGAAATTCCACTTGGCGCCATTGCCAACTGCAGCAAGACGCTAGCAGCATTAGGGGCGCGTTTTCTACTTCAGCTGGAGTGCGAATTACGCAAATCAGAGTTGCATAGCACAATAAAAATGTTAGTGTGTTTGTAGTGCTTTTATTTGCTTCACCTTGCGCTGGCAATTGCATTTCGCAAGTCGTTTGCCATTTGAATTTTTCTCAATCGCAGGAAAAACTGTCGAAAGGAAATTAATGGAAACACTTTAATGGCCACACATTTTCACTGCATTTCTGCGAAATTGACAGCCAGTCATTACATGCATACCTGGGGCACAAATTGCACGGTGGAGATGTATTTTGTGCGATAAAAGCAAATACCAGCAAGTAATCCAGCATTACAGTGACTGCTACAAGGGCATTTATGGCATAAATATAGGGTTAATGGAATAGAAGAAAACAAAGATGTTAGATTTTTCTTACAAAAGTGGCGCTATTGAAACCCTTAACAAGTACGTGAATTTAGTTTAATGGATTCAACTATTAAACCTTGGAGTTTGTGAACTATATTCATATACTCCCATTAAATGTGTTTTAACTAAATTATACACAATTGAGAAATCAATATATTTCTCATATACGAGTAGACAAATCAACTAAATCGGAATTAGAACGAGAGGCAACTTATAATGTGTAGTTTTATGCCTTAACTCTAACTTTTTTTTTAAATATATATGTAATTAGCAAAATATACAGAACATTTGAAGCAAAGATTTACTTACGATATCCACTCGACTTCTGCCCATGCCAAATTTCGTGAAGATACCTTGCCAAATAAAAAAGTTTTCCATACAAAGACTTGAATTGGATAAATCAGGAATTATGGTAGCAATATGATATAATGCTTCATTGAAAATATTTAGCTCTTTTAGTTCTCTCAAAAATTGAGGGACTAGTTCGCGTATATACAGAGAGACAGACGAAGAGACGGACATGTCTACATCGTTGAATTATTAAAGGGTCTCCGACGTTTCCTTTTGGGTGTTGCAAACATTATGGCAAACGTCATATATCCTGTTCAGGGTATAAAAATAAGCATTTTAACGGTTAAGACGGAACAAGTTTATTACAAAGATTAAATGCTTTTTATCAATATATTTTTTGAAAATAATGAATACAAAATTGTACTCAAAATAGGGAAGCAAGTGATTGCAAAATACTTGTAGTATACTCGAATCAACTTCGCAACATTTTTCACAAACACTTTGTATAACCAACATTTGGCCAAACGACACCTCGACGAAAGGAGAGTTCACTTAAATTACAATCCGTTGATAATCAAAATTACGGCCACACATGCTAACCGCTCGGCAAAGTGTCGCAGTAATTTCGTTTCAATGTAATTACTGTCAACACTAATGAAAGTGGAAAAATATTTAATCAACTGTGGTTACTGCCATGCACACACATACACACCGCCATACCCAAATGTACACTTGCAATGGCGAAATAAATATTTGGCAACAACAACGGCGGCCATGACACATTTCACTTGGCTTTGCTTGGTTTTGGTATGGTGGAACTGACCAAACAAGGGTTGGTGTTTATCAAAAAGCCAACAAAAACGAAGCATAATCTAAATGTTTTCGTAAAGAAAAAGCAACAAAACGCTCTGCACACCCCCTAGCCGCCGCTGCCCACGTAGAAATATGCAAGTCACACGACTGACGCTTGAGAAAATTAGAGAAGAACGAATGCAGAAAAAGCGAGACTTGAAATAACATTTTACTTCTCTGACAGCAAAACTTTTTGACTGCAACATGGCAGGTCGACCGTTGGCATTCGCGAGCAGCAACCGGAGAAAACGTCACATGCAGATCACAATATTCACATAAACAAAGTGCATGTGGCAAAAAGTAAATGCGAATGCAAATGCAAATGCCCTTCGGCGTGCTCTGGTGGTCGTGGTAAATAAGCATGTGTGTATGTATATATGGGTATATATGTATAGCTGTGTGTGATACATTCCATCTCTCCCTAAACGGCTACCAAATACATATCAGATTACGTGAGCTCTGTTGCTGATTTTATAAAAAGGGAACAACTTTATTTGCAATGTGTGTTGTTGTAATGTGTATTAAGTTTTGCTGCGGAATTATAAGTAACTTTTAACCGTTTACTTACATCTATATATATAATTACAAACAAAAAAGGTGTTGATAAAAAAGGAGGTCAGACGTTACTATCGTGAATTATTATGATTTTTATGCATTTAAGGTGCCAATATTTTTTCACAAGTATTAGTATTTATATTACAGAAATAAATTCATGAGAATCTTCAATGGAATCCTTTGTTTAGAATTGTTTTACATTTGGTCTTCTATCAAAAATTTAGTCTGCTCACAAATTCGATTCGGAGGTAGTGCTATTTGTTCAGCCGGTCGAGGATTTTCAAAAAGTCGAAAACAAATGTGTTGTTTTTCACTTCTCAATCCGTTGCAGTGACAAAGCGTTCGGGTGAGTTAGCGCGCACCTAAACCTTTTTCTCGAAACTCAAATTAAGCGCCAACGGTACTCCAAAAAAAAAAGCTGTCAACAATAGCTGATAAGAAAATTATATAGTAAATTGAAAGTAGATTTTTTGTTATTATTGAAGTATTTTATTGCTCAATTTCAAATAAAAAATCTTAAGTTTTTTTACAATTCTACCATATTGCTTGAGCTACAACCGTACGTATTTTACTAGCAAATGTTTCGTAGATTAAGATCGTTGTTATTATTCCGTTTGAATGGCATGAGTTCCTTAAACCATCGTCGCCTGTAGAGAACTTGTTGAGATGGAGAATCCGAATTTTGTCCCAGTGGATTTAAGCACTCCAATACACGCTGAAATAAATTGCCAAAAAGCTTTTTTAAACCTCTAGACAGCCAAAAATGAATAACCCGGTCTTCTTGTTGACAGTTGAATTCTATTCTATTCTATTTTTTCAAAATTCTGTCATCGAAGTATAATATTTTAACATTTAAAATTTCAACCAAATATACAAAAATGGAAATAGATTTTGAGACTTATGTAACTCTCTGATATAGAGGAATGATTTTCGAAAACATTAAAACTAATATTTCCCTGGTTAATAACTTCGAAAAATATTTAGTTTTTTTATTTATTGGCTGACACATACGAGACAAGATTTCACATCACCTCTCGGTCTTCATTAAATATTTTATGCCACTAAAGTCCTAATATTCCCAATCTTATATACTCACCAAAGTAATTTGTAATATTTTCTTGGAGTGCTTGACGATTAAACGTGTTTGTATATGCTTCCTAAAATGAAAATTAAGGCATTTTTCGGAGCTCATGAGCTTTTCTAATTAGCTTTCAAGCACCTACTATGGTTCCGCTCAAGTTTCACACGTATGTAACATAAAAGTTTGTTAATCTAAATGGAAGTAAGGAAGGAAACTTTGCACTGACACGATAATAAAATAGGCAGAGGTTAGGCGATTCAATCTAATCTACCAATCCAAAAAATCCGTAAACAAATCACTTAAATTAGTACATCTCATTACCTTCTAAATAGCTACATCAAATATTTATTTTAATGATCCACTCCATAAATACCAGTTTAAAGTATATAGACAATGCACTCTCCTACATAAATCATTTTCGTTCCCCTTCTAGTTAAAACAAAAACTGTAAATAATATAAGGTTAAGTGTTTAAGCCAGGCAAAAATATATTTTCATACGTACATAGTATATACTTATAAATAGTTTGGTAAATTGTTCATTTATAGAGATATGCAGACGGCCTGTTGATATTTTCCAAATATATTTCTATAATATGCCATTAAGTTCTTTTAACTATCGCTTTTGATTAATATTTCTCTTCATATGTTCAACTCCATATTAAAATACACATTCTCATTTAAGGCAAATATATAACGGCCATCAAATATATACAAATTTACGAATATATGCAAGCACATGCAAATATTTCTCGCATATCCTTATAGCGTGTCATAAATTTCGAGTCAACTCTCCGTTGACAGCGTGACCACATAACTCACTACCAAGATAACTAGCAGAAAAAGTGAATAGCAAAATGTGGATAAAAACCAGCAAAGAATTTTAGTTCGTTTGCGGCACATAGAAGTTTTCGTACCCCGTGTATCTACCGCTTTCGGAATTTTTTTATGTTAGTTATCTAGAAAATTACGTTTGTAGGCGAGATAATATTTTTAGTAATTGCATATCGTCAAGATATTTTATTTTAAAACAATTCTGAGAGCAGTGAATGTGCCTTCCCCCCTCTGTTTCGACCATAGTGGATATATATATATATATTATAACAAAATTATAAACATATAAAATTTTGAGTTTTTTATGGTGAAGTGAAGTCATCTCCAATAAAAAATCCAAAGTCGTCGGTAACGAATCTCTAAATATAGATATTCTTTAATAATATTTCTAAAACAAAACCAACTGTTCATCGCAGCCATCTTGAAACAGGAATTACCAAATTAAATACTATATTAGGTTTGATTAGGTAATAGGGCTGATCTTTTTGACTAGTATCACGACGAATCCCATTTGAACAGCTAAGAACGTCGGTTTTAAGTATGGATCAAAAAGCAACCACAAATGTATCGAGGCTCTAATATTAATTCCAGACAATTTGCCTGGTTCCTCAAAGTCAATTCTACCGAAATGTTTCCAGTTTGGTCTAGTCAAAGCTTAATATTAGATGAGAAGTGCCTAATTTCTATTTCGCCTTCCTCCTTATAGTTTAAACAATCCGTCCGACAGAATGTTTAGCCTCATCGCAAGAATACCAAGAGGACAGTGTCCCGTTATAAATCCTACAATTGCGTCGAGAAGCAAGTAATCCAACTAACTTTTTCTTATATTCAATTTTGGCATAGAAGGATCTGGCAGAAACTGAGGTGTTAGTTGCTGGAGCACTCATGAGGTCCATAGATTTAGTACCAAAACGCAGGAGTACAGGGAAACACCGACTTGTTTCCAAAAATAAGTACCAAGAAGTAATTCTTGTGTCCTTACTCTCAATGGAATCTATCTAAACCAAAATTTTGTTTATGGATACTTAACCCTCTATATGATTAATGAATAAACTCTATAAACTCACGATCATGCATTGGGTATAAAACCTCAAATAGTAGAGAGCACTAAAAGACAAAAGTTATACAGAAGCTATATAAGTTAATGGAATATTTGCATAGCGATGACCAACTAACAGCGCTGGCGAAAAAGTGAAGCAAAGCCAAAAGCGAGTGCCAGCGCATTTCAACCAAGCGCTTCTAGTAGAGACAAGCTTTCTTGCCTCGCTCTCTGCGCGCAATGAAATAAATTCCTGTCATGAGATTTGGCGTGGGCCATAACATATTCAGTGCCACAAGAACTGCTTGCTCATTGTTGACGCTGCTTGACGATTACAAATATCTAACCACAAAGTCACGCTGCAATGGTGGCTCCTTGCTGGCTGCCCGCCTTGCCGCTGTGCCAACGCAGTACGCACTAAACGCGTGGCAACACAACGCTGCGTCTACATTCACACACACACACATACATGAATGTGTTTAGTTGCTGTGGGCGGACGCGCGGTTGTGCTGCGAAAATCCCTCAACGGAAGTGAAATATTTACAATCGCTTTGAAAAAGAGCGAAAACCAAATCAACATCAAAAGTGATATACTGAAGAAAAGTGAATAAAGGAAGGCAAATGCATTGCGGAGAGCAAAAGCGAAATGAAGAAAATTCATAAACATTTTCATTTTTATTACGGAAATTTATAAAAATGAATAAATTGCGTTGACAGTGCCGGAAGTGACCGTTGATGCTGCCATCGCTATTATTGTTATGCGTTGTAGTTGTTTTTGTTGTTGCTATTACTGGTGATAACACAGTTGAGCGAGTGCGCAGCTTGTTAGCGCAAAAGGTTGTGTGAGTGGACATTGTAGTAAATTTTTTGGTGGAGAGAATTGCGGTGGGTGCGTGCCTTGAATGCCTTATTATATAGCAATTCATTAAATATGAAGAATCGCATTGTGGTTCATGAATAATGCAAAGTAAGTATTTGTAGACAAGCTTCTGAACAAGCAAGCACTAATATTTGCTCAAATAGACAAGTGTTTGTGTGTACATGCATACTCGTACAAGTGAATTTGTATTAAAATAAATTAAGAGCTTATAAAGTATGAATATTTTCTAAACTTTTTTTTGCACTAGTATACAAATGAGTGGGTTTTTGGGTACCTTTAATTTTGGTTCCCTTCATAATAGCCGCTTGTTATGAATACTAAAAGGGAAATTTCATTATAACTGCAGTAAAATTTAGTTCTAGTAGTATCTCGCCTACAAACGTAACATATTTGCATCAATTGGATGAAATTGTGGTTTGGTTGAAACGAAATAATAAAACTGGTAACCATTTTCTGAGATCTTTTTCGGAATATGCTTTTTAGGCAAATTAAGTCTTTTGAAAAGAGTTATTTTCAAACACGATTTCTATCCACAACATGATTTATGCCAGTTGATCCAGAAAATAAAGTGGTTTTCACACTTTGATGGAATCTTCACGAATAAATAAATAATACTTGTCAGCAATATTTTCCATAATTTTAGGATCCTGATTGATTGCTATGTGGCACTCATCTAGAAACCTATGTTCTAAATTAAACGTATTTTCTCATCAGATTTTTCTAGCTTGTAAATATTCTAGTCGCACGTAACTTACTAAAAATGCTCCAACTACATTTTGGATATTTTATTTATAAACCCAGAAATTAAAATTTACTCACAACAATTGAAGATTTTTTCCACAAATTTTTAGAATTTTTCTCTCTTTTCCTTATAGAAATCATGTTTTAGAAATAAGTCTAAAGATTTGAAAATTTTATTTGTGTTCTTTATATTTATAAATAAGAAATATAAATGTGAAGGATTGGTACATAAAATGACATTCTGTAGTAGAATTAAATGTCTTGAGCCCAGCGTTGCATGGGCGACCACATCGATGCGGCATTTCCATTTCAATGTCGTAACCTGAACAAATTCTAACACTTTTTTCAAAAATTATACAAAAAATTAATCTTTTTGCTTCGGAATCACCTTAAATTTATTCAGATCATCGTATGAGAATTTTGCGACTTCTCCTAGATCTTGATTTTTAGTCTGCAATTTCCGACTCAGAGGCAAAGCGATAGAGTTAGTGAGTTCCTTTATGTTGCAGGTAATTTGAAATTTGGTATTCAATGTTGCTGTCAAAAATTGAGAAGCCTTTTGTGTGTTCTTTCCACGTTTTGATTATCTCCAAAGTCTCTATATATACCATTATATATATTTTTTAATTTTTTTGGCATTTTTGAAACTTTATCTTTAAGAACATTTTGTTTGGGCATTTGGGCCAGTGAAAAAAGTTTGAATCGCTCTAATAGATTCTAAGGCATTCTTTAAGGCAGCTACATCACCAGCTGCGTAATAGCCAAACCAAAACTAAATAAAAAAAATAGTCTAATTTATTATTTATTTTTTTTATTACTGAGATTGTAATTTTAACTTAAGCAAAAATTTTCTTCTTGAATTGAGATTAAGATTTTAATTAAAGTAAACATTTTCTTCTTGAATCGAGCATACCGCACTTTACTCGCAATGAAATAAGTATTTTTCGGTCAATATTGCTGTCAGTTTATATTAAGAATTATTTTTTCAGTTTTTAGTTTGAAGTGCTTTAAATGCGTGTTTTTTAGTTTTTTTTTTAACTTAAAATACCTTGATTTAAATCGGAGATTATTTTACATATTCGCGTTTCGCTGATTTTAATGGGCTTTGGCAACTTAAGTGGTTGCTTTGAATGCGATTTTGATTGTCTGCTATTGGCTTGGAAACAGAGAATTGAAAAGGCTACAATCATACTTATATAGGCTTTAATCCCTTTCGCCAGAGAACAGATCTTATAAAAGCATATGTAAATGTTCTGATTAAGCTCTTTATTAATAAATTCAACTTTCTGCCAATAATAAAAATATTACACAGGCCGCTAGAATATTATAAATACTCAAAGGAAACTATTCTTGGATGCAACTGCAAAAATGATAATTTGTTTAGCGTATTTCTGACAAACATAAACAGTATTTAAATTCTGACTTCAAATCGTAGACTAAGACAGTCAAATTCTTTCATACGTATTACTTTGCACTGGGTTTGTTTGAATATGTTTTAAATGATACCCTGCTTTATCAAAAATAACATAATATAAATGAAGGGTGTTGTAACTTTCTTAATCGAATTTTGTAAATATAACTAATTATTCGAAACAATCTACCTGAAATGGTATGTAATATGCGTATGAATTAATCATTCGAAACGCTTTTTACTTTAAGATGTTGAACCTTATAAAAACAATTGTTGATATAACAACATACTTACTCATATACATATATGTATATTTATATGACTGGTAAAAGTTTTTATGACCAGGTGGGAGTTCCATTATTACAAAGATTTGCTGCGTGTAAGGTGCTGTGGGCGTGAATAAAGTTTGTCACAGTAAATCCATAAATTACAAGGCAATAAAAATTGCTTTTGCAAACACCTCCAACCTCATTAGGGATAAACACGTCTCAAGACACGCATACATATTTATTATATTCAATTTGTGCGTGCTTTATAACTTATCTACGCTTTTTTCTCCACTACAGACATCGCATAACAATTGCAACTGATTATTTGGAATGCGAAAATAAATTGTTGCATGCATATCCACGAATTTCTCAGCAAAAAACTCTCAACTGATGCGGAGTTTGGAAAAAAACCCAGATAGATATATACGTATGTGTGTGCGAAATTGCATAACAAACTCATTTATCAAATCAGAAGGATAGTGCGAACACACAAAAAAAACGCAAACTGAACAAGAAATACAAATAAGATTACAAGCCGAGGCGAACTATTCAATACAATGCAAATAAAAAGCAACTAAAGTACTTGTGTTCGCTACAAATGATATTAATGCCACAAAGCAGCAAGTGAGCGAGTTAGCGGAGTGGAACGAGCGCACAATAAACGAGCAAATTGGGAGATGACAGAAAAACGCAAGGGCAAGGCAAGCATCTGAAGTACTGCTTCGTTTTGAGCAGGAAAACAAAAACGCCAAAAAAATTGTGAGCATAGCGATTTTCCCATGAAAAATGATGTTTATATGAAATTATGGTGAAAAACATGAAATTCGAGTTATTGCATACGAGCAAAAGCGCCACATTCAATGCAATAACAATACATTATTAGGTCAAATAAAAGCCAAAGGAAGCAGAAAAAGCACTGGAAAGAAGAAGCGCTACAAAGCAACAGATATGGTTGCAGAAGTCATAGGAGCGAAGTGAAAACCGTGAGATAGAAGAAAGACGCTATGAAAAAATGTTAATGTAATAAGTGTAACATAGTGAAAAGAGAGAGAGAGCACAACAGAAAGAAGCAAAGTAACGACAGCGCCAAAACAATCCTGGCGACATACAGACATTACTGCCAAATCGAAAGCTTTGGCCACAAAAAGTAGAAGACTGCCGCTCTAACAGAATAACAAAGCTGGAAGAGGGTGTTGGAAAAGAAAAGGCGAATCTGTACCAAAAACAGAAAACATTATTGTTACGACGAGCAATACGAATACAAATACCGTATAGTGGGCGTGGCAAAAGTAGGTTACACTCGAGCTACATAAGAGCAACAGCAGTTCTGTACAATTTATCAAAGCGGCAGTCTATTTCATTCATAAAAGCATAAGAAAACATATAAACACATACATTCATTATAAAAAGCACCGTTATAACGGCGCGGCAATGCAAAATTTATGCGCCACACTTATCGGCCGTACTGCTTGCGACGATTTCAGTTCAAAAACACATTAACCCTAATGAGTGAGCGTATCAGCGCACAAGGCGAGAACAAACTATTACAACAACAAGAAGTGTGAAATCTTACGGCATTGCACACGCTTATCAGCGGGTGTCTACTTGGCTGCTTTGGTGTGTGGGTGCCACCGACGTGCTGGTAGTTGGTGCTAGTGTCGTTGCTGCGCCAACGTTTCTTCGCGAACTTTACATAGACAAATGTCACCGATATTAATGCCAATGCACATGCTGGAAATTCGGATAATACTACTTTGCCTGCCATCGATACTACTGGCGACGACGCTGGAGCCAGGTGAGTACGAACGTAAAAATAGCGAAAATTTTGTAGATTAGTAAATTAGTTTATGACAGAAAGTGCATTTTAAATCAATCAAATGAAACATAAGAGCCTTTATATATTCGCCAAATTTTTTAGAGAGTAGTGAATCGAACACAAAATTAGAATAAGTGCAATAAACTGACTTAATCGTGTATATGTAATAACAAGAGGTGCTTATATTCAAATAGCAAACTACTTCGGAAAGGCAAATATACTCATCCTACTCACAGTAGAATTTAGAACGAACTTCTTAATTAGCACACCTAGCGTGATCACTTAAACAAAGGTGATATTTGGGATTTTTTTCTAAAGAAAATTGCTTCATGAAAGATTTTAAAGTTTTTATTATATTTATACGCATAAAATTAATAAGCTCAATATATTTAAATAAAATGAAACTTAATTTTTAGTGAGTTATTCTCTATTTTCCAAATTACTTAAAAAGTTCTAAACTGCTGCAGTAATTGTGGCCTTCACTATGATTTAAAACAAAAAATAAATAAAATAAAGACAAGAAAATTCACAAATAAAAAGGATTCCATAAACGAACTTGATTTTGGAATGACTCGTCTACCATACATGATAGCTATATCGTTGTTATTGTATAAAGCCATGTGAAGATATTTTCAGAAATAAAAAAATTATCCATACAAGCACATGTCTTTTATCGTTTAGTTTATATAACAATCGGACTACTGTGCATACATATGGTCCTTTCGTTTTGAGAAAGGGTCGTGTGCAAAATTTCAGACCAATGTCTCAAAAATTTAGAGACTAGTTCACGTATGTACAAAAAAATGGACAGAAAGACGGACATTACTAAATGGGCTCAGTTCATCACGCTGATCATTTATATATATACTTTATAGGGTATCCGTCGTTTCCTTTTGGGTGTTACAAACATCGTGGCAACCTTAAGATACGCTGTTCAGGGTATACAAATTTAAATGAACTTGAAAAAGTGTTAAATATTGCTAAAAAAATTAAATGTTATTTGGCCGGCCAAAATTATATTTTCCATACAAGCGCAAAACATAATAATTTTAATAATTTTTTCATCCATATCTGCCTCTATATATATTTAGGTGCTTCAATTCACAAAGAAGTTAATTCGAGTATGGTAATATTTCTGCCGTACGCATCAAATTTGCGTGGAAATATATATGTTTAAAACTAGAAATTCTTATCTAAAATCCATTTAAATTGAAACATGTCTTATTTCTACCAATTAGAGGATTATTTTCTAATTGACTATTATTTATATTAAACCAATAATTTTTGAACTAGTATAAAACTAGTCAAGTTTCTAAACGAAATCTGACAATTGTCGTCTCATGTTCCACAACACTTAAAAACCTGCTACCTATAAAATCGGCTAATTGATTAAACTTTTGGGTTATGCTCTTACAAACGTTATTGGCTCTCTTTTGCGTGATTCATTTTTATTTTATAATGACATAAAATATAAATTTATATATTATTCCAACTTTTTAAGCTTTAAGCTTTGCCAACAAATTCCTACGATAGTAAATATCCAAATTTTGTATTCCACAGCTGTGTAATTAAATTCCAGCGCAAGCTTTATTCAAACTTATTAGCTTATCTGCAATTAAGCTCAAAGTGATCATTATTCTGAATTATCAGAGTTCACTCAAGGTAATTAAATGTTAGATATACATATGTAAAACTAGCTATGGCGCAAATGTAAGTTAAAAGGTAATTAAATTTCTCTATAGAGTTTGAAATTTAAGCTAAAAATTGCTCTTAAACAAACCTATAGTGGTACGACGAAAAAGTATGAAAATGGAAATATTCGAAATCACACTCCTACCTTCATCGTCTATAACCAATAGTGCTATATATACTCGTAACCTCAACGGCTTTGCTCACATAACTTTTTTAAGGCATGCTGCATACCAAAGTCGAACACAACAACGTCTAATCATTTTAAAACGCCATTATCAACTTGAGCAGACAATTTCTACTCTTACATTCCTTTAGCTAAACAGATTTCTTATACTAGGTTGGCTTAATGTTCTGTAGTTGACTCTAGCCTTCAAAAGACAAACATATACGTTTCACAGTTGGCGGTTGTTTTATTTGAGAATGAAAGCATTGAAATTTTGCAAGAAAGGGGCACAGAAAAGAATTCCGTGTGTCGATCACTTTTTTATAAGGAAAAAAATGCTGTTAATTCCAAAAAGTGGTTTGATAAGTCTCAAAGCATTGTGTTGAAAAGATCGTCCGTGAGTTTAAAAGTTCTCTGAAGGGTCTGAATTTGTGAAAAAGGGTAAAGTTCATATTTCTTGTTATTCTCATCAACACATGAAAAAAATTATGAATATAATATCCACTGAAAAGGAATTTAGCGATAATGGAGAAATAGTCGTCCAAGAGGAGCAAAGAACACATAGTACTACAAAACCTTAGTAACAATAGGTTTTCTTTGAAAGTATATGAGCTTCTCAGCCTACCTCGAGATCGATATATCCAAAGTATTTATATATAACGAGCTGATACCCGCGACTTCGTCTGAGTTGTTGCAAATCCTTGAATAATCTCTCCAAAATTCGTGCAATTCATATTTAGTCCGTGTCAATTTCAATACAAATGATGCATAATCGTTCGTAAAACTATTACCTATAGCTGAAACCCACGACTTTGTCCGAGTTAGAACTATCCAATTTTTATGAATAAATTATGATTTAATAGTTTAAATGAACAATTAACGATATGTACTACCTTGTAATAATAAAGAAAAATTCTATGTGTATTCATCAATGGTACGCATTTTGTTTTTTATTATGAATAAATTAAACAATTAAGTATAAGTTAAAACGTGTTTTTAGAGACACGTATTGTTTTTAAAAAAGTTAAAAAAATGGTTTTTTTGTAGCTGATATAATTTTTTTAATTACACAACTTAAATAATCTATACAATTTACAAAATAAAATATAAATTTTTTCACTTTCAATTAAATCTATATGCTATTTAAATAAAAACTTAAAAACAATAAAAATAAAAACAAATAGATAGGATATATATATTTATAAACTTATGAAAACTTCAAAAATGATTATAATAAACTTATTATAATGCCTCCTTATAAACAATATTAGGTGTACAGTTATCATTTGTTAACATCCTTGACTCAAATCAATACCAGTTTTCTTTAAACTTTGACCTTGCGATTTATTAATTGTCATTGCAAAGCTAACATTAATTGGAAATTGTAATCTTTTGAATTGAAATGGATAATTTGATGGAATGATAGGTATTCTAGGTATAAATACTGTTTCGCCTTTACCATAACCAGTCATAACTACTGCTTCGATGATATTTTTTTGTAGAGAAATTACTCGTAATCTCGTTCCATTGCAGAGTTTTGGTGGATTTAAATTTCGCAGTAGCATAATAGGAATACCAATTTTTAAATCTATTTGATGTTGTGGAAGACCAGGTACGTTTATGCTATTTAAAAATTCTACCGGGTAATGCACGGCTTGTTCTGATTGACATATTGTGTTTATAGATAAATATGTTATTGAATTGCCAGGAATCTTTTCCATTATAAGCGTATTAAGTAACGATACTCGATCATTTCTTGGTGCTAATATAGTTTTATTTACCTTGCCATAGACTATTACGTCCAGTAGTTTTTCTTATTTGATCATTTCTAAGGCGTCGTGATCTAGATTGATGATCTGACTCTTGATTTCGTGTATTTGCATGTCGTATACGATCGTCTTGTAGTCGATGTTCTCTTGATTCATCTGACTCTTGATTTCGTGTATTTGCATGTCGTATACGATCGTCTTGTAGTCGATGTTCTCTTGATTCATCTGACTCTTGCATTCGAGTTATTGCATGTCGTTTGCGATCTTCTTCTAATCGTTGACATCTGACCGCTTCAGACCCAGTAGCTCGAATAGATGGTATTTTTCTTGCTTTATTAGTGTTCTTCGAAAGATTTGACTTTTTTCTAGGCATAGCTAGTTCACAAATTTATGTGCGTTATTTTTTAATTTTATTGATTCAAATTTGAAAAAGTATCTATAGGAAGCCGCTTAGGCGGATAGTTTTCTGTGAACAGACAGACAAAGAATTTTATAGGTATAGATTATAACAATATAATTTCTTATAAAGAATTGAATATCGACTCTATTGAATGAATTTGGTTTTTTTTACAGAAAATGTTTGCGGTGACTACAAAAGCGTTACTTACATTTGAACTTAACCTGAGGAAAATACTATTTGTCCATATCAATATATTTCGTTATTAAACAATAATTATATGTTTTAGTTCATGTCTCATCGCAAACTGCGTTGAAAAAACTTAAATCCGTTGAATAGATCCCGTCATCAAATGTTCTCTTGATTCATCTGACTCTTGATTTCGTGTATTTGCATGTCGTATACGATCATCTTGTAATCGCTGTAACTCAACTAAATAAGCAAACTGCGTTTATTTACATAAAATATATCCTATGTTACTCCCAAAGGCTTCCTTTACATGTCTGCAAAATTTCATTAAAATCGGTTCAGCCGTTTCGGAGATTACCCGGAACAGACAGACAAAGAATTTTATAGGTATAGATAGATATGTAATTCTTACGAACATAAGAGTACTTGAATGACGAATGACACGTACTTCAATACTCACAATCCTTTATGGAATTTGGAAGGATTGCAAAAAATTCTAGACCGATTTATATCGATTCCATTTAATAAATTATTTTTATTTAAGTCATACAAAATCCAGTCACAACTAAAATTATTTGATTATTTATCACGAATATTTTGAACTCTTGCCTTATTTTCCCGAAGTATTTACTACTAGCTTTTAATATGTCATAAAAATAATAATAAATTTAAAGTTACTTAAAGGAATAGAGCTTTATGTAACAGCCTGAAATGATTATTTCTCTGCACCATAAAAATTATTAACTTACGTTGCTCAAATAAGAAAGAAGAGAATTTTAAGAGAGAAAATGAATTATTTGAGAAAATATCTGAAATTATCTAGAAAGCAGTGTTACTGTGGCCTACCTTTAGGCGCTTTTAACATATTAAGTCTATGCGCTGAAGTTTTACTCCGCTCATACATTATATTACACATTACACATACGTAAATAAATATGCTTTAGAAAGCTTCGATTTATATGCCGCCAAAAACGCATTATGCGAATGAATAGCCACAAATATACCTCCGCACTTGGTACTTTTACCGTAAAAGCTTGGAAAAAGGTACAGTATCTCAGACCGCAGATACAAAATATAATAAAATATGTTTGTACCTAAAATTGAACTGAGCTTTATGTATGACATCAAGAAAATTTAGTTGCTAGGTTCAACTAACACTCAGTAGGTGCAGCTATTTATTGCGCTGCTGGCCCCCATTCTTCCTGGCCCTCTCATTTTTATGCCGACACATAAAGAGCGAATAAATTCTAAACCTCTTACCTACATAAAATCGCTATAATTTGGTCGATAATCCGCGTGATGTTGTTTAGCGGGGTGCCCTTTTCAATAAGCCTCTGTGCGCGTAAAGGTTCTTTGAGGCCGTTCGAGCTGTACGTAAATACGTACCGATAATTTATGCTCGGCCGCTAAGGTCAAATAACGTACGCGCATCGTAAATAATATCAAAATTCTATTGCTACTTTGCCCTAAGCACCGCAGGAGCAGATCGCACACGAAGCGGCCACAACGACCTATTCAGGGGCTCACACAGTCGCCTCTAATGTACTCGGTACAGCGGTGGGCGTGCACTGAGGCAAGCAAATCGTTAAGCAAAATAACACTTGTTGGATTTGTTGTGGGGGTGGTAGTTAGTTTGGTTTGGTAATTGTTGTTCTTCTTTCTTACGCAAGTCTTCTGCCCCATACAAATAAATAACTTTGCGCATTTCCCTTTTTTAAGTTATTTAGCTCTTCCTGCTTGTATGCTTGCTACTTTGTTGTTGGCGCATGCTTATTCTTACTAATCTCTCCCTAGTGTATTCTTCATTATGCCTATTATCTGCCTGCCACGCTCGGCTGTGACCACCCAAATGAGTTTGCAGCAAAGTTAAGTTATTCTTCGCTTTCGAGAGTTACTGCTCAAGTGGAAAAGGCCATGCAGAAAAGTAAAAAGTAAATATTTGCTTAAAGCGCGTATTTGTGTGTGTGCGTCATGAGGTATCTATAGGGAATCCCTTTCTTGTGCTTACTCTTATCTTATGCCGCCCCTTTATGTTTCTTTATGCCCACAGTGTGTAATAAATATATGACGCATATATTTAGTTTAAGGATTAAAAATGAAACATTACTTTTTTCCAAGAATGAAAAAAAATTCTCTTGCGCAGTTGGTTGAAGCCCGAGATATTTGTAGATACATTTTTGGGTATGTATAGGTACACTTCAATTCATATAGACTTGTTGGTTTAAGCAGTGCTTGCGCAATTATTTACAAAAAATTAGAGAGATTTATAAATACCTATGCATGCATTCGTAAGCTGCTGGCAGCAGAATTTAATTGCCTTCTAGAATTATATTGAAAGGTCTGAACAAAATAGATCCTAAAAAAAAAACAATGTTTATAACAGTGGCCAGTATGTGAGAACGAATGTAAATATACCCAGTGAGAGCTCCGCAACCTTTTATTTTGATTTCTTTTATTATTTTCGCATATTAGCTTTTCTTTACATATATATTATATAACAGTTAAACTAAACACATATACTGTAACGTAAAAACTCTATCCTTATTTTCTTTAAATAACCTGAAAAAGAAAATGTAGTTTATAACACCGCAAAGCATTAAATATCATAAAACATTTCGGGCAGGGTACATTTGCCTTGGCGTCACGGTGTTTCGTTGCTGTCTCGAAAACGATTACAATATAGAATGTAACTGTACGTGTGAAATAAGTTAGCACAATTGTGACATAAAATGGTTCGCAACAAATCGATTTTGGCAGGACGTAATATTCTATTAAATTGGCTATTTTCAAGTTGGTGAAATGAAGGTTCACTGATATTTGTACAAACCTAATCCTCTTACAATTTCTACCTGTAAATATTGCAAGCTACGACTTATCACTTATCCTTCCAAGTAGCTAAAGAACTTTTTAGGTTTTCGAAAATCAATATTCACCAATATATTCGTTCGTCGATACGCAGCTAACTCACATTTCAAGTGCAAATGAATTCTCTACCTACGAAATTTTTGCATTACAATAGGTGATGACTGTGGCGACCTTTAAATACGGTTTACTGTGGGCGGGTAGTTCGCAGCAGGTGAACATATGAAGCCGAAAGAGTTTCAACATTCAAGTTGAATGTAGACTGTATATTTGCCATTGAATACATAAACATCGAGGCATAAGACTCACAAACTTTTAGCTTTATTAAAAATGTTAAAATAGTTTAAATGTTGCTTAAAAGATCAAAGAAACATATTCCATACTTGAAAACACGCGTTTACTGTGGTTGAATTTCAGTTCGAAATAAGAGATTTTAAAAAATTGTATTGAAGGACTTTTAAATATAATGACATAATTCCAGTTCTTCCTCACCTTTGGCATGAATCATACACTCTTTATAATTGAGATGACCCAAATCACACGAAGAAATTTGTTCTACATATTTACAAAAAAAAAAATATTTTCAAGGAAGACAAAGAACAAACAGGAAATTTACAATACTATAATAATTACTTACATGGTTAATCAACACATATATTAAACAGTGAAAAAAGGCGTATAGCCAGAATCCATGAAGAAATATCCGGAAGCCCTGTGTGCAGATTTTAACGATAAGCAATATTGCAAATTCTATAGCAAAATCAAGGTAAAAAAACGAGGATAAACATATATAAAAGCACATGGCTAAATACTAACATAAAATTCCGGAATATTATTGCGGATTTATCACGGAAGGGCAACAGTAGAACAGATTTTTTCCCACAAACAGTTCATAGAGAATTGTTATGAATACAGTATTGATTTAGACCCGCAAGGTATACGAATTGTAGTAATGTATTCACGAGAAGCCGTATCAAAAAAATTATACCAAATACTAAGTTACAATTCCAAAGAATTAAGTATGGAGTAAGACAAGGAGATACGCTATCTTCAACAACCTTCAGAACAATGCTGTGCTGTGCCATTAATGAAATGAGTGACGCAAAAAGAGCTGGATACATATAACAGAGAACGTAAAAATTCATATGCGCGAACGATATCGCTAAAACATTCACTCCCCTGTCCAAAAATTGCGATTATATTGAACCGGCACCTGGCCAAAGTGGTTTCAAAATCTTCGAAGAAAAAACTAAAACCAGCACCAAGAGTGAAGGCTGACCAATACGCATTTAAAACTGTAAAAGCTCACTACTTACTCGAAAAGGACAAAATTAAACTACAAAGTTTCAAAAAAAAAATCCGAAGAGAAATCTTTGAACTAGTAATGAGAAGTGGCGTATAAGATGAGCTAAACCAACTTATAAAAGGTGAAAATGTTATACGCTTTATCACAACGCAGCAACTAAGATTACCCGGTCATATAAGGAGAATGAAAAACAAGAGAAGGAAGAAGAAAAGTGAGTTTAAAAAATTCTCAACCAGTTCAGTGATTGCTTACCTCAATATTGTTTGAGCACTTGTCAAAGATGGACACCAGTAAAGAGAAAATTCCTTAAATTTTACAGTTTTTCTTCGATAAAATCGAAAATGCCAGGCTAAAAATTTGAAAAACGTATCTCATATCAAGAAAATCCGCCAATACTTAACAAAGTGATTGGGTGTCAAATTATGAGGAGTAGTTCTACTGAAGCATAACGAGCTTTCCGCCGATTAAACGGCAAATATTTTAGTTCAGAAATTTGTTCATTCGTTGCACTTGATTTTATTAATATGTAATTATGGGGCATTGTTTATGTCCACAAACTTTTTTTTCTCAAATATAAATTTATACGAGGACTATCACTACACAAATACAAATGAGCGCCAGCCTGAAGGGGCGTGCAATAAATTTATGTAGAAAATCCGAAAAAGTGGCCGGCTAATAGGCGGCAACCTCATGTACATATATATAATATATACAAGGATACTTGTATGTTGGCATTTATATAGTATATATCATATATGCTTAAAATATCGCATTCACGCACGCAAATGCCTTTGAATGCGTATCTCAACACATAAGTACATAAGTATAATAAACTAAAAAAATTTACGATGCTATAAAAATGAGCGCTTCACTGTCTTTTATAACGGAATCACAAAAAAATCCCCAAAAAAAGATGTAAAAGAAAATTTCGTATGCTGGTAAACAGTTTTTCTGACTGATTTTTTTTGCTTTTTCTTTTGTCTGCGCAATGCTCCAACTATTTTATAACTTTTTCATTTCGCTGCTATGTAGGCCACGTGCCGCATTAAATCGGTTGATACGCAATTCTTTTATTCGGGTATTTATATGTTCCTTTGTGTAGCCATTTAGTAAGCGACTTAAGCATGATTTAGAAATAAGGAAGTGTTGTACATGCATAAAAATCACTTTTAATTAAAGACATCGTAAAACTCCGCAAATAATTGAGGGTGAAGTGAACAAATTTTAATTTTGTATTTTTTTATATACTTTTACCGTCATTCGAAATATTTTTCTTTCAACTGTTTTCTATTAAAAATTCAGGGACTTGAAAAAGATTAACCTGTTTTCATATACATTGTGACCAGACCAGAAAGGAAATTGTAAATAAAACTAAAAATGTTTAATCTTCATCAATATTTATTTTGTCGCCTTCAAAATATGCTCCTTCTGAAGCGATACATATATGCCACCTCATTTTCCAATCATCGAAACATGTCTTGTAGGCGCTGTCTGGGAACGCCGTTAGTTCGCTCTGCGAATTTTTTTTACGGCCTTAATCGAGTTGAAACGGGTTTCATGGAGTGAAATTCTGAGTTTTTGGCCAAAACCGGTGAATACGGTGGTTGATCGAGGGTATTAAACGAGGGTTGGGCCTTAAAATCGTTCACAAATTTGCAAATTTCTATTAAATTTTCGTGATAAATTATTTAGACGTTATTTGATTAAACTTTTTTTAATAGCACATAACCTCATATTACTGCTCCATAAGTCTGGGTCAAGAAGTAAAGAGTAATTTGCTCCTTTTTAGCATACAAGCCGTTTAGTTAAAGAGTATTTTTTCAGGCATCTGGTTTCAAGTAAGAATAAAACGCATATAATTTAATGGTATGGCAAACACTTTGGCTTTATTATAACAAGTGCTTGTCATTACTTTAAAAAATATTTCGGGCAAGTGACCACTG
Organism: Bactrocera oleae; assembly: GCF_042242935.1. Classification (NCBI taxonomy): domain Eukaryota; kingdom Metazoa; phylum Arthropoda; class Insecta; order Diptera; family Tephritidae; genus Bactrocera; species Bactrocera oleae. Next base: position 45,075,880 of record NC_091538.1, on the reverse strand, counting down.
CAGCTGCCTCAAATAATTTCCAGGCGAGATGCCGAACACGACACGAGATAATGCGCTCACCACAAGTTTCCTTCAATGTATCATTGGCTGTATGTCATGTGGCACCGTCTTGTTGGAATCAAAGATCGTCCATATCAACATTCTTCCATTCAGGGACAAAAAAGGTAATTAATCATGGCTCTATTGCTTTCCTCATTGACCGTAACATTACCAATGATTCCCTCTGCCCAGAAGTTTGCACAGCAAACAGTGACTCTCAACAATAGCTTGTGGATTATCATCACTCCAAATGCAACATATTTGTTTATTGACGTACCCAATCAACCAAAAGTGAGCTACATCACACGTCTAAAGTCGTCTATCAAAACTCGTGTTTTATCTTTATATATTTTACAATTAGTTCAATAAGAATCAGGGATCGGAAATGATGTATGGTTTAGGACAGTATTACTTTTTTAGCAAAACCTCCACTAAATTTAATTCAAGACATAGTACTACGTTACACATCACATAGGCTATTAGAAATAAACAGTTGTATATGTTTCCAATATAAGTTTTCGGGGACCTCACTTTAGCTCCATGCCTATTCTAATTTAAGTAAAGAACTTCCTTAGTTGAACAGATATAGGATTGGTAACCTTTCCATAGGAATTCCGAATTCAGAGATATATCAAGCTCTTCAACCTATGTGATAGAGTGTAACTTTTAGGGTTATCTCAACTTACAAATTCTTCTGAAGTATTTTTTGGTGTTGGCCCTTAGCGAAGCCGCAATAATTTATATCACAATTTTTAATTATTTTAATGATTCTTGAATGATTGCCTTTTGAGTAAATAATATCGAAAGTATATTTTAGTAAGGCAGTTAGGCAGCTATATTTTATTCATTCAGACCTTTTGAACAAGCACTAAAGTAAAGTAATCGTTTTATTTTCGTTTAGTGGCGAAAGTTAACTCATTCTTTCTCTACTACCAAACAAAAAGCAGTCTGTGGCTAAGTGTAGCACATCCGTACTGTACCCAGCTTAATCTAATTCAGTAGTTCCACCTGCCAGCTTTAAACATTAATTTTCCTTACGTCACATTATAGTAGATAAAATTCTAAATAATTCACTTGCACGTTTGCCATAATTTGCAACCGAAATGGGCACAAAGTGAAAAAAATTAACAATTGCGACAACATAAATTGCAAATGAAACATTATTTTCAATATAAACGTAACGCAGCTCCTTGCCAACTCACAAAGTATGAGTAAATCCAGCCTGAATACAAATGCATAAGCCATTAGTCAGGAAGCTTACAAGGTAAGCCAGTGCGAATTGCAGGCGGCGCAAGCATTTGGCACAGCTAACACTTGAATATTTGTTATCTTTCAAAAGCAGATTTGTCCAATGGCAGCGACAGATCAACACGGCAACAGGCCTGCTAAATATGGCCCTCCTTACAGCCTGCTTTTGCGAAATGGTGAGTGACAGCGCTACCTGCGAGTGTCACTTTTATATTCTCTCATTTATTTATTTTTTTCTAGTATATACTTATCTATGCATTTCTTTTGTGATTTACACGACTTGAGCTTTTGTCTTTCACACGACAAACAGGCCACGCGCTGCTATGCCAGCTGACCATCTCCCCGATCTATTTGCAATATTTTAGTCGCATACGTATCCTAGCTGCTATCGTGTCCCTTTCTTTGTATATTTGCTTACATATAGTGGCACATGCCTCTCCGCTTCCTCTCCGGCCAACAATTGTCGCCACCAGTTGTGGCTGCCTGCCTGCCTATCACTTTGTATCGCTGACTGCCAACAACTATTAAACCAAACGGCCGACTTACCAACTATTCGTGCCTAAAAGCCAGCAGTTTGCCCAGCCCCGCAGTGTCGGCGATTTAGTGCGTGTGTATGTGTTCGACATAGCGGGTCCGTGTTGCTGAAATAATAAAGCGTCATATCGGATGATAAAAGTATATTATTTATAGTCGTAAATTCGTTGTCTTTCCCCCACTCCGCACAGTTCTTGTGCCTCGACTACTGCCTGGTGTATTTATTTTCATAAAGCACCTTGTTTCGTTGGCTCACAGCCCCCGCCGCCATTGTGCCGTGCCTTTGACTATTTAATTCTCCTCTTTCGTAGAATTTTTGTGCCGGGCCGGCACTTTCATGGCTATCAACAGCCGATCTTTTCATTGTTAGCATTAACGAAGCCCTCTGTCATCGTTGTGGCTCGCCCCGGACAACTTCGCCTCACTCGTGCTACTCCTGTGGGGAAACTACGCTTGTGGTTATATACATATATATATGTGTGTGTGTCAATGTGCGTGAAGGTGTTGGTAGTAGTTACAAGCATCGATCCAACTATTGCTCACGACAAACGAATACACAATACACAACGACAGAAGTTTTTTGCGCCTGCATGCGGATGTATGAGATTCACAAGTGCGCGTGTTAAGCACGTTTGAGGTTATGTCGCCAACGTAGCTGAAATATGCCTGCCAACTGCCCTTGTTAGCTTCGATTCAATAATGAGCATATATACTCATACACAGGTTATGCACATATATAAGCGCAAATGAGCGACGTGCAAACCACACTTGACTTTTAGATTTCCTACACTTATTGTAGTCATTACTAACAAGTATGTACCATATATTAGGGTGGTTCTTACTTCAGCATATGAACAGTCTTTTCAGCACAAGATTTCAATTACCAATATTATTACCAAATATATGACATATCAGTATAGACTACTTTCAAACCGAGTAATGTCGAACACGGCTCCAAAACCAGATTTTCCTATTTATACCCAAAAACAAAAAAAAAACCCTTCACAAATACAAAAGATTTTTTAGAAGAACTTGATTCCCCTCGTTCAGACAAAAGAGCAACTTTTTTGGGGGAAAAGAACGTGTGCGAAATTGTATATCGATATCTCAAAAAGACTTTAGGGACTTATTCGCGTATATATAGACAGACGGACATACAGACAGACAAACGAGTCGACTGCATGACAAGCTGATGCTGATCATTTTTATATAATCTTTATAGGGTCTTCGGCGTTTCCTTCTGGATGTTACAAACTTCGTGCAAACTTAATATATCCTGTTCAGGGTATACCCAAAATTTAGGCTACCCAATTTATTACCAACCTATTAAAAAATTGGTGTGTCTTACTTCATAACATATTCATTACAGTTCATATTTAGAATTTCTGAAAAATGTTTGCCTACATTACGGCGCCACCTTAATTTTGATAAGTTTGCCGTAGTGTGAGTTTATGACAAAAGTCAATGGGATTTTTATTTCTCGCATTCTTATTTCCTTTGTTTGCTTGAGTGACTTGTGTCATTTGTCGACGCTGGTGTTGTTGACATCACACATAAATACAATAACAACAACATATCGGTACACATGCACAACTTCGGTACGAAAAATCGCAAAGATAAATGCGCTCACCCGTATTGCCAGTAAAAATCTTCTTTGTTGCTGTTCCTGCTGATTTACGTCACATTTGCTATAATAGGATCAAATATTTTATGCCAGTGTCATAGGCTCTAATGATTTTTCCGCATTTATTATGAGAGGTCAATTGTTCTGATTCAATGTTGTTTTTTGCTGGAAAATTCACGAAACTTCCTGACAACTTTCATTGTAAACATGGAAATGGTTTGGAGGAGATGTTAAAAATAATAAGATGTTAAGCCTGTGGGAAAGACCGTGCGAAAGACAGGATTTTTCTTGTGTTGAACTTACTTGGAATGTTTATGAACGCCTACAGTGTTAAGACTTGAGTTCAAGCTTTGAAGCCTGTAAAATAATAATATACGGTCATTGTTGAAACGAATCAATGTCGGCAATATTACTCGCTGAACTATGGCAGCAAAAAATTATCACATTAAATTTTGGCTATTGAAGTAGAGAAATTGCTTTTTAAATGAATAAAGGTAAACCAGATTAGGTTATATAGCTGATCTATAAAACAGAGGGAGCATACTAAACAGTCCTTTGTGAAGCCAGAAAAAGTCGTACATCTTATCTCGAGAAAAAAAATCCTTACACCCGAACTTACCCTTCTTACTTGGTAAGACTTGGACTTGAATGTGTGCCCGGTCACAGCGGAATCCCCGAAAACTGCAAAACCGATGTGCTTGCTATGGGGGCACTCTAACGCCAATTTCATCCGACTGGAAGCGAGTCCGATGTCCTTTTTAGCTTTAGCTATGGGCCCCCAGTAAGCTTGGCAGGCGCAAAACCTGAACTTGTGCAATTGCGGAATCTTTCTAGCCCAAAGTAACCAAATTAAATAAAACTATCAAATTTAGTCAAAACGGGTCATGTTGTTTTTATGCAGATAATATGTCATATATGAATTGAACAAGCCATCACGGCTCCGTGTGCTTATCTCCACCCAGTGTTTCGGCTATATTTAGTACGCTATATGTTGTCTTCGAACTTCTCGAGCATTGCTGGTTGATTGGGATAAGCCTTTGATTTAACATACCCCCAGAGAAAATATTCTAGAAACGTTAAATTGCATGTTCTTGACGGCCTTATGACTACATAATTTCTCGAAACTAACGAGTCGCCAAACTTGGCACGCCATGCGTCCATGTTTAAACATGAAACATGAGGCGGCGCACCGTCTTGTTGGAAATAGAGATGCTTCGCGTCGATTTCATTAAATTCCGGGGGGAAAAAGTCGTCAACATCATGTTATAACGCTCGCTATTGATGGTAACGGCTAGTTCTGCCTCATTTCGAAAGAAATAAGGCCCGATGATGCCGCCATACCACAATCCGCACCAAGTTTTGGGGATGCAATTTTCCGGAATCACACGAAGATTAGACTCACCAAAATAGCGACAATTTTGTTTATTGACGAAACCGTGAAGCTAGAAATGGGCCTTATCTGAGAAGATTATTTCTCATTCTACAGCAGCCACCGGAGAATGTGAATTTGCGTAATAAGCTTGCACAGTTTCCAAGCTTTGCACCAAAGTGAAACGTGGTACGATGAAATGGCAAATTCTACTGAACGCACTGACAAAATTTTGCACAAATCCGCAAACAAACATGGCCGCCGCGAGCTTTAAAAACCCCATTATCTCTATTGGTAGCTGTTGTACTTCAGATTGAGATTGAAATATTTAGGTACACACCTTTGGAAAGTTTAGCGAAGTGGCTAGGAATGATACTAACCGCCTTAATAAATTTGTGGTAAGCTCAAAACGCTTCATCCATCTATTTAGTGATCCACTTTTAAAAGTATTTAGGTAACACAAAGGACAAGTGAAATTCACTGATTTTGGTTCAACCCTACGACGTAACCAAACCAAACAGGTCTTGCAACAGGAGGCCGAGCATTATCATTATAAAAAAAACGATTAGCCAGGAGAACCGAAAATTACAAAGGTTTTTCTGAAACGATCGCTTAAAATTTATGAACTGTTGTCGGTAGCATTTCCCTTCAATGGCTTCACCCGATTTTAGAAGCTACAGCACGCTCCTCTGATCCCAGCAAAAACAGAGCATTTAATTGACGTCTTTCAATATCTCTTAGCTTTGTTTCATGTGCTATCCAAGTTCCTTGCCTTTGTGTGAAAGACTGCCAGAGACTCTGAGCTCGCCCTTCCTGTGTTTGGCAATAATATTTGTAGGGTAATGCTTCTAACTCCTCATCTTTAAACTTGTTTGACTGCACAGGATGTTTTTCGTCTTCTAAGCCAAACTTCCACCAAAATACGACGACTTTCGGTTTAAGTTTTCATTATATTAGAGTAATTAACAAGAACTTCTCGCAAAAAAAACTTTTTCCGACACAAATTTTTACATATTTACGTGAAAAAATTGTCATTGTTTACGCTGTAAATGAGTGGCATACACTGAAAAAGACGCAGAAGTATAGTGGTTTTCCAATGCTTGTTTGAAATATAAGAATATTGAGATAATAATCAATTTTAACCTCTTGGCAAACCGCACGAATATATTTATAGATTATTACATACATAGGATATTATATCTTCAGAATTATTATAATGCTTGTAACCTGTCATCAGCTTACCCACTTCAATTTGAATCACTCTGCACTCTACTCTCCTAATTATGTATAACTAAGGAGGTTGAGGCTCAATAGTTTTCGTTACTTATCAATTATTACTAATCACCTTCTGTTAAGGTAAGTTTAGTATATTTATACATGATAATTCTTGTGTTTGCGCAATTTATCAAATTGTTATTAAAACCAAACCATACCCTTAATCAATATCACTCATACGCCCTGACGGCTTCATAGGTAGTAATTACATATAATTATATTGCTTATACGCAGCGCACTCCAAGACACATTTGAGTGTTATTTTTTTCAAAATTCATAAATTATCGTTTTTTAATTAATTATATAATATATTGTGTGGGCTCTTAATGGAATTCGCAGGCGTGTTCAACGCCAATCGACACACCCACTCATTACTGCATTGCTTGTCTGATAAATCGAAAACTTTATTAAGCACAACACCATACAATATTCTAAGCGCATTTCCCAGTTAAATTCCATTATTTTAATTTTTTTCTGTTTTCCATTATCCCTTTCAATCTGCACTAATGCGTTTTATATCAGCGTCATCGTCTTAATCGATTACATTCCATAGGTGCTGCCTTTTCTGAGCAATAATTATTTCAACAATTCCTACGTCAACTTATTGTGTTTCTGGGTTTTTCAACTACTGAAATGATTGCCACTTTTTCAACCATTCCTAATACTCTTCCCATTAAAGGGGGCTTATTATCCTCTTGCTGTATTATTATTTTTTTTTCTCAAATAAATCGAATTACTTAAATTCCTTGTGAAATACTTAGCTGATGATGGTAGAAAAGTAGAAATGATTGTAGAGTGAGATGATCACACATATTTATATACATACAAGTATATACCACAAAATATTTTTCAGACTACTGGAAATATGAATTGGTTTATTACTTTTGCTAGATAATTGCTTTCGCTTGCGATTGATTACTTAAGGTAGAAATTTCTCTGTCAGGATTTTTGAGTAGATCTTTTTGGGTATTTTCCGACAAATTTTTAACACTAAGTATTCTATTATATTTTTCTTATATAACACTAATTTTAAAATTCCTTTCTTTTCATTTCAATTGATTATGATTCCAGAACAAAAATCAATACTCACCGATAGCGACTGGAAGAAGCTATGGATGCGAGGCGGTATAAATCCCGATTCAAAATTGGATAACAATCTCGAAACAAGTGACAGCCCGATGTTCGAGGATAGTGAGGTTAGTTTTTCGACACAAATTTTAAATTAGAATGCTAGCATAATATTAAGTTATGCAATATAAAATAAAAGAAGGTAGTAAAAGTGTTGTCGACTTCCTTTGTTAAAGGAAATAAGTTGTCGAAGGAGCAAACAGTGCAAATAGCAAGCAGACCAGTTTTTCTATACTCTTGAACATAAAATTTGTGTTGGTTGTTATTTGTGGCTTGAGGAAAATGTTATCTCAAAAATAATTCAAGAATTGGAAGACAAATGCAGGACTTCTTACCTCAAAGCCAAAGTTTTGACAGAGGTTGCTATAAAATTGGTATATTTCGGCTTAAGCTTTCCCGATGAAATCAAACCTTATAACTATATCTCTGCCTGTAGTTGCAACTTCTTTGTGATGTTAAAATCACTAATCTTTTGTTATAACCATAGTCAACTACGCTTAACTTTGCTTCTCAAATATAAATAAGTCTTCATATTTATTATTCCATGAACATGCTATAGTGGTCTAATTTGACATACGCACCGAAACGGAACGCCATGTAAAAACGCCGGATCCATTTGACGCTGACTGGTGACCTTAATATGCCTAATTACCTTATTTATATAATAGGATAATTAATCCAGGTCTATTCTACAGAACCTCACGACCAAAGTAATATTGTGGAATTAACGCCAACACATTTATTGTCTTCACACCATATTTTTCAAAACCAAGCGGAAGAATCACGGTCGTTATGACCTAACGCAAGTGAGTGAAAAATATGAAGACACCCTAGTTTCTGCTCCAAGTATTCTCTACAAGGCAAATGCCAAAATGAAGTAAAAAAGGGGTTTTTTCTTTTACATTTAATTATTGTTTATATATCGACAAAAATGAGGGCACACCTCTAATTAAAGGTACTGTAATTTATACTTAGAATCTATTATTTGAATACTCAGTAGTTGACATGCTATACATGACCGTTAATCGACGAAAATAATGACCGAAAATAAAAAAACGCCACTGCTTTTTATTACGTCCATAATAATTGTAATTGAATTTTAATCCACATCTCTTAATCATTTGGTATGATTTTGACATAATTTTTTTTTTCAAAAAACGAGTTTGTAAATAAAGGCTATTATATAGTACGTAAACAAATTATAAATATTTATCGCATTTCCTTTTTTACTAATCAAAAAAATTTCACTACTTTCCCACTTCCCTTCATCCATTCATCCCTCTATATTGATTTCGTTGCAGATGGCGCACAACACGACCGTCCAGTTGGGTGGCACCGCATTTCTGGTTTGCAAAGTATCCGGCGTGGATAGAGTGGGTGTAAATTGGGTTTGTCTAAGAAAAAATGTTTGATGTTTATTCCCTTTTTATTTCATTGTAAATACAATAATTAATTAACAATTTTGATTTCAAATAATAATAAATAATTTTGCGCATGTTTTCACTTTTTTGTGCTATATATATATATTTTTTTTTTTATTTATTCAATGTTCTTTTTTTGTTTTGAGGACTGCTTAGCTTTTTTGTTGTTTTTAGAATAAACATTTTTTAACGAAATTATTTGAAATCAACACGCTTGCATGACCTTCGTCCTATTAACAATAAACGCTGTTAGCTATAATATTTGCAAGCTAATTAATTTAATTTGCATTTAATTTGTTTTCATTACTCACAAAAAAACGCAGTTAATTTTTTTGAATTATTCATAGTTAAAAAACTAATATTTTTTATTCATATGGTATTGACAGTAAGCGAATTTCTATGGGTTAAACAAAAAAGTGTGATTTTAAGTAGGTCAAGTGTATATTAAATTTATTAATTAAAGTTCTTCTGCTGCCCAACATGTGGATTAAATAAAAATTAGACAATTTCCATAGCAACACCCACTTTTATGGGAAATTTTATATCTTACAAACTGTCTCTGAAATGTAAAATATATTTGTTTCCTGGAGTTTTACCTCATCCGCATAATACAGTTTGAAATAGGTTAAGTGGGACTACAACAAAAAATTTAACAATATTTTAAATAAAGAGTGCTCTGATATGTTTCAATGGTCTTCTAAAAATTGTTGAAATCGGACGAAACTGCCATGTATATGCATTACATGCTTTTTTATATCTATGCGGTATCAGTTCTTAGTATCTAAAGTTGCTCAATGAAGTTTGCTGCTTTGTTTACTTAGTTAGAAAATAAATGGTGATATTCGTACCGATGAATTTGTTTAAAAGGTCAGATTCGAATTAATTTTATATATCTATATTTATAGCATATATAATGCCCATCAAGAAGTATAAAAGTTAACGATATTGTCTCTTTTTACTTTTATTTTTTCAAATTTTAAATTAATTCCCGTTTTTATATTTTTGTACAGTCAATTGATTTTATATGACAAAGGCTTACCTATCTTGTGGTTCAATAAAATATATTTCAATTCTGAAGCTTTAAAGAATTCCTTGGTTGACTGAGAGTCAAATGAAAATGGCTATTTTAATTCCTCTTCTCGTTGTTGTCATATTGATTTATGGACGTCTATGCCTTAACCTTTCCTAGTTTGCAGTATAAACTAAATAAAAATTTCAGAAGAGCTAAAAAATGATTTTGGAAACAACAGAGTTGCTTCAAAATTTAAGTCGATCTTATTAAAAATGTTCAAAATATTACTGATTAAGGTTTAATATAGAACTTCATTCCCTCTCGTTTACTTCGAGACCGAATATTAATTTATGGAACCTACAAATATCCACAAGATGCTCTTGATTAACGAAAATCTCTAACAGCTGAAATGACAGAGAGGACTTTATAGCTATGTATAATTTTATATTTAGCTATTATTTGATTAATTACAAAAATCGAAAGCCTTATAAAGGAGTATATCCAAGCAAGTGTATATCCCCGGCAAGGTCCAGTTTTCAATCATATATTTCAAATTAAGCACACACTAAAAATAAAATTGAACTCAAGCCAGGAACTTACTTTTCTCCTTCTACCAGATTCTTTCTTTTCTTGACTCCATTTAATTTCATTTCATTCCACTGGAAAACCGAACGTCAGTTTCCCATATATTTGCAATTAACTGTCTCTCCCACACACATATACAAAATTCACAGTTTACTTTGAACATCCCTGTCTCTGCCCCACTGCTTCTTGCACTGACGCATACATTCTAGTAAGTGTGTGTGAATGTGTGTTATAAGTTGTTCATTCAAATAATTTCGCTTTTGCTTGAACAAATTGATGAAAAGCGCTTTTCCGAGAAAGCCAACAAGCAAGTAAATGAGCATGGGTGTCAAGCAAGAGACTAATTAGCTTCGTGTCGCCTTTTCGCGCGGTTGCTTGCGTCGTCTTCTTAAATATATGTATAGGTATATGTGTGTGTGTAAACTTTTTGTGCCGCGAAGGCAGCTAAAGCAGCAACTATTAGCAAGGACATCGCCTTAATAAACTTTAATGCGATGAATTGCTGTTTTTGTTCTGTTGCTTGGAGAAAGGAAATGGAACGCGCTTAATTATCTGGGCGTCAGCAATCGTCCTAGTGGTTTCAATTATAAACGCGCTGTTGCATTATATACAAAAATATAGTATCATGTTTATATAAATATAGGCATCTCTATCTCTACAACAAGTATTGTATATACTAAACATACGAGTAACCACTAAAACAACGTCTCTCCTCCTTATGTATTCTATATAACTTTCTGAATATTGTTCGGCCTAAATTCCTTATCCTGAGCTTATATACATACATATACTGATGCACTTCGATCACAGTTTTGAAAAGACGTTCTCGCAAGGATCGATATAAATTCCTTTTGAAAATCTTTACACCCTGACCAGGGTATATTCAATTTACCATTGATTGCCGGTTTATAACACCCAGAAAGAAACGTCGAAGACCCTATAAAATATATATATTAATAATCAGCATGATAAGCTAAGTCGATTAACTGAACGATCGGAAAAAGTGGTTGCATAAAAAGCTTTTTCATTTGAGGAGATATCTGCAGGAAATTTGACATGGGTTTTTGACGAAGGCAATGGTGCAGTCTCCGAAGAAAGTCACTATATCATATAGCTGTTATACAAGCTGAATGATCAAAATAAAGTACTTTTAAAGAATATTTTGTATTTGCGAAGGGTATTACTGGTGCAACCGAAGTAACTATTGACCTCCTAGAGAATACCAAATTTTTTCCACTGAGTGAAAACAAACCTAACCTAATTGAACTTCTTCGAATTACTACTCTAACTATTATCTATATATATATATCTATAAGTATAATGTGTTACATGTTAAGACGGTCTTATAAGAAGATTTCACACAGTAAATTACTATCTTGAACAATTACTAATTTTAGAATACATTTCAGGACACGACCACAACCCGAATAGTTTATTTTAGAAACCTTACTAATGAGATCCGAGATGATGTTGTTCATCTCGAGTTTATTTACCTTTTAAATTTCACACCAAGATTATGAAAACATAATCGAGTTCACAATTAACCTCAAAATTTTGTCCATAAACATAATTACTAAACCACGCTAATTTAGCTCTCAATTCGAAAGTCTTTAAATTTTACATACACAATATACCTGAAAATATCTGATGGACCATCAGAAATTGGTTGAGATCGCACTTCTCTCGCACACTCAGCGGAAAACTCTTACAAGTATAGCATACAATAACAATCGCTATAATGTAATGAGCGCATCAGCGAGAGGCAACATTGCACGATGATTCATCATACTCGTAATTAAAAGTACTTTTTTGTATCTGCCATGAGAAATTGCAAAAGTGGAAGAAAAGAAAATGCGAATACAAGCATTGTTTAAGGCAAATGAAATGAAAGTACATTACATGGATGTATGTATTTATAAAGAAGATAACGGTACTTGTGAACATATTGTATTTGCAAGCGCGCCTGCAACGCAACTCGAAGTATTTTAAGCTGCTAGGGAGATATAAAGTAAATTAAAGGGGAAGAAGAATAATTCTCTCATTTGTAATTTGTCATTAAACAGTTAAGTTTAAACGAGTAAGGCAGATAAGTTGGAGCAATTAAGAATTTAACTGCTTTTGGAATGGATAACATAAAAATTACCATAAATCGGGAAGTTTAATGGAACTATCAACTATGCATATTGAATTATAGTAAAATGTGAAAATTTTTCTCGTCGAGTGTGGTTGGTAGGGAGTGAAAGTTTGAACTTGGAATTATCTAGCAATATTTAAGCAAAAAACAAAGCTTAGAGACGTTTTTTATTTAAAATGTTGTGCGATAACAAAAATAAATAGAATAGGATCAAATGTCATAATCTTCGATTATTGCATGATAAATGACTTTCGGACACTGACAAAATGGATTTCAAAACTTAATCACTAAGTCATCCCTCAGCATGGCGGGGGGATCACACTTAGACTGTTATGTGCAGTCCTTTGTGAAGCCGAACGAAAGACTCCTGTAGTTGAATATCCGCTATCGGTAAAACGCCCGGAACATGTCACACATCTGCTTAGGTATTTTATTTCTATTGTATTTTCGCTTTTTCACCTGGATGCCTAAAAGTATGAGATCCCAGTCATTTTTGCCTTGATCTGGCAAAAGCGGGACAATCGAGGAGGAAGTGGTGAGATGATTCTATCACATCTTCTTCCAGACGGCAGATGCAGCTGGCATACGGTAAGATGTTCAATCTTATCGCATGAATCCCGAACGGACAGTGCCCAGTTAGTACTCCTACAACCATTGAAAGATGGACCTTGATGATAACGAAGAGCTCCCTAGAACTATTCCGATTTAACCTGGGTCAGACAGATCTTGCGTCTGCACAAATGCTGCTAGTTGACCAACGCTTACATTGATTGATCTGTGGCTCATCGGTCCAGTAGCAGACCACAAGAAGCCAACGGAACCTACCCGTTCCCACTCCGCAGTTATTGACACCGAAGTACTTATACCGATATGCTCAACAGATTGACAATATTCTGCAATATCGCTATGACCAGGCAGCCAAACCAAGCTAATTATAAAATAATTAGATGCTAGAGATATGGAGTGTAGACACAGTCAACGAACTTAAGGCTAAAATCGCTGCCCCACTATCAAGAGCCCACCTTAATAGCAGCTCCGGTTAGGAGGCCTAAAAATGCCAATTTAGTGGAATTTCAAGGAAGACAATGACCGTTCCAGCAATGATACTTCTTCAAACTTTTGAAATGTCCCAAAAGGAACTTAAGGAGCGAATTGCAGCTTGATTCTGGTAACAAAAGACATACAAATACAAATATAGATAATGTAGGTCAGCCGCATTGAAAGCTTGGTATGACAACTGAAAACAGAATTTCAAAATATTATCGTATAGATCGCAGATGCGAAGTTATATTAATAAGCAAAGGCTAAACCAATAAAGATTTATTACAAAGTGTGTGTGCATGCACAAAAAAATACACAAAAAAATACAAATTAAATAAAAATAAAGAGTGAGTGAGTATGTGATAAATTTTTTTGTGATAACATGACATTTAAATTTTCAAAGCTGTAAATATGGGAGAAGAAAATGGAATTATTAACTTTTGCATATAAAAAGTTCTCTAAATGCAGTTTTTGATCTATTTAAATAAAAAACCAATAGAAATTTCAAATAAAGTTCGGATATTAAACGCTTACTTAAAATGATTTGCACGTCGATCGGTAAACATATGATAACTCAGTAATGCAACAGTAGATTTCCCATATCATTGTGCTTGCTAATTGTGCAAGTCAACTTGAAAAACAACCAATCATTTTCAATATTTATCTATAAGCGCCAAATTCTGAGGTAACGTTACAAGCCAACTCAATCAACTTAAAAGTATACTTAAGTAATAAAAAACTTCAACAGTAAATATTTTTTCATCTGTAAAACGGATACTTTCATAGCCATTGACCGCGTGCCACTGAAGAAGCCACTTGCATCTACTGAGCTTATGGCTGAATTGGTTCGAACCACGCGAGTACGACCATCACTATTATGAACCGTAGAGATTTGAAAAAAAACACAATCAATATTGAGGTAAAAAAAGATTCTCGAAATATAAAATTTTTTGAGATTTTCATAAATTTCACTTACGTTTTTCCACACTTATGTACAGCAATAACCGCAATACGATTTTTTTTAGCTCCCAACCCCATTTGTAATAAGCGAAAGCAAACATTAAACTGATTATTATATATGCGAATTTTTCCTCGCTGAATGCATTGTATACTTTGTAACAGAATTTATGGCAACACTTAATATTATATGTGTGCTTGCGATATATTCAATATCATTGCATTAATCCTTGAATGCACGCCCGTAGGTTTCATTTTCCCAAGTGTTCTACAATGTGCATTAAAATTGAATGTTACGTATACACCATGATTCATTAGATAATATATGGAAAATTTATAGCGACAAGCTTCGCTATCTGTTGCGGCTTAATGACTCTCTAACTAATCGTTTGCTACTCGTGCACGATATGTTAAGCCAAATCCACACAAAGCCATTACCTGTTTCACATAACGGCATTTACGATATACGATGATCCCTATAACAAACAATGTATTTGCCACTAAAAATTCACATCAAAATGCACTTAAACCACAGCGGATAATCAACCATGTTGTGACGCCAAAATCAACTCCCCGTTCTCAGCGCAATTTATTTAAAATGGTTTAAAGGCAAAAATTGGATTTTGTGCATTTAAAAAGCATGTCAACACAGTAATTACACTTAAATTCATACCTCAACGCCGATAATATTATTGCCGGTTGGTGGCCAGGAAGGAGTGAATAAAAAATGTGGTGGAACATGTATTTTGACACCAGCACCGCTGTGACGTTGTAAAACATTACAACTTTAGCGTGTCGCCTAATTGCCACTTACAGAATTTATGACCGCTTTGGCACAAAAGTCATGTTGTAATCGGATTTTAATTAAAAGTTTATAAGGTCACTGTTGTTTGCACATGATTTTTATTTGGCAGCTTGGTAACAAATTGTTTATTGGTTTTTAATATATGCTGCAAAAATATGTTAATCCAGTTAAAATCAGATTTCACACAATTTCGCAGTATGTGATAGGAATGGCTTCTTACCCACACCAAATTTGGTTGCAATTTGTCGGTTATTTCTGAAGATATATGATTTCAAGTTGGTGGTGCCACGCCCATTGTTAAATTTTCACACGTCCTCCTATAAAGCTCTTCCCTACGATCTTGTTTCTGAAATTTAATGCTTGTGAGTTATCGCACTTTTAGTAGTTTTGAACATAACACTGAAGTGGGCGTGGTTATTATCTGATTTTACTTGTTTTCACAGCGTTTGAAAAAGTGCTAAAAAGACTACCTCTTAGCAAGTTTGGTTGAATTAGCTTAAACGGTTTGCAAGATATATACATTTAACCATTTAAGGGGCCGAGCTACGTCCACTTTTAAAAAAATTTCAGCAAGCAAGTGTCCCGTATCACCGCGATCACCTGTACCAAATATTATTTAATATTTTATCTTAATCTAAGTCTCTAACGTATCAGTGTGAACATATGTATATTAAGTACTCCAACGACCTCAAATACACCCTGCTAATTTAATTATTTTTACGACACTGCTGTTAGAAGTAAAAGTGAAAATAAATTTCTTCATGCATTATATTACGTTAAAGCATACGACCCTCATAAAATAAATAATGTTGAAGAATTTTAAAGCATAATTACGACATGTCATGTTCACAACTTGAAATGCAAATCACGTTTAACGTATAAACTCCTTTAGTAGGCCTATTCTTTTGATTCTTTTAGATAGCTTCATAAATATTGAATACTAAAAAATCGAAAAATTAAATTGCATTTCCTGCATTGCTCGATGTTTCCGCTGTGCATTAATAATTTCATTGATAATTCTCAAAATTTAATCCGCTATAAATATCTGCGGTGGCATAATAAATTGCGCTTTATTGCTTTACGCACTGATGCATACTAAATTAATGGATTCAAAATTGAAAACAATAAAAACAAAAATTTTGTAGCTGCAAAAGGCATATTTTCTTCTAAAATTAAATCATTAAACTTACTTTACAGTGCAAGAAAATTATTTGAAAGTTTTTACTAGAAATTTTCCATTAGGTGTGAAGTAATTATGAGACATAAACATGTGTCTACATACAATACTATGTGATGCTATTAGGTTAGTTAATTAAGCCGGCTACATTTAAGTATACAATTTTTGGCTAACAATATCTGATCTTTTTACATCAAATTCATGGAAGAGTTTATTAAATGGCCATGCTAAGGGCCTAAGAAACCTTTTTAGAATCAAACAGAAGCCCGTTGCTTTTATACGGGTTTTATGCACGTAGACGCATGTTAGCATTGTCCAAGGAGATACTGTTTTCAAGATCAAGTCAACCCAGTAAACTGTTTTCCTCTTTTTTGCGAGGATTAGTAGGTTTTAGCTAGACTCCAAACAGTATCTATCAATGAGAGTGTGCAAGTTAAATGTGATATCGACTGTGAAATAACTAATTTAGCAATCTTCCAGGCTTTCGATAAGGTTCTTGTTGTATGAATAATCTCAAATAAGGCTTCAATCTCGGCGATTTCTTTTCAGCGACCATTTTCTTGAGGTCTAAATACATGAAAAAAGCGATGGAAACGGTTCAGAGATTTTGGTGAATACATAATAAATTCGAAGAACAATTCATACAGCTCAGGGAAGAAAATCCCTAATATTTTAAAGGACCAACTCTTTTGTATGTAATACTTTTTAAAATTATAAATTTAAAATAAAAATAAATAAGTACTTGTAAAAATAAAATATTAAAATATTTTAAAATAATACAATTTTTCATAGAACTGCAAGCACAATTTTCAATGAGAAGTAAAAAGTTTAATGTTTTCTATTCCAAAAATCGATAATAGTCTACAACAGTGGAGACTGATGACCATACTATGATTTTTTACTGAGCTGTGAGATTTTAAAGAAGGCCCTGTAAAAAATCGTTCACATCGGAATAGGAATGACGTGGAACCCCGTTGTCATCTTGCGTACCACAAATTTGTAATCGCCTCAAAGCACTTAGATATATGATGGTTTAAAGTAAAGGGTTCTTATGGAATAGCACATCGGACAAATGACCTCCACGGCTTTCCATACACACACACACTCGTTTGTCGAAATTTTCCATGACTATTCTGCCTGCCAATTATGCCTCCAGCCCAAAATCCACACCAAACAGCATTTGTTTTTTGATAATCACATTGAGTTCTCAGAACCCCAAAGCGGCAAGTTTTGTCGATTAATAAACCTATCAATGTGAAAATGATTAGGATTAATTTTACTCGAAAAATCAGCATCCATTTGTTGATGCTCAATAATCCATTCAACAAACTCTCTTTGCTGTGCATGAAAAGCTTTTATTATTTTTCAAATATTGTTCAATAATGAAGTCACGTTGTTCTATCCTGTAACGCGGCTTTTTTGCTAAGCCTAAACTGTCAGCTCGATTTGTTTTTTAGGGTTTTCAACACTTTACTACATAAATGGCGGCAAATTTAAATTTTGCGTTTGATTTGGGAGATCCTTTTTTCCATTAATTTTCCATTGGAGGCAAACCATTGGCAGATTGCTTTTTCTGATTTAATTATACTTCTAGCTGCTATTAAAAATGTACCTGTGAAGGGTATTACAGCTTCGATGCAGTCAAAGTAAACGTTTTTGTTGTTGAAGCAAATATTACAAAAAGAGTTTTGAGACTAATTAATGATTGCTTTTTAGTTTTACAAATTTGGTTTTTTATTCAAATCATTTCCATTTCTCCAAATCTGCTCTATTTTTCAGCATTTTCTATGAACTCTGAAAGAGCATGAAATAATATTATATAAACTGCTAGAAGTATATAAATGTGCTGCTAAGAATTTTTCAGAGTGTCTTTATTATCATATTTTGTCGCTTTCTGGTGGTACAATAGTGGGCCCTATTTCACTCTTGATGACCAAGTAATGCCTCTAGTTTTTTGCAAGTTGTAGTTAACTGTGAACTAAAATATTTCATATAAAGTCACACATTGCTTAAGTTTCGAAGACTTATCGATGTTGTCATATATTTTACTTATTTTTTCTTTATTTGATTGTATCTGTGCTTTTATTTTCGAATATTTGAAAAATTTACTTTTTCAAGAAATTTGGCTGTAATTTTCATTGTATTTTTCTACTCAGCAAAGTTAACAGCATCTTTACCTCCTATATATTAAGGCAGACTTTTTTTGCATGAAAGTTATATTTTTTTTCTAAAACCTCAGTTACCTGCATGAGTAATTATATGTATGTATGCTATTTCATAGCCCTTTTAATTTGATTTTCATCTGCGCTTCTTTTTTCTTAATTATTTGCTGGCATCACGCTCTTCTTATACCGAAAATAAAATACTTATTTCATTCAATTATTGGCATTCCTATGTAGAATCAAATTTCTTGGATACGTCGACGCGACTGGCACATCCTTTCATCTGGCGCTCAACTCTACACCAACGACGAACGCTTCGCGATACTGCACGCGCCCGGCTCCAACATGTGGACGTTGCAGATAAAGTTCGTGCAGCGGCGAGATCACGGCATGTACGAGTGTCAGGTGAGTGAATGCAATACACATACAAAACATAGTATATGTATATCTGTAGCTATATATGAGCCAAACGTGTGTGACAGCCTCAGTGATTTTGCCCCAAACTGCTGACACAGCAGTTTTGAGCTGAAAAAACAAGCGAACCACTGCATTTACATATGCTCCCTTGCACACATTATTATTTACATGCATGTGTAAGTGCCATTATTGCGGTGTCGCTTGTTGTGAGCAACTCATTGGCCTTTGCTGTTCTTGTTGTTGTTGTCACACTGTTGTATGTTGCACTTCAACTGTTCGCCAACTAAAATGTGTCACTTACCTCAGCTGGTCATATTTTATTCATATTTTTATCTGCGGCTCAAACGTAGCTACATCTGCTGGCCATGCAACAACAACAGTCAACAACAGAAAATACCCAAGCACTAATATTTATTCATATGCCAGCAATATGGGTAGCAATTTCGAACCGGTGCTCTGGCATGTGAGCGTCGAGTTTAATTTTAAAATTTGTTTTTGTAGGTTTTTTCTTGTAGCAGGCCACACGTGCAATATGTGGCGAGAGAGACGACAGCATGTTGTGCTGGATAACCAAAAAATGGAAAGTAATTAAAATACATACAAATAAATAAATTCAGTTGTCATAGTGAGGTGTCTAACTGAAATCACAAAATGTCACAACAAATTTATTATTCAAAAATTCTGATAGAAAAAAACCACTAGTGTGAGTAAATGAAAAATATGTAAAACTCCGGTGGTTCGGTCGTTTTTAGTCACAGCTTTTATAAAAAACCGGGCGAAATAGAAAGAATGTCAGTTGACGAAATATGATTTCATTTGACAGAAGTAAGTGAATATGCACATAAGTACATACATATGTTTTGTAATCACTGCTGAACTAAAATAGGTTAGTCTAAATGATTTCGCATCTCAGCATTTCTGTCATTCAGATTGTGTTTGGTGTTATAGACTGATAGCCTGATAACAATGACAGCTCCTAAAATAATAACGCTTAGTAAATAAAATGGTTACTCTTAATGTATATAAGGTTATTAATAGCTATTGTAAGCAAGATTTAAATTAGCACCTTAACATATATTAAGTTAGGTTACGTAATAGGGCTAAGTTTACGCCAAATATAACTAAGGATCCTATTTTGACAGCTGTAAACGCTGGTCTTTTACGACTCATAGATATGGATCATTATCGAATTTCTTAATCCAAATAATACTATTCCCAGCCAACTTGTCTTCTTTCATAGACCTCGATGTCTACATATTTATAAAGGGCACTGGTCAACCTTGATACCAAACCTTTGTTTGGCGAAGCACCAGCTAAGGACTAAATGTTATCGATTTCAATATGGAAATAAAACGTTTTTTGTAGCACTATGCAACAGTGAGCTTTCGGCTCTCTTTGACTTCACACTTATTTACAGACGATATATATACGTTGGTCGTTACCTTACCCTAGCGTAATTCTAATACCTTTATTTATCCTTTTTTTACGCTTGATCAGAAATGGTAACACTAAAGACACTTTACGCTATATAACTAACTTTACGCTATTAATCTAAGTTTATTACGTTAAGTCTGATTTTAAATACCTTCATAACTGCTCTGGTACAAAGTGCAATCGAATGACTCACATGGCGTATGAGCAACATTTCTGTTAGAATTATTATTATTATTATTTAAAAACATACTATTGTATGTTATAATGTACTATTCGCATACAAGTTGCAAACTTACTGCTCAATATCAAAGTCAAACATGTTGAGTACATATATGTAAAAGAAGTGTGCACATATTTGCACTTATATGAGAAAACTAGACATGCATATGTAATGCAATTTCATTGGAAATAGTAAAATATTTTCACAAACTACAAACTCCCAGGAAGCAGCATAAGTCAACTCAAGCACTCAAGCCCTGCGAATGTCAAGAAAGACAACATATGCTTACTTGGTTGCTCACTTCATACAACCATATACATTAGGGTTTTCGTTATTTCCCTAGATGATTGTTTTTTTAGCAAACGTTCCCTGAACTAAGATCTAACTTAAACGCTCTCCTAATTCTCAATATACCATAAACCGTGCCTAAATCATATTTCTTTTCCTAAGTATGAAAAGACTATATTCTCATTCAAAATTTTCCGCTCTACAAAAAAGTTATATGTAGTTTAAATTATACATCAAATGGCATGAGTATCCATACAATTGGTTTAAGAATTCTGTGTTGCTCATACGGCATGGTGTACTATATTAATTCTTTTTATACCCTGAGCAGAATATATTACGTTTGCTACGAAGTTTGTAGTACTTAAAAGGAAACGTCACAGACCTTACAAAGTATATATATCCGTCTGTCCGTCTGTATATATGCAAACTAGGCCCTCAGTCTTTTAGATATTTTGAAAATGTTCTTTTCTCCCCAAAGCAGTGCTCATTTGTCGGAAGTGCCGATATAGAATCTCTATAGCAAGTCACACAAACTGACCGATAAAAGTCAAGATGAAGATATTTTTTTACTCCTTTATGCTATAAAAACTGAACCGAAGTTAACGTTTTCTCTCGTTTATGCATAACTTTTACAGGAATATTTTTATGAAAAACCACATTAAGACCTTTTTTGTAGAGATGAAAATTTTGAATTAGAATATCACTTCTTCAAAGTTGCAGATTTATTTATAGCAAGAGAGCAAAAAATCGAATAAAAATCATTTTAGAAAAGTAAAGTGATTTAGACACGGTTTAAAATTAAAATAAGGAGTTTTTTTCCATTGAATCCTTCAACTCGTAAAATAATGGACAGCCTAATACGAGTATACTGGTATGTACATAAGTACGAACATATGTATGTGTTTATTAAAAACTTAGTTGATTTGTTGAGACAACGAAGTTTGCACAAGCCCATACACTTCAACAAATTTATAAATTTGTTATTGCAAAAGTAAAGTAAATTCATAAGAATTGTACTTAGACTTAGCGTTACTGCTAAATTATTATATTTTGTACACAATGTGCATTTTCCAAAATACAAAAATATTTGGATGTTCAATTTTTATATATAAACAATATTATTTTAAACAATATTTATTAACTTCAAAGAAATATAACTTTATAGGGCCAGTTAAAGCCAAATAGAATTTCCTAGAATGGAACTGATATTTTATAACAATGAAAACGTAGAAAACTTCTAATAGAGTTTAACAAATATGTATATATTTAAGAGTGCGTCATTTATAATTTTGGTATTAAATATTGTATTAATAATACTTGAAACGGAGGGAGGTCACCAAAAAAAAATGTACAACGGTCGCTTGAAGCTAATAAGAGGAAGCCAAGTATTTACAAGAGTCTAGCTATTTAGTAGTCGATAGAACCACTTTGGGGCGAATTTTGAAGAATTATTTGAATTAACTTCCACATAGAGTAACATAAACACAAATAATACTTTGCTTAAACTAGCTCACTCAAACAGCTGTGCCGGAATTGTCACTAAGAATTGACAAAAGAAAAAATTGAAGCGATTACAAAAGCGACGGTTTTGCTATTATCAGAAAAACAATACAAATAAATTGCCTCAACCCCAAATTAATTAAAAGTTTCTGAAACAGTAAATACGATAGCTATCTATCCAAGTTTTATCAGGAGAGTTTCGGAAGTAATATCTGTCAGACTGTATATTCACAGTTATCTTACGTTCATGACACAACAGTTTTTATGAAATCTGTTTCTTTCTCCACATTGTATATCTATAATAGCTACGTATATACAATGTGAATGTTGTATCTTACTTTGGAACTATATTTGATGCAAATTTTTTTTCTTTTATAACAAAAGAAATTGAAACTATAATTTTTTCTGGATTAGATAGCTAATCTACGTAAAATAATTACCTTTTTATATATAGCAACCCTTTATATGAAAAATAGCAATTCTGCAGTGAAACAAACATATAGTTATTTTATAATTAAAAAAGGGATAAAAAGATTTTTATCTTGATTTTGACCGGTCAGTTTGAATGGCTGCTATGTGATATAGTGGTCCGCTCTTATATATATATATATCTTATAAAAAAGTTAACAATACAAGGACTTGAATGCGATCGGTCAGTTTATAAGACAGCATTCTGCTATAATTGTCTGATCTGCACAATTTTTTCAAAGATTGTAGCGATGTTAAGAATATCAATCAATGCCAAATTACGTTAATATACTTTCCACACAAGGACTTGAGTAGGATCGATCAGTTTATAAGGCAGCTATATGCTATAGTAATCCGATATCCGAATGAGCAGACACTTAAAGAGAAAAGGACGTGTGTGAAATTTCAGGTCGATATCTCAAAAACTGAGTTAGTAATTCGTGTATATATAAACTGACGAATAGACGGAATAGCTAAATAAACTCAGCTCGTCACCTTGATCATTTATATAAACATTTTATAGGGTATCCGACGTTTCCTTCTAGGTGTGGCAACTTAATATACCCTGTTCAGGGTATAAAGATAATATGTCCATATTATTGTGAGTTAGGTGAAGAAAACTATTACAATGTGGTTAGGTTAGGTAAGGCTAAATGGTCGATCCTAAAAAGTAGATCTAACTTGGACAGCTTATTACGCCAGTCCGTTGTGGTACCTAGAACTCCTTTAAAAATGTATCATTAACTCCCATATATCGACAAATTGCTTTGAGGCAATCGCAAATTTGCTGAGGCGGCCAAAGTCAGCTACAACCAATCATTTTCTTAAGCTTTCGAGAAAAACGGCTTATTTTAAAGCTCGCTCTTAATATTATTCATAAAATAATTAGATTCAAAGCATTTTTAAATATTTAGCACTCAAAAACAGTAATTAAAAATTCGCTTTACAATGATCTTTAAAAATTCTTTTCCACCAAAAACGCCTAAAATCGTAAATAACGCAAAATGAGACCATATCCACACTTTTATATAAATTGACAGTTTTATAACAGAAATTTCATTTGCGCATCTACTTCCTTGCAGGTATCAACGCCGACAGGCATCATTTCGCATTTTGTGAATCTGCAAGTGGTCGTACCCGAGGCATTTATACTGGGCTCCGGTGAGCTGCACGTCGACATGGGATCCACAATAAATCTCGTCTGCATAATTGAAAAGGTAAGCACCGAAACACACCCATACATACACATATACACTCGAACACTTGCACGCGCAAAAAAATCAAAGCAAGAGAAAATAAAAATATGCCAAGGCCAAAGTACATGCAACAACAAACACAAATACGAATGTTTACCTACACATATAGACCTAGTGCTGCTTGCCAATACACGAAAGTGTATTTACTTTAACATTGGACGTCAACAACTTTTGCCAAGATTTATGTTGGCCACCAAATTTACGTTTACTTGCCACAGAAATTCAAATTTGTTGGGTTAATGAAAATTTATATGACGCGCTGCAAGCGCATATAGACACACACACATACAAATGTATATTTATATGAGGCAAGTGAGCAACGGAGCGAAGTGAGCAGCCGAGCGAAGTGCAAGTGCAGCACAGCAGCTGCAACAATTTCAAGTGCCATTAAATTTAATATAACTGAACGAGTAGTAAAATACTAACAAACGCAATCACGCGCGCATACATACATATTTCATGTGGCTACATATATACGTGCGAGTATATGTATGTTTGAACGTACGTTAACTTGCCGCAGCACTCACTTAGCGTAAGTCGTGCAATATCCTTTGTAGCTTCTAGCCACTCGGCGGTGATTACTATTACTTACATAAATATTCATGTACTTTTTATAGAGACCCTGTAAGAAATAGCAGAGCTATTGACAAAGATTTCTAAAATGTTACAGACACTGAGAGATTGTCACTCGTTTGTGGTAAATTTAACCATTTATCATGTTTTAGGCAAGAAGAACTTATTGGAAATTAGAACAAGTCTTCTTCGCGTTATATCTTTATACTAAAGATAGGTTTCAGAAGTAATTTCAATAAAGGTTGACGCCAGCCTAAACAATTATCGCCCTAAAAAGCTAAAAAAATTATCAAATACGCTCATCCGAAACTCTTTGCGAATCAACTGAATTTTTTAAATGAACAAAAATGAATATAACCCCTTAATAGAAGAGCTATCAAAGACATGCCTTTTTTATAGACTTTAAATTGGCCCAAATCGAAAATTATTTGCGAAATCACCTATTTCTAACCATATCTTTCTTGGAGGACCAGAGGTGAATTGACTGTTTCCATTTTACTGTTTGCCATAGAGCAAGAGAGTCGAGAGAGAAAGAGAGATATTCTCGACTGAAACTGAAGTACAATAACATACGAAAATTTCTTTCAATGGTTTTTTGGTTAGGTATATGTTACACAAATATTTATCTTGTAAAGCTAATGAGTAAAGTATTGCAATTGATATGTAAAAAGTAGTAAATAGGAAGAACTACGATTATAGTGCTTAATAGATAACAACTGTCCCACAGCATAGCCAGTGAAATTTCCTGCAGGGATTGTCTGTATATAGCATATGCTTGTATGTGTTCGTGAGTGGGTGCCGATTTCGCATAGTTAAAGTGAATTTTCCCGCAGTTCATGCAGCCAAGTGTCCTCACAGCAGCAGAACACATGCATACTTACATGCATATACGTATTTACAACACGAACACATATGTAGCGTACATAAGCGGCAAAACGGTTGCAATAAAAATACTGAACACACGGAGGCAGCCTTTCAATGTCTTTTACGCCACGTTTGCTGCTGATTTTATTGCCGCTGCGATGGCGATTACACCAAGTAATCCAAGCCAGAAACGCGTTTGCTTATGTACGCCGTGGCGAACGCAGCTGAAATTATTGAAATTACGAGTACACAATATTTTGTTGCAAGCGTTTTGGCTTTAAGCTGTTGCGTCTCTTCGAAAGCCGACACACACACACCAGCATACGTATGCGCTTGTATTCCTCGTGCACTTATCTCCTTGCATACACTAAATTTTCGGCGGTTTGTTGCCGTTATATTCACACGAGTGCTCTTGCACAAACAGCTCTCAAGTTGCTTGGCTAAAGTGTGGCAAATTTCGTGGTTAAAGTTTGAAATTAATTTTCGTAAAACACTCGGAAATGTTCTCTAATCGAAAAGGATATGAAATGTTTCGTGGGATCGACTACACAGAAAATCGTTTGAAGTGCAGTTCGTATATTTTTACTCTTTAACAATTTCGACTCTGATTGAAATTATTTAGTTTGTACCTTCTGAACAGTTAATCGTAAATAATTTAATTAAAACTATTTCTTAGTCAAAGACAAATATTATATGCAAATAAAGGAGAGAAAAGTTCGAGTATAACCGAACATTTTATACTCTTGCAACTTGCTAAAGCAAAGCCGGGGAAATACCTTCAGTTATGAGTAAAACTTTAAGAGGATGCAAGGGGTGATTTTATATATTTTTGGATGTCAAATAGTTAGGAAGATGGAAAATATTTATACTGAGGGCTTAGATAAGTATTGACGATTTTACCCATTTTATGCGCAACGGCATGCACGAGAATAGCAGCGGGTTAGTATAGCTCGACTTTGCACTCTTCTAACAGTCTTTCAACGTAATCAGTGAAACGGCTTCGATGGCAATGTGAAATTAGTGCTATGGACACTTTGATTGTTAATTTGTACCATGGTGCGCTACTATTAGATTTCAACAGTTAATCATAGCTCGCATTTGTCCGTAACGCATTTCCAGTTTCCATGGATTTACGATACAGTACATTTCGTCGATCGCTCTCACGACAATCACTCAAATAGTCAGATTTAATGATCAACTTAGTTTTACCATCGTCCAAAATCAATTCGTGGATCATTTTGAAGTATCCGTATATAGTCTATTTTAAATAATATTGTCTTTTGGAAGTTATGTTAGACCTAAAATTTTATGAAATGATAGTTATTTATAATGGCAACAATTGTAATGAATTATTGGAAAAAAGATCTGCTAATAAAACTTTTGTTGCTAGTTCAGTAATATAATAGTTCTGAGTCACAGTATTTTTTTGTCATTCTGAGAACTATGTATGTTGTTGTAATTTTTATTGATTGCTGGCGTGTGGCTCCGGTATATTGGTAAGATGGCCAATAATGGAAAAGAAATACGCGGTAAAGCGTATGGAAAGTATACAAAGAGCTGCCAGTATATGCATTAGTGGAGCTCTTAGAATAAAGCCAAGCCAGGCTCTAAACGTCATTCTACATTTATTGCCAACAGACCTGTTCTGTAAGCAAGTGGCAGCAAAGTCAGCTCTCAGACTGAGGGAATCCTCCCAACTAGTCCCATGAAACAAGGGACATTCTAGGATACACAGTATATTCCCGTTCCTACCCAAAACCACGGATTTTCGCAATCCAATAGAATTGAAGCTAAATTCGGCCCACAATAGTGCATTCCCCACCAGAGAGGAGTGGGAAAGGGACGAGGTGGACAGGAATACAGGAATTAGCATCTACACGGATGGATCCAAACTGGATAATCGAGTGGGAGGTGGTGTCTTTTGCGCAACATTAGACACCAAAATCGCCTTCCGTTTACCAGACCACTGCAGGGTCTTCCAGGCGGAGATCACAGCAATCAATGAAAGCCTTGCGGTATTGACAAAAAGTGTGCTCACAACATGGAGCATATATATATATACGGATAGCCAAGCGGCCTTGAAATCACTCAAGTCTCCAATTAGAGGATCTGACATCATATTTCACGATAAACCTGCAATGGGTTCCAGGACATAGTGATACCACTTAGCAACTAACCCCTGAAAAACAGGGAATTTCTATGCCTCTGGGAACTTGCAACTTAACACTTAATCAGCGAACATGCTGTAAATCTAGCTGGGTCTCGGGGGAGACAAACAACAACTTGCTCTACTTTCAGACGAACGTGGTAGGATTGGAGCGTGAGTCGCACAAACCGATTACTAAAATTCAAAGGCATGACATAAGGACTCTGATGGGAGTAATAACAGGTCACTGTCTAATTGGTATATATGCCAACAGGCTAGGTGTACCTTACAACGACTATTGTAGAAGCTGCCAGGAAGTAGAAGAACTGTAAAACATATTCTATGCGAATGTAAGGCTCTATACAGGAAAAGAATCGGAACTATCGGTCGAGAATTCCTTTACGACGTATCAGAAGTTGCATATAAAACTAATTGTACTGATGAGCTTCATCAGAAGAGCAGGGTGGTTCAGAGATGAGACGAGAGAGTGAGGGAACATTAGTCCCGGTGGTATCACAATGGGCCTCCTATAGGCCTAGGTGTGTCGTTAGACAGCCACTCTACATACCTACCTACCTAGACGAGTTGAAAACTGTCTGTCTGTCCGTCCGTCTGTCCGTTTGTACAAGCGATAACTTCAGTAAAAATTGAGATATCTTAATGGTTAATCGAAAACCTATAAATTGCCATAACTAAGCACTGAATTAAGATATAAACCAGTTATTTGGTACTGGGGATTGCTGTGGCAAGGGCCACCTGTGAACTAAAAATCCTCTCCCCACATAACGGTTTTGTTAAAAACTACTAAAAGTGCGTTAAATCTATAAATAAATTCGTCAGAGACATTAAAGTTTACACCCAGGACGATACATGAAGGCTTTATAAGAGGCGGGGTCAAAATTAGACGATGGGCGCCCATATTTACCCATATTTAGCTAAAATCACATATCTGCGGATCTACTCGACCAATTTCAACCAAATTTGGTATATAAGATAACCCTCATTATCGCATGTCACACTACAAAATTGCGCAGACTAGAACCGTGCCTACTCCCCATATAGCACCATTTTAAGTCCATATGATTCTTTCACTTTCCTGTACACAAATAAAGCGCTAATGAATATATTCGGATAAAACATTGCACAAATAGTGCCTTTGAGGTATCCTTGTACGATGCAAGAGTGCAAAATGTTAGATTACAGCTGAACTTACCCTTCCTTACTTGTACCAATTATCGTAGAAAGGTTTCTAGTAAATTTTTAAGAAGATTATTCCGCATTTTGTAAATCTACGTTAACATTTTCAATCAAAAGGGCATGGAGTTTAGACAAAGCACAAATTAAACCAATTTTATATCTACAAGTATGCAATTCTTTAGTACAAACAAACGATATTTCTGTAACACACCAAGAACACTAATAACCCCTTCATATTCCTTTATTTACTTTTCATGAAATCCAACTAAATGGAGTACAGGTATATACTTTTGGAGTTAAACCAACTCTCGTCGTTAAATTTCTTTAAAACATCTAAAACTCCGTAGAAGTAAAATACTAATTGTAGTTGGTCTATATGTACATACTATTGAATCTGCCTTTCAAACTTCAAGCTAAGCTATCTTAAAAGCTTACATCAAATATCGAAATACGTCGGCATTGCAACGAATGAAAAATTGACAGCTTATTTTTCCAGAAGATTAATAAAATGCACTAAATGTGAGATAAAGCCACATATCTTTTATTACATAAGACCCGCTTTCAATAGCAGTCGGCAAATGAAGGCGAGCGTCGCAGCGTTCCATCATTGGCACACACATATAAAGGATATGTTCACATATGTGGAATGAGCATGTGTGTGAGTGCGCATATTATTTCATGCTTGTATGATGTGGGAGAATAGCTGGCCAAATAACTGTCTACAAAAATAGAGATAAAACGCCAATGCGGCTCAAAAGATGAAAAGCGGGAAAAACATCGAAAACTGGCAAAAAATAATCAAAACGAAAAACTGAAGAAAAAACTGCAGTTTTTATAAGCGAAATGATTGAGCAGACGGACGGCGGGGAAGGGCGCAGTGCATACATGAAAATTCGCAATGCATCAGCGGTGCTGGACACGTACGCGCACGCATGTATGAGCATACGACAGCGCGCAAACAGACACATACAGACAACGGTTTGCATATAAATATGCGATTGTTTGTGGCTTTTTGTGGGTACGCTTCGTGAGCATACAACATTGTGTTCCTTTTTACTGTGCGGTAATTGAATTTGTGCAACCTGCCACACCCATGCAACCGCAAACGCAAACACACACCCACACGCACGCACATCCATTCACCGGTGCACATGCATATGTGGTTGTATGTGCGTGCGGAGGTATGTAAGCTTGCAACATGCCGCTTGCCAGAATTGCAAGTATTGCTGAGGCATGCAACACGCCATAATGTACGTATAGGAATATGTATAAATGGAATGACTGATATGCTCGCTGGTTGGTTGCTTGCCATGCAGCTCACGCAAACGCAACGCAGCAACCGCCACAATGCGAATACAAAGTGAAAACTCTTAGTCACACAAGGTGTGGTGGCGGGAGTTGAGGTGCTGCATGCTGCATGGGAGTAAAGAGACTGAGCGAATGGCCTGCCAGCCACAAAGCTATACAGCAGAAGCGCTGAAACTCGCTTAACTCCAAATGCGAATTGGTCGAAGGAAAAAAGTTGCACCATCCTTTTAATACTCTTGCAACATGTTGCTACAGAGTAAAATAGTTTTGTTCACCTAGAGGTTGTTTGTATCACCTTAGCTACTAAGATAGATATAGGGTTATACGAGTATATATCAGTGATCAGGATGACGAGACGAGTTTAAATCCTATTGTCTGTCTGTCCGTCCGTCTGTCTGTTCAAGCTGTAACTTGAGAAAAATGTAGATGTCGTAAGTTTGAATTCATTCAGAACAAATTCTTTCAACACCCCTATCGATAGTGTGAAAATGAATGAACACTGACGATAGCCTCGCCCTCTCTCATATAACGGTACTGGTAAAAACTACTTAAAGCGCGATAAATCAATAACTGATAACTGAATACGCCAGAGACATTTAATTTTTACCCCCGAGATGATATGAGAGAACTTTATTGCAGCTGAAATCACATATTTTATAGCTGAAATCACATATCTCGGGATATGCTAGAGCGATTTCATCCACATTCCGATATAATATCCTCCTACATTTTTTTGAGTCAGTGCGAAAATATGCGAAATTGGACTACAACCACGCCTGCTTCTCATATAACACAGTTTCAAATTCCATCTGATTTTTAACTTTCCAGCATGCAAATCAAGTACCATTGAAACTATCGGGACAAAAATACGCACGACCAAAAATTGTTAAAATTTTTGTACCCAGTGACTATAGTTGACCCATATATAACTAATATAAAGATTTTCGAACTTCGAGGTGATTTTCTACCACATAGGTATATCATGCATGCATGTTTTACTAACAATAGTTTATCTTTATGCCTAAAATGGATAAAATCGGGTGAATAATTTCTATAGCCGGCGGATTTTACTCCATATGTTTGGTGATGGTATGTGAGGTACCTGAATGAAACCATAGGAGCATGTTTTTAATCTGTGGCATGTTAATAGCATGTGGTATTGGTAAAAATTTATAAAATCGGGTCGATACTACCGCCAACTCCCATATACTACTTATAATGGGTTTCGTT
Organism: Bactrocera oleae; assembly: GCF_042242935.1. Taxonomy (NCBI): domain Eukaryota; kingdom Metazoa; phylum Arthropoda; class Insecta; order Diptera; family Tephritidae; genus Bactrocera; species Bactrocera oleae. Next base: position 45,044,468 of record NC_091538.1, on the reverse strand, counting down.
ATTCTGACAAGTTGTATAACGAATATGTCGGTCAGTGAGTGTTATTTATACATAAAATTGTTTGATAATATGTTTTCGAGTAAACTTCAGCATTGTCAAAATGAATGTAATCAAGTCGTCCCTTTCTACATTCCCAATATACCCCTTAAAATAATTTCCGACTTTTCACCTGTATTTAAACCGTACATTTTGGTCAAAATGTGTATATCACACAGTGAAATTAAATGGAAAAGTTTTTTTATTGAATTAGCTCTTCGATTAAGTCAATATCACTACATCTGTATATCTCATTTGAAGGTGTTTTTAATATATTTTAAATATAGCATTTAAACTGAGTCTAAGATATTGGCCTTCGATATAATTTAAGAAGATATAAAATTTGATTGTAATTTATTCAAGACGAATAATGGCTGTTTAACTCTATCGCTACATTTTTAAATGTAAAGATTTGCCAGTACATGAAGGAATTTACCGGGCTTTGATTCTTGCAATTTGCAAAAGTATAAACTGTTCGGTTACACCCGAACTTAGCGCTTCCTTTGTTGTTAGGATCTCTATTGTATATGGCCAGTATCCAGTGCAGCGAGGTGCCCACTGTGGGTATGGAAAAAAGTGAAGTTTTTACAAGCATTTCTGTGGCTCTGTCTTATTGTGTGGAGTTCGGTTTGTTTTGCTATTTGCGCACTTTCATGACAAATACAAATTTTCAATTTTGAAATTTCTATGGGAACTTCGGTTTTTGTATATTCTATATGCTTATATACATACAATACATAATATATATAATGGTAGATATGTTAGATAACATAACCCGCATAGAAAAGCGCTATTCGAATAGTTTCGTGTGCTCTTTGTGGCTCTTTTCGCACTATTATTGCTTGTTCGCCCTAACCTGGTCTAAATATATACACTTTTCCAACATGCCAACCTTTATGTGAACAAAATTGTTTGAAAGACATTACTAATCAACAACAAAAAATAATGGGAATTTTAAAATTTAAATTTGGCGGGTTTGAAGATCCAAATGATATATATGCCCCTAAAGCTCGATAAAATGTTCAGCTGAATTAATTACTTACTTTTGCCGTAGCAACTCCGAAGGTTAGATGTGTTTTTTTGAGCTTAATGATTTTTGTTTGTTAAAGTAAATGAATCGAAGAATTTGTTCGCGAATTCTTGGCCAAAAACAATACTGTAATTGCGCCCCAGCCTCCATATTCGTCAGACATGGCTTTGTGTGACTATTTCTAATTTCCAGTAACAAAGATGACCTTGAAAGACTTTGGTTTTACAAAATCGATGAAATCGCTGAAAAAACCAAAGGCTGTTCTATAAATCGAGTTTGATAAGTATTTTGACGAATGGGGACTATTTTGAAAGCGACAACATTAATATAGGCAAATATAAAAAAAAGTCAAATAACGAAAATTTTGGTTATTTTTTGAGCACACCTAATATCGAACGCCATGCAAACACTGTTTCGACTGCCCAAAAGTTAAAAATTGCATTAAAACCGTTTGGAACCTTTTGAATAAGACTAGATACAAGAAAATTTCGATGTAAATGCTCCATCCAAGTTAACGTAAAAATTCTCCAGGACCGAACTTTCAGATGCGAATCGATCCGATTCTGAAGCAAATGCTGACTGGCAATACAGTGAGTAACTTACAACAACGCCAAGTAAAAAGCGTTGTGGCCGCATAGTATATATAAATTGAGCGGTGAACCGGCGCAAACGGTGGACAAGCCAGGATTGATGGTCAGGAAGATTTTGCTATGTGTTTGGCAGGACTGGCAGATAATCACCTACTATGAGCTGCTCTACTAAAACTAAAATCCTAATTAGAACCCGCAATGTCAACAAGTAGAGCGCCTGAAGGAAAGATTCAACCAGAAGCGGGCAACTTTGGCCGGTTGTGTTTAACAAGGACAATGCTAGGCTAAGCACATGGTTATTGACTCGCCAAAAGCTACAGGAGCTCGGTTTGGATTTTGTTATGCATTCACCTTGTAGTCTGCACCTGGCACCAAGGGAATCCTGCCCGTCAAAAAAAATTGAGCTCAAAAGAAGCTTGTGAAAATCGACTGTCTTAGTATTTTTTTCACTAGGAATGATTATTTCTATGAGAGTGGACTTGGAAAATGGCAATACGCTATCGAAGAAAACGGTGCCTATTTGATAATAAAATCTTAAATTTGGAAAAATAAAAAAAATTTCTTTATTAAATTGCGTTTGCTCAAAAGAAAAAATTTGTTACCCAAACAAACCATTTTTTTTAACTAATTTGACATTTGATATTGAATTACACTTTAGAAAAAAATTAAATTTTTATAAAGTAAAAAAATCAATAAATCTTTTAATCCAAATATTTTTATTTATTTTTGCAGAGTCCAACTCCACCACAGTATGTGTATTGGCAGAAAAACGATCGCCTTATTAACTATTATGACACGAGGCGTGACATTTCAATCGAGACCACACCTGGACCACGTACACAAAGTCGCCTCATCATAAGAGAGCCACAAATCACCGATTCGGGAAATTACACATGCTCGGCCAGCAATACGGAGCCAGCGAGCATTTACGTTTTCGTGTCAAAAGGTGAGCGGGTGTGCGGTTAAAAGAGTAATCAACGTACTGAAAATACAAAATCGAGAAAAGTACAGTTTTTGTCAATAACGACACAGTGAAAATATAGAGAGAAGTAAAAAAGGAAATTCACATATTAACGCTCATCTAAAAAAAGAATAAATAGGACTTAAGGTTCATGCAAATATCTATCTATATATTAGTATACTTAATCAAGATAATATAAGTAGGTATATCGTTTTTCTCGATTTCATTATAAAACTATCATTTGACTTTTAAAGGTAGGCAAAGTTAAAGCGTTTGATATTTACCGCGGTTCAAAAGTGGTAGCAAAGAGAATGCAGATTGCAGCGCTTTGGCACCTTTTTGCAAATACGAGCATAATTTAAGCTTCTTAATCGTATTTCATCACTGAACGCCAGCCATTAAAAGTCAATTATAATTTAGAAATAAGCAACTAGAATTTGCTAATAGTGGCAGCAGCTGTTGTCAACATTTCGCACTCATCCAATTTGTGCAAGCATTTTTTCAATTTATCCAGTTTTAATATTTTCACGCTTTTTCATTGTTGCAATTTTTGCATTTAAATGGGATTTTACGCAAATCTGCTCTGGATGCAATCTGCTGCTCATAGTTTCCATTTTGATTGTTGCCAAAATGCAGGCAAATAAGGAAAAATATTTGCATTAATTCATTTGTCGCAGATTTGCATTCGAATTTGTGGCGGTAATTTGCATTTATATTTACTGCATTATATTTTATGCTTTTGTTTTTGTTTTGTAGTTTTTGGCTTATGTGAGATTGTAATTTTTGTCGCTCAACTCTTTGCAGGCGATAATATGGCGGCTATATCACGAAAGACTTCCTCGGCCGATCGGATTGCAGCGATATTCAAATATCTTTTGGCCCCTTGTGTGCTGGTGAATACGCTTGGTATAAGGTGAGTACTGGCGTGTGTGTGTACATAATAATGTTAATATCATTTTGTTAGTATTTGAGGACTGATTTTGGAAAAACTTGAGTCAGCTGTGATAAATATAATACCGTATAGTGGTTTTAATAAGTTGTGTTTTTCAGAAATCTAAAACTTGTATTTAAAACTAGAAAAAATAGTTAAGCGCTCAATATTTCTACCATGTTTTCAAGCATAGCCAGCCTTGTCTAATCAATAACGCGTCGGATATTAAGTTTCAACTTCTAAATCAAAGCCTGTTAATAAGTGTAGACTTAACGTTCGCAAAATATTATTCTACACATAACTAAGGTAATCGAACCGAATCCCAAGATTAGCGATTGATTGCTGGAACCATATTTTACACACTTAGAAGCTTGTTATTGACTAGTCGAATCAAAAAGTATATAATTACAACATTTTATTGTAGCGGTCAGTATTGACAGTTACGTTAGTCATTTAGAGTTAAAGCAAGTAAGGAGGGGCTAAGTTCGGATGTAAGTGAGCATATTATACTCTCGCAAGGTGCAAGGATCAAACCCGAGAGCTACCTTCAGGTGTTTGCGAAACTTGATTTTAAAAAAAATGTGGCACTACATATTCTACTGTTTCACCATTCTCTTCTAGAGATCAAGCAAAAATTTTGAAAGTGAATCATGCCAAATTTGAATCGAACATGCAGAATGCATTTTGTTATAAAGAAAATAATTTAAATTAGTATAGCTGAGATTATGGTAACATAAGATTCACACTTGATTTAAGGTTGATACTGCTTACATAAAACACAAATTTTAACAATTATTTACTTTGCACTAGACGACAGACTAAATCTTACACTAGAAGACAGAACTATACCTACAATTGTTTAAATAGATTACCCATATTACATCATTGCTATTCAACTAAAAATATTCTTAATTCACCCAAATATTTTTACCTCGAATAAATACTTAAATTGGTATAAAAAATTTAAACATCATATTTGTAATTAACCTTGCAATTAGATAAATATAATTATACTAAACAAAATAAAAATGTATATTTAATTTACAGTTAAAGCTCATATTATTAACCTTAATTATTTTTCTCTCCATTTCAGGCGCATTTTTTTAACCTAAGACTTAAATTAAACATAACGAATATATTATAAATAATCCTATTTAAGATATTTTCAATTTAGATCTAACAACAAAAAATATAGAGAGCTATGGAAAAACTATCGTAAAATACTTAGCAGTATACAATAAATTTTAGCACAGTTTAAATATGTACTATTTATTAGTGTTCTATTAAAAAACAACAAAAAAAAATACATAAATAAATAAACAACAAAATAATGAAACCAAAGGGAGCAAGAAATTGTTGCGAGTAAAAAACTGTAAATAGCGTTAGGATATTGACACAATAAAAAATACTTTAAGTTAAAATAACTGTAAATTACTATTTGTGAAGCATATTTTGTTATTAGATTACAAATTACAAAACCAAAAAAATCATATGAGAAGGCATATGTGTAAATTAAATTGATTAATGATATATGTATGTGTAATTACGTTTAAATTTAGTATTAATTTTGTAATTTAAATTTCATACAAATTTAGTTGTAATATTTTTTGTATGTAAAAAGCATTTAACCTGCTCAGCTTGCTGCGCGAAACTTTGTACATTTTCATGGAAAAGTAAGGAGAACATAAAATAAAAGCAAACCAAAAAAAAAGAACATAAATAAAAAACAACACAGATAAATTAATATAGCCATTAATTGTAATTAATTAAATTAGGGTTTTGTTACACACATTTACGCTTATCTGTTAAAATCAATTAAAAAACCTAAGTGGACGTTAATAAAAAAATACAGAAAACAAATATATATACTGAACGATTAATGGAACATAACGGGGGATCGCGTGAGTTGGGTTTAAGCGCACTGGCGTAAGAAACAATTTATTATATTTAGATGTTAATGAATTTAAATATAATAAGCAAATAAATGATGTAGTGCAACTCTAGTTAAAAGTATATGTAGAAAATAAATAAATGAATAACTAATGAATAGTTTAAAGAATATCAGAAATAAGCTTAAAAATTTAAAATAAAAAGCCGAGCTAAGAGAATTTGTGGATAAAGAAAACATGCGACAAAACGCGAGCGCAAAAAAATATTGATAATAAGGAAGGAAAACAAAATAAAATTATTATAAATTCTATTAAATGTAGAATCCTTATTAAAATTCCATGAAAATTAAGCAAACAAAAATAAAATACTACAAATGTTCACCGAAACTGCAGAGGCAGTCATATATGGCAACTAGAAACGAAAGCATTAATACAGTGGGCATAAATTAAGTTAAATTTGATTTCCCATTTTCAAATTCATAGTACTTTTTATAAGAAGAGAGGTTCGAATCAGCTGCTAATATTAAAAATAGTTTTCACTTAGAACCACTATTGAGCGTCTTTATTAATCAGCAATACAATACCCTACAGAATCTTTATTAAACAATAAATTCCAGAATGTTGTAAGTAGAGCATTTCTTCTATACATTTTAACCTAAAAACAAATGTTTTAATGCGTACATGAAAATTCAAATCATAATATACCTATAAATAGTTGTATATTATCCAGATACCCACACATTTTTTGGAATATTCGCGTATTTCTAAGAAGTTCCGAAGCGCCTATAATTTTAATTTTTCTAATAAATAATATCGGTTTTTGATTTTCCAAATGTTGTAATGAAGTATGTATATCGAACAAACGCGATACCAGCTATTTATAGAGACTGGCATTTGGCGCAGGGTTGTCCCCTTGGTTGAAGTAGCATCCTTACATAAATGTTTGGCAATTTTTTGTTCTTTTAATTAGTCACAAATCGACTATACCATTTGAATGAGACATCCTCATACTTTCTTTATTGCATTCAATAAGCCATGTTGCTGCTATCGAATGTACAGTTTATAGATCGCGAGCCCAAAAATGGAGAATCCATGACGGCTGATATCTCCTTTTCAAAACAAACCTAACATTAAGCTTGGTAGGAAAACCCAAAGTCATTTATCGACGAAAACGATTAGATAATTAATTAGTCGATTTCTCTAATAGCTAATTTTGAGTTCGACCCCAAAAGCAATAGTTTCCCAAACAAAACGAAACATTATTCCTAAATAGCGAAAGCGTAGGTTCTCAAACGATTTTTAAAGTACAATAGCTCCCCAATAAGACCCTGATATGAATTGGTAAATAAAAACGAGTTCAAGTAAACTTGCTTTTTTAATAACATATATTGTTGAATTTTAGATCTGTCTGACTAGTCTCCAACGGAGATCTGATATAGTCGGTCGCCCTTGCTTTCAACAAGAGAGTTATACTAGTTATACCTATAATAATGTAGTCATTAACTTCCAGTTTTACGTACATAATATAGATATGAATTTAATTTGTTTGGAGAATAAATCCCAGAAAAATAAATTTAAAATCCATGAAAGGTGTGAAAGATGGTGTTCGTGATCAGCTAGTGAACGTTTATTACTGACTGTCACATACATTTAAGCTTGGAAGATATTATTGATCATGATAAGTCTTATTAGTATGATCTTCCTTTGCGCAATTTTTGATTGCACTTTTTGTGCTCTCAACACAAATTTCTATTATTTATTATATTATATTTCTTTTTTATTCGCAGTAACGCGTAGACCGCCGGTCGAGCACTTAACAAATAAAAAATGTTCATTTTATTTTGCCATTATTAATACTTGTATTGCCCACTGTACATCTGCCGCATTGTAACTAAGCTGAAATAAAAATCAATGAAGAAAATACATACATAACTATTTGTAGATAAGCGCATTTAATGTACACAATTCAGTATGAGAATAAACAGACATTCTAATCATTAATAATGCAGTTTGATTTATTTTAAAGTATTAATTACTATCCAGCAAATTCCAAAGTCTGAAATTATACGCTTGTCATTCCTTTTTGAGGTGAGTATTTGCTTTAATTATTATAAATATCGGTGATTAAATAACAACCAACTTGCAAGACTGATATATAGCAGAAATACAGTCAAATAGAACTGAAGTTAACAGCCCTTTAATTGCTTATTTACCAAAATGAGGAACAAGAGAGCAAATGCAGTCTTAGTTCTTCACCTTTTAGCTACCAACGCTAAACATATTCTTTTGAGAACTGTAAATACAATGTGCGTTCCAAAGTAAACAGTAAAAAAGTAACAAAGTAAACTCTAGTGACGCCATCTATATGTCGACTAGTGCGTTAGAATCTGCTATCTTTTATCAACTTCCAGTAAAAATTTCATGACATTTCATTTATTGGAAGTGAAGCTATTGCGTTTTAAGTGTCAGTATGTTTTTGTGTTCGGTGCGAAAATGTGCTTCGAACAAAGAGCCAACATTTAATTTTGTTTTAAAATTGGTAAAACTTTTACAAAAACGTTTTAATTGATGAAGCAAGTTTATGGCGATGATTGCCTATCCCGTAGCAAAGTGCACGAGTGGTTTCAACGTTTTCAAAGTGGTCGTGAGGACATAAATGAGAAATGAGCCGAAACCCAAAAAATGGCGCCTGGAAAAGTCAAAAGTGAAGACAATGCTGATTTGTTGTTATGAATGCAAGGGTATTGTCCACAAAGAAAACGTTAATGCGGTCTACCTTAGAGGTTTGAAGCGTTTGGTGAGCCCTATTCGACGCGTTCGGCCCGAATATCGCGAAGATGGAAATTGGCGTTTGTTTCACAATAATGCGCCGTCTCATCAATCGACGCTTGTGGCCGATTATTTGACCAAAAATCACATTTTAACAATCAACCAGTTCCCGTATTCACCTGATATGGCACCGTGGGACTTCTACCTTTTCGGAAAAATGCATTTGCCGATTAAAGGAAAGCGTTATGCAGACGTGGAGGCCATTAAAAAGGCTTGCACCGGCATATTGGCGACCATAACGGGCAACGAGCAACGAGCTAAAACACTCGTTCGTCATGCTTTTGGACCGTGCAAAAAGCTGTATTAAAGCAGACGGAGACTATTTTGAATAAAATTAATTGATTTTGCCGATAAAACCATTTGTTCTGTCTTATTTTTTAAAGTCCTGTATACTTTGGAACGCACCTTGTATCACTGCTAAAATATGGAAACAAATATCTCAAATTATTGAGCAAGAACAGTTAGTAACAGCTCTCTGTTTAAACATAGTTTACCTAAAATTCGAAATGACGTAACCCGGTTGCCGCGATGAGGCAACACTTACATCTGAATACTCGTATAGACGTTTTTGAGGATGGTAAGCTTTTTTCGAAATAACACATATCGCACACTAGTCACAACTCGAAACATGACAAATGTTCAGAAGGAGCAAAAAACTGTTCCTGTAAAAATTATTTAATTTAACAGTTGAGTAGTTGACACTGCACATCAGAGGCAAATGACGCAATTAACACAACAGTAGACATAACGGTGATTTTTCAGTTAAGTAAGATAATGATGACAACAAAATTGCTTGATTAGGTAAATAAGTGTATTACGAATTGATATATTGAAAAAATTGATTTTGAAAATTTTTAGTTGTGACCGTTTTTTAGTTAGTGTGCGATTTGTTTGAAAGTTCCCAATATATAATATAAATATGTAAAAGGAATGGGATGTTTGGGTATACGTATGTATTAGATTTTGGCAATTTGTATTCATACAAACATTATTCTATGAAATGGAAATGGACCTAACTCACGCCTGTTCACACATTTTTCTCTATGGTCTAGCTTTTTGGAAATCTTTTATATCCCGTCCCTCTATTAGATGACACCAATGGTAACTATTAATTTGAAAATATTAGCCTAGTACAATATAAAAAATGTATAGGTTTCTGAAACCAAGTCTCCAAATGGAAAAAGTTATACATACGTACACAGGCTGTCGTAAATAATATAAATAAAACCGAAATGACGGATATATTGGTTCAATAGTATATTATATTCATGATGATATATTGGCCATACTCTTTGTTATATAACATAATGGTCTTTGCGGTCTATACCATTATGACTATTTTTCAATGTATTGTCTGTTTTTTAGTCTGTTTGCTTTGTCTTTTGCTGGAAAGAAGACTTAGCCTCGGCCTTTAGTTCTTCATTGTAGAAAAATTTCTTTCCAGCGAGCGTTTGCTTGAGACCTGAGCTCAGAACTAAACGTCTTATTATATAAGCGGCAGATTGGCTTTTCAACGCAAATTAAATTAACATATGGTTTTGAGATCAAGTAAAGATTGACGGCAAAGATTTGTTTAGTGCCCATCGGATACTCGTTTCATGAAGAACGTATATTTGCCATGTCGGAGTGGAGCAATATATATATTATTCATATATATTCATATTTCTTAATAACATAGCTCTGGCGCTAATGGTAAAAGATTAGGACTTGTACGTATAAGTGTGTATCAGTGTAGGAGTTGCCGGATTTTGTCAATTTCTCTTCTCTAGTTAAACCTAAAAAAATCACTTTACCTAATAACTACTTGTATATAAGTCTGTGTTTCACAAATAACATAATATGTGTATAACACAACAATTTCCCCATTTCTTTGACTTTCTGAAATGTAATTCCACATGACGTTTTAATTACACGATTATGTTGACATTACATTCAGGTTTATTGTTGACAATGCCTGCAGACAATTAATAACCAGTGGTTGGCAGCAACTTTCGACCGAATAGATAAGAAATTGACGTGCGATCCAAAAAAGAATAATAACCATGGCCAGGTTTCTACACACGCATAATCGTATTCAAAAAAACAGAAGCTATGAAAAATAATAATAAATTATTACCAAAACCGCAAAAAACTTTCCATTTGTGTGTCAAGTAATCCCAGCGCGTGCATATGCACAATTCTTTTATTAGATTACATATTTATATGAGGTGTGTGAGAGGGAATAGCTAAAAGGAAGATGTTAAAACTAAATTAATGAACGACCACTAAATGCGAAAGCTCAGACGTGCTCGCAACAACCACTGATGATTTTATTGGCCCCTGTCATTGCTGTGTCGGACATGTCGGACAAACGCAGTGGGAATATTCATTTTGCCGTTTGCTTGTTTAACAACTAATTTTCATAAATTTCCAATTAAACGCTGTCATGATGTTTATCTTGTCACTGACTGCTGGCTCGCATACTGTACATTAACGCATGTAAAGAGATTATGCCTAAAAACCGCTAATGAATATGTATCTTTGCGACTGTTGCCAGCAGTTCAGAGTGTAGGCAGTGCAAATTAATTAATCTGTAAAATTTTACGTGATAAAATTCAAGGGCGGAAGTTGGACACCTTCAAGGTTATTTATAATTATCAAACCAAATTTGACATTTCAGCTTCCATGCGCTTAAATTTGGTTTTGCTTTTACTTTCATTGTATATCAATAAATATTTATTATATACCATATATTCAAGTGATGTATAATGGCAGGGCCAGGCTCGGCTTCACTGCGGGCATGGTATAAAACTCGACATTGTTAGTGCACTCGGGCTATATTGGATATAAAATGGACCAATGATTCTGTGATCGATAGTATCAACGGCGAAATCTGTGTATCCGAAAACAGATCAAACGAAACATGAGCGGTCTTCATCTGTACCAATTCATGCGCAAAAGATAGCAAGTCTTTTCACCTTCTAGTGGATAGCCTAGCGGCTATGCGTAACACCTATACCTATACTAAGTCTTACTTAAAAATCTTCTTGGTACCAATCATATGGGAATAGAACGAATCGATTAAGCAGATGAGCTGGTCCGCTCGGGGCAGTCACGAACACAATTCACCTAAGCTGCCCCTCGACTCCTTCAAGGTGTGCTTGAAGAAATGAAATCTAGAGGAACACCTCAAAATTTGGAACACTGGCACCACAGGGCATACCACAAACTTTAGACAAGAGGAAATTAAGTAACTTTTTAGGCAAGGCACTCCTTTCTAAGGTCCCACCTTCACAGAGTTAAGTAAAGTGCATTCGGCGAAATGAAGAGTATGCGGGGAGCATGATAAGACGGTGGAACATTACTTTTATGAATCGCCAGCTTTCAGCCGACGGAGACGTCATATCTTTCACTGCTCCCAATGTTAAAAGTGAAAAGACATTGGAGGAAAAATATCAGGTATTTTATCAAAAGCACAGAGTGTCTAACTTTAGCTTAATTAGTTATTAGCTTAATTAGCAGGACCAACCAACCAAAAACCATATACACTACAACCAAATGGTTTTCCAAACTCTTTTGTAGGAAGGTATTGCCGAAGTTTCATTGACTATGTTTACTAAAGAAATTATAAACTTTTTTTAATTATGATTGACTTGATTGACGTTTTTAACATTCGACTAAAAAAAAATTTATTCATTTAATAATCTTTTTAGCTTTAACATTTTTGAGAAGTTTATATTAAATTTTTTGGCAAAAAACGGTTTTATTGTTAAACTTATTTGCCGTATCAACCAATTGAAGTACAACTTATTTCTTTCTCGGTGATTTTTTCCTAGTGACCACTCTCATTATATTGTTTTCATTGGGGACTGTGGTATGGTGATTTAGAAGATTGTGAACTTTTGTAACACTCACCTTTGCGTACAAAACAAGAAAATATGTTAACTTCGGTTACACCGAAGCAATAATATCATCAGTTTTCATGACACCTATATGCTATAGTGGCCCAATATCGGCGATTCCGAAAAATGAGAAGATTCCTGCAGAAGAAAGAACGTGTGTAAAATTTCAGGTCGGTATCTCATAACTTAGCGACAATTTCGCGTGTATATAGACAGACTGACGGACAGACGGACATTATAAATTTATATCATATATGATAGGGTATTCATATATATTTTCAGCTTGCCTAGAATACACTTACATATACATAAATAATAGCATAAATAATTTTATTTTTTCAGAGATTCCATATTAAAAATTAATGTATTGATAATATGGAATGTGTTATGTAAATAACAACAAGTTACTCATACACCCCTAACACCACTCACTAGCAAGGCAATTAAAAATGTAAGCTTCTTATTTATGTATGTGGAAAATTAAAAGTTCTCTCAAAGTAAAAGGCCATCAGTTGATAAAATTGACGATGAAACTGCCTCATTATATTTAGCAATCAAGTACCGGCTACATACCAAAACACTTGTTCAGAAAGTATACAAGAATAATTTACACCAGTAAATATCGCGAAAATTTGTGAACTTCAATCTGGTACCGATCAAATGCCATAAAAATAAGTTTTTTACAACTGATGAAACATGGATGTATCATTATACACCTTAGTTCAATCAAAAGACCATTCAATGGTTTTTGCTCGGTGAAGGTATTGGATCAAAATTTTTGGGCCAAGGGCAATAAAACGAATATTGAATAATTAAAAAAATAAAGTATTTAAGTATGAAAGAACCGGTTTTCGTTTTGTTGCATTATTTTAGTTTCTATTTTATATAAAACATGCGTTTGGCAGTAACAGCGTTTGAGTACACTTTCCTTTAATCCTTAAACCACTGTAATTGAAATACTTGGTATTCTCTTAAATAAATTTTACTTCTTACATTTGACGAAAAGCTTTTACCTGAAATCACGTCTGTGGATGGCTATAGTGGGTTAGCTGAAAAAATTTACCGCATTCAAGATAACTAGATAAATGGCTTATTTTCCCACGGTTTATTTGTGGTTAAATGTGCAGTAGCCGCGCGGCAAACGTATCCAACCTAGCTGAAGCATAGAACTTTTTTGCAATTCTATAGCGAAATTCATATATTGTATTTCCCTATATTTTACTCTATCATCAAGGGTTACATTTTTTCTGCATTGATTTTTCTATATAACATGAATACTTGCTATAGCCATGTCAGTGATGATATACTCTTATTTGATGTGGAGTCTATTGCGACCCATATATGACTCCATCATATTCTACGAATAATACGTGTGGCTCTAAAGTTTCTACAATTGGTAGTGGAGAACGAGCTTCCTCTTTTGGTTTGCATGAACCATAAATAGAACTGTAAAATGATTCTTATTTGGTATGAAGACCAAAATTGCAAACCTGTTACTAGCATTTTTATAAAATTAAGGAACTTCCTCATAACTGCATTATTTAATTATTTGGTTAGCTACATTAAATTAGAGAGATTTTTAATGGTATTTGTGACCACATCTGGTTTACTAAAAAATTTTAAATAGATACGTAATAAAAAAAATTAACCGAATAAGCCACCACATGCCTCATTTATTCCTCAATGTGTGAAAATAAATAATACAAAATTAAATAATGCTTATTAGCAATCGTGTATACATAAATACATACTTGTATGTGTAATACTTTGAATAAAATAAAATACAATGAAAAATAAATAATTCCCCAAAGCAAACAGATAAAATCAATTTAAATTTACTAAATTCATTAAAAATAGATTAAATATAAACAAACCGCAAACGAAAAACCACAAGATATGCAGTTAACTCATTGTAATCGATAAATCACATAAATATAAACAAAGGGCTCACTGCATTATTTACCCAAAAAAAAGGAAAATATGATACAGAAGCATGAATTTCGCAAAATAATTTAGTTTAAAAAGAGTAAAATATAAAATGAGGTGTAAACATTCGTAGGCGTAACATCCGTAGGTAAGATCATTAAAAACAAACAACCAAAAAAATATATAGCAAAACCAATGAAATGAAACAGTTCAGCTGAAAATAAAAACGAAGTTAACTGCAAAAAAATTCAAGTAACAAGAGTTGCAGAATATGCTGAAACATAATACCTTTTACATATGATTATTAAACGTGATTAAATAGTGATTTCTAGTGAATTTTGCAAAGCAAAGTCCAAACTAAAAGCGAATATAAAATAACTGGGAGGTTAAATAAACAAAATAGTATTTAAAAAGTTCAAAATTTAAAATTTAATTAAATTAAAACAAATTACATTTAATTATTTCATAAACTAGTAGGAATTGCTGTTAACTATAGCAAACACTGCTTTGCATTGTTTGCTTTGTTATTTGAGTAGAAATACAGTTTGCAGTAGAAGTGGCTTTTGTCTTTCCGGGTACTATGCTGTTGTAATTTAGATGGATGTCGTTGTCGTGTGATCCCGTTGATAAATATTTTGGTCACACCTGGTTTAAATCATATCATATAGTCTCAATTTAACTCCAAAGCTTGCAGACTAAGTCATAATATTGTCGAACTTTGCTACAGATGAGAGAGCTCAGATTGCTCGGCTAACTTATAGCTCAAAAAATTAATGAATGCTATAAAAATTTTAGAGTTTAAGCCCAAATTTGACAAATTTAAGTCTTACGATTGTATGAAAAAACTTCTTTAATACCGCTTATTGACAAGTCAACGTCATTACCTGTCATTATACTCCGAACGGTTATATTAAGCTTGCCAGAAGGAAGCATCAGAGACCTTATAAAATATACTTGTAAATAATCAGCAGGACGAGCTGAGTCGATTTAGCTATGTTCGTTGTCCGTCCGTCCAACTGTCTGCATATGTATACGCGAACTAGTCCCGCCGAAATCGGATCACTATAGCATATAAGCTGCTATGAATGCTAAACGATCGGAATCAACTTCTTTTAAAGAATATTTTTTCTATGTGAAGGGCAACAGAAGTTAACGTTTTTTTTTTTTAATTTACAAAATAACTTTTAGATTTCTCTTTTTTGTAGATTTAGGTACTGAACTGTTTTAAATCACAAATTCACTACCAATTATGAAAGGTTCTTAGGAAGAGCGTTAAATTCCTACTAAATTCCTAGTTAAGGCGCCAAATCAGCTGGGTTTGCAGCTTTATGGAGAGTACTCAAACAATATCATCACAAAACTCACAAAATTCCACGCAAAGCCAGTTCTACTTTCAGAACTGAAATTTTAAACAGAAATTTTTTTTGATAAGTTCGAGGCAAAACATAAAGACAATTTCCCGGAACCGATGGTCCCTACAAACTTAGAATACCTTATTCTTCCCCTAGATTTATATTCTCAACTTATGGTTCGAAATGTATAATATTCTAAATATCGATATAAAACAACAAAAAAAATAGTCTATGTACCAAGGACCTATTTATAAAACACCGGAGATATAGCGACAGGATTTGCCAATCATCAACTATAATCAAGTGATATGTTTTATAGCTAAAACGTAAAAAGATAATCACTTATTAAAACACGAAAAAACATATACTTTATAGGGTCTCCGACGTTTTCTTCTGGTGGAGGATTGTTTAATCTAAAAAAATACTCTGCATTACTCCCACAAACTGTATAAAGTAAAAGAGGCGTTTTGAAGAGGACTATCAACCGCTCTAACTTCGCTTAACATTACTTACGAAAAAGAAAGAAAAAATTAAACAAATAACCTGAACCTTTTCCCGAAAAAAAACAAACACTCTTCATTAAAACAAAATGAAAGAAAATAAACAGAAGTGAGAGAAGATAATCTAAAATGAACAACCAAAAGTAACCCGTTTTTAATAAAGATTATAAATATAGATCCACACAAACTTTAACATCCATACTGTTATGAGATTTAAAATTTTCTATGAAAAATTAGATAATATTTACAGTAACAAGCTCTTCGCATAAATCTAAAAAACTATTGAACCTAAATACAAATTTGATTTTTGAATTTTGATTTGAATATTGAACATAAATAATTATTTTTTCGAAGCGCCAAGGAATAAATAGATATAGTAAATAGTCTCAACTTTTGCTTGAAGAAGTTAAGTTTAAAAATATACACTTATGTATCTATGTAAAATTATAAAGTTGTGCTTTAATTTCTACTACAAACGCATTTAAATATTTTCAGCTTTCAATTAATTTGATTAAAATGAGTTAGGAATATTTGACAACTTGTTTTGTTCTTTCTTCAAATTTCCTTTCATTCGCCGCCATTCAAAAAGTGTCCTTACTTTGCTGAAAGTGTAAACAATTTAATTAATTAGCGCACATTAGAGCTGTTACCGTTTCCGTGAAAGTTCAAAAGCCTTTATGTGCTTTCCGCCAGCAAAGCTGTGAATACTTTTTACGTCAGAGAAGTTGCGCGGAAAGCGCGCAGGCTGCGCTTGTTGCATGCGAAGGAATTTCTTTTTTAAAAGTTTCTCATCTCTGTGGGTGGATTGTGCGAGGGGTGGCAGTTGTTTGCTTTTACTTTTCACTCTATCGAAATCAGCAGATAAGTTGCGTGTGTGCCCTGCTTGTGCTATGCATCTGAGCAAATACTTGCTTTGGTAATTCCTCAGTTCAAAGTATGTACACATATCCCTTGCACGCATATGTAATGATCCAGATAGGAGCTCATATGCTGAGTGAAAGTATGTTCTTAAGGAATTAGAGCAGAAAATGTTAAATAGGAAGTTTCAACGTTTGTTTGAGTTCAACTTGGTTCGTTTGAAGTTGAGATCAGCTTTGAGTTAATATTTTTTTCAAAAGCCTATATGCATTTCTTGTTAAATCTTGAGAAAAGTTATTTATATATTTCTCAGTACTATTTTACTAATCAAGTACATATTGATTATAGTTTGCTTTTAGATAAGAATGTGAATCGCTAAAGATCGAATTGAACAGTTGTTCATAGATATAATATATTGACTGGTATGGAAAGTAAATGTAATTTTATCAGATATAGTGACCTCTACTTAAAGATCGGTTACTATGGAGACCTTACAACCTTAAATGTATTAGTTTAAGGTAAGTTTTACTGGACAAAGTTTGTTACCGATTTAATATAAATTAGGATTCATAATTTAATTTTTTTACTGACCTTCTACAGCAATGATAAGGCAATGATTCCAAAACATATTAATAGCAATTGAGTAAAATGAAGCAGAAATCATTTAAATCGGGACATAGAGGATAGAAGGTTTGCACAAAATTTTTACACCACTGCTCAAAATGTTTTCTTAAAAAATTGTATTATTAATTCCCATATACTTGACACGGTTCATTATATTCGCTATACTGAAACTAAAAGTAATACGTAATAATAATATATACATTTTACCTTTTTCAGGAGGGTCGGCATCTCTCTATTCTCAAAATAATATAAAACATTTATAGAAAATAGGAAATGCCACGTAAAGCTGATGACGTCGCCTCAATAATCCAACTTTTAACTTTTCTAATATGATTCTAGTTTGTGAGTCTCTCCATATATTTCATATTTTAAATGTTTATGCCCTAACCACGATGCATTACGTATACCGCGAACTTTGTAACACCCAAAGGAAAGGGAAAGATACTCTACAATATATGTTATATATATGTAAATGTCTTTCGACACACCTGATCAGTGAGAAGAGCTGTTTGTCTATATGTCTGTCTATCTGTCTATATATACAAAAACGAATCCCTCAGCGTAAAAGATATTAATCTGATTTTTTGTACATGTTCTTTTCTCCTAAAGAAGCTGTTCATTTGACGGAAGCGCCCATATCGGATCACTATATCATATAGTTGCCATATGCTTTAAAAATGAAATTGTTAAGGGTATTATAGCTTCGATGCGGCCGAAGTTCTTTCTTGCTTTTTTTTAAACAATATTTTGAATATCCTCAAACAACATAGGTATATGTGGATGTTAATTAAGTTCCAATTTGAGTATTCCTTACTTGAGTTCTGAATATAAACTACCTGTCCGAATATTTCGGCATAGACGAAATTGAACCGCAGTTCGGAACTGTGCTATATAAAGTATTATCATTAAACAAAATAACACGGGCATACAATTTCAACAGCAGTATACAAAAACTAAAGTTATCAAACTTTGTAACCACCTACCATTCTAAACTAGGTAGGTAGGTAGGTATGTAGATTGGATGTCTTTCGACACACCTAGGCCTTTAGGAGGCCCATTGTGATGCTACCGGGACTAAGGTCCCCTCTCTCTATTGGCTTCTCTCTGAACCTTCATCAGTGAGACAAGTTTTATCCGTGCAACCTCCGAAAGGGCTTCAAGAAACCCTCGACCGATGGCTGCGATTCTTTTCCTATATAATACCGCGCAATCACATAGAAGATTTTTAATGGTCTTCTTCTCTTCTACTTCCTGACAGCTTCTATTATAGCCGTCATATGGCGTACCAAGTCTACTTGCATGTCTGCCTATTAGATAGTGGCCTGTTAGTACTCCTAATAGAGTTCTTATATCAATCCGTTTGATTTTTAACAGTCGGCATGTGCGGCTCATATTCCATTCATGCCACGTTTGCCTTCTAGTTGAGCAAGTCAGGGACTGATTTCAATGACATATTTGTCGAATAAGTATCTACAAGTAGCCAAAGACATATATATGTCCTCCTTACCAGAATCTAGTTGTAGCGTGGTGCCTGTTCTGGCTAGTTGATCTGCTCCACAGTTCCCGGGGATATCACTGTGTCCTTGTACCCATTGCAGGTTTATTATGAAATAGGATTTCAGATCCGTTAGAATATGAAGGCATTCTTTCACTATCTTAGAAGAAATGAGACATAAGCGATTTCAAAGCTACCTAGTTGTCTGTACATATAAATATATTTCTTGTTGTGATCACACTTCTTGTCAGTACAAGAAGGCTTTCTTTAACTGCGGTGACCTCCACTTGGAAGACACTACAGTAGTCTGGAAGCCGAAAGACATTTTTTATTTATCTGAGAAGACAGCGCCGCCTACTCGTGTATTTAGTTTGAAACCATCCATATAGAAGCTTATCAATGCTTCCTTGTCTATTACGACTCTTTTCCACTCCTCTCTGGAGGGGAAGGCAATATTGCGGACCGGATTTAGATTCAACTTTATAGCATTTCGAAAATCCGTGGTTAGGGGAAGAAACGAGAACTTCCTAAGTATCATAGAATGCTCTTTGCTACTGGCGACTAATAGGGAGGATTCCCTCAGTCTCAGAGCTGATTTCGCTGCAATATGCTTGCAAAATAGGTCTGTTGGCAAGTGTAAAATTACGTTTTGTCCCTGGCTTGGTGTGTTTCTTAGTGAACAATACCAGTTCTGTCTTGCTAGCATTTAAATTCAGTCCGCACGATACGACCAATCGATTAATATCGTTTAATATTGTCTGCATAAGACTAGCGAGGGTATTCGGGAACTTGCCTCTGACCGAAACTGTCACATCGACCACAACATGTACCCCCTTCTTTTCCAGATCCATTCAGAGATAGTTTATTCATTGCCAGGATCCAGAGAAGTGGGGATAACACGCCTCCTTGGGGTGTACCCCTTCGGACAGATCTGCACAGCTTTGAAATAATTGACCTGCGCAAGAGCATCTGTATAATTACAATAATTTCCGGAGATGCTCAGAAATGTCCAGCTCTTTAAGCGCACTCAGTATGGCCTTCGGCTGGATGTTATTGAAAGCACCTTCCATGTCTAAGAAAGCTACGAGGGTGTATTCTATTATTTCCAGAGACTTTTCAATCTCTGCTACCACTGAGCTTAATGCCGTTTTTGTGGATCTACCCTTCGAGTACGCATGCTGCGAAACTGCCATTTTTCTTGGGTTTAGTATGTCCTTTATATGTATTTCTATTAGTCTTTCCAGCGTTTTTAAAAGAAATGATGAAAGACTAATTGGTCTAAAATCCTTTGGATTAATATGTGAGCTTTTGCCAGCCTTTGGGATATATATCACCTTAACTTCCCTCCATATCGAGGGAATATAGTTTAATTGCAGTGCCCCTTTAAGCATGGTTTTTAACCAGCTTATTGTGTAGCTCATAGACTGCTGTAACTGAGCCGGGAGTAATCCATCTGGTTCTGGCGATTTATAAGGCTTGAAGCTGCCTATCGCCCAATAAATATTACTATCTGATGCTATGTCGAACGGAGGGGACTCTGAGAACCTTTCACTCTCCAGTGTATGCTCCCTTATGTGGTTCTCGGAACTGTCTGGGAAGTGAGTATTCATTAGTAGGACTAGAGTATCTTCACTGGATACCGTCCAGCTGTGGTCTGGCTTCCGAAGATATTGAATTAAATTGGTTCCTGCAATCTTTCTGTATGTTCTTAAGTATGGGAGACCACCAGGGGGGCCTAATTCTTCCCCTACTGCACATTATTGGACATTGTGAACTGTGCATCTGCCAGTTCGTTTTCCTATGATTTCTAAATTTCTCTCCCCTAATTACATTCTCTTCAATTATACACTCAATGTAGCGGGGATCTGAGTAGGAGTGTTCCTCCAGTACCTTCCTATGTGTCATTTTATCTACCAGTTCTTCCAACACAAGTGTTATGTCTAATATCGGGTGATTTTTTTAGAGGTATAGAACTTTAAATTGCAATGAAACAACGATGGATTATTCGATTGACGTCAATTTCATTTATCCGAAAGATAATCTTGTGGCATTACATCTTAAATATGATTTCTGGCACATAACCGCCACGGCTGGCTCGAATGTCATCCAATCTGGACGTCCAATTTTCGATGAATTTTTCCACTATTTGTGGCCGTATATCGGCAATAACACGGCGAATGTTGTCTTCCAAATGGTAAAGCTCACTCTCTGTGTAAATTTTAAAGAGCCTGCAAGCTTAGACCCCGAAGTACCCTCACCTTGTTCAGTGTTCTCCTCGTCACTGGAGGACTCCATTGGATCTTCCTCGACTTCACATTCCAGTTCCGATGCCAAGTTTTCTCTCTTAATTTCTGTTAATCCGTAGTTGATCTTTCCGCTACTTTTCGACAGCGGCTCTCCGCATTCCTTTGTTAACAGCAACATAATCTGTATTGTGGCTCGTTTCGTCTCCACACCAGATTCCGCTGCGGAGTCATCGAAGGCCCTGACGAATCTCCATCCCCCAGTTGACAAATTCGGGTTGCAGGCACTGATGAACTGCATTATCTGGCCCGGCTGCGATGGTGTAGCCGGGATCCAAACCCTTGCCCTCGGTCGGGATCGGATATCTTTCTTGGCTACTAGTCTGGCTCAGGGGTAGACCTCCCACAACCTGTTGCGGCCTTATATAGCTGCACGAATCTCTCGTCGTCCCACACTATCATCTTTATCTGGCCCTGAAACTATCCGGCATTTGTACATTACGGACGCGAATCAGGATTGCTTAGTAGCACCTCCAACGCCATAGTCGACAGCTACAGGAATTGGTATAGGCTGTCTCCGGTGCTGTTGCTTTCGTGGAGCCAGCTTTGGCTTCTGCTCCTTTAGTGCTTGCCTTTGCTCCAGGACCAAGCTTCGCTCCTGTCCTCGCCTTTGCTGTTGTCGAGCTCGTTTCAAACTCAGCTCTCTTCTGAGAATAACTCGCTCCCTCCGGTCATTTTAAAGGAGGTCCGGACTCTTTCCTGCTTTTATTGTCTATCTATTACGGAGGGAGCCAGGTTTCCATAAGCTCAGTACCAGACTGAGCTATTTAAGGGCCCCCAGTCAGCTTGATCTTTGGCACGGGTCGCATGACACCTTGATCCAGCCCTTCAAACACCTCCTACCATAGTAAGCCCTCATATCTGGATACTGTACTATTGAAAAGTAACGATCACCCAGATAGGAAGCCTGACCTTAGCTACTAGATACCTCACTACTACTGCAGGGGCGAACTGCTGCCAGTTATGCTGTGTTATCTATTCCCAATCGGCACCCTCGTGGAGGGTTCAGATGATGATGATGATTTTCGCCAACCCCTAAACTAAAGAGCTTGAATATTTTTCTTCATTCGTGGAGTTTCTAATGATCCGAGTACTATAAGGTGTTATAATTTAGTAGTAAATCAGAAAAAAACTAAAATTCGACAGGTGGTCACAGTAAAAAGATTTTTTAAAATATTCAGTATGTGAATGTTAACGAGAAGCAGGCTGGTGTGGAAGGTTACACAAAATTTAACTTTTAGGAAAATGCATGAAGGAATAAATCTTAATAACTTGATTGACTCCATGCTCTGACATAGTTTAAAAATAAGGCCAATCGGTTTTCGTCCACGCCTACTTTCAAAATAAATAATTGTTCAATGCCATCGAACTATGTGGTATTCCAAAATATAACTCGGACATCTAGAAAGAGATTGATTTTAAATTTCACAGAGACAATGCACCTGAGATTTGGCAACACTGATCGAACAAGTGTCCTTACATTCCGCTAATCTATTAAATCAGTTAGATTGCGAGTTATGTATGCCAATCGTATATTTTGTGCCGGATATTAAAAAGTTAATGAAATGCCTAACTGAAATTAAAGGAGAATATATCATTTAAAAAACGATATTCAGTACCAAATAAAGGGGGCCTCGGTCCTTTTACAACAACTTTAAAATCTTCTGCTGCACCTCGGCTTAGCACTCCTTACATGCTTACTTACTTACTTACTAAAACAAACTAAAAGAAAACACTCACACATTGTGTTCTTTAAGGTTTTATTTTCCAAATTTAACTATTCCGTCAGTGTCATAAGTAAATGAGATCATAAAAGTACCCTCATTGCACACGTACAGCTTTCAACACATTATAACTGCTGAATTGCAGCGCCGCCCTCTCGAAATGCAAAGGATAACTTGAAACCTTTCCTACATATGCACATTCGCACATTAAAAGGTATAAGAGCAAGTTGAATACGGAAAAAATAGAGCAGTGCTACCTTCGGAGCAGGCGCATGCAAATTAAGTTGAGTTAAAATGCATGTGTGTATATATTTATATATTGTATATGTGTGGATGTGTAGGTGAAGACATTCGTCGGCATTAATGTCGGTGCGAGTGCACTACATTTTACACACATCTTTTCATATCTCAGCTGGAAGTTACGCATCTCCTTATGTATGTAGGTGTACGTGTGAATGTGCCATCAGTTGGATCTACGCTTTCGCCTGTATTCGTAGTAACGGCAACTGTTTCCATTTCGGCAATTGCATTACCCTTCATGCAATTACAAAGAAGTATTTTAATCAGCACTTACAGCAACAACAGCAAGAAAAAACAAAAAACAACTAAGGAAAGGTTAAGTTCGGGTGTAACCGAACATTTCATACTCTTGCAACTTGCAAGGATCAAATCCGGGGAAATACCACTTTATTTGAAAAATGTTGCACCAGTTCGCTTTTATACAGACAGACAGACGGACATGGCTAAACTGACTCAGCGAGTCACGCTGATCATATCATTGGAACCACAGCTTCTGAACATCATGGTTGTTCAATTCAGGAATGAAAAAGTTAGTAATCATGGCTCTATACCGATCACTGGTTATCATCGTTTTTGAAGAAGTACGGACCATTGATTCCACCAGCCCATAAAGCTCACCAAACAGTCAGTTTTTCTGGATGTAACGGTCTTTCGACATACGCTTGAGGATTAGCTTCACTCCAAATGGGGCAGTTTTGCTGACGTAGCCATTCAACCAGAAGTGCGCTTCATCATAAAATAAACGTAGTTTCGAAATAAAATTGCACTATTTGCAAGTGTTGTTCAGGCGTGAATCTATTCATGGTGAATTGCCAAACCAAACTGAGAATAAATCACTTGACAGCTGTTAAATCGGTTACCATCTTGAACAGTAATACCAACTAAAAGTTCTATACCTCGAAAAAAACACCTGTTACATGCATATGCATATATATGTATATATACATTAGGGTGGAGCGAAAATAAAATGTTTTTGCTTAGCCTGAGGGTAAAATCTGTAGATTGTAAAATAAGAAAATTTTGGGCAAAAAAAAATTTTTTTTAACATCTAGAGATATTAGTTTAAAAGTAAATTTCGAGTTAAAATTTTTTTTGGACAAGAAAAAATTATTTTGGTTTAAACTCTATATTTATATAAAAATTAGCGAATGTGACGGTTTTTGACTCAAAATTTATTTTAACGCTTAAGGAAAGCATTTTGTCGTTTAAAATTTTTTTTAAAACTCCAATAATGACCACAAAAATTTTTTATATTGCAGTTGATAATTTTTGATTGGCGTGAAAGAAGGCTTTCCACAGCTTCTAGAACACTTATCAAAAATTGTTTACGGAATAAAAATTAGATCTCGAAAATTTACATTAAAACTGAACGGGCTGCCTCTAGATGTTAAAAATTTCCTTTTTTTATAATCTACAGATTTTACCCTCAGGATAAGTAAAAAAAAAAAAAATTTCGCTCCACCCTAATATACATAGATACGATAGCTCTCACGCAATCACCCACACAAGCCTGCCCCGAAAAGATTCATGCAACTATGCGGACGGCAAGAACCAAGGATTGTGTTTTGCTAAATTAAAATCGAAATGCGAGCCTTAGAACACACGCAGGCTTCGTCCACCCCCCTGCAATCTCCTTCACACCGCTGTGGTTATCAAATGTCTCGAATGTCGATCGGTAATTGTATGTATGTGCATTCGCTAGTGCGCGTGTACATATTAATATGTAATTATGAGAGTATATTGGAGCATCTTTATGTGTGTGTGTGTGAGCGTTTCCATGTAACCGGATTGGCAAATAGTGAAAGCAGATTGTTACGCATAAATTATGTCAAATAGTTTTGTAGAACAGCACATTTTAATTTCAAATTTTGCTTATTTCATTGCTTTTTTGTTTCAGTCTCTCTCTGTATGTGTGAGTATGAAGGCTTGTAAGTTTATAATGCAACAAGGCACGGTGTCTGCACACCGCTTTTTGGTAATGTTTTCACTTAAGTTTTGAGGTCAAAAGTTCAAATGCATATATTTTTAGTAATGCTGATAGTAGTTGTGATTATTGTTGGAGCATGCCGACAATAATAGATGAAATATTTGGGTAATGTAAACAATGGAGACAATTGCGTTCTTAAATGTTGTGGGTTGAAAACTGTGTTTTATGCCAGTGCAACATGTGTCATGGTAAAAAAGTAATTTTTAGTATTATTTATTTAAGAAGTTACGTTGGTTGCCCTTGTGTGTAGATTTCTATACAGGTGAGAAAACACATGTTTTTGATTAGAGAGTTATATTTTCGTTGCATGTGTTCTGGAAGTTGTCAACAATTTTCTGATTTATTTCTCAAATAAGTTTTAGATCTTGATGTTTCTAGAAACGGTATTGTTGTCAAATTAATAACTGTTCAATCCCCATATACCAAAGATGTGAACCTCAGTGAATACGGCTGACTTTTTACCGAAAATATTGGTCAATGTGTTTGATATGTAATTAAAATTCGGAAAGAATGCTTTCCTGATAATAGAACGTCTGGATGTCGAAAATGGGTTGAAGCGAATTAATACTTTCCATATGCCTAAGTTATAATATGTGAGTTATCTTAATGAAATTGATAGAGCGTTTTTAATATTTTTATACTCTCGCAACCTGTTGCTACAGAGTATAATAGCTTCGTTCACCTAACGTTGTTTGTATCACCAAAAACTAATCGAGTTAGATGTAGGGTTATGTATATATTAATGGTCAGGATGAAGAGACGAGTTGATATCCGGGTGACTGTCTGTCCGTCGGTCCTCTGTCTGCGAAAGCTCTAACTTGAGTAAAAATTGAGATATTTTAATAAAACTTAGTACACATGTTTATTGGTATCGTAAGACGGTTGATATTACAGATGGGCCTAATCAGACCACTGCCACGCCCACAAAACGCCATTAATCAAAAACAAATAAATTGCCATAACTAAGCTCCACAATAAGATACAAGACTGTTATTTGGTATACAGGATCACATTAGGGAGGGGCATCTGCAGTTACATTTTTTTTAAGTGGGCATAGTCTCGCAACATAATATTTTTAGTGTGCGTATCTCCTAAACCGCTAAAGCAATATTACCGACATTTACTAAGAAAACATGCTTTTAGTACCTCTATCGACAGTGTGAAAATGGATGAAATCTGGTGACAACCCCGCCCACTCCCCATATAACGGTATTATTAAAAACTGCTAAAAGCGCGATAAATCAAGCACTAAACACGCTAATTTTATTTCTGGGATGGTATGAGAAGACTTTATAGGAACCGCGTTCAAAATTAGACAGTGGGCGTGGCACCGCCCACTTTTAGGTGAAAACCCATATCTTGAGATCTGCTCAATCGATTTCAACCAAATTCAGTACATAACATTCCTCTCATATTTCTATGTTATAGTGCCAAAGTGGGCGAAATCGGAATACAACCACGCCTATTTCCCATTGAACACCATTTTAAATTCCATCTGATTCTTTCACTTTCCACTATGCAAATCAAGCAAAATACAAAGAAATCTCAAACGAGTGAGTATACCGTTTGATTTTGCGAGAGTATAAAATATTAGGTTACACCGAACTTAGCCCTTCCTTACTTGTTGAATTCGCATTTATTTTTGGCGAACCAAACGTAGAAACCTTTCCTCTGCAGGGAAGAAGTGATTTGTAAACAAATCGATGTTCGAGACTTTAATCGATTTCGAAAATTTCGTTTCATTAAATGTATCATGTGAATCGCGCAGCTTGGATTTTCAACTCCAAAACATATAAATTAAACAATGTGTACACAGCTTACTTTATATAATATCCTACATCTTTTATAATTTCATACGTTGATCTAAATTCACTCGCACATCCTTTTACTTGACGTTTATTAACTAAGTCTTGTCAGCAATCAAACATTAAGGAATTCTTCTTCGCATTCTTCCTCAAAAATATGTAGAACTTTTGGTGGAAATTTCAAATAGCATCTCAATCATCAACTCCAACAACAATAATAATTTGCAAAAGCGTTCTCGTTAAGCGCACTTTCGCTTGTCGGCAGCCAATTTCGCGAAAACTCTTTTGAGAGAAACTTCAAAATGTTCAATTTTCAAATTTGTTAAAAACTCGACATTTCGCATGACGCGATTTCCAAGCGAAAGTTTTGTGCTGCTGAAGCAGTAACGCTGCTTGGTTAGAAGTAAAACTAATAACAACAAAATTTAAGCAGAAATAGCTCGGTTGAGTGAGTAAATAAGTGACTAGTTTGCATATTAAGACATGAGCTTGATGGCAGCGTATCGGATGCAATTGAAAGTGGGCCGCCTTTATAAAATCTCAAACCTCGTCTGCCTTTGCCGAAGTAGCTTGCAGTCATTCCCACAACCAAGGCGCACACTCCTGATTCGATATACGATTACGTCAACACATATTTACTACGTTTCCTGATCTCAAATACATACCTGCCAATTGAGACATTCATACACTTTACCTTCCAGAAGCGGAAACCGAAGAAAAAGCGGAAATGGATGCAATTGAAAACTTTTTCAGGCAAGCAAATCGCACGTTTTAATAACTTGAATGCACATTTCAGGTTTTCAGCTGAGTACCTTTCTAGAATTTTTACTTCTAGCTAATTCATTTATAGTTTTAGAAATATATCGGCTAAATTAATAGGTTAGTACAATTTTAAATAATTTAAGGTTTTTGCTCCATATAAGATCACATATCAGTATGCTTTAAAATTCAGAAATCTTAAAGTAAGCCTGTTTGGTTACACAGTTGATTCAAGGGGGGAAGTACCCGAGACGTTTCAACAAATCGATATTTTTTATTGTCTTAAACGGTATATACTAGGTATTTGCTATTAAAATGCTTGCAAAATTTCAAAAGCCGATCTTAATAATCTTGGAAGTTATTATTCTTGAAAGGGATTAGTGACGAGACGATTGGCGTCGAACCGTACACTTTAAATGGCGTTTTCTCGAAACTAGGCCTTTAAAATAGGCGTTTTGAAGCTTCATTTTATGGCCAATTTTTGAATTTCCTAATGATTGTAGTCTGTTTACTACAAAAACCCGTCTCAAGTTAAATAGTGTTTGATTTTATGATTTCAGATAAATATTGCGGTTGGGATCTTTTACGCCAACTTTACATTGTTGCCTTAGATAATAATCCATGCCTAATTTTGTGAAGATAACTCGTTCAATTAAACAATTTTCCATTTTAGCACTAGATTCCGATCGTTCAGTTTGTATGACAGTTATATGATATAGTCGTCCGATATCGACCGTGCCGACAAATGAGCAGCTTCTTAGTGAGAAAAGGATGGGTGTTCAGATCGATAGCTTAAGAACTGAGAGACTAGTTCGCAGATATACAGACGGACGGACGGCTAAATCAACTCAGCTCATCATGCTGATCATTTATATATATATTTTATAGGGTCTCCGACGTTTCCTTTTGGGTATTACAAACTTCGTGGCAAACTTAAAATATCCTGTTCTGGGTATAAAAAGAAAAGGCTGATCCGCAATGACCCTGTTTTGGACAGATTATGAAATTATATTGAACAGTATGATAGTAGACAACAGCTTTCAACACCCAAATACGAGGTTACAATGGAATAAACGTATACACAAACGCTTATCTTGCACATGCCTAAAACGCTGCATCAAGACTAAATCAGGGCTGCATAACCTCAAAAACGTATTCCCTGCTGTTAACCACAAATCGAAGAAACTTTATTGTCAAACTCCCATTCACACCAATCGAGAAAGTACTAAATCACAGTTAACACTACGACCGAAAGCGCCACGGCATGCTGAGCGTTCGCGGTCAATAGTGAGCAATAGTGAGCAAGCCAATCGAAGTAACTTTTTTCGATAACTACCAAACATTTGTGCATAACTAACAAACTAACGCAAAAATAACCGAAAAAACAACAAGAACACTAAACACAAAGCAATAGAGTTGATAGCGAAACGCAGCGACTGAGCAAAAACTACCGTAAGTAATAGTGCTAACCGAAGAGCCACAGCGGCGGTAAGAAAGCGAGGAAAAGGTCAACATAAGCTTAAGCTGCAGCGAGTAAGTTATGCCAGTTTAAATTCTCCAGCTGCAAATATTTTAGCGTCAATTGAGCTGTGCACAGCTGCCACAGTTACTGCTGCTGCTGCTGCCGATGTTGCGGCTGTGGCAGCTGCTGCGGCTTCCTGCGCTCTAGGGCTGGCAGCAGAAATGGTTCATATTTATTACCTGTCCGACATGCTTAACAACCCGAACGCAATACCAACAATAACACGTCGTTTGCAGGAGCTAAAATGCAAAAGTTTTGATGTTCGCAGAAAGCAAACGATAGAAATAGATGTACATGAAGCCAACAGCAGAAGCAGGGGCGAAGGCGGCGACGGAGGTGAAGGTAGCCGTGAAGGATTACTGTGAGCGCATCTAAGAGTTACAGATGTTCGAAGCTATTTGTTACTGCTCGTGTAGTTGTGAATATGCGAACTTCTGCTGATTTTGTGGAATTCTGCCACCTTTGAGTCGGTTGAATAACCTCGGCGGAGCAACAGCAGTTGCCACAGAGCTTAGTGATCATCTTCCAACGCCCACATACACTTGGGTGTATACACATATTCATTCGTATATATGGTTCCCCATTACATCGGTTCCTTTCGGCACGGCATGTTCTTCGGTTAGTAGTAAATTTGTGCGCCGGTTGATAAGCATAATTGATGATGCCACTAGCTGCAATGTCGTCACTGCTGCACACCTCGTATACCCGTTCGTTACTCGGTTCGTTCGTGGATTGTCAGTTTTATTGCTGTTACAATAGTAGTTGTTGTTTTTGTGTGTGTGTGCACGCGTTTGTCGTTCCTTTGGATATTGTTGGATGCTGGTACCAACTCTACAGCGGATAAGTGGTTGCGGGGTAAGCTCAGTTCATGTTTTACAGATCTGTTCAAACATATTTTATAGCAAAAAACTGTGAATCAAGTTATTGTTTGTACTGTTTAGTTGGAAAGCAACAATTTTTATGTCAATTATGAAAATATTGTTCTATTATGCTTAACGCAAAACTTGGTCCAGGGATAAACGTAACGAAGCGTTTGTTTGGATTAAATAACATGTGAATATTTGCGCAAATTAAGCACAATCTCCTCATCAATTAGGGTAATCTTAATCTACGACATAAAAACTAACCTTGGTCTATGATATATTGAGTCAATTCCATTCCATTAGCGCCATATGTTTGTGAGCTTTAAAAAATAAATCCTGCGCTGTAATTTTTGTTACTAAGAAACTGCCAAATTTCTTTCTAACGATAACAATTTTGTGAGCTGTTGAGGGGTACTTTGATAATTTAGTATATAATCCAGAAATTAAAAAAAACGCTTAGTGTTTTTTTCATATTTCAACAGTTTAGATATTCAAATATATCTCGCTTGAAGAGTTTTTAAAATCAAATTTTTTTAAAGTCACAGTCGTGTCAATGTCGCAACAACTTGGCCGGGTTCCTTAAAACTCGTCATGATATATTTAAAATAATCAGTCGGCTTACTTAACATTTGGACTGAATATTCTTTTGAATACCGCGAGCGTTTTTCGGCAATCGCTTGCTTCAATTGGATGAGTTGTTATCGATAGCGGCTTTAGAAACTCATAATTTAACACGCCTTTCTGATTCCCCCTTACAACTTGACGTCATTTATATTTGGCTTTGCCGATGCAAAAAGGATTTCTTTTTATAGCGTTCAAGTAGCATTTCTGACATGCAAAATCTTTGAACGACTCTTGGCTTCAGTTCATATGGCACCCTATTTCCTAGTTTTTTAATGTATCCGGCTGCTTTTAAACGTTTGCTTTCCAACGCATTTTCGGAATATAAGAACAATGCAATAATAATCAGGTTTCGCCAACTTTTGGCAAACCACACTAAAATATTTAGTTATAGACCCAATATATTAGTAGCAGTAAAAGGTTACAGCCAGATGATATTTAAGACTACAGCCACCCCCTTCTATATGACCCAAACAAGATGATTTAAATACCATCTGATTATTTAACTTCAGATGATATGAATCAGATACCGAATATTTGGATGACAGATGCAATGTCTGATTTTTTTACTATCGGAAATATTCTTGTCATAATGATAGAACACAACGAGTGATATTAAAGTATGTATACTCTTTTAGATGCAATTAATGTTTCTCAGGTGTTCCGCAAGGTAGTCATAGAGTTCTCAAAAATTTTATTGTATGTGGACGACCTAAAGTCTTGTAACTCATATAGATACATTAGGGAGAGTCAAAAAAAATTTATTTTTTCGTACTCTGAAAAATTGATTGATAGACACCTCTTAGAGCGGCTATTCAAGTAGGAGCTCCTAATTGTCTATAACGTTTTTTTTTCGTAAACTTAACACATTAAAACAAATTTGTTTTTTTCTTTTAAATTTTAGAACTCAATGAAAAAACATAATTTTAAATTAAAAAATTGATAGTCTTGTAGCAAATTTTCGCTGTTCATATGCAGCTTGCTGTCGACCTACTTGTGTGGTTCCTCCTAATAAATTTTCTAAATAGTATCAGTATTTAAGGAACTAATGAAACTGAACGCAATCAAAGCTTCATATTTAATTTATAATGTTCAAAGACTCACATCAATGATATTATAAAAGACTATCTGACGCTATCTTCAAATAGTTTATGCTTTGTAAAAACTTGCGCGGATTATAAAAAAATTGAATGCTTTAATATTTTCATGAAACTAACTTTTGTTATTAGCCATAAGTGATTTCCAGTTTATATACTGAATTGTTCTCGACACCAAGTAAAAGGTACTACCTGCATCTGCTGCATCACAACACTTTTTTTCGGTTCTGTCAGAACTTAGTTCTTCCTTACTTAACAATGAAGTCATAACTACAGCTGAAGATGAATTTGAATTTGCAATTGATTTTTAAAGTTGGACGATCTCTCAGATTATGCTTTCATCTGCTTACAAATTAGTATAGTACTCTAGAAAATCTTTTAAAATTCACTTACTATTTTTTTAATAGCACTCCAACTTTACTATATACACTCATTTACTTGCTCTACATTTTAATAACAAAAGCTGTAATTCTTTCTGCAGCTGAAGTTTTCACTTTTTACTACTGATGTATTGTCAGTTATATTGCTGTAAAATTGCGAAGAAAAAGATAGAGCAAAAACAAATACTCGTGGAATAATAAGAAAAATGTTGAGGCTCCACTTTGTCTACTTGCAGCTCCAATAGAAAAGGGAATAAAACTTTAAACCCCTTCTGCTAAATATCTACTACTTTGTAAAAGTTGTCTTGGCAGCAAAGGCTACAAGCCCGCTACCAACAGGGGCTTATATAAGTTAGTAAATAGCCGCTGGATAACGAAGGCAATCTACAGGCCGCTAACAAAACAGCTACAAAGAAGGCTTTATTTAGACCGAGGCAACTGCTGAACATACAGATAAAATATATAAAATACCAACTGCCCACGGGAGACATCAAAAAGCTATTATATAGAAACATACCAACCAATAAGGGTTATACGAATAAATGTTCGCTTTGCAATCACTTGCTGATATGTGTAAGGGTACAAGTGTTGGAGTAACTGGTGAAAAGCACTGAAGAGCAACAAACACTCGTCGTATACGGTTAAAAGCAAGCGCCAGCAATAAAAGATCTCAGCTGTCAATCAGGAGTAGAAGTGAAAATGAAGATAATGTCTATATGTTAGCCTGTATGTGCATGAAAACCCCTCACTCACACACACCCATACATACTCAATGCATAAAGGCTATAAGTTAAGAATGAACCGCACAGCTCATTGTTATTGTTGTACTCAATTGAATTTATGTAAGTAGCAGCATGAAATGCAACGCTTCAGTGGTCGCACCGGCGGCGCATCGGAGGTGGATTGTGCGTTACAAACTTTTTCCATTATCAAAAAGTTCATGAAATTGTTATACTTTCACATGATAACATAAGAAAATTTATGACCACCGCACTGAACTCAGCTGAACTGACTGCTGGACAGTCGAGCGGACAGCTCTGCTGTACTCGGGCGGAAACGGAAACAGAAGCTTTTTAACGTGGTGGATAGCGGCGGGTAAAGTGACGGCCAACATATTTACTATCGATGAAGGCAATATTGCCAGAGCCACTCTCATCGACACTGCATATAAATATATATAAATATATATGTGCCTACATACACACACCCATACATTTATTACTTGAATGTTGTTGCAGCCATTGGCGATCTCCGTAAATCACCACTGTGTGTTGCTTACGTTAACTTTTTTCTCTTGTGAGTTCAGACATGAAAATTCCTTCACGCCTTTGCTATTTCAGCGTTCCTAATGAAAAGAATAACTTCTGAAGAAAAAACATTAACTTCGGTTGCAACAAAGCTATATAGCCCCTCACAAATACAAAATATTTCTTACAATAACTTGATTTTGATCGGTGAGTTTTTATGGCGTCTATATGCTGTAGTGGTTTGAGACGAACAATTTCTTTGGAGATTGCAACATTTCTTCAGACAATATTCCATGCCAATATTTTCAAGAAATTTTTCTCGTCAAATGAAAAAGCTTTTCGTACAAGCTCTTAACTCCGAACGTTCAGTTTTTATTGCACCATGGCATATAGCGGTCTAATTGGTTCCGACAGATAAACAGCTTCTTGGGCCTGTTTTTCCCAATTGCAACATTTCAGATCGATATCTCAAAAACTGAGGAATCACTTGGCGTATTTACAGACAGACGGACAGACTGTTGCTAGGGGTATTAAAAACTTTGTGGCAAACTCAATATACACTATTCAGGATATAACTAAACCAGCGAGAACATACAGAATGCAGATCCTGCCTCCATGTGATACAATACCGAGAAGCTAGGCAAACAAGGAGCTGAGTTAGGGATCGTACATCGGCAGTACTTGCGAGGCTGCAACGTCATTTTCCTTCCTTCAAAACGTCCCTTGAATAAATTTTTCTCGAAAAGTTTCATCTTGCATTTTAAGTAGTCCAGTGTTCAACGAGGATACATGCGGTGATGTTAAACTTTAGGTCGGACACCATTTGAAGCAGTTATTTTAAAGAAGACTAGGTAAAATCATTCTAGTAATTTGCGAAACTATTCAGTTTTCGGAAGACTAAGGTTGCAACATTTTGGTTCCTGTATTAATATGGGAATATATATAATGTCTAGATTTTCAATATAATGTCATTATTGTCATCTCAATCATTCTACAATGGCCCACATAGTACATTTAATATCTGAAGAATGTAGTAAAAAACAGAAATGAGAGCATTTATTCAATAAAGTTGCGAGAGACACCAAACAAGAACAAGAATCTTAGTTAACAAAAAGCGAAATTACTTAAAGAAAATAGAAATTTCACAGAGAAGTAACAATTCAAGGTGCAACCTTTGAGGGAATCAAACGAAAGCAAAACAAAACTCAGCGAAAGATATATGTATCTGTGCAGAGCGCATTGTATGTATGTATGTATAGCACACACCCACATACCTTGAATGATGAGTGACAGTAATTTTCACAGTCAAGTAATTCTTTGCACTTCGTTTGAGCTATTGCAGGCAGCCGTCATCGTTTTTGCAACA
This sequence comes from Bactrocera oleae, assembly GCF_042242935.1. Taxonomy (NCBI): domain Eukaryota; kingdom Metazoa; phylum Arthropoda; class Insecta; order Diptera; family Tephritidae; genus Bactrocera; species Bactrocera oleae. The sequence continues at coordinate 45,009,592 of NC_091538.1, read as the reverse complement.
ATTTTCGTTGTTGTTGTCAATACTTTTGTTTATGTTGTTCTTGTTGCTGCTGCTGCTAATGTTGTTTGCTTTTGACGATTGAGTGAACTTGCCTAAGACAGGCCATGTTAGCAACATGAAAAGAGCAAAAAAGCGCGACAACAACACATAAGCGTACAATGCAACAAAAAGCAAGGCAAATAACGAGTAACTGGGCTTCGAAAGAACTGAAAAGGACAAGATGTCCTTTTGTGCATATAAAAATACCAGCGAGTGCACTCCACAATGTTGTCGCCGATCTCTCTAATGGCGCACGCGTTGTTGTTGTTAGGAAAAGTCGGCTTGGTAACAACGGCTTTAAATGCAGTGCTCAAAGTACATTTCTTGCCTTGTTAACTAACTTTCAACTCGCATAGTCCTTAGAGAATAGTTGAAATTACTTCAATCTACCATCCAGTGGCTGCTTTAGGCGTCAGTTGTAGGTTGGTCAGCAGTCAACTGTTGTATATCGAATTGAAGTTGTTTGAATCGAAAAGTGTATGTGCGCGATTGTTACTTAACAATTTTACAAAAATATATAACTTTAAACTTTTCTATAAAATGGTGCTCATTGTCAAATTACTATGAAAGAAGATTTTGGACTATGTGACTATTTGATGATCACAACCAGGAACCATTCTCAAAATGTATCAGATGATAGTAAAGGGTTTTCAATAAAAAATAAAACACATATAATTTAACGCAATGGGCAAAATCTTAGCTTTAGCCGAATATTTTCTTCCAATGTGTCAGTCGTCTCGGGTTAAATCGCACGACATTGGAAGCCACGACGCGAGATAATGCGCTCATAAAAGTTTTCTTTAATAAATGTGTTATTGTTTCGTTGGCTGTATGGCATGTGGCGCAGTCTTGTTGGAATCGAAGATTGTCCACATCAGCATTCTTCAACTCAGGCACAAAAAAGTCATTAATCATAGCTCTATAGCATTCCTCATTGACTATAACATGATTCCATCTACTCATAGAGCACACCAAACAGTGACTTTTTGAGGATTTGACGGCATCTCAACAATGGCTTGTGGATTATCATCGCACTAAATGCGACAATCTAAACAAAATATTCTTTTTAAAAATATTGTTGACATCTCCGTTTAACGCATCCAACGAACGCGCCAATCGTTTAATGGTCGTTCGACTTTAATTCTAATAAATTTGCACGATTTGCAAACGTTATTCCGAAGTAAGTCTGTTCATTATGAAATGGTAAATCAATCCTGTTATTTGAAAGACCACAATTCTCAAAATATATAACCAGTCCTACGGTTTTAAACTTCTCTCAGTTGAATTGAAGTTGAAGTAATACAACTTCAGATTAATCCAACCTTTGGTATTATGAGCTTCAGTCGAAATTTTATTAGTGTGACCAGCTGAAAATTTTTAAACGAAAATGCAAAAAAATTAAATTCAGTTATTGCTTACGAAAAGGTGAATAATAATATAAATTGACATTAGTTTCGATTTATATTACGATCACAAGTCCACTGTAACTTCCAAGCTCCAAGTGAGCCAAAGTTTTATTGACAAATAGATTTTAAATGATCTGTGTTCCAGTTCCATAAGTAATTTTTGTTTGAATCAGGTATAACTTTTTTTTACTAAATGAGATAAAGGAATTACCACCAACTAGTTATCAAGAATGCATTTTAAATTATTTTAATTTTGAGCTGATTCAACCTACTATATCTATGGTTGTTACAAAACTTTCTTTTGAAAAGTATGAACCGTATTTGTGCGAAAGATTTTTTGTTTTACTCAAGAAATATATTCCAGCAGTAGTCGGTTGTATCGACTCTTTATGTTCGAAACATTTTTCACGGTGCCTGCTTCGTCCAGTTTCGGGATTTCACTGTTTTTAATTTCAAAACTTCAACCAAAATGCATTTGGGTTGAAAACCGTAATAGGGATTAATTTCAGCCTTCCCATATCAGACTGCCTTTATGTCATACAATCATACATATATATCGGTTTGTTGATTATAGTTATGCCCCCATTTATGGTACACACCTTGTTATACACTACATGAAGTGGCTTACTATTTAAACTCATACTAAAATATGCTCACAGATCCGTCATCGCCTGCTGAGAGTTAATCGTTGCTGAAATAAGTTGAGTTGTCCTTTATGTAGGATATCAATGCATTGTACCTAATATGTATAGTAGTATATGTACCTATGATCAAATTATCGGAATTGAACTCAATATGTATATATATCAGAAAACATATATTTTTTCTTTCTGAAATTAAATTCCTCTGCAAGATCCAATACTATGTTGTTTCAACTATACTGCCAGTTCCTAGTGTAAAGCTTCGTGGCCTTTAAATTGTATGTTTGTTTTCAGCTTGACCTCTTCATTTGAGTGGAATCCAAATTTATGGAGAGCCACTTTTTCTGTCTGGGGGGGGGGGGGGATGGATGCCAAACCTGTCGAATACAGTAGGTGATATTATGCATAAGAGTGGTTTATTCGTCCGTTACAAACTTAGAGAGATGAACCGTTTAACGATGGCATCATGCACAAAGTTCGATCATTTACGATAAATCGACAGATAATATGTAAAATATCTTGATAATCTTTCGCAAGTTTATTTCACTTACGTATAGCATAATCTAATATCAGGACTAAAACCCTTGAAATAGTCCATGATTCATTTTTCAGTAAACAAATAAAAACTGCAAAACAGTTAAGAACACAACAACAAACACTAAAAATAGCAAAAAGAGTTCGTGTGAGAAACCACTGGACAACCTGGTTTGTCGCTTTGCCCTCTTGAGGTAGTCGAAAATCACTTTGATTTGCTTTTACTCTGATAATTTTAATCGACTTCCATAAGAAGACGCATCGCAGCGATTTCTAGCTAGAATCGGCGTCATCCTATAGAATCGCTTCTCGAGTTACTGGAAATTGTGAACCATTGATAGGACTACGGTATGGGTTACGTTGCTGATAACGATAATATTCTATCGACGTAGACAATAAAATTGCTTCAAAAAGTATTATCGAAAATCCAAACAACTTTAGGAACCATGGTGGCATTACTTAGTGTAGAATATGCAGATAGCTAGCCATACTATTCAGTGCAATATTCATTGAAAGAGTAACAATCAGATAAAAGTCAGCAGATCCGGCTGTGAAAGCAGTATTAACAGACGAATATCCAAAATTCGTCCATATTGAATTTGAAACTGGTGTACAGATGATGCGGTGAAAAAATGATTAGGGAGCTTAATAAAATTGGGATAATACCTTTTATTTGTGAAGGCGTCTTTATTCCTCGAGTTCTGCTAGTTCTTTCTCCAGAACTAGCAACACTTTACTCCTGCTGAAGCAATCTATAGCCAAGTTCTTGGTTAAATATTTTATCTGAATATTGATATGTATTCGTCATTTACCGTTAGTGTAAAGAAATTTCGCTATGCATACTCACACTCATACGCACACCAGTTCACATGTATTTGAGCATAAACATATAGTTAGAAGCGTAATTTTATAAATTTAAACGAATTAAAAGCAAAACAAATTAGTATTTATTAAAATATTTCGCTTCAGTGGCGCATCAATTATTGAGTCTAAGTAAAATCAAACACGAAAAATATGGGCAAAAGGAGAAACGAGAAACGAGTGCGGATTTTAATTAAGTGCAGTAACGCTCCAGTGCACTGCGCCAACGGCATAATTACCGAAGCAGGAACAAATGCCACACAGTCACACATGCAAATATGCCAACCCTACATACACACATACATATATATGAATATATCGGCTCAAGTATAGGAAACAATGCCAAACAGCTGACACTAAGTACAAGAAGTAGAAGGAGCGAATGCAAGAAAATCAAACGGCTTGGCCTGCGAATCGTGCGACAGGTGAACGGACGGCGGCTGTAGACAGTGAGTATAGCAAACAGCTGTCGCCAGCGATCGCAACAAAGTGCAGCAGTGTACACACATCACTATAGACATGAGTATGTGTGAAAACGTGTGGGTGTGTGTGTGTGAAGGCTCTTGGTGTATGTGTAGTCGAAAGCCGTCGAAGCGCAAATAAAATCGAGGTGAAGTATTTCAAACACGGATAGTTAGTTAGCCGTCGAGTGAGGCTGCTCGACAACGCTGACAGTCAGACGGCACCAAAAATTGAATACAACCGCTTTGAGTGTTTGCAGAGTTGAGTAGCTTTTCTCTCTCATTTAAAGAGCACTTAATGCCTGTATAGTAGGCTCAACGAAGCGAGGACGCGCTGAGCGGTTGGAGGAAAAAAATTGACCTCGTATCTAACGGGTGTAACGCCAAAGCGGATGCTAGCAAGTACAAGCGCATATATATATATATATATATATATTATATAACATGTTTAAATGTACATATGTATCTACAAGTATGTATGTATGCAGGTATGTATGAGCACTCAAAGGCTCTTTAGCGCTAACTCACTTAGTGTGGTGCAAGTAGAGCAAAAAAAGCTTTAACCAATACATAGAAGAAGAAGTCGCAGAAGCTTAGGTGAGCACCACTTAGACGCGATTTCTTTTATAACTAACTGTTGAGCTACAAAAAAAAACCACAGCACGGCGTAAAGCGTTAGGAGCGCTTTAATACAAATACACAGCAGCTGTACAACTACATTTACAGACACTACATACTATATACGAGTACACACATGCATAATCATATGCATGTCTAATTCAGTCTTACATACATACACACTTTCATAGACCTGCTTGCTTCACACATGTAAGTCAATCTGCGCTTCCTTAGACGGGAATTATAGCGCTGGTAACAATTTTAATGAACCGGAAATTAAAGGTGTGGCAAATATAAGAATACGCTGTCGCTTCCGTTTAAGCTGTGGGTGTTATGTGCTTACAATAGATTACACAATTACGCCTGCTTCCTCTGTGGCTGGGCTAATGACAGGCCTGCAAGTGTCAACCACTAATGATGTGTGGGTATTAATTAGCAAGGGAATATGCAAGTAGTAGCGGCAGAGAATGTACTTTGATGAGTTATGCATAATATTAGTTGCAATTCTGCACACATAGAAGATTTTGAGCATGCATATCCGAAAATTAGTGATATCTACAATACATATGTAATAATATAAAGATTTTGTAAATTTTTGATAAAACACAAGCAATACTTGGATATTTCAGTATGTTCACAGAAATCTTCACAACAAATTTTCAAAAATCACATTTGTAGTCGTAAAACCATTAGCATCACCCACAAAGAACGTTAGCTGACGTCGATAGATAGATATGGATAGAGATATGCACCACGACCTATGGTCTATTGTGCCCTCCCCTAAGTCACAACGACTCATCCAGCCCCAGCATATAGATGAACTCCAATATACTGCTAGGAGCTAGTGAAGTGATGCGATCCCTTATTGGAAACATGGATCCCAGGACTTTAATTCTGCGTCTACAGACTGCTGTGCAGTCTACTAGCAGGTGTTTTGGGGTTTTCGGCTCCATGTTACAGAACCGGCAGTTTGCAGAAGAGCTGACGTCGATTCATTAAGTGCTAGTGAGCAACAAGTCAAACATATTAGGTTAGGTTCGATGTCTGATCCAGAGCTCTCACTTAGACTACCATATGAAGTTCTTTGTGAAGCAATAAAAATATTACTCCTGTATCCGATCTTATAAGTTAGCAAAGCGCTTTGTGACCAATATAATTTTGCGTTTAATTTCTACTCCACCCAGCTAGGTGGGATATCTGAAAGTGTGAGCTCCCCAATTCTTAAGCCTTGATCTCGCAAACACCGAACAATCAAGATGATCATCAAGTGTTGAGATGATTCCACATCGTCTTTTTCCATAGAGCTTATGCACCGCCGATAGGGCAAGTACCTGTTAGAACCCCCACAACTAGGGAGAGCTCACTGGATATCTTCAGATTGATCTTGATAAAAAAGGATACTTCGACAATGAATGAAACGATGATAGCCCAGCTCTGACCAAGTTACCGCGAAGTCCAGCTATTCAGTAGTAGAACACACGAGGAACGAAAGAAATAAAGCCCGATGATGTCGCCATACTTTTTTGAGCCAAATTCAACCGCGAGTATCGCCAAGTTTTCCTTATCTTTAAATAATTATAGCCGTCATGAGCTGTCAAAATTACGTCATCCCTATTGGTAGACACTGAATAGGAACTGTTCAGACAAAACACACTGAGACATGGGCGATTATATTGTGCTTATTTCTAAAGAAGAGAAACGGATCTTTCTTCATTACTCAGATAAAACTATTAGTTTATTTAAAAAAAGGCACGAAAACAATAATAAAATACTTAAAATAAAATTGTTTAAAATAACTTCACCTTGAATATAAAAAGCGATTGTACAAGTATGTGATCTCAGTTAACTGTGTCCTGGTACAGAGCGATAGATGATAACCTGGAATAAAGTTTGTCGGGTGACTCGTCATTATATCTACCATAGGGTAACCTCATTGGAAAGGTATTTCATATGACTTGTGTTGTAATAGAGTGATACATTTTCTAAGTGAAGCAGAATTTAAAAACACACAAATCTGAGTAAGAAAATATACAACATTCTAGTTGGTAAACATAATATTTAGGTCCATCGATTGCTTTGTGCACATCATTAACAAAAAAGCAAAAAACCCATTGCATAAGATATTACTTAAAATAGACGGCTAAAAGGCAAGGAAATTGTCAATCAGAATGTAGCGACGCATAGAAAACGAGTATCCTCATGAAATATTACCCAAATAATCGTAAAATGGCATAAAAATGTAACCGAGCAAGAACATCACCGGAAACAAAACTAAAACAAAGCAAAGGCCTCACTTAGATAAAAAAAGCATACACGACACTAAATCAAAACCGAAGAAAATTTATGTTCGGAAAAAATGGAAAAACGCTTGTGGATAATTTATGCACTCGCCGCATGCAAAGTGTGACCTTTTTACAACACCCCAACACCGACAACAGCAAGAACAACAAAGATCGCATAAAAAGTGAAAGTAGAACCTGTAACAAGTCCGACGTACAAGTAGAAGCGTACATACACACTCACAAAGTGAGAGGAATAAATTTTTCCGTGGGGAGGTATCGTTATATGTATGCAGATTCCCGTTGTGTTGTTTGCCGTAAGCATGCAAAAGTATGTTTTTGTTGCAGCAAAGAAGTAAAAATAACGAAAGCGCAAAAAACAACAACTATGCTATGTAAACGTGTTCGGCTGGAGGGCGACAGCGGAAAGTAGCAAAATACGACAATGCACTGCGTCGGACAAGAGGACACTTTAGCCAACAGCGCGGAAGGAAGGAAATAAGCCGTTCTGGGGTTACACTCCTCGGTGTGGCGAACGGCAATACCGACGACGACAATGGTGTCGTAGGTGACGATTTGACGGAGCCGGTCAGGACAAGACCTGAAACAGGTGAACCGTTCAGCACCGGAACGGTGGAATTATGTGACAAAAGGACAAAACGAAGTCAAATGGCTAGTGGAGTCATGCAACGTGTGCACCTGAGGGGTATGTACAATAATATATGGATGTATGTAGTGTGGTTCAAAAAAAGACGTGTCAAGCAGAGCAGAGGCAGAGTTCTTTGCAGGCTTTAAGCAAAGCCATGAAGTGCTACAGTATTTAAAAAGAATGTGCTCATATGTATATTTCAGGTGTCTTCTATTTATACATTATAGTATATTAATAAGGTTTCGGGAGCTATGGCAAATATAAAGAACAGATAAATCTATATTGCTGAGCTTTCGTTTAGGGATTAACATGAACGTAAGCGAAAGAAATTTTCAATCTAACAGAGACAAAATTATAAACAATATAGAATATATTGAAAGAATTGGGGTTGTAGGTAGCCTTAATAAGCCATGTATTAGGAAAATAATATTCATTCGAGATCCAAAAACGCCATTGATGTGTGATAAAAATTTCTATTCTTAGACATACGTATGCTCTGAAGGCACTATTTGGCTATATATTTTCAAACAGCTAATATATGTATATTGATATTGGTGGATATTTCTGATTAAGTCAGCCAGCGAATCAACCCTCTCTGTTTCTGCAATGAAAATTTACATAGGCAACACTGATTGGTGAAATCAAGGCATATACGAAAAGCATTATAACATGTAGTATAAGGAGGTTACTGTAATTCGTAAACGGATTTCACATATTTTCAACATTAAACTAAAGTAGTTCCCATATTATACTTTCAGTTAATTTTGCTAAGATATTTTACATATTGGCAGATATTTACGGAAGTTAGAAAATCTTATTTTAGGTATATGGGAGATAGGGGCACTGTGGTGCTCAGATGTGGGCTTAATGTTAAACGTAAGATAACATATCCCATATTAAAAGAATCAAATTGAATTTAAAATTGTGTTATATGGGAAGTAGGCTTGAACACAAGTCGCATTGCGCATACACCTTGACGGTGAAGTTTAATGTTTCTGACGTACACGCTAATGTGGTAAGTCGCTGCACGTGGGTGGGCGTGGTTATTATTCGATTTCAATCATTCTTAACTCTATAAAGACGTGCTAGAGTCTAAGCCCTTATACATTTTTTTATTGTATTGGGTGTATAGTTAAATTTTTTGCACGATAAACAGGCCAGCCAATTGAATTAGTGTCCGTCAATTATATTTTGAACAAAATTTCTTAATCGTTTTTCATACAAACATTTTATCACTAACTAGTACTGCGGGTATCTCACTGCCGTCTACGTACCCATTGCGTTTGCAAAATATATTAGTATTTTCTCGCATTATGTATTTATTATAGCCCATGATCTTCTATGACATGAAATCGTGTCACTTTCACATAGCGCAGAGTAACTAATTACATCGCTGTGCTATAAAATGTATAAACAGCTCACTAAATCAACTTCAAATTCATGTCTTTACTACAAAATACAGCAAGGCTTTATAGCTACTTTAGGTTTCATAGAACAGCTGGAAGCTAATGAAGTTTTGTCATACCGTTCTTTCGTATCTCCCAGCAATTGAAAAGTTGTATACAAGTGGTCATTATCGATTGGTTTAGATAACGTCAAAGGTGTTTAATGTCTATAAGAACGTTTTGTTTTTTTTTGTACCCTGAACAGGATAAATTAAGTATGCCATGATGTTAGTAACACCCGGAAGAAAACGACGGAGACATTATAAAATATGGGTATATTAAAATGATCAGTGTCACAAGTTGAGTCGATTTAGCCATGCCCGTCTGTCTGTCCATCCGTCTGTCTGCATATACACGAACTAGTCCTTCTCTTTTTCAGTTCGTTTGCTGCTCTTTCTTGTCCGTCTGCTTTTTCTAAATATATCCTCCGACACTCTATTTGCATACAATGGTTGCTTTTGCTCGAACTGAAAATTTGCACATGTTCTTTTGCTACTCACTTGTCGGAACCGCCGATATCGGACTATTATATCATATAGCTGCCATACAAACTGAACAATCGGAATCAAGTTCTTAGGTGGGAAACTTTTTTATATGACGTAATATCTACACGAAATTTGGAATATTAACTAAAGCAATAATGTAATCTCCGAAGAAATAGTTCAGATCAGATAACTATAGCATACAGCTGCAATATTAACTGAACGATGGAAATTAAATTCTTGTAAGGAATTTTTGTATTTGTGAAAGGTATTACAGCCGCGGTGCAATCGTTTTTTCTTGTTATTAATTAGCAAGTGATAACATTTTGAATATGTACTAATTTTAGTACAAATACTATTTGAACCGTTCTTGCATAATATATAAAACTTTATAACTACTTTATTGCGTAGTCGATACTTTCCAGACAATAAATTTATATAAAGAAGTGCCTAGGTACAAAGTACAACCAGAGGAAAGTCACTACTGCTACAATAAAACCTACAATACCGACCACAGTAAAGACTGAAAATTCTCCGTTTGAAGAAACAACAAAAAGAACTTACAATGCGATAGTAACTTTCTCTCGACATCCCACATGAATAATAAAGATGAAAGCATTTAAAACATTTTCATTAAAAATAAAAACTTTTTGTTAGAAAGTAATTTGCTCGTAGCCTTGACTACTAGACGACGGTCACCACTTACAAATCGACAGTAGCGTAGCCCCTGCCCCATCACTGGGCAGTGCGCTTTACAGGCTTTTGTGTATTCCTCGCCGAAGTCATGTGTAGACGGCTGTCTACGTGTGTGTGTGTTGGTTTGGAAGCAGAAACTTTAGTAATTATGCAAATTGAAAATTTAACACCTCAAATGAGCGCATATAAACAAGTCTACACACAAGCAGTCACACGGAGACATTCGCCTACCTTGTTTACTTGCTCATTTGTAGGTTATGTACATATGTATATACGCAGTATGGTACCTATACTAGGTGTTCTTTAGTACCAACAACGTTCTTAGCAAAAAGAGTTGGTGGAGCATTGTGTTACCGTTGTGTAAGCAAAAATCCTAAGGAAAGTGTATAAGCAGTGAGCTAAGCTTGCACTAAAACCACAACAACACTAATTTGAAATACATTGTAACGCAGCTAGCTCTGCTCATTGGCAGCTTTCTGTGTAATATATTTACTAACGGGTTTTACTGAAGTTTTTGCAAAGAATGCTTCCAACAGCGCTGACCGGAAATGTATTGTAAACGCGGCAAAGTAGATTTTCCCCATTTACTTCAAAGCAACATGCCTCGTAAGTTTGTTGTTTTCTTTTTTGTTGCCATACTGCCTTGGATATTTTACACGTTTTTTTTCATTATTGACTGTTGTTTTTGCAAACCCTTCAGACTCTCTCACCTTATGGTTTGCGTGGAAATTAAGTATCGAGCATTACAGGTAGTTTCAATTAGACATATCCGAAAGTGCATGAGTTGTGTAATAATAACTGCACTTACATTTGAGTGTGAATTAACATGCTTACCAGCACTTGCAACACACTCATGCGCTTCATATATGCAAATGGCTTCGTAGCAATGCAAGTAAATAAAATGTTTCGGGCATGGCTGTAGAAATATACTGTGTTGCATTGTAATTATAAAAACATTAATGGAAATTTTTAATTAAATTTCATTAGAAACTTCCAAGTATGCCTTATTTGTTTCTACTCTTTTTAGATAATTTATATTTTTGCAAAGTTTGGTATGGGAAAGGTAATGCGAATTATTATCGTAAGAATTTAAACTCCCTGTTCATTTGTCGGAACCGCCCATATCGGGCCACTATAGCAAATAGCAAATAACATACAAGCTGAACGATTTTAATTTAAAATTTTACACTTGTTAATTTGTCGAGATATCTTCACGAAACTTGACATAGTTTATATTCTAAGCCATTCTTGGAGAAATATACGGAATCGGACTAATAAAGTAATTTTGTATGGAAAACTGTTTTAGTAGGCGAGATATCTTCACGAACTTCAGTATGGATTAATTTCCAAGGCAACGCTAAAATATTTGAAGAAATTTTCCTTCGGATAAACACAAAAAGAACGATCAAAGTCAAGTTCTTGTTTCGAAGTATTAATTACTTGTGAAGGGTATTATAACTTCGGTGCAACCGAGGTTAGCTGGAACTTCCAGTTAACTTATAATCCACAGATTGAAAGCAACATACTAAGCTCCAAGAGCCAAACAGTTTTTGTGCGGTAAAATGTGATCTAAGAAGTTTTAATTATATGTCCAAAATCAATTAATTGGGTATGAGCTAAGCAAATAAGCATGCGAACAACATTTACTTCTGCATATTGCATGATTTAAAAAGCGGGATGGAGAGATGCTCTATCTTCGCTTATTTCCCTAAGATATCCTTAAGCGTTGGACTGCAATGCTTTTCACCTTACTTTTACACTTCGTACTAACCGAGACGTGGAAATTTCATATCTTTTAACTATCCATAAGTTTGGCTATCTCCTACATAAACTTTTTCACATTATCAGTTCTAGATATTGAGAGTGAGTATTGCAAGTCTCATTGGAAATGTTTTTTAGTTGATGTTTTTGGTGAACATGTTTTAGCTGAACGAACATGCCAAAAGTAGTTTTTATTATTTGCAAGAGGCGATTACTCTATGAAGATTGTTGGAAGTCACTAAATCAGCCATTTCAAAAGTCTAAAATCAGCCGAACACACTCAAAAACTACTTTGTGTAATATTATTAAAAATGTTTTTATTTATTAAACGTTCTAAAAAACCGCACCAATAAATAAATAGACGCAAAAGGTTAACAAATTTAAAATTTTTTTCTCAAATAATACATAAGCTGTAGTACAACAAATCAAGGTTGACTGTGGTATCGTCTATTAACCCCCTTATTATATTTTGTTTGCTAGGATGATTTTGCAACGAATAGTTTGTAAGTTGAATACTGTTATATTAATCACCCTAATGAACTGACGTTTGTCTTTTTAAAGAAATTTAATAACAAGTATTTCGAAAATTTAGTTGGGTATATAGAACAGTCAACATTTTCATTCTCTTGCAACATGTTGCAACAGAGCATAATACTTTTGTTTACCAAACGGTTGTTTCTATCTCCTAAAAATAATCGAGTTAGATCTAGGATTATATACCATATACTTATATGAATGATCAGGTAGACGAGACGAGTTGAATTCCGAGTGACTGTCTGTCTGTCCGTCCGACCGCCTGTGCAAGCAATAACTTCTGTAAAAATTGAGATATCTCGATAAAAATTAGTACACGTGTTTCTTGGCACTCATGGTGGGTTGGTATTGGAGATAGGCGGTATCTCACTATTTTCACGCACACAAAACTCCATTAATCTAAAATATATAAAACGACATAATTAAGCTCCACAGTAATATACAAGGCTATTATTTAGCACAACGAATTGCATAAGCGAAGAGCGTCTACTATTGAATAACTTTTAAAAAATGGGCGTGGACCCGCCTTGTAATAAGTTTAATGTACATATATCTTAAACTATTAAAGCTATAATAACCTAAATTACTCATATAAAATCTTTTTGGCATCCCTACTCACCCTGTGAAATTGGTTGCATTTCGATTTTAACCCCGCCCACTCCTCATATAACGGTTTTTAAAAACTACTAAATGTGTGATAAATCCATAACTGAAATCGCTAGCTTTAGCTAATTATCAAAAGTTAAAACTACTTTATATTGTTTTAAATACATTTTATCTGAAACAACCTCACTTGTACCATAAGTTCTCTGAATTGAATAAAAGGTGTTGAGTCATAGTCAAGCTTTCCGCAATAAGTGCTATAATACAATATTAATGCACCTATTGAGATCTGCACCAATCTACATACCGACTCCTATGAAACGATTGACAAAGTTTCCGACTCATTCATACCAATTCATCAGTTAGGCCTGGTTCTCAAGTTTTATTCTTTGTTAAAATTAATACTTTTAAAACTGATGGCTGATCTCAAGGGGGTTATGTTTAGAAATAAATCTCCAATCTCCCACTTTATAAATGATATATCTACAATAATTTAATTTAATTTAAAGTAATTTTAATGTTGTAACTCTTTATACATATTTTATTAAGATGGTTTCCCGATACAAGCAAACGTTAATATTAAACTATTGCGATTGGAATGATCTTAATAAATGTACTAAATCTTAAAGTTCCATATTTCTTTCCATGTTGATCTGTTCCACTGAATCTTTATTCTGCATAATTGGCAACTTAGCCGGAATAGAGAGAGCAATTTGTTAAAATTGTTGATATTCTCATTTCCTTTTCTCTTATAATATCCAACCAAAGCATTTCCCAAGCAGAAGTCCTTGGTATAAGTCGGTGTGTAGCGATTAATCTTCAATGCAACTATTGCAATGAAAGTATTACCATACTCAGCGATAGCCAAGGTGCACTTAAAGCGATCTTAGCTTACGATATTAAATTGCTTTTGGTGCCGAAGTACATAGAACGGCAGCCTATCAGTTCGCAACCAAGTGGTGGCACATCACAAGGTAGGATCCGAGAATGAACTGGCTGACCTGCTTGCCCACTCTGCAGCTGGTAACACCGAAACCCTGCATTGCTGTTGGTCCCCGTACCATAAAGGAGCTGCTACGCAAAGTGGAAAGAGTGGGCAGGTAAAAGTATTGGCAACATTGTGGTCGGTGCCACGCCCATCGGTCAAATTTGAAACCGACTCCTCTCAAGCTCTTTTTTACCATCTCGGGTGTAAAATTGTATGTCGCTGGCGCGTTTCGTTATAGATTAATCGCACTTTATTGCATCGTTTTTAACCAAACTGTTATATGATCTGAATTCACCCATTTGTACATGGTGGGTAGGGATGTCAGAAGGATTAGCCCTGTATATATAACTCTATATCTATCTCAAATAGTTTTAGGCGATGCAAACAACCGTTATTATAATCTGTAGCAACATCTTGCAAGAGTATAAAAATTTTGAAAAACTTGCATTAAAATCTAGTTTTAATAGATTAGATTCGAAAACCATTACACGCCTATGTACCTATTTATCTCGAATTAAAAACGGTTTATTACGAAACCAAATAAGATTTCTACAGAATTTTTAAAAATGCGCAACAAGTCAACAAACTAAGAGTACTTTGTCCTCTCCAAAATATTAAAAAGAATATAAATAGCAATACGAATCTAGTCGCAGTACTAAAACTGTAGACAATCTATATGGTTACAGATATAACTACACAACCTATATGTGTGTGGTAGCGTTTGTCTATGCAAATGAAGCATTACGCCATTTTTATATATGAGCAAGCACATAATCCACCTATGACCACATGCACATTTACCATATACATATATGTATATATATAATATGTATATATATGTAAGTATATTGCATGCAACTTGTATTTCCAGGCATGACTGTGAACAAATGCAGGCAACTGCTCGAAAGTAGGTGCAGTGCGTTGCCTAAATATGAGAAAAATAGAAAGTGCACCGTAAAGAGGAATATTAAAATTACAAAAACATTTCATAAAATTGTTCCACACTCCACCAACAATAGCAATTTCATGCTTGTATACCACATCCAGACATACATGTTTGTAGATGTGTGTGGGTGGGCGCTCACGCAATGGCCAAAAATACTATTTTATGGAATGGTAAGCCTTTTCATGCACATGCCTTACTCTCATTTTTATTTAAACAAGCACACTCTTGCAATTTCCTCATACATCACCCACTTGCCATTCTTCATTCATCTGAGTGCCACTCACGCCCCCGCCAGCAATTGCACTCCCCAAATATAAATGTGTGTGCGAGTGTATGTGCTGCGCAACAACTGCAATAGCAACAACAACGATTTTCTGCTGGGAATTATGCAACATGTCGAATGCTTCCTGAAGTGCCTTGTTTACATATTAAATATGGAAATAAATGAAATTTGGCCTGCAGCCTATTTCTGAGGGAAAAACAAATAATATTTTTTTAAATATTTCATAAATTTCTCTTTCACATTACACACACACACCCTCGCCGGCCCACAATATATATACATGTGACCCCGCACTCTCTCCGGTGTTTGCGCCTTACCTCTGTAGCCTCAAACAAATATTTACGAGGGTGATTCAAATGATCCAAATTAATTAGCGTGCAATTTTTTTTATTAACAAATTTTTTTTTTTTGTTGAATAAATAGCTTTATATTTCTCAACACAGTCCCCATTAGCTCGATACGTTTGACCCAGTGACTGTGCGACGAGGTTTTCAAAGTAGGCCTCTGTGGCAACAAAATATCTAGAATACGGTGGATGGAGCAATAGCTTATAACTATTACGAACAATTTGGCGCAGACGACGGTGTAAGTGTGATCCGATACGTAGTCATGATGTTTTCCCAGCCAAATGGGCCGGTTTCTTGCCTTTCTCTAGATAATCGATGTAACACCCTGTGAGCCCCAGAATACGGTGACCATCCCCTTTCTGTTCGATAGACCGTCCTCTTCCGAACAAGTTCACCGAGTGAAGTTCACTATTACTTGGTTCCTTTCAGATATAGGTCGATATTTTACGATTACGGCGACAACTTTCTCATGCCCAAAATTGCATAATGCAGTATATGTCCACAGCTTTTGAAGAGTCTGCTGTCTTAGCTATCTCACGCACGTTCACTCAAAAGCCTTTCAATATGAGATCGTGGACTCTTGTCACGTTTTCTTCCTTGGTAACTGTTTCCGTAGCACCTGGGTGTGGCTCGTTAAACCAATTTATCGCAATGGCTATAAAAAGGAAAGAGTCAAAATTAGAATCAGCGATCGATATTTTCCTTTACTAAAATGTGTAGTCACGAACTCTTCTAAACGCGGTCAAAACAAAACAAGTCCGAATAGGCTACAATTTTGACAGTAATCGTGTACGAGAATGTGACACACGATAGATTCGTTACCACGACAGTTGGGTCTACGTAACCGAAACAGACCCCGATTTTTATCTAAGGCAGCATTCCTCACCATGACTTTAGGGATATATTCTACCACTACAACAACAATAACACGATTATAATTTTCTCTTACGATAGTACCGCTATGCGTTGGAGAGTCAAAAGCATTATCAGACCGCTCTCGTATATCCATACACATGTATATCTTATATGTAAGTGTGTGCGCTTGTAAGCTCCGCATACACTTATCTGTTTTATGCTTGTCCAACCCACTTATGCCTGCGCGATACTTACGATGTCACATAACTCGGACTTTCCTTGCACGCTCCTTGCTGCCTAGCCATTTCGTGGCACCTGCAAGCGTAAAAAATATTTTGCAATAAAAATTTATAAGAAAAGCACTGCAAATATAAAGTATAAGAGTAATATTGTCGTGTTCCTTGCGACTGCAGTGTGTTATTGAAATTTTGTATTACTCCATTGTTCTGCTGTCGTTAGTAAGCAAATGCGAAAAATCCTTGCATAAATAAATATTTGGTCGCACAAAGGCGCTCACATATATTCAAATAGGTAGACACTTGGGTGAACAGTAAAGGGAAAATATCTTTATTATTCGTACTAGTTTCATTGAGATTCATTCGATATGAAATAAATTCTATTTTTATTGGAATCCTGCATACTTGCTCATGAGATTACATTGTGAAGGTTTAATTTTTGATTTGCTCAGTATTTTATTTTTGTATTTTAAATAGAATTTGACTAACAAATGGCACAACAAGATTGAGTATAACTGAATACTGGGAATTTGTTCATACATTGTTCTTTTCGATATTAAATTTGCTTTATATAGCGTATATATATATATATTTACTGGCTGTACCCTGAACGCGTTGCAACACCACCAACTAAAGTAAATTACAATGAAAGACATTATACAAACATTCAATTCATTTTGAGACATTTTATTGATTCTGTTCATTTCGATCGACATACAAAATTGCACTGGATCAGTTCTAGTGTATGTTGAGTGAAGAAATTTTGAGTCAAAAAGCAATTATAATATAGCCACTTAAAAAAAAAACACAGTCAATAGTAGAATAATTTCATAGCAACGAACTTTTGCTCGTGGCATTAGAACAATTTCATTTCTTTTTATACTCTCGCAACCTGTTGCTACAGAGTATAATAGTTTTGTTCACCTAACGGTTGTTTGTATCAAAAACTAATCGAGTTAGATATAGGGTTTTATATATTATATAAATGATCAGGATGAAGAGACGAGTTGAAATCCGGGTGACTGTCTGTCCGTCCGTCCGTCTATCCGTCTGTCCGTCCGTGCAAGCTGTAACTTGAGTAAAAATTGAGATATTTATTATATATTTATGAAACTTGGTAGATATGTTTCTTGGTACCTGTTTCTTGGTATTAGATGACTTTATAGAAGCCGCGTTCAAAATTAGTCAGTGGGCGTGGCACCGCCCACTTTTAGGTGAAAACCCATATCTTGAGATCTGCTTCACCAATTTCAACAAAACTCGGTACATAACGTTATTTTCATATTTCTAAGTTTTAGTGCGAAAATGGGCGAAATCGGACTACAACCACGCCTATTTCCCGTATAACACCATTTTCAATTCCATCTGATTCTTTCACTTTCCACTATGCTTATCAAGCAACAATGATTATATCGGGGTAAAACTTTGCGTGAATAATACGTTTAAGGTATGCCACCTTGTGACCAAAAATTGTCTAAATCGAACCAAAACTGTTCAAACCCCTAAGTACTAAATATGTGGACCCCAGTGCCTATAGTTGACCTTCTACCGAAAATATCAGCCATTACACAAAGAAATCTCAAACGAGTATACTATTTGACTTTGCGAGAGTATAAAATGTTCGGTTACATCCGAACTTAGCCCTTTTTTACTTGTTATATATACTTTTTTGGAGTGAGTCAGCTGATATTCTTTTAGACTCGATTTACCATCGATGTGCACTGGATACAGAGGAAACATAGCCATTGTTTGTTCAATGTAAACCGTACATGAATTTCGCAATTTACATTTGTATGGCAGTCGCTTAATCCGTAGAAAATTGATCGTACCAACTCATTAAAACATACTCAATAAAAATAATTCCAAATTAAAAATAAATGTATTGCATTATTAATTGTTTATAGAAATACACCTTTTGCTTATAAAAATACAGTCCAACATTTATCTCATTGGAAAGCTGAGAAAAGATCGTAAACTTCAAGTATAATGAAATAGTTTTCTTCGTATACGCAAATGTTTAAAGGTCAAAAGTTGAAATTTTGAAAATTCATAACTCCAAAATTTTACATATTGAGTCGAAATAAAACAAGTAAGGAAGGGCTAAGTTCGGGTGTAACCGAACATTTCCAACTCGTGTAACTTGCAAGGAACAAAGGCGGAGGAACCCCTTCAAGTTTTGAGTATTGGTTCGTCGGTTATTGAATTTTGTGTGAAGAAACTTTTGTTATTGAAAAAAAATGAGAAAAATTAAAAAAAAACTTCCGAAAAGTATCAGATGCTGGAAATAGGCACCACCAGCTAGTAGAAAAGCATGCAAGGGCTGGATATACGATCGACTGCACCGATAAAGCTGGCAAAAGCAATCTCGTATATCAGTATCATACGACTGGAATCAAATCGCAGCAAACTGGCCTTAAAGTTTGGAAATTTAGCGCAGCAATCTAACCTGGTACTTCTGTTGCACGATAGTTAGAACTTGTGTATACATAAGAACGAGATTTCGTTCTGTAATATTTTAGAATTAGCTCACAAGACCTCACAGGCTAAGAATGGAGTTGAATTTAATCTCTATGTAATTTATTTTTATATTCTGTAGAGATAAATGTGGTGGCATGCAGGTGGAGGTTTAGAAACTTGGTGGTATGATGCCAAAATACTAAACGATTGTAGAAACCAGACTTCGGTGGATCAAGAAAACCACGATTGAATCTATAAAAGCAATGATGGTATACACAAATCTGACTGGTAAGTTCTGGAGTAGCAAACCAGAAAGAATCATTAGATGGATGTACAGCATATCACCTTAAGCCATTAAGACAGTTGAGGAGAATATTCTATTGGCAGACACTAGAGAATTCTGGTCACTGAGCTACAGAAGTTTTAAAACTGGGTTGGGGAAAGTGAATACCTGCTGACTCACGTCCAGAACATTCTTAATAGCTGATTATTAAAATGTGTTACCGCTGCCAATTGCCTCGAGCCGTGCATCTAAATATATCAGAAGACAAATAAAAGCTCAAGGAGCATGATTTCGTATTAAGCTTTGTTCATAACATGACAAGAAAATTGTATCTTTGGAGTAGAGAAGGAGAAGTAAATAATATAAAAGCCGGCGAACAATAGCAACGCTCACTCCCAAAAGCCTCATTGTCCCAATTCATCATCTTCTTTCAAATTACTCATCACAAAGTACGCAGTTCAAACTAGCTGTGGGTGAGAGCAACAACAAACACACACAAGGCAACGTGCCCATACGTATTAAAGTAAACCATCCGAGCATCCATATAATTTCATTAATTTTCTGAAGCAATAAAATACGCATATTTACACGCCGGAAAAAACTGACAGATCTCCGCGAACTAAACGTTGGCCGCAACTCCCAAGCGAATGTCAAGTGCGTGGCAGTGTTTAGCAACAAAACGAAAGCGACAGCAACAGCAAGAATGATTACACAGTCGAATAGATGAATGACCGACGATATTTTCATGTCCTTTGAGAGCAGATCATAGCAAAGTTGCTACTTTGTGTAAATGAGCCCTCAGCGAGCGGTTTTATGTAACTCCGCGACGGCTGGCCATGCTCGGCTTCAACTTGACAAATAAACTTCACACAAAATGCATGCCACAAAATTTAATGAGTATTACAAAAGCCACGCAGCCACGAAGATATAAAGTCCAAATCCGCAGACGCCGCAATGTAGGCAATAAAAAATGTGAAAAGCCAACTAAGGCTGGCGTTGGAGGAATAAAGTTTAGTCTGACTGCGGCTATGAAGTGGCGCAAGGGTGTTGAATGTTGCACTCACGCATAAACCAAAGCAAAGGTATTGTAGAAATTTTGTGAAAATTGAATGCAGCGCGCAACAATGGTTAAATGAAGATCTACAGCCAAACATATTTATGTATCTATAAATCTACAAGCATAATAAAAATGTATAAAAAAAATGTGGGCGTGTTGAAGCCGTCGCGTTGTTGGCGCAATTTCGGTGAAATTTCATAGGCGTTTATTTGCTGCTCCTTATTTGCGCTTTGCCACGGCGCTTTTCTTATAAAACTTCGTTAGAACTTTAAATAACTTAGCATGCTAAATTAAGCAATCGCTGTTGTTTTTGTTGACTTTAATTTCACAACTTTTTCAAGAGTTGTTTGTTTATGTTAAGTCAGCTGTGTCAGTCACATGCCAATTTGAAATTGTGGTAGGAAGTAGAAGTTTTCAAATACATTCCTTTTAGTATCTTTTTTACAGCAACATCTTCATGAATGTGTGGGATTTTTTTCCAATAGTTATGGGTTAGATAAAATGTTTGCTTTAATTCTGACCTACTTCCACCACATCTAAAACTTTCGATATAAGGCGTATGCGAAACTTTACACGCAAAACTCTTCATACAGTAAGGTTGAACAAGTGACCTTCCACTCTTTATCAAATATAATATTTATCGAGTAAAACTTCGCAAAATGATATTGGAATTTGTGGGACTTTAGATTCCTTTGAATGATATCCATTAAGATTGGAACTTCTACAAATTTATTAAAAACAATGTTATTGTTTTCATTAAAACAAGAAAAAATACCCTTCACAGGTGAATTTTTTATAGCACAAAGGAGTACAGATTTTCAAAATTTCGTGACGATACCTTGTCAAAAGAAAAAGTTTTTCATACAAGCACTTAATTCCGATCATTCACTTTGTATGGCAGAAATGTGATATAATGGCTCGGTTAGGGGTAGAAAAGGACGTAGGCAAAATTTCAGGTCGTTATCTCAAAACTGAGGCATTAGTTCGCGTATATTAAGACACGCGGACTAATCAACTCAGCACTTCACGCTGATCACTTACTCGTATGCATTAGCCAGTCTTAAAGTAACTCATTTGCCTACAACTATTGCTTTGGATCAAGTGAGTAACTTAAGATTCAAATTTTCTTTCATGACCATTATCGATAAATCTTTCACCAACTCGGTTGTTATTGTTGTGGCGATTAAAAAGTTTACCTAATAGATTTATCTTTTGTGGAATAAAACTCCAAATCGCTTCTGCTTACGTAGTCTTACTGTGTGTTAGGTGTCTTGTCTTTTTATAGACAAGTGGTTTTCAAGAAGAAATAAAACGCCATTTAATGTTAAAGCGAAGTAATTAGCTTTATTATTAAGAAAAGGGTTTGCCAATATGTTTTAAAAATGATTTCGAACAAGTGACCGAAGCGGATGGCTCGAATAAATTCTTTTTGGCAGCAATAACTCGCAGAAAATTCTCTTTCAAAGCATCAATAGTCTCGGGCTTATCTACGTAGACATGCGTTCACCAAAAGTTTCCTTCAATAAATTGAATACTTCTTTGGATGTATGTCTTGTAGCACCGCATTTTTGGAATCAAAAGTCGTTCACATTAACATTCTCCCATTCAGGAATACAAAAGTAATTAGTAATGGCTCTATAGCGTGCCCCATTGGCTGTAACATTATGATTGTCTTCATTTTTAAAGAAATGTGAACCAATGATTTCCTCTGCACATAGAGTACACCAAAGATTGACTTTTTGACGACGTAATGGCGTCTCCAAATGCGACAACTGAACCAAAAGTGAGCTTCATCGCTGAACAGAATTTTCTTGTGAAAATCGGTATCGGTGGACATCTCGTTTTAGGGCAATTCACCGAACGTGTGACGCATTTGATGGTCGTTCGTTCTATTGATTATGAAATGGCAAATCAAATTGAATATATATCAGGCAACAACTGTCAAAAAGATACCGATACCGAAAAAAGTGTTGCCTCATTGAAAACCACACATCTAAAAACATATATTTTCCAACTTTGCTGTGGTATGTGTCCAGATATTGTCCACAAACTGAGAGGACTTTAGTCACCTTTGAAAGACTGACGGTTTTTCATACAAAACTTTTTTAATGAAATCTATAGTATTTGGAAGTACTCCATTATATGCCGAGTAGTAACTAATATTAGTATGACCTTGCTTAATGTGGAGTCTGGCAACTGCAAAGGAAATCATAGTTTTGGGCCGTGACTCTAACTACTTCACCGTTTCCCTGCTTTTCTAGTTAAAAGAATAATTTTAAGTGATACATGCATCTACTTTTTATTTTCGCCCTTCTGCCATGTTTAAAGGCATCATTACTTCTCTAAACTACTCTTCTGTTACTTTTGATACCATCCCCCTTTCTGCCAAGAACGCTAGCAACCGACTGTATGTACAATTTGTGCTTTTAATCACAGCTATAAGCCGCGTGAAATTTAATTTACAAATGATTGATTACAGACGATTTCAAGTAATGTCCTTGCCAGTTGGCGCTTGCTATTTGTGGAACACTACCAGCAATATGCTGCCACGTTTGCCTA
Organism: Bactrocera oleae; assembly: GCF_042242935.1. Taxonomy (NCBI): domain Eukaryota; kingdom Metazoa; phylum Arthropoda; class Insecta; order Diptera; family Tephritidae; genus Bactrocera; species Bactrocera oleae. The sequence continues at coordinate 44,986,572 of NC_091538.1, read as the reverse complement.
GAATTTTAAGAATTGCTACTCTCGAATACGTCCATTGTTGTGCGCTTTGTCCTTGTAAATTATAATACGTGTATATATCAAGCAATACCAACAAACACACACACAACACAATAGAGGAAGTGAAGAAGTAGATAAAAGCTTGTCTGATGGCCTGCGTCTTGTTGTTGTTGCATAGCTCAGCATTCTTTATAATTGCCGTATTTGCGCATCGCTCGGCGGGGTGTTGCTTATATTAGCTCTTGAATGCCATTGCCACATTGTTGAGAATATTGCCGCTGCTTCCGCTTTGCTCTCTTCTTTCCTGCTAATTTCGTATTTTTATTATTTTGTTTTGAATTCGAAACTTCGCCGGCAATTGTCTTCATCCGATTACCGTGCACAGCGCTTTGTTTACGACAAATTCACTGTAACTTATGCGTTTACTCGCTCCTGCTTCGCCCAAGGCTCTCAAACTCAGCTATTCAATTTTATAAACCAATTCTTGTATAGATATATAGTAGCTATGAAAGTTACACGTCAATAAAATACAACGAAAAGTTAAAAAATTAAAGCGCGCTTCAAGGCGCACAGTATTTATACAGCGGCGTGGGTATTTGTCATATTGTCGAGGCGCGGCGCACTGCGTCTGAAGTAATTTGCCATTTTCGCGTTGTCTATCTGCATATATGTACATATATATGCAATAGGGTGGTTTCTTAAACAATTAACCTTCCATGGGTAGCAGTCAAAGGTCAACGGCTACATATTAATATCTACCCCTTCCCAAATCTACTAGCCGATACCACTGGCTTGTGAGAAGAACTGTAAAAAGTCGAATGCAAATTTTTTTTTCTTACATTTAAGAACCACCCTATTGTATACAAAAGTATTGCTTTCTTTTTCTCGTTGCAAAGTATCGGATGCAAAAATATTTTCCCTAGACTTAAGAACAATCCTAGTTTACATAAATATATTTTTTTTTCTCGTGTAGCCTCGTGTGTACATCGCTGTGTCGCTGAATGTCCTCTCGGCTTTCATTCATGCCTTTCAATGTGCTCTATGGTTATTTTATCATTGTCATTGCTTCATCTTGAGCACCATGTCCTGCGCAGCATTATCACATCTTTGCCTGATTTGCTTTGTTTTTATTTTCCTTTCTTTCTTCATATTTTTTGTTGTCATTGTTCTCCGTCATATTGTTTACCAAATTAAATTCTTTTATGTCGTTGAGCCATTTGAGCTTATGTTCAACCGTCGCTCTCCGTGCTGCATTCTGTAAGAAAATTTATTTATTTCTATTTTTATGCGTCCTTTATGCTCTGTAAATTACAATTGCGCCAGTTTATTTAATCGCCAAATTAAAAAGCGGCACAAAATTAGCGTTGCTGACGGAAGTCGTTAATCATGGTTGCCGCACTGCAGCTTGGTCGTAGATACATATTCCAACTTAAGTTGAAATGCTCATGCTTTCGGTCAATTGAATTTAAAAAGTCTTCAAGGATGGGCTAAACGAAAATGATAGGCAAGTTAAATACAATTAAGAATAGAAAAATAGTAGATTAACACATGAAATGGTTGTGAATAATCTACAATTAGAGGCTTTGTCAAAGAAAAACAACAATTAAGGTAATTTTCAGATTTCAATAGTAACTTTTAATCGCCCGCTAGCATCAAATAAAATATACCAAATGGATTTAGATCCACGTAGTTCACAGATAATAGACTTCTTATCAATGCGGTCTCTTCTTTATAAAAAACTCTCAAGAAATATGCAACAAGTGTATATTGGGGTTTTCAATCCAAAGCAATAATGGCAATGTTTCTGACATCTTACTGAATTTTATTTAGTTATTAAGTTGAAATTGTGGTATATTTAGACATTGCGAGTAGCTTTTGCCATGCATACATTCAATAAAGTACAATTATGAGACCATCAAGTAGATTTATTTGCAAACTGATCATATTAATTAATCTAAAGAACTAGTCAAAATGCATTGGTTCTTTCTAGGTGGAGTGAACTCAGTGTACTAAGTGTACTTTTTCAACCCAAAAGCATTAAAATAAAAACTCTGTAATAGTCCATAACCAGAACTAATACTGACTTTCTTCGAGGTGATATTCCAGAGCAATCGTAAATACGTTTGCCCCGTTTCAAAATGAAATAATTTAGAATGTCTTTTCTGGGTCATGCCCATTTTAACTTTCTAAAATAGGGCAAGTACATTGTTTTGAAAGGCGACAACCAACTTAATTTCTCAGATATACACATCAGGAAAATAGACTGCCACAATGAAATGTTTGAAATTATAAATTTGCACATTCTTCTTCATGACAGCCAGAACATGCCAGAAACAATGAAAATAATGCTAAAGACACTTGGAACGAAACAAATAAATAAGAACAGTTCATATGACATAAGACAAAATATGAAATATAAATGCCAAAAATAAGATATGCTTGTAACTGTTAAAAATTTAGCACAAATAAACTAAGCTGCACAGATCGTTGAGCAAAGAGCTGAATAACTCGACAACAACAACTTAAGCGCTTAGACAAGTCAAGGCTGACTTATGCCTCACCATACCCTCGATGTCATATCAGTTAGAGATGACTTTTATAGTTGCTAACGCTTCTGCATTACAACTGTGTGTGTGTGTGTGTGTGAGTGCATTTGAACAATTGTTGTATGTATTTGTATGCATGTGTGTATGTGTGCACTTTCACTCACTGGGGCATCAACTTTTATTCGTTCGCCGGCAATATTATTCATTGCACACGCAGTCAACTTAAGTGAACTGAACTGAAGAAAAGCGAATGCAGAGCTCGGATCGGTGAGTTGCAGAGTACAGTGTTGCCATGGTGCAGCTTAACGGTGTTCTTTGTGCTATTGTTTTTATTGGCTGCGACTCTCGAAATCCCAGTTCAATTTTAACGCTCATGCAATGATGTCAAGAAAATGCTTCGAGCTTATTTGCAAGGCATCTTTGGCATTATTTCTCAGCATACCCTCCTCCCACCTTTTTTCTCTCCTGGAGTATGAAGTTGTTGTGTATGTGTAGCGAGCATGTTATTGATTGTGACTATGGCTATGATGATGTCAGTCTGCGTAATTCTTTGCTCACGCTTACAAACCACACAAACCGTTATGAAATATTGAGTTCCGAGTGTTATATAAGACTATATGGGAATTGAAAGTTTTTTTTGCTGTGCTTCTGTAAAATCACAGTAATCCAGCCTTAGCAAATTTAACATTTTTAAAGTTATATATTTGAAAATGTAGTTTTTTATTGCCTCTATAAGTTTCGCGATTATAGAATAACACAAATCCATGCTATATCACGCCTTACAAAATCGTCGCCTTGTCCAAAGCATGGATTCACCTGAAAAAAAAATGTCCAATTTAATAAAAGTTCATCATACACCTATATTTATACACTGGACAAAGCATAATAAGCTTACCATAAAGTTTTTGGTACCCAAAATGAAGCGTTGACGACCCTGGGTTGGGTAAAAGAAAAACGAATGTGTTTTTCCGTTTCGTACTCTAAAAAATTGGTTGCTTCAAAGAGTTGGTATTGAGATATAAATTTTCCTATCTGATAACACGAAAAAAGTAGAAAGCCGTTAGGACCGTTACAAATTAGAGCTCATGCTGGAAAGGTCTTTCTTAGAGGTGTCTATCAATAATATAACGGGTGTTTTTTCGAGGTATAGAACTTTAAATTGCAGTAAAACAACGATCGATTATTCGATTGGCATGAATTTTGTTTATCCGAAAGATGATCTTGTGGCATTACATTTTAAATATGATTTCTAGCATATTACCGCCACGGCTGGTTCGGATGTAGTCCAATCTGGACGTCCAATTTTCGAAGACTTTTTTTAACATTTGTGGCCGTTTATTAGCAATAACACGGCGAATGTTGCCTTCCAAATGGTTAAGCGTTTGTGGCTTATGCGCATAGACCAATGACTTTACATAACCCCACAGAAAATAGCCTAGCGGTGTGTTAAATCACAAGATCTTGGAGGCCAATTCACAGGTTCAAAACGTGAAATTAGGCGGTCACCAAACGTGTCTTTCAATAAATCGATTGTGGCACGAGCTGTGTGACATGTTGCGCCGTCTTGTTGGAACCACAGCTTCTGGACATCATGGTTGTTCAATTCAGGAATGAAAAAATTAGTAATCGTGGTTTTATACCGATCACCATTGACTGTAACGTTCTGGTCATCATCGTTTTTGAAGAAGTACGGACCATTGATTCCACCAGCCCATAAAGCGCATCAAACAGTCAGTTTTTCTGGATGTAACCGTGTTTCGACATACGCTTGAGGATTAGCTTCACTCCAAATGCGGCAGTTTTGTTGACGTAGCCATTCAACCAGAAGTGCGCTTCATCATAAATAAAATTGCACTATTTGCAAGTGTTGTTCAGGCGTGAGTCTATTCATGATGAATTGCCAAACCAAACTGAGAATAAATCACTTCACAGCTGTTAAATCGCTCGACATCGTGAACAGTAATGCTAACTTAAAGTTCTATACCTCGAAAAAAACAGCCGTTATATACATGATCAGCGAGTATGTCCGTCTGTCCATCTGCATATACGCGATGTAACACCTCAGTTTCAGAGATAACGAACTGAAATATTGTAAACGGTATTTTCTTCCCAAGAAGCTGCTCATTTGTCGGAACCGCAGATATCGGACTACTAAAGCACATAGCTGCCATAAAACTTTTTCATCTGTCATGAAATACTGTTCAAGGCTGCGCTACAATCTCCGAACAAATTTTTAGATCGGAGCACCCACTCACTAGCTGCTATTCGAACTGACTGATTAAAATCAAGCTAGAGATCTTTTTATACCCTTTTAGGTTATAAGAAATGTGTTTGTAAAATATAGTTTCGTTTCGGGGCAGCCGAACTTAATGTTTTTTCTTATTTGCTGATTTTTAGATTGTATCGAACGAAACAAAAATATTATATATTGAAGATAAATTCGTTCACTAACTAAACATCAGAAAAAATATTTTGGCTTTCTAGCCGATCAACCCGATCTCTACGAGAATGTTGGACATCGTATCACTAGATGGACAATGGATCTATTCAGCTTGAGTTCATAAGGAAAAATCACGTAGTCTTATAATTTTTCTTCCAGAATTCTCTTGTAAAATGGAAGGATATCCTTCGTAGCTCGTCTCTTGTGTCGAGAATGATAGTAACTTAGAGGTAAATATATTATTTACGAGTATTTCCACATTCGGAAAAGAAAACCTCATTTTAATTGTTTACTGCTTACATAAACATATTTAAACTGAACTGACAGTCCTTTTCGAAGGAAGTCTGCATGAAATACCCAACAGATCCGTGTGAGATATTTTGAATAGTCCTAGAACCCATAAACCTGTGTTCTTAATTTGACCATAAAAATACATACTGATTCGACTCCACTTCGGTTATACGAGTATGCAAGACATGCAATGGTTGAAGGCATCGTAATATCTGTTCTGGTTTTATGACACATCAAGAGAGGTTAACATGTTTCAAAATTCTACCATTCATTTAGCTCCGTAAAAAAACTATCAGCTAATACTTGATTCCTCGTAGAGTCTTCTCAGTGGAGTGGAGTGCGACAGCCCTTGCTGGAAGATTCCGTAACCATCAGTATTGGAACCCCCAAAAAGCATCAGTGCATGTACCGCATAAGAAGCTACCCAATACCTATAATTCACTTCTTCACACCCACAGTTACGACAATAATGGTTCCACCATCACATGCACCTCCTATAGTATATCTAGAACGAACTGAAGAGTCCTCTAGTCGAAAATATAGTAATATAAAAAGCTGTGGTTCAAGGAACCCACAACCTCTTAAAATAAATTTGATCATAAGAAATCATCAACAAATGCTAGTAACTCTATGGCACTTGCAGGGGATCTTCACTCACCGTCTAGAGGACATTTATTTGGTGATGCGATAGACGGCAAAAATTTAATTTATAAATGTAAGGTGATTTAAGCCAACTTGATATTTCGAATTAAATAAACAAGAAAACCCATTAACTTGCACCGAGGCTAGAATACCCTTCACAAATAAAAAAATGTCCATACTTAATTTTGATAGGTCAGTTTGAATGGCAGCTACTTGTATATGCTATAGTGGTCCGATCTAAAAAAGTTGTTCGGAGCTAATAATGTTCTCTTGGAAAATACTCTTCGCCTTTAGTTTTATACAAGGACTTTATTTTGATCGTTCACTTTGCGTGGCAGCTGTATGCTTTATGGGTCCGATATCGACGGTTCAGGCAAATTAGCAGCTTCGTGAGGAGAAAAGGATATGTGCAAAATATCAGAGCAATAGCTGAAAGGCTTTGAGACTAGTTTCCGTATACACATATAGACAGACAGACATGGCTAGATCAACTCAGCTTGTCACGCAGATCATTTATATATATTTTATAGGATTTCCGACGTTTCCTTCAGGGTTTTACAAACTTCGTGGTAAATTTTATATAACCTGTTCAGGGTATAGAAAGCTCGCACGGTCATAGTCCCTCAGTACCGTCTGCAGGGTTATCAAATGTCAAAGAGCGAATATAATATTGCATTACATTTCAAGGATAATTCCCTCTGCATATAGATAAAATGAGAAGGAAAATAATAGCAATCTCAGTCATATGAGAACTACAAGTGCCTTTGCACAAACACAAGCCATCCCAAAAGGAAATATGTAGGTGTGTATTTGCCACTAAACTTTTCCCACACTATGTCCGTCACTCAGTTTTTGCTTGTGCTTTTTTCCTCTGCGTTTTGCACACGGTTTTTATCGTTCGAGCAATTTAAACGACACTCTTGCACATTAGGGAAAATGTTGAACACGGTGATATTATATGCACGCTGTGTGAGCGCTGTGCGAATAAAATCGTGCTCAGTAAAAATGCACATAAATTCACACATATACACATAGAGATATATGCTGACGAGTGTATATGGCTGTGCGCAAGCACATTTGCGTCGATTTGGAAATCACGTTGCCACATTTGTTTGTGTTTCCATGTGGTTGCACCGCGTGTGTAACTGTAACTACTGTCGCTATACTCGCATCCTGTTCACCTGCCAGTTTCCGTATCCGCTTTCCGTTTGTTCCGCTCAAACGTACGCACACAAGTGCATAGCGAACATAAACGCGACTTAGTCACCTGCATTTTTCACATCTGCTTTTACCGCTCTTTTCGTGTTGTAATTTGTTATTTTTTTTTTTTTTTTTGTAAACGATTTGCATAGTTGCTAACTTACATACAGTGTTATACATACTCGTGTAAGAGATATAAAGTGATATTATCGGGTTGTTTACCTTATAATCACCTGAATCTATATAAACCTTAAATTATTAGCTAGTAATATCATATAGAGCCAACGTGTTGATCGTAATTTAACAATGACAGAAAAGTTGTTTGCTGAAGCTAAGCAATTCTCGCAGAAAACCTTCAAAACCCTCAATAAAGCCACTTTTACAGAAAAATTATAGTAAGATTAAATATCGGAGACCTTTTTCTATTCGAAATCCAAGTTGTTGGTATTACTTCGTATTATTTTACATGGAATTAATTTTTGGATACTATATGTGGTAACGCGCCTCCTTCGATGGTGACCGTTAAAAATAGGGTTGTAAATATGCGCGCCTAGGTGCCCTGAAAAGGTCTGCCATTCAAAATGTAATGAATGAATTACGTGGGTCGAAAAGAAAGTTAACTTTGGCTGCACCGAAGCTATAGTACCCCTCACCACTACAATTTTTATAACATAAAATGGTATAACAAATCTTTTTCTTGATTTTGATCGGCTCGAGTTGGATCGGTCAGTTTGTATGACAGCTAGATACTTTAGTGGTTCGATATCGGCGTTTCCGACAGATGATTAACTAGTTCGCGAATATGCAGTTGAACAGACAGACGGACATGTCTAAATCGACGCAGTTGGTTACGCTGATCATTTATATAATATATACACTTTATAAGGTTTCCTTTTGGATGTTACAAACTACGTGGCAAAATATCATACCGTGCATTATAAAGCTGTCGGCTCGATCGGTGCAGGTTTTGCTTATTCCGAACTAAGAAAACCATGAGCAGAAGTGCCTGCGTTGTTTTGTAACCATCAATGAAACTTGGATACCTGGTACAAACAGCGCCTAAGGCACATTTGAAATAAAGAACTTCATTCTGTGAACCTGCTGTGAAGAAACCAAAGACTGTTCTAATGGCCGGAAACCATTGTATTGTATACAGAGACTTACGCGGTATGATCTACAACAGTTACCTACAGAAGGGCGAAACGGACTCAGCGCTGTTGAAATTCTTTACAGCAGTCAACCCGCCGGGATAAAAGGAAATAAAAACTTTTTATACAGGTTTTTTGTTATATTATTTTGACTATATACAAACAAATATATATATCAATGTCTCGATACTCTTTCCACGAATGTACTGCATCTTGAAATTCGAAATTTGGTTTCGGCGATATGTGATATTGCTTATGTGAATGCCATTCCCTTACTCTCAAAAAGTTTGGTACTTAGTCCCCACCCCAGCCAGTCAGGGAGTAGTAAGAATATATCTATGTCATGCCTGTGGTATGATTCGACCAAAATCGACAAAAGCACTTTTTATAAGGGCTTTGCTTTAATATTCCGCTTGAACTGAAACTATAACACTTTGAAAATTCCTACTAATGAAAAGCCATTTGAAGTTCAAGCCACTAATGTCACCAGTCAAGAGCTGAATGGGGCTTAACTGAAAATATCTCCGGTTATGAGGTCTGACCTGACTGAGGAGACTTAATTCTAGTTCCATGGGTAGCAGTTTTACAATAAATAACTTATCCTCTCTTTCTTTTTGTGTTGTTTTTCATTTAAAATCAGTTTACTTTATAAGTCATTCTCACATATTCCGCAGTTCATAATTTCCAAGTGCTGCATCCACACACATACGTATGTATGTCCGCGTAATCGGCAAAACCAAAAGCTTCCTGCCAATTTTTATTTTTATCGCATTTTCTTATTTGAAACGTCATTATTATTCTTTATGTGAATGCTTCCCTCTTTCTCCTGTATATGAATCACCATTGTATGTGTTTGCGTGTGTGTTAGTTGTAGTTTCTTTTTCTAGCACTCACGCACCAGTGATCCGTTCAATGTACAGTTTTCAAACGCATTTTAACTTTTTCGTTTATATTTATTGTGCTTTATTCCCCTTCATTCTTTTCTCTCTTTTCCTATCCTCTGTATTTATTTTACACTTTGAATTGCAACAAAGCAATGAAAACTAAATGTTGTAGCACTTGCTTATCTGTACATTTTCACAACGAGTGCACAAATGCGCATTCAGTGTTATATCAGCAGTAGCAAAGTCGATGAAGAAAAGAATTGGCCAAGCAGAAAATGCTACTAAGGTCGATTCACTCAGCAAAAGCAACTGTGGCACATGCACCAACGAGCGTGCAACGGAGTGCGTGTGTGTAATTGCTTTAAACTTAATGTGTGATTGAAGCTTAAATAATGTACAATACACTTAAATGCACGAACTGAAAGAACACCATTGAATTAAAGAAATCGGAAAAATATAAGTTAATGGACTTCGAAGACAATTGAATAAGTGGATAAAAAACGAAATCCGGAAATAATGTTGCTTTTTATACTCATGCCACATGTTATTACAGAGTCTAATAGTTTTGTTCTCCTAACGGTTGTTTGTAACACCTAAACCTAATCGAGTTTGATATAGGTATATATATATATAAATGATCAGGATGAAGAGACGAGTTGAAATCCGGGGGACTGTCTGTCTGTCTGTCCGTCCGTCCATCCTTTCGTGCAAGCTGTAACTTGAGTAAAAATTGAGATATCTTTGTGAAACTTGGTACACATGTTTCTTGGTACCGTAAGACGGTTGGTATTGCAGATAGGGGAAGTCCCAATATACCAAATATTCGGATTTTTAAACATCCGCTTGTTTTTATACCTTAAATATTGGTCAATCGAGGTTACACCCTAATTTACTGCTTCCTTACTTGTTTAAATTTCTCTTTAAGGTTTGGACTTTATTTTCTACATTCACCGTAAGATGGCGTAACTATATATAAGAGTACCCATTATTTCATAACTTTTTTTTTTATTTTTTGTTTAAATTTTTTGTTTTTGCGCTATAAAAAAGATTCAATGTAAAAACGCTCTTTATTTCAAATTAAGCCGTGTCTACATCATTTCACTTCTCCCATATATTTAGCATGGCAACTTTAGTTTAGCAACTTTTTATCTCCAAAACAAACAAACCTATAAATTGGAAGGAATGATATTTTAATACAAAATTATCCGCTCTACAAAAATGATGATTTTTTTTATAAAAACATTAGTTTAAAAGTATGCATTTATGGTTATGCATCAAATGCACTGGGCTCCCGTACACCATGTCGTATGAGCAACACCGAATTTATAGGACAACTTCCACGAACGCCTCTTTTTAAGGCAAAAATTAAACCTGAAGAGGGCGCTTCAAAAAAAAAATTAAAATGGAGAAATAACGGACACGCTACTATATAAGTAGGCTCGAATACTTAGATGCCTGTTTTCTGATAAATGGAATGAATTTTTTTAAAGATATGAAATTGTCGAGAGTTAAATCCATCTATGTCATATATACACCCCAAATGTTTAATGTATTAAAGTTTCAGATATATTCGCGGAGATTTAGATTTTTGAATAGCTACGATAGTACGTATACTTGAAGCCGTAGATAACAGTTCCTAATTTCCATTTTAAGAAGCATTGTTAAAATGTGTTCTTTGAAGTTTTAAATCGATAGTTTAATAATATTTTATTAATACATTTCATCATAAAGTTCAACAAAAAAGCCTGAACTAGTATACATACACAATAGGCGTGTAGGATTATGAATAATTCTTAAATGACTCTGGAAGGTTCCGTTTCATTCAGAGAAAATTACAGTCTGGTGTGATTTGCAAGCAGTAAGCATTTATTAAACTGTATATAGATCCAATAATGACGTCAGCCTTTACTGATTCTCAATCCGCTAAAATATTAATAATGGACTAAAATATTCGTAATTTTTTTCAATTTTGAAATAAATATTCTGACACTAGAACAGATTTATTATACAGTAATTATTTAGTCTAAAACCCACTTAAGTATACCCAATTTACCTTTTGACAACGAGCAAGAAAAATCACATAGCCTTGGGCGCCCTCTTTTCATATTTATAGAAATCTGATTTTATTTAAAAATTCAGAAAACATTCATTAATTCAAAACATGTTCCACCTGCTGGCAATTCACCACACATTACAGTACCTCCCTACAATCACTAATTCTAAACACAGCTTCGTAAAAGCTCTACTTTCACTCTTTTTTTAGAGCATCTCATTTATGTATTTAATATGAGTTAGCTTTTGGGCACAGGAAGAGTGCCTGTGCGAATTTGTGTCATCTGCATATGCCAAATTTTTAGCGAAAGGGGACTTATAATTCCGCATGGAAAAGTTAAAAGACAAATCCCTGAAAATTTTGTAAAGTTGCTGCTGACAAAGGCGACTACACAAATATGCTAAAAATTCATTGGGGCTACCTAAGTAAGCGACTGAATAAAATAAATCTCGTAATTGCAACGCGAACATTCTGCACCCCTCATCAACACACGCTACCACACACACATAAGTGCGCATATGCATGTATTTTGCATACATGAATTACACAGAGTACACGGCTACTGCAACAACAGTCCGAACACCTCAACCTCAATAACCACTACATGCAACGCTCTGGTTTATATTCGCTTTGCGGTTGCTTGTGTTCCAAAGCTGTTCGTGACGGCGCTGCTCCAGCTTTGGTGTTGGCGGTGATGCTGTTGTAAAAATCGGCTGTTGTGCTACTAATGATAATTATGATGAAGCTGCTTTTGTTGTTGGTGTAGTTGAAAATTTTGGTGAAGTGTTCGCAGAGATTGCGCCGAAAATCCTCTTTAATTTTCGAATACCCAATTTTACACAAGCTGTCCAACATATCGTTAGTTTTTTGTGCTTTTTTAACGCGCTTTTTTCTGCTGCTTCTCACTTTCAAATCGCGATTAGCAAACTTTTCGCTGCCAGGCGAACACATATGAATATAAAACGGCAGGAAATTAAGCGAAGAGCACACAGTGTTCGAGAGTTGGCTCCTTCTTTATAAAATAAATTGAAAAAAAAAATCGAAAAAGAATAGGAGAAAAGTAGAAGTGCGTTTAAGGCCTTTTAATTTTCATACTTAAAAGAATATTTTACTTGCCGCAGCCGCTCTCTCAACTACAATGTTTTCCAAGCTTGATTTAAAAAATTGGCATATAAAAGTTAAGAATATAAAGAAGAGTAAAGTAAACCGACTAAACCACATATATCTTACTTTTGTCCAGACGTACTTGTAAATTGCAAAATAAAGGCCAAATCTGTATATTGAGGTGGTGCAGAAATATGAACGGAACTTTTAACTTTCTGAGTGTAATATGGCAGTTGTCGATTTTAAAATCAAATAATCTGTCTATATTCACAATTTTGTAAATTTATATAACAAGTAGTATATTTGTAATATTTTATATATTTTCACAGTAAAAGTCGTTAAAAGTTCGAGAGTTGCTAGACATAATTTTCAAACACGCGCATGAATTTCACAGTTGTCGGACAATTGCATGACGGAAGCTGTGATATTTGTGAAAGGTTTTTTCCTGTGACAATAAAACCATTTTTAAGTGATTTTTTTCAAATGGAAGGACTTTTAATGACAATGAATTGTAACAGATCTAAATAGTTGATATTTGACAGATGTCAGAGAAATATTGGATACCTAGCTATTAAGTGATTATATCCACTTGCGAATTTCATTCGATAAATTTCATAAATACAAGTATATATACAATCTCTGACGAATTTCGTTATTGATTTATCGCGCTCTTAATAGTTTTTAGCAAAACCGTTAAATGGCGAGTGGGCGTGGTTATCATTCGATATTACCTATTATCATGCAACTTTGGGTAATATAACTTTTCGATTAATGGCGTTTTGTGGACATGGCAGTGGCCCGATTACACCCATCTACGAACTCGTTCACGCTTTGTTGGCAAGGAACACGGACAGATAGACAGACAGTCACTCGTATTTCAACTCATTTTATCATCCTGATCATTTATATATGTATATATAACCCTATATCCAACTCGATTATTTTTAGGTGATACAAATAACCGTTAGATAAACAAAACTATTATACTCAGGAGCAACATGTTGCAAGAATTTAAAAATAATATACACGATCTATGATTGGAAAAGGAGACGGAGGGAGTGGTTAAGTATTAAAGGGTAAAAGGTAAAGAGTCTAATGGAAAAAATTACATGGCAAAGTTGTAGGTAATGAAAAGGTCTACAGTTTTAAATTTACATCTTTTTCTTATAAACTTGAAATGTATATAAAAAAATTCAATAACCAAGTTTACGATTTTTCTTTTTTTTACATCAGTAGTAGGAACTGATCTGTAGGCTGAATAATAAAACCACGGAAAAATTACCCAATTTAAAGATTAAGATAGTATTTTAGTTGTTGTGAGTTGTATTACAACTTAGTGGGAACGCTTACGAAATTGCAGCAATTGAGCTTCAGATTGCTTCTGTATCCACAGTATTCTCCCGTTATAGCACTCCGCGACTCGGCTTTTCTCAGACCTCAATAAAATTCTCGATAGACAGAACTTTGCCAAAAGTAATAATCAAGACTAAATCTATTAACAAAACGATAATTAAAAGTGTTAAATTTACTTTATTCCGCGTATCACACTCTGACAAACAAAAAGTGAAAAAATTGTATAGAATTCAAGAAAAAAAATATTATTAAAACTGTATAACAGTTTTCTTCAATGTTGTCAGGATTTGTTGAGAGGATTTAAAATTTTACTAATGCGAATGGATCAAATGACAAATTAATGTCAAAAATGGATGAGCCATTTTGATTATTTTTAAAAACTTAATACTTAGTTAGTTAGTTCGATTGACCAATGGGACCAAACGATTTGACAATTGCTGTAATTTTTATAATTTTTTTACGAACCAGATCGCATATTTTTTACGTATTGGAATATTTCTCTGGATTTTTATTATTTTAACAAAAGTCGACGCAGATGTTACGGATTTTGTTCTTTTTGCAGAAAAGATACAATTTAAGCAAGCAAATTCTTTAATGATCTGATTCTTAATTACCGCTTTTTAACCACTGTAACTTCACTCACCAATGTACCACTAAGCTACACCACTTCAAATGTATGCCAATCTTCCACGGCTGACTGACTACACGAGTGAGCCTGCGAACATAATCACTTAAAAGCGCATACACAAACTCACATAGAAATACCGTTAACACGTACCTGCATATGTGTGAGTGTATATACATATATTACATACATATATGTATGCAGTATACGAAATTCGTGGCACAATTCATAGAATTGCTAAAAATCGAGAAAAAGCACAAACACGCTCGCGTCGTGCCTCCACTCAGATCTTCTTCAGCATGTGTGGCACTCGAACGAAACTCATATGTCTAGCCCTAACATGCAATTTGAATTTGAAACTGGCTCGATGTATGCGTTTATGATTAAAGTGTATGCCACTTTATAACGGGGTGTAGCAGTTGAGTTTGTTTGCAGCGTTTGAGGCATGAATAACTCAGCAGCGCGGCAGGTTTATTACTCAGCAATAGCAGACGCAACACGTATATATGTACATATAATATAAATGAATGTATAAAAGTATAAGTTTACTTGTGCGTTTATATGTGTACAGCTAGCATGATAATGAAGAACGTATCGCATTATATTTATTATTAATACGGCAATACTGTCAAGATAGTCGGAGGGTAATGTGTGAATCTGGCATCCCTACGTGCAACGGTATCATTTGTATATGCCTTTACATATGTACCTATATTATATATATTTATACGAGTATCTGAGCATAAATATTTATACACATCTGATAATCCTTTCCTGCCACAGCGAGAGCGCACTGCTTTACCAATTGGCATTACTCTGCCGCACGTGGTTGTTGTTACATTTGGCATCTATGTACATATTTCATTTCATATTTTCCAGAAGTGTTACATATTTAACAATATACTGACTTTATAAGAGTGTGTTAAACATGCAACAAAGTTGTTAATTAAAAGTGTATATAAATAGTGGCACGAATGCGGCCACATAATGTGAAGTGCAACTTTTTTTTTTTAATTTTGGTGGCAATTATCTACATAAAAATACGCTCATATTTGCACATGCAGCCAGCTATATACTTATATGTAGGTTATATGTGTATGTGTAAGTAATCAGAAAAAATGCTCTGTTGCATATTAGCACACTTCCAGACAAACGCAAACACATCTGCATGGCATGTGCTTGTGTCATAGACAGATCCTCGCAACACCTTTAACACGCTCTGTGCTTTCTGTGGTGCACTCAGCAAGCACTCAATTTTCCGTTTGAGTTATTAAACAGCACATGGAGCAACTTGAAAGTTTCTTGAACTCCATGAAATCGTGAAAAAATGGAAAACAACCGTACAAACATCAACAAAGCTAAAAAGGTATGACGCGAGATTATTAAACTTGTGTTGCAAGATTTAAAATAAAACTGTTTTATAAGGCACAAAAACTTAACAAGAGGCAAAATAATTATAAATTTTTTGCTTAAGAAGAAGAAGCTAAAGTCGAGCTTATGAATATATATTCATATTTTTACACTCTCGCAACATGTTGCTACAGAGTATAATAGTTTTGTTCACCTAACGGTTATTTGTATCAACTAAAACTAATCGAGTTAGATATAGGGTTATATTATATATGTGGCGACACCCACATTAAACATATCTTTAATTTGATTTAATTCATGCATTCACAGGTTAATATTAAGTTCATTTATATTAGTACAACTAAGGGTTAAGTTATCCTACATTCTACTTTACATTGTTATCCTAAGAGTTACACTACTGCTATCTCTCTTACATACATTAATTAAGCTATCATAATAATGCATTACATATTGAGAGCATCATCACCTGATGCTGATCACCGTTATCTAAATACGCATATTAGATATTAAATCCTAAGCTAAGCAAGTCAGTTGGATTTCGGCTATCACGTCGCCCAGACGTGTATTATTAAACCAATATAACACATATATACATAAATTATCAGAATGAAGAGACGATTTGAAATTTGGGTTACTGTCCGTCCATCCGCCTGTGCAAGCTGTAACTTGAGCAAAAATTGAAATATCTTTATGAAACTTAGTACACATATTTCTTGGTACCGTAAGACGGTCGGCATTGCAGGTGGGCGTAATCGGACCACAACCACGTCTTTAATCAAAAACAAATAAATTGCCATAACTAAGCTCCACACTAAGACTGCTATTTGCTATATAGGATCACATTAGATTCACATACATTCACATTAAAAGTGGGCGTGGGGCCGATCCCACAGGTTTAATGAGGATATCTCCAAAACCGCTAAAGCTTTAATAACAAAATTCACTGAGAATCAATATCTTTATCGACGGTGGAAAAATCGATGAAATCAGGTGGCAACCACACTTATTTCCCATTTAACACCATTTTAAATTCCATCTGATTCTTTCACTTTCCATTATGCAAATCAAGCAACAATGATTGTATCGGGGTAAACCATTGCAAAACTGCTTAGACCCTAGGTACTGAATATGTGGACCCCAGTGCCTTTAGTTGACTTTTTACCAAAAATATCGGTTAATGTGTAAGATATATACTTAGAAGTTATATAATAAAATAATCATATAGTACAACTAATAAATGAAACTCTCGATAATAGTACGTTTTTGTGTCAAAAATGGGCTGAATCGGATCAATACTTCCTTTAATATATAATTAATTTTGCCAACAGCTGAAGTAATTTACCGGGTTTTGATCTTTGCAAGTTGCGAGAGTATAAAATGTTCGGTTAAACCCGAACTTAGAACTTCCTTACTTGTTGTAATTCCACTTCATCTTCAACTAAATGAGCTTATATGTACTTAAAAATTCATTGCATATTTTTAGGCTCAATCATATACGGAAGTTGCAAGAGAGCTGCATGAAAACATAAAACAACCCAGCGGGAAATTAGTGCCTTAAAAAAATGGAACTACAAACTTTAAATCACACTGAATATGATATATATATATATAGATATGAATTATATTAATGGGGCTTATTACAGAAAATGTATGTGACCCAAAGAAATGGATATACCTGAGTCCAGTTTTACAATGCTGATGCATTTATTTTAAGTTTTGTACACTATCGTCCAAATATGTGGTATGCGATTTATTACTTCATTTTCTTTTTAAAAAATACCCACTTTGTAATTTAAATTACATTAGAATTTTATTTACTTGTGTATGAATATTTCTTAAAATTCATTAAAAGATTCAACTCAAATCTTTGCGTTGGTGATATTAAGGCAATCATCCAATTTTCACTTTTCTAAAATTGTATCATTTCATAACTTTATATGTTACACATCGGCAAATATATATATAAGATATCTAATGGAAATAAGACTGCCATGTCTTCTTGGTTATAATATGATTTATTCCATATACCTTTTATAACGATTTTTATTCTACCCGTCCACTTTATGGTATACCGTACATATGGGTTAGGGTTACAGAAACTCAAACGAACTACAGCTTTTGTCTTATTCCAATATTATTATTAACCAAATATAAGTGATATTAATTCATATTTTCATAACGTCAAGAGCCAGTTGTATCGAAGTCCTGTAAAAGCTCTCAGGTTACTACCTCTTTATTAATAGTATCCAACTACTTTGTTAACCAACTTTTTGGCACAGCGGCACAATTTCATCAGTTGGCCAACGAGTTAGTACTTCTCCTGATAGAGCGCTGAATATATGAACCCCAGATGAGCTCGACAAACGCTGGTCAACAGCCAGAACTTTGCTAAGCTACGTGATTATGTAATATAATATAAGCAATAAAAATGAGCGTTATGGGTTCATAATTTCGTTTAATATTGAACTACACCTGTTAACAAAATTTTAACTTTTTTTGGTCACATAAAAAGTCATATAAAATGTTTAATATACTAAGCTAACCAAAACTTTATATTATATTACATTATAATATTAATTTATTAAGTCTTTGTAATTTTCCGATTTATGGTTTCCTAGAAAATTTTGAACAACTTTCACAAAACATTTCTAGGCGAGTTTTTCCTGATCATTCAGATTTTTTTCAAAGCTCTTATATATTATCAGATTTGTGGACCTACAAATATTCGCTTTTCACTTTTTTTCTCGCTGAGTTTGGGAAATTTCTCTTTCAGATATACAAATCTATTGACATAGAATAGCTTTTACAAAATTTTTTTTCGTGACATGTTAACGATGTAACAAACGTAAATATGTTATAAATTAGTCGAATGCAATGGTTATATAGTCGTGTAAATGAAGCTATTTAAAAGAAGTAAGGAATATGTAAGTTCGGGTTTAACCGAACATTTTATGCTCTCGCAACTTGCAAAGATCAAAACCCGAGAAATTACTTCAGGTGTTGGCAAAATTATATATTAAAGGAAGTATTAATCCAATTCAGCCCATTTTTGACACAAAAGCATACTATTATCGAGAGTTTTATTTATTTATTTTAATATATGAATTTTTATTATATATCTTACACATTGACCGATATTTTCGGTAAAAAGTCAACTATAGGCGCTGGGGTCCACATATTCAATACCTAGGTGCTTGAACAGTTTTGGTTCGATTTAGACAATTTTTGGTTACAAGGTGGCATACTTTAAACGAATTATTCAAGCAAAATTTAACCCCGATACAATGATTGAATAGGTGAACAAAACTTTTATACTCTGTTGCAACATGTTGCGAGAATATAAATATACACGTATGTATAAGAGGTCAGAAATGAATATGAAGCTGTCATAAAAAAACTAGACGTGATTGAAACAAAATTGTTACATATTACACGGGCCAACACGAAATTTGACCTCGACTTTCTTTAGTTTAGGTCACAAATACACGAAAAAAAAATATGACCTTTAAAAGTTTACTTTTGTGGTCAGGAAACTAATTAAACAAATTTTCTCAAAATCTGTGGTATTAATGTTTAATTTAAGATAGAACTACATAGATAAATGTATTTTTCATTTTTATTAAGTTTCACTATTCAAATAACTCATCGGCGAAAATTTTTCTAATTTGTGGACCAACAAAAATCCAAGCTTTAACCTTTGATTCTGATAGTTTCGGAAACAAGTTTTTCAAGTATTCAAAAGCTTTTGAAGAGGTCGAGTTTTTTCACGAATTGTTTCATCAAACCCAACTTAATATGGAGAGGCGGCATTAACACTTTTTCTGCTTCCACAATAGCCAAGACCGTTGAATGTAGTGCTTAGCATCCGCTCTGCTGTCCCATAAGCACAGATACCACGGAAAATTGGTATATCCGACCATTTTAAAATCACCAATCAACTGCCAATTGTACTCGTCATACTTTACTGCGTCAAACAAGATTTTAACACTATCATAATTTTCTTTCATATGTACCGGACGTGCAATTGGAAGGGATGGAAATTTATTTCCGTTGTGTAATAAATGGCTTTCAAGCTTTTGGTAGAGCTGTCGATAAATAAGCGCCATTCACTAGGAATGCAAGATATGCCAATTTCTTCAAACATCCATTTGATGTCATTGCAAAAACAAAGTCCATCTTCTTTTGTGAAAAACGTTGAAAATGTCTCATGCCTAGTTCGCTGATCTGTTATATTAACATCATCAAGCAAATTCCACTGTTTTAACAGAGAGCCTAAAAGCTCTGCTTTATTTTTTGGTAAATTTAAATCTTTATTAGGTCATTATAATCTTCTGTAGTAATAAGATGGTGTTTTGGTTGTTCTGGGGTAGGTAAAAACTCTTTATCGGAATTACTTTTATATGAACTCAGAGATTAGTTACTTTTTTGAGATAGATTTTTTTGTGACTCAGGCACTGGTCGAGTCAGGTGACTCCACTCCACTCCAATCTCGCGGTATTTTTGAGCGCATTAAACCTAATAAAAATTTTTAAAAAATTTAATAAAGTGTATTATTATTATAACAATTTTCTTTTCGTTTTTGTGTCTAAATAATCGAAAAATCATAGTATAAAGTTTAGGACAAACAACAATTATTTTTTTATTGAGCCTTTTTATTAATGAGGGTACACCAAATAAAAAAAAAAAAGCATCACAAAGTTCGTGTGACAAAAACAATGTTTACCAGAAACCTCCACTTATTTTTCTTCTTTTATTTTAGTTTCCTTAGTAGTCATTATTTAAGCCATTTACACTCTCATCCCAAAGTAAAAACCAAATTGTCTTTAATAAAGGATGGTCTTCGTTCCTTCTACTGAAAATATTTTAAATTATAACTGAAAATTAATATTTACTTTTTATTTTGCTTACCTCTTCCGTTAATTATTAAACTCATACACAAATATTATAAAACGCATTCCGGATATTCCGAAACTCGCAAAAATTACTGGAGCTTGGTTAGGATGTTTTGCCACATCCACCATATAGTCCTGACCTTGCACCATCGGATTACTTTTTGTTTCGATCTTTACAAAACTTCTTGAATGGTATTAATGGGATTATGATGCTGCCTGAAAGATAGCAAATGGTCATTGATCAAAATGGGCAATACATTACGGAATAAAGTTATTTAGTTCCATGAAAAATTGTCTTTGATTTTTTAAAAAAATCCGCAATTACTTAGTTGCCAACCCAATAGTATACAGTGCGTTCAAAAAATAACTCTTACGTTTTCCACAGTGTAGTTAACATTTATTGGTAAAAATTTTATAAAAAGTACATATTTTTGTTTAGCTGACATTTATTTAATAATTGCTTAAATTTCCTGCGTTGTCTTTTATAACCTGACAACTTGATACTAAATTTTCCGCATATTCTACAGGAAGCGTCCTTCACGTACATATGTTGGAGTAGCCGAATGAAATGTTTTGTTGACGTTAAATGTTTTCTAGATCTCTAACGTCTCCATATTGTATTCAGGGACTCGTACATATAATCGTTTTTTAAACGAAATTATTTTAGCTCATCTTAGACTGAGCAGTGCTTTCTTCCCGAAATGGATAACAATAGCTTTCACTTTTAGGTGTCAAGTGGATCCTCCTCTTCCTTGCCTGTGATCTAAATTTTTAGTTTCTCCATTATAGGCAGACCACTCCCTCACAAATGTACAACTAGTATTTAAATACTTTGCAATTTTTTAAGTGTCCATTTGGGATCTTTAGGATGCTTCTTTTGAAAGACTGCTTCAAAACTTTTCTTATACTGATCACTAAATTTTCTTATTTCACGGCCCGACGTGACTCTTTAAGAAGATCGAAAAATCTGACCACACAAAAGATAAAAACAGTTTCTGTATTCTATTATTTACTACTCAAATTACCTAAAAGCTTGCGATGTTGTGCGTAAATAGACAAATTTCAATACTAGAAGAGAGTTGCTTTTAAGCAGTTTTATTGCTGGCAGCCATCATTTAAAATCCTTTTAACCTTGATAGCTTGTTTAAGAAAAATAGTATTTCGAAATTTGAAAACCAACGTCCATTTTGTACTGTCGTTAATGGGAGGACCATGGCTCTACGCATGGCCTTGCTCGAAATAGCAGCTACTGTTTACTATTAGCTGACACTTAAAACTCGTCCACGTGCCAGCGACACTGTCAATAACAGTGGCAATGACAGCCGACAGCTGACAGAGTTAGTGAGTGCGCTACGCAAATGCGAGTGCGGAGCAAACAGATATCCAGCGGCTGCTACCAATTTCAGCTTTGGATTCAGTTAAATCAGTGAAATATACGAAATTTCATTAACTCAACTGAGGTCAGCTGCTGAGAATGCGTTGCGCTGAAGCAGCGAAATTATTTTTGGGCACAACGAATGCGATGCTTGGCGCAATCTTACTTATGCGTTCGCAACGGCATTTCGGCGTTAGGCAAGTGTCAGCGGAATACAACAAAGCTTTATGGCTGGCATGTTAAGTTGGCCATTTATCAAATGTCGTGCTGGACGCCTGGTGGCCTGGTGACTGGTGGCGCCACCGCGTAGCTCGTAAAGTGCGAATGATCACAGAAATAGAGCACTAGCTAGTGCGAACCAAAGCAGACAGTGTGGTAAGGGGAGGTTAGGCAATGCATGGGAGCTGCTTACTTTTTGAAATGCTGAGCGCGTAATCTGGGTGAAGCGCGACGGGATGAAAAGTTGCCAATTGACAATCGGCAAGCAAACAAGCATCTAAGGAAATTTAAATGCGTTTGCGTTACTGCTTTTGCGAAAAAATAGTAAATTAAAATAAGGCAGTGCGATTTCATTTAATTCGGTGCTACATCTGTGATAGCTGTTGAGCGGGCTTTTTATTATCAGGAATTTAATGTATATTTCAGAAATTGTATACATATAGTTCAATTGTAGTAATTATAATGTTTGTTCATCTGGAAGTATGGATCAATACAAAATTTTAATTTTAATCTAGAGTCTAAAAATCGTGTATGTCACCACAACATTTTAGCCAAATATTTTCTCCGGTATGTGAATATACCAAAATTGTCATAAGTTATGAAGCTACCACATTAGCTCACAAGTCCTTAGTCCACGATTTCTGCGAACGGAAAATTAATCTATTCTGGCCGGGTCGTGATGTGAATTGAGCCGCCTGCCAGAATATTCTGAAAACAATTTTCGCACTCTCTAGAATTTTTATTAAACATCGATAGCAGAATTCGAGAAAGCATCTAAGCATGATTTCTTAAGTTCGCCAGTTGAACCTTAAGAATTTGCTTGATTGTATGAACACTTTACTAAGAGGTGGACACTTGCAGAATCCATACAACAAGTCTGGACTTTTCAATTAGATTGGGCGCCTGAAACAATTTTATTTGATGAACATAAATCAAAAAGGGTCCTTATAGTAATATATGATTATAGAAAATAAGAAAAAATTCGTTAATTGGTCATAAATTTTAGCATATAAGCGCCCCCCAAGAATCCATAGAAATATTCTTCAGTTCCGTCCTCTTTCTCTTTTGGAAGATAAGTAACAGATGTTTATTTTTAACATGTGATTTTCAATGAGACAATGCTTTTTTCGGAATTCGTTTTTTGACAGCTGATTTATGTTCCGCTTAGTTCGGCATGTCATAATGAACAGCCTTATGTACTTCGGAACAATGTTTGCAAATCGTGCAAAATTTCTTACCAAAATAATGGTTCGATTCGCGCTACGCATGGTCCTGCGTGACATAATCTCCCAGCAGAGTTCTTAATTCAGACAACCATGGATCGAATCCTCAGAGACGCCGAAGACGCTATTGCTGCTGTGGAACAGAGTATCAAAGAAGACCCGATTGAGTCCATCCGCTATCGCGCGCAACAACTGGAGCTTTACCCATCCACTTAAGGGAAGATTTTGCTAAAACTTCTTGGTTTATGGGCTTGCAAAATTTAATTCGTGCATTAACGACCATCAAGCGCGTCGTACGTTTGGTGAATGGGTTCAAAATGAGATGACCACAGATCCCAATATTCACAATAAATTATAGAGCCATTATTAACTAAATTTTCGTGTCTAAAACTGAGGGTGTTAATGTGGACGAGCTTTGGTTCCAACAAGACGGCGCTACATCCCACACAGTCACCGAAACCAATCAATTTATTGAAGTAAACTTTCGGCGAGCGCAATAACTTGCGCCGTGAGCCTGTGGCGTGGCATCCAAGATCGTGCGATTTAACACCGCTGGAATATTTTTTATGGAGTTATGTAAACTCGCTTGTCTATGCAGATAAGTCCGAGACGATTGTCGAAGAGAATATTCTGCGAGTTATTGCAACTGTTGCAAAACGTACGACCCACCCCCCGCCTCTCGGCTGGAATTTATTCAAGCAGGAATTATTAAAACTTAATTATATCGATTGTACTTCAACTAATTAAAAAACGTTTGAATTTCCTCAACTATAAGTGTGTGTTCTTTTTTAATCATATCACTCTTATTGGAAAACCCTTTATACACATATATAAATGATCACGATGACGAGACGAGTTGTTGACTGATATTTAATTAACTTAATTTTAACACAAATTAAATTAAAATTAACAAAAATTCAATTTTTATTTGCACCCTTTGCAACATATTACAAAAATACAGTAGGGTACGTTAAGAGTAATCAATTTCATTAGATCCTATTTTAGTTGACGACGAAATATAAAATACGAGTATCGCAACCTTTTTTCAACATTTTCACAGAATGATTCTGCATGCATACAAATTCCAGTCAGTGCGAAAGGCATTGTCAATGCTCCACAAACGGTGTTAAATCAACAAAGGTCGGTGACAAATATCAGCGACGACAATAAACACGCTTTTGAGGTAATGAAATGCATCAAGATGCTCACGGCTCATTACGCCCGCAGCCGAGCCGCGCTTTTTGACTTTAATTTGTATTCGCCATTTATAAACAACCGATTTTTTACGACGCTCCATAAAATTTAAATCTATGGGCGTTTTTAGTGCCATCTTCAGTTGGCTGACGAAGTTTCCCAAAAAGTCAAAGAATCAGAAAGTTCGCTGTGATATCAAACATTCCAGCAGATTTACAAAATTGTCGGTGTGTGTGTGTGTTACACATAGTGAACATAAATGGATTTTCTCGTAGGTGCTAAACTTTCACACGCATTTATTTTGGCTGTGATTCAAGTGAAAGTGACACGGCGCTTGTCAATGCATTCGAAAGAATTTCACTGCATTTGCGTGTAATTTATTGGTGAGTCGTAAACACGACTTGTGGTGCGTGTGCGTACGTTTATTTCACCCACGTCACGACATTGTCGCGCTCGCGCACGTAATTTAGAACAATAACATTAGCACTCGCAACCGAGCGCGCACCAGAAGGAGGCCAAGTACATGCCAACTCTGGAAGTATATAGATATACTTCGAGTTACGTGCAGTTAGCTATTACTTGAAGACAAGCGCTAAGGTATATGTGTGCACGTGACAGACAAACGAATGCGAACCGACTTGCCAAATGTGTTTAGTTGACTACGTGATTGCATTATGCGAGTATTGGATTTTGTTCTTGAGAAAGTTTCCGTTTTGAGGATGCTGATTGTGTAAATGAATGATTTATGTCCATATGTACCTATTCATTCGAATAGTGGTATTTCGAAGATTTATGTACTCGTTAGAAAAACTAGAGCAGACGAAGGCAATACATTGATTGCAATATATGAACTTTGCTTCAGACTATTTGGAGGAAACCAGCTATTAAATTGGCACAAAGTATGTATGCTATTACAACTATTATCATTGGTTTTTAATTCTCTTGAATTCTTAATGTAACCTCCTCAAAAATATTTATTAAAAGCAAATATGCATTGTCTATTATTTGATTATTTGAAAAAGGAGGCGAAGGACCTCCAGACCACCTGCGGCTGCACTTAGGTCATCATTAGACTCATAGTGCTCCCGAGTGGTAAACAACTCAGTGGATTTGATAAAAAATGTCTCCTTTTTTCACCCCAACTGCGCAATGTCTCAGTGGATTTGATAAAAAATGTCTCCTTTTTTCACCCCAACTGCGCAATGTCTTTTACTTTACCAATTTTTAAAGCTGGTATCTTCGAGTATAAGTTTTTTAGTATGTCCCACCATCAACACTACTCCAATGTACTTTTATGGTATGCCTTGTTCCGCTGGTGTTTCAAGACATGAGGGATTCCCCTAAAGACATAGATTGTTCCGACACGAAATCTAACGATCTTACACTTTTGAAAAAACTACAATACTCTTTTCACTTTAATAGAAAATTTTAATAGTTTTTCAAATTTATATTTTCCAAGAAATGCACAACAAAGCAAAACATAGCAATGTCAATAGCAAAGTTGTAAAACCCAAGTTCCGTTAACAAAGCACGTGCACAGCCATAAATTTGTACCCAGCGCGCATTTCAGAGATAGCTATACTATGCAGATTGATTTATTCCATATAGTACATATGTATGTGTTCGGATTTGAAGCTTATGTATGATAGGTATAAAGTTCAAAACTTCAAACAGCCATTGACGGGATCCATTTATGAAGAATATATTTTTAGTCTCTCTAGTAAAGAAAAATGATATTCTAATTGAAAGAGGGTCTTTGGAAAATCAACGATACGAACGAGAATAATTTGATTTTGTCTTATCAATGTAGCTTTAGATTTAGTAAAGTGGTTCATACGTCACTGTTGAAAATCATAACATTAACATCATAGATAATTTTTTCTATCTTAAAACCAGCATTAACATAAAAACAATGTCGTCGTTGAATTCCAACCCCTAATCATTCTTGCCAAAAAGTGCTACTTTGGACTGAATAGGCAATTGAAAAGTAAAGTTCTGCCTCGATGAACAAATATATATAGTGCGGAGGCATAGATGATGATAACATTTGATGAGTCAGAGCTAAAGGTTTCCGAAAGAAAGGTTTTGCGGAAGATTAATGGAGAGTGCTCATTGGCAATGACGAATACCGCAGTCGATGGAACTATGAGCTGTACGAGATATACGGCGACATTAGCATAGTTCAATGAATCAAGAGTCAGCGCCAACGCTAGCTATGTCATGCTGTCCGTAGGAATGAGAACACTCCAGCTTTGAAAGTATTCAATTCAGTTCCCACTGCTGGAAGTAGAGGAAGAGGAAGACCCCGCTGAAGAGTAAGTAAGTAGCTTCTTGAAGGACCGAGTTACGGAAATTATACTATATCTGATTTTTGAAAACAATTTATTTATTGGAACAGTGCCGACAAAGAAACCTATATGTCAAGATGTGAAGGAGCACAGAAACTCTATGAAATTATCATCATTTGTATAGCTAATCATAAAACTATAGTTTGTTTATGGCTGAGAACGTGTCGCCATAACCTTGCCAATACCATTCAATTTCTTCCAAGGTTTTTTGGTGCAATGTCTATTAGTGAAGTGAGTGAATTAAGAGGAAGAGAAATGTGACATTAGCTTTGCGAATGTTCAGTATTTAACCGGTTGAGATGGCTCCCAATGTTCCAATCTAAAAGCAATTGAGCAGCTAGCGTGAAAACACCTAGGAATTTTATTTTTTAGTTCAGTGAAAGGTTTAAATGTGCTTAGTTGAGACTCACTTGAGCATTCTTTGAGCCAGTGTTGCTAAAGGATGCCAACTCGGCCCAAAGCCTAGAACGGTCATAGCGCAAAATACCCAAACTAAGCGCCACGACAAACTCTAATGTAACTCTTCCAATTCGCACACGCATAAATAGCCAATTGAATAAAGACAACAAAAGCAAATAGGCATGCGTGATTAATTTCCCTTTTTTGTGCATATGTGTGTGTTTGTTTGGCGCACATTCATTCAGCTTTTATTTTCCCTTTTATTTCATTATCAGTTGTTCGTTTCTATTTCTGTAATTTCTCCATTTTCACTCTTTATCGATACATAGGCCGCTCGCAGCAATGTCACAGCGCCTTTTGTCATTGCTCTTGTCGCCGCTGTTGCTGCCGGCAGCCAGCTGTGCTGCGGCGACACCGTCATGCAAATGTAGTAAACAGAAATTTAATTAAATTCTAAACACGCAGCTGTTGCCGCAAAGCAATTGTCAGCTGTGAACTGCCACACGCACCATATTTATGTGCGCATGTGTAGATATATAGAACACAATATATGTACTGTATGTGTAAGTAGTATGTAGGAATATGCAAACTTGCGAACTTTATCAAAACAGGCGACCGAAGCACAATGCCACCAAGCAAAGAGTGCACAGTGTGCAATATTATTCTGAATATTTATATATATGTGTGTGTGTGTGTGTGTGTAAAAAGCAGTAGAGGCACATGCAATGCACGGAAGTACACACATACATATCTAGAAGTTTATATGAAGGCATGAAAGTATCTGCCGCTGAGCTGTTGAGCTGTGAACATGCTATAAAACGATTTTAATTGCATGGCAACATACTCACACACTCACGCGCCAATGCACATTAACCAATACAGACGCTTAATACATCATGACATCTTAATGTACAGTACAGTTTTTTCACAGCTTTAATGAAGCTTAATGTGAGTCTGTGCGTACGTATAGCAGTTTCGCCGGTCTAATGAGGCAGCAATGAAACAACTTACGTGCACTATGAGTCTTTTAACAGATAGTGCCGTATATAATTAAATTAACGTGTAACTAATTAACGGTATCAATTAATCACATTTTTATCTACGACAAAATCGAAGAATAAACATATATGCTTGTACATATGTACAATATATGTATAAAATATGCGGTGGAATCAAAAACGTCGTTACATGGCTTAAAGTTCATTGATTGGAGAGCGTCCCTGTGGCTATAATTAGGTAAGCGATCACCTAATAATTAAGGTCATATTTTGCTTGATCTAATGTTTCGACTTTATTTTTAATTAAATTGCTTAAGGCTGGTGCTGAAATCTCGAAATCCCAGTAGTCGAAAAACAAATGTGCTTAGTTATAACGCGTTATAGGTTTTCGTTTAAGGTGGGCGTAGCAGTGGTCCGATTACGCCCATCTGCAATACCAATCTTCCTTGCAAAGGAATATGTGTACCAAGTTTCACTAAAGTTATCGATTGCATGGACAGACGGACGGACGGATTTCTAAGTGTCGTTTCGGCTATTTTTAATATGTCATCATCTATAACTTTGTTTCATTGTATTCAGTATAGTTTACAATTTCATCATGAAAAGATATATGCAAAAACAACGTTTAGAAACTATTAATTTTTATTATCAAAATAATCGTTCTGGAATTGCAACTTTTCGTGGGCCTTTGTCATTTTATGTGTGGCTCACTTTTATCTAAGTGGTGTGGTAACTAAACAAAACTGTCAATTCTGGTGTAAAGAAAATCCACAAATTATTTATGAACAACCATTACATTCACCATTCAATTTACTTTAGGCAGTATGGTGCGAAGGGTCGGTACAACAAGCTCTGTATGTTAGTTGTGTTATCAGCCATCTGATCATCAGCCCTGATTTTGTCGCAGCTTCGAGTGTTTTAATACCATTTTTGTGGCGATCATATCACCGATAAAATAATTATCAATTTAGGTCCTCAAAGCATATATCGAACGCCATTGGAATTCTTAACTCCGCAGACAAATTTTATTTCTAAAGGCTTCAATCAGAAATTCAAATACGGTTCATAGGAAATTGCAATAAAAAAATTCCTGATTTAAGTTTTGCAATATTATCCAAATTTAAATTAATTCTACATATGTATGTATGCACTCGTATGTACACTAGAGTGGTAAGTAAAATTTTAAACTACAACAAACAACCGTAATTTAACCAACAATACAAAAAATGCCTGTACTTTTATGAATTCGCACATTGCCTAAATTCTCTGGTTACAACAAAAAAAAAACACATGCCAATACAACAAGTTAAATGTACAACTGTATATACATAAATTTTTGCGCGTGTGTCACTATAAAATTACACAGAAAATGAAAGGCATGTGATGCGCGCAACAACAGTTATACAGTAGTTAAAATGAAAAACATCGCCAACAAAAAGTAAAAACGGCAACAAACTCCTCGCGCATTAGCGGACAATGCGGCAGCAGCATTTTGCGGTGTAACAGTGTAACAGCTGTCGTTTAATACTGGCAAAGCTTAATTGATTCGGCTGGAAAATTCACAGAAAAAATCGCATTCTACCACACACACATACACACATGCGCACATTCACATAAAAACATAACAAGGAAAACAATAATAGAATAATTGCCAAAAGCGCAATGAAACTATTTTGTAAATAGAAATGTGTAAATCAGCGAAAATCTGACGAGTGTGCCAAAAAAGCAGGTCGAATCGCCGGCTAAATGAAAAGCACACACATACAAACACACTCACACACAGCAGTAATAAAGCAGCGCATTTCAAAACGCTTCACAAATGCTGGTATCAGCATGCGTCGTATTTAAATGGGTCTTATTTGGAAGCAAATGCCATTGAATTGGCCATAATGCCTCAACTAGTTGCAACAATCGCTCCCTCAACACGCGCTCAGTACCCCGACTCCGACTTAGGTGCCAGCGTTTTGGCCATTTATTGCGTTAAGTAGTGTGTGCCATCTGCTGATGCTTTGATGTACGAGCTGCTTCATTAGTAGCCACAGCATCGAATCTATTCGTATGTATATGTGTGTGTGTGCGGTGTGCGCCACATTGGCTGGCAAATAGGATTAGTTACGAATTAGACAAGCGTGCCGGGCGAGAGCGGCAGCGCAGCAAAGAAGTTTTCAACTTTCGAACTACATATGAATACACTGTGCTTCATCAAGTTAGCACACCCCGAGTTTTAATAACTTTGATTAATTTCTTTTGAAACTAAATAAGCTACAATTCTAAAGCTATTAACTCAAATCCCCCTTTTTCAATAATGTTTAAAATTTTCAGCCAAGAACATATTTTTAAACATTTTTATACTAATTCAATAGTGAGTCGGTTCCGTCTTGTTGAGAACGAGGTCAAATATCCAATTGGGTGAGCAATCGTATGATTTTCATATAATTTAAGAAATGAATGACCAAGTATTTAATAAAAAACATATAACGGTACATTCTTATCGCATGTTTTCATTACCAGTGATTGTTCATACAAAGATGAGAAAATCACAAGCAATAATACGAGTATAATATTAGGCAGATGAAGATGAGCTAATCTGGTGACATGCAGTGTAAATATAATAGTATAGTAATGTATAGTATAGTAAATTATATATAAATACATTGACCGATTCTAATGAAATTGGTTTATATAATTTCAAATTTATCTAATTGATGAGATATTTCTAATAACTCGCTTAGAGTCTTGTAAGTATTATGTGGAAAAGAACTAAATAGGATAATGACCATGCCCACTTTCCATGTGGAAGTAGTCACGGTTATGCTACGCCCGTTTGACTTTGCTAAATAGACCTCACATAGCAATTAGGATATAAAAGGACGTAAAGAGAACCTAAGATAGATTATATAATTTACAATTATCGATTCCAAAAGTTTTATATAGTGTACCATATATTAGCGTTTGCGAAACAAATGGAAAGATTTTAAATATTTTTAAACGTCCTCATTAAACTAAAAGCTTTGTTTTATTAATTCTTTTTATCTGTATCTTCCTACGAGAATCTGTTAAGACAATCTATTTTATGAATCGTTCCTGGTCAAACCGTAATTTATTTTGGATGATTTGGGTGGTGCGACACTTCTGCAACCTTTGAACTGATATCTTTACCGTGATTACCCTTTTTAATCAGACCGATATTTCAGTTTCAGAAGTTTCAAACGTTACCGTAGTGGGAGATGGTCATGGTTATCATCCGATTTGGAATGATTAAATTATCTCTTGTATAAAGTCGAAGCGACATGCATATTTAAACGACATATTAAATAACAAAACGAACCGATTGGAATGGATTAATAAGTGCTTACTATTTACAGTGAAGACTACGATGTACCAATTAGTGTGCAAAACAAGAAAAAACTGCACCGGTCCATTTTTTAGAGCATAATAGGATATTAAAAGATTGTTACCTCGATTTTGATCGTTCGGTTGAATTTACAGCTATATGCCACAGTAGTCCGATCTGAAGAAATAATCGGAGATTGTAGCGATGCCTTAATATCTACAGACGGACATTGCTAATTCGACTCATCTCGCCATGCTGATCATCTATGTATAATATGTATATAGTTTATAGGGATCCGACGTTTCCTTTTGGGTGTTACAAACATTGTGGCAAACTTATCCCGTTCAAGGTTTAAAAATGTTAGTTATCATATAATGCTGAGGAAACGCGATTTTGAGATATGTTTTTTGTACATACCAGTACAACTACATTTCTTTCTATACACAGTTATATTTGTTATATGATAATATATAATATATAAAATCTGTATAAAAATGTAATTCGCTAACTTTCTTCATTCAATTTCAGGTTGTTAACTCGGATTCTGTGCACCTAAAGTGCTCATAAAAGTCATCATTTATAGGAATTATTCATTTATAAGAGCTATTGCAAGTAAGTTTCCGCTTATTTAGAACTTTTCCGCCGACAATTAATCGACACAATTGTAGAAAGTATGCAGAAATTGCTCCAATGACATTCTCAATGAACATTCTCGTATATTTTCACATTTTCATTTCATTTGATGAAGCTTTCATCATTTTGCTCTACATTTCACGCCAATCAAATTTATAAGCGATTGCGCTAGAATTCTACAAATATAATTATGCTACTTCACTCATGCTGGTACACATACACACATATGTATATACAACATATGTACATACACATAAATGGAAACATGAATTTACAGTTGAACTGGTTAGTTTTTACTTTCTAAAGTAATGAACGTGATGATTAATTGCTGAATGGCTCGGACAATGGCCTGGGCGGAGGGCATGCATTAGCTGTCATGACAACAGCTGTGCCAAGCGTGCGCGCATAAGCGGCGCATGCGCATGCGTGTCACGTTGTTAGCGCCCGAGCAACGGCAACTGCAAAAAGTAGAGCCAAAAAGCAAAAAATAACAATAACGAAAAAGCAGAACCACAAATAAAGTTGCAATAACAATCCGCCGAAAGTGCAAAGCGCTTAAATTGTTTAAAGCAGCGCGCATTAAATTCTTGTTGAGCAAAACAAAAGCGGCGAAAAGAGTAAGAAATTACTAAAAGACACATGTTAAGCATATACAAATTTAGAAATTTTGAAATAATTTGTACCACAATTTGTCTTTTTTCTTCGTTGCTAGCTGTGGCTTCTTTTACGCTAATTTCTTACATCTACATATGCAAGCGTATATCTAAGTATATGAGTGTGTTTGTCTGCAAATTTGTATTTTGTAAGTACGTGTTCATAAAACGTGAAAGTTTTGCCGCATGAATCTTTTTCACACCAACTGTGCCCAGTAATAGCAGTCCATTTATTTCTCGGTCAAAATATAGAACATGCACTCACCCACTCACGTACACACCAACATATGATCGTAGCGTTTGCGTGAGCGCAGCATTTAATCTTGATGTCGTTTTCTTATTATTCTTTCGTACTTTAATAAATGAGGCCGAAATTCGCAAAAGCAAAAGTGAAATTAGAAGAATTTGTGGTTTGTCTTCCTGTAATTTTTTAATGCAAAATAGATCGATCAATCAAAGCATGAGAGAAGAAGAAGTGGACCAAGTTACTCCACAACAGAAAAATAAAGTGTTTAAAATTGAAAGTCACGCAATACAATAATGATTTAAGAGCATTGGACGCTGACGTAGACTGATCTCTACACTATAATTAGTGCTTAGGGAAATACTTACATAACTGAGTAGAAAGAAAACTTTTACCCGACCATGAAATATTTTCCTAAAAATGGGTATTACATTTGTTTAAATGGGCTAAGTCTCAGTACATATGCATTATACATATACGCCCCCACCTAAGCCTGTATACCCATACACACTACTCTACCCGGCAAAAACTGGCACATCTTAATAAAATACACTACACCTGAGAGAGGATTACACCATGCACGAAGACATCACACACGAACATATCACACCTGTCTTCACCACAATTTACGCACCAACTCACCAAAAGACAACTACAATCCTTCGCGCTACATTTAATTTGTTTCGTCAACGGGCCTGAGCGCCACATCAATCTCAATTCGGTTCATCTTTGCACCTAATCCCTGCATCTACAGCGTCTTCCTAACGCATTTTTAAATTATTGTTTATTTATTTAAGCCTGAGGGTCAATAATTAAAAATTTAATAAACTTGATGTATATAAATTTCACGGGCGTTTGTGTTTACAATACTTTGCTCGAGTGTCTAATTTATTCACACTTGGACTGCTGAAGACTGTCGTTTTTGAAGGCAGAAAACCTTTCGTTTCCTTTCTTCCTATGGATCGACAAATCTCTCAAGCTACTTACGGAGTGTAACTTTTTCCAATGCCTTCTAGGTGTGATATCCCATTTTCATACTCTCACAACATGTTGCTCAAAGTATCGTAGTTTTGTTCACCTAACGGTTGTTTGTATCACCTAAAACCAATCGAGATAGATATGGAGCTATATATATACATATAAATGATCAGGGTGACGAGATGAGTATAAATCCGGGTGACTGTCTGTCCGCCCGTCCGTCGAGACGGCCCGTAAAAATTTAGATATACAAGGTACAATTCAAAAGTTCCAGGACTTTTTAAACAACGCGGCTTCTAGTGGCGCCATCTGTCTGAAATTTTTATCCCTTAATTGTGTATTCTTCAGTGTTGTCGTATAAAATTTATATAACAGCTGACTTGTATAACAGCTGAGATATCGCGCTACATGTGACATTACATTTGTAGTGTCGGTCGGAAAATGAGCATCGAACAAAAAGCCACCATTAAGTTTTGTTTTAAACTTGGTAAAACTTTTACCAAAACTCATCAAATGATGAAACAAGTTTATGGCGATGATTGTCTATCCCGTAGCCGTATTAACGAGTGGTTTAAACGTTTTCAAGAGGGACGGGAGGACTTGGAAGACGACGAACGTTCGGGCCGGCCAAAAGATGTTAAGAACGAAAAAAACACGGAAATTGTGCGTGAATTCATTAAAAAGAGCCGAAGTCATCGCTTAAATATATGGAATCGGAATTATCAATATCCGCAGCGTCGATTTATCGTACTTTGACAGAAAATTTGGGCCTCAGAAAGGTTTGTGCTCGATTTGTCCCGCACACTTTGAAACAACACCAAAAAGACCTGAGAATCAGACAGATTTTTTGACCAAAAATCGCATTCATATCATCAACCATTCACCCTATTCGCCTGATATGGCATCCTGCTATTTTGTTCGGAAAACTACATTTGGCCATGAAAGGAAACAGCTATGCTGACGTTGATGTCATCCAAAAGGCGACGACCGCCATCCTCAACGCTATACCGACAAATGACCTAAAAAAGTCATTCGATAACCTTCTTGAACGTGCAAAACGTTGTATTCAGGCGGAAGGAGACTATTTTGAAGGCGACCAATAAATTAAAAAAAAATAATAATAATAATATTCGTTTTTTAATAAAAGTCCTGAAACTTTTGAATTGCACCTTGTATTAATGAAACTTGGCACATATGTTCCCTGACACCCAGGGAGGGTTGGTATTGCATATGGGCATAATCAGAACACTGCTACGCCCACAAAACACAATTAAACGAAAGCCTATAAAGTGTCATAACTAAGCACTAAATTAAGACACAAAACTGTGATTTTGTACAGGGGATCGCATTGGTTAAAGGCACTTTTGGTATAAATATTTTTTGAAACTGGGCACGGCCCAGTGGTTAAATAACCATATCTTCCAAGCCACTGAATTTATCTCAACCAAACTTGACCTTTTAACATATTTTATTTCATTATTCAAAATTCATTATTGCACGAAATCGTAAATGAATTAGATTAATTTTGGTATCTTTTTGACTTATATTCAAGAACATAAACTTAGACTTAGTTTTATTGCTATATTTTAGTTCGCGTCAACTAAATTATATTAAAAACAAGGTATAAAGCAACTCCATTCTAATTCAGCGCTAAACCACTTTTTTTTTTGAAAACTTGTCCATTTGATTTCATTAAAATATCACATTATAACCACCCTTAATGGTTCAAATACAAGTGGAAAGACAGAAATCAGTTTATAGGTATACCCCATCTTGAGGATAGAGAAAGGTTCGAGCTGATTGCATTTATTTTGACATTGCTTAGGTATACTCGAGAACATATTTTAAAGCAACTTTGGTTAGGAGTTGGGGTAGTATTGACCCAATTTTTCCCAATGCCACGTACTACTAACATGCCACGGACTAATAAAATGCACCCAGGGTTTCACTAAGGTACCTCACATACCATAACCAATCGTATGGATTAAAGTCAGCTGTATTTTCAAATATCGTGATATTAGTTATATGGGGCAAGGACAAGTTCTCTCCCAATTTTATTCATTTTAGACACAAAGATACTCTGTTATTAGTAAACCCTCCCTCTCATTTCATTGAGATAACTCATATTTTAGCCGATATATGCGGTATAAAGTCACCCGAAAGTTCTAAAATCTTTATATTATATTAGGTACATGGGGGCTAATGGAAGTATTGACCCGATTTAATCCATTTTAGACATACCTGCATACTATTATCAGAATAGGATCCTCTCTGAATTTTTATTATATATTTTACACATTACCCGATATTTTTGGTACAAAGTCAACTATAGGTACCCTCCGTATTCGATATCTAGGGACTTGAACAGCTTTATTCCGATTTTGACAATTTTGGTCAAAAGAAGCACACTATTTGTGCAAATATTTATTCCGACATATTCATTGGTGCTTGATTTGCATAAAGGAAAGTGAAAGAATCAGATGGAATTTAAATTGTTCTATATAAGAAGTAGGCGTGATAGTAGTCTGATTTCGCCTATTTTAGCACTGTAATATATTAATATCAGAAGAAGGTTATATACCGATTTTGGTTCAAATCGATCTAACAGTGCAACGCCCATCGTCCAATTTTGACCACGGCTCCATAAAAGTTCTCTCATACCCTCTTGGGGTAAAATTTAATGTCTCTGGAGTATAGTTATGGATTTATTGGGATTTTAGTAGTTTTAAACGAAGCCGTTATATGGGGCGAGGGCGCGGTTATGATCCCTTTTCACACTGCCGGTAGGAGTTCTTAAACAAGTTGCCCTAGGCGAATTCGGCTATTGTAGATTACGCCCACCTACGAACTCGTCCTCACCACAAAAACGTTAACTTTGGTTGCGCCGAAGCTCGAATATTCTTCATAAATAAAGAAGCTATATGTTATAGTTTCCGATGCTATATTGGTTCCGACAAATTAACAACTTCTTGTGGAGAAAAGAACGTTTGCAAAATTCTAGAGCGATATCGCGAAACTGAGGGACTAGTTTGCCTATATACAGACAGACGGACATGACCAATTCAACGCAGCTTGTCACGCTGTTCATATACATATATACATATTTTATTGGTTTTCCGCCGTTATGTTCTGGGTGTAACAAACTGCGGAGCAAATTTAATACACATACGTTGTTCAAGGCATAATTAGATCTTTCGAGAACTATGGTAATCAAGCTAGCGCTCCATCTACAATATTAATGGAGCCATTACCTTAAATATAATATTCAAGTTATTAGTATATACTTATCAATACTCACATTAAATAGTAAAAGGCACTCAAAATCAACTAAGGTATAGAATTATATTCGACGAATTTATAATTATAGCATTTAATTACACGATGAATACAACAGAAAGTATCTACAGAGTGCATACACCCTTATTAACAAACATAAGTGTGTTAGTATATCATATATGACTCGCAGCTTATAAAGTTAATTTATTTTCCTTGAACTATGCCAAAGGCCACCTCATACAACCGTGGGCCGTACAACGCCTACCAACTGAACTAACTGCACACACACACACAAACACATTCACATAGAGAAAAGTAAACATATCAGCAAAATCTGCAAGTTACACAGAGCTCAATTCAGCCCTTCACATTAATTTAGTTTGTATGTGTGTGTGTGAAGCCATCGACTTTGCTTTCGACCCCCTCACTGTCTAGGTAAGCATTTATGTGCATTATATGCTCGAGTTCATACATCATTTGGCATTACGAAGACGTTTGCTTGCGATGTTGCATTATTAAGCCAACATAATTTCTACGTGACTAATTAGGTCTGGCGAAAAGCATCAAAACTGGCAAATATTAAGATAGATAGCACGTAGCCAGACCTTCGGGTGATACCAATTTCTGTACAATTATGCAATTTTTGTGTGAAAATCTCACCAAGAAATTAGAATATTATTTCTGGTTCCCAAAATTTAAGTACATGTTTCTTAGAAATTCTTATTCTATATAAACCAATGGTATGTTATCTGCTACAATAAGAAAATGTTATGCGCCCTTATATATTGTATATATACGTAAGTAAATGCAAAAGATTTATTTTTATACATTCGAGTATAAATTTATATTTTTAAACCACCTGACATGCGTATCATATAATATTAAATTCAAACATTGATTTTGTACTTCATATGTGCGTACATATCCACACATCTGCATAATACCCTGGTAAGTACAAGGCTCTTTAAAATGAAATCTAAATACGCAATTATACTTGTATGTGGAAGACGACGTTTTATTCGTGTAATTTTGCCAATTATAAAGTACTCATCATTTAGAGCTCAGCGAATTTTGTGGTTGCAAAGTGAAATGCCTTGTATAACAATACATAAAGTTAAATTGGCTACTGCATCTAATTTAAACTGGCTCCAATTATAAATAACTACATTAGAGATGTTTGAATTTCGGCTATTAAAAGTGCAGTAACCTTCAATAACTAGAAATTGTTTAATTATATTAAAACTCTTGAAGTGAAGATATAGACACATTTATTAATATAAGGTTGTCAAATATATCCCTTCCGCTTTTTGTCTTTTGAATTTCGCGGCTATGTACAAAGCGCTACAGAGCTCGTATCTGGCAACACTATACATAATTTGAAAGGTCTTGACATAACCTACAAAACAACGCTATGCATGATTAGTTTGGATATTGCGTTCAACAGTTATAGACGTGTAAACATGGAGTTCACTAACGCCGAAATTCGCGCTATTTTAAAGTTTTCCTTCGTTAAAGGCAAATCCGCTAGAGAAACGTTCTGTGAGATTAATGGTGTTTTGGGGGATGGTACTCTATCAATTCGAACCGCGGAGGAATGGTTTCGACGATTCAGAGCCGGCGAAAACGACACCATGGATAAGCCAGCCGGCGAAAGACCTGTGACGACAAATACCGATCAAATCATGGAATACATCGAGTTAGACCGGCATATGGCATCTCGTGACATCGCCCAAGAGATGGGAGTTAGTCACCAAACCATTTTGAACCATCTGCAGAAGGCTGGATACAAAAAGAAGTTTGACCTAACCTTCTGGACCGAATCAACACCTGCGATATGCTGCTGAAACGGAACGAACTCGTCCCATTCTTGAAGCGGATGGTGACTGGCGACGAAAAATGGATCACACACGACAATATCAAGCGAAAACGGTCGTGGTCGAAGGCCGGTGAATCGTCCCAAACAGTGGCCAAGCCGGGATTGACGGCCAGGAAGGTTTTGCTGTGTGTTTGGTGGGATTGGAAGGGAATCATCCACTATGAGCTGCTCCCAGAAGTTGCCGTCTAGATGGAAACAGATCATCGAACAAAACGGCGCATATTTTAACTAAATCCGATAACTGTAACACTTTTAATAAAGCATTGAATGAAGAGCAAAAATCTTATATTTGCCTTATTAAGCAAGTGCCATCTGATTAAATTTGTCCCGGACTGAAAAAAAGGTGTTCAATGAGTTTCACGGCTTCAAAAAAATTTTTTCTTATTTAATTCTATAACATCTCTAGAATATTGTCCTAAATTCTCAAGCGTATTCTAGTAATAGTATTGGAGGTACAGCTTAGAAAAGTTGTGCGCTCGAGGTCTGGTCACTGACTTTTTAGTCACTTAAAACTTTAAACGCGAAAACTTTCGAAACTGTGTTTTCAAAGTCGGTTGTCAAAATTTCACGCGAACTACTCAACCGATCTTATTAAAATTTTACACAAAGTCTTGAATAAATTACAGTTATTTAAAACAAATAAACGTCGAGAAATTTTCACCAAAATTTGTTTTTTTCATCCTATACCTAGTTAATGGTCTTACTTCAAATAACGCGGAATCACCTTTTTTCCGAGGGACTGCCGGAAATGACGTCGTAATGACCAAGTTTTGGGTATTTTCCATTGAAAATTGCACAAAAAACCTTTATCAAATATGTATCTTCGGAATAATAAAAAGTTTAAATAAAATATAATATTTATTTTTATATAGAAAAGAAATTATTGAAAGTAGGGCGTTTTTGCTCTACGAAACCCATGTTAACGATTAAGTTTTTTATATTTGAACCACAAATGCATTCCATCGATTAATAAAATTTTGCAAATACTTCGTAGGAGATGGCCTTCTGTGCTATCAATGGACTCATGATGCATTCCTCCCACAGGGCGCCAATACGGCAAATAGGGTGGCTGAGTGATACCTCTCGTTCCATGTTTGACCAAAAAGTCGTTCACAATCATGCTAGAATGGGACGGCGGATTGTCGTGGTGAAAAGCCCATGAATTTCCGCACAGAAACAAGCTCATTTACGTCGAATTGCTTCACGTAAATGCCTAATAGTATGTCTTATTGACGGTTTGATCTTTTGGAATGCGTTTATGGTATACATACCAAAATTTTCTTTTTTTTTACCGATTTTGACGTGATTTTTAGTGGTTTCGGCTCGTTTTGAAGCGCCCTTAACTAAATTGTCGGTCAGTTTCGACGTAACATTCCTAAATCCCCGTTTTGTCCTCACGTAGGGTCCTCAGCTCCTTTGTCAAGAATCTCTTTCTCTGATGCTAACTTCGCGATTTTCTAGCACTCTTTCTTTACATTTTTTCGTTGTTTCGCCAAATACTTGGACTCGTGATATATTAGAACAATTGTACAACATTTTCAACGATGAGTTGCACTAATCCAATTCCAAATTCCGGGTCAGATGGGCATATTCTACAGAAAAGTATGTTTTTGATACGTTTTAATATTGTGTTACAGTCAATGGGGAACGCTACAGAGTCATGATTAATGACTTTTTCGTGCCTGAATTGGAGGATGTTGATGTGGACGACCGTTTGGTACCAAAAAGACGGCACTACATGACATGTAGCCAACGAAACAATCAATATATTGAAGGAAACTTGTAGTGAGCCGTGGCCTCCAAGATTGTGCGATTTGTGAAGAATATATTCCCCGCGTTTTTGCTGACAAAGGTCCCAATTCCAGCAAAAAGTGGTCGGATATTGTGTCCTTTGGCTGGAATTCTTGGCCATAACATTAAATTGTACGCGTTTTATTTCTTCTTGAAACCCACATGTCAAAAAAAACTCCCTTCAACAAGAAGCAATTTCATTTACACAAATCTAAACATAGATTATTTCTCAACGGTTTTAAAGATGAATGGTAAGAATCTTCTGCATTTATTTTGATATAACTCAATATTTAAATAACTAAATAATAAAATTTGGCCAATTTTATTGAGAATTTTTTACCCACGTTGGCTGTTGACAGTAATTCCCTAGTACAGAGAAGTGCAGCAAATCGAAGGAATTAAATAAATTTCCCTGAGGGGTATGCGCTGCTTAAAACAAGCCGAAACGCTGCGCTCGTTATATCGAAGTGCGTGAGGCTGTGGTTTAACGACTTAATTACGTTGCGCATTGCAGAAATACTTTCGTTTTATTGCCATTTCGCGTTGTAAGTTTACTTACGCATTTTTTGTGACAAACAACGGAACTTTTTTGATTCTCTCTTTCCTTTACTTTTCATTTATATTTTTGCTTTTTTCCGTACAAAACTGCTTGACACTCGTTATTTTTATGCTTTTGTCTTCATTTCATCAAATTTCGGCGATTTCATCTCATCAGTCGCCGTTAACGCAGCTGTCGTCGCTGAGATTTCGCGTTAACATCGCTAGCTTGTGCTGTTCGTCCGTCCGCTGGGTAGTTAAATTGGCTGCTACCTTTCGTCTTGTACTGCTTGTAAGTATGTATATGTGTGTATACTTCTAATTTTATAAACCATATCCATATTTGTCTGTTTGTATGTACAAGTATGTACTTATATTCGTATATGTATGAATTCGAAATTTTCTGTATTGTCTTCTTAAGTGTGGATGTGTGTGTGTTTATTTTGAAAAATGGCACTTTTATTGTTGCCGCGACTTTATGTCCGAATCGTGTTGGCTGTCGCATTTGAATGTGGGTAAATGATACTGCGACAGCAATTTTGCCGGCGGCAGCAACTTTCGATTAACGTAATAATCTGCAACATTAGCCGTTAACACCGCTGTTGCAGCAGCAGTTAGGCGGTGCACGGCGGTGGCGGTGTGGTGATGCTGTGTAAGAAGCTAACCTTTGCTTGGCGCTTTCCGATTGCTTTCCCCTTTTACGAGTTTTTAAAGAACTTTCTTCTTAAATGCGATTTATTTAATCTTCATTATAGCGGTTTTGGCGTGGAACCACTTTTCCTGGTTACTAGTTTTATGGCATTAATTATATTACTTTTATTTAATTTTTTCCTTTTTGTTGCAAGTAAGTTTTAGAGTGGCTTCTTACGTTGGGTTTTGCTAAGCTGGTGATGCTGAATATTT
Organism: Bactrocera oleae; assembly: GCF_042242935.1. Lineage (NCBI taxonomy): Eukaryota > Metazoa > Arthropoda > Insecta > Diptera > Tephritidae > Bactrocera > Bactrocera oleae. Next base: position 44,944,045 of record NC_091538.1, on the reverse strand, counting down.
GTGTCTATTATATGTACATATGAGTACATTTGTAAAGAAATTAAAATATGTTTGGAAGCTTTCAAATACATAAATATTTCTATAAGGTACTTTAATATTTTTCAACTCATACACAGTGGTGTCAAAGAATGGAGAATCAAATCCTAAGGCGTTATATTGTCTAGTATTTTTCCTTTTATTTTGGTAAATTCAATTATGTCTCGAAATGAACCACACTCAGCTAAATAGATTTTTGTATACATATTCCTTAAAACCCATTTACTCTACGCAATACTTTTAGATGAAGAGAAACTGTGTGAACAATTAGAATAATACATATCGATAGAATGAAACTAAAGAGGGTATTTCTTCTACAAGCATATGGTATTTTAAAGCGTTTTTCGAAAGAAGCAGAGAAGAAATCTTTAAAGATCCAAAATAATTTGAAAGATTATTTGAAAGCATGTTGTGAAAACCCTTTAATTCCTTGAAAGAGATTCCAAGTGTATTTACAGGTTGGTTGAAAAGTTTCTGCTTTCGAAATGAAAAATTATTGTTATTCCAATGATTTTCCAATAATTTTATGCCATCCCTATAATGACTTTCCGGAAGCTCGGCAAAATACCCGTCTACGGCTGTAATAGCTTCTTCATTCGACGAAAAACGCTTCTCACGAAGGAATTGTTTCAGGTTTCTAAAGAGGTAGTAGTCGCTGGGAGCCAAATTTGGCGAGTATGGTGGATCCTCAAGCAATTTGTACTTTAATTCGTTCAATTTTGTCAGCGTTAAAATACCTTTGTGAGCAGCTGCATTGTATTAATGAAAAATGCTGCAATTTAAGCCTACGGATCCAGCTGATCCAAAAGGCTGCAATAATATTCAAATGTGATTGTTTTACCTTTCTGCATATAATCAATCAACAAAAAACCTTTTGCATCCCAATAAACTGATGCCATAACCCTGATTGCTGATCGTTGTAACTTCACTTGCTTTGAACAATCAGCTTCCGTTCACTGTAAACGTTCTTGTTTCAATTTAAGATCATAGTGGTAGACCCAAGTCTAATCCATAGTTATAAAACGTCACAAAAAATCGGTTTATTCTGCATAGAACGTTTCAAATTATGCTGAGAAATTAGCTTTCGATCCAGTTTTTGTTGAATTGTTAATGTGTGTGGCACTAACTTTCCAAACAGCTTTTTCATATGTAACTCTCCATGTAAAATATAAAGTACTCTTTCGTCGAAGATAGCTTTGGCATTAGCAATTTCACGATTGGTCAAACATGGATACCAATATTACCAATATTATGAACTTGCTCAATGATTTCTGATGTGGTTACGGTTTTTGCGGCCACGTTTAAATTCACCTCACCAAAATTGAACGGTGCGTTTTGAAGCTGAGGACTCCATATACACTTCTAACAATTGTTCATAAATTTTCTTTGCTTTTAAACCTTTCAAAACAAAGAATCTAATTACTGCGCGATATGAAATATTTTCCATATTAAAAAAAATACTCTGACATCAACTTCAAATGGCTTGTAAACAAAGAATTTAATGACAGAATGACTTGTAACTTTGCATGTGTTCTCATGACAGATGTAGCAACTTGAGAAAAAAACATTGCAGCTAGTAGCGCTATTTCTGGGTGAGTGCAGAAACTCTTCAACCAACCTATAAAATTTTGTTTTTTAGTTCAGAGGATAAATTTCACGCTGTTCGATTCAGCAGCAGTTCGCAGCTGAAAATCCATGATCCATGAAAATTTCTACTTTAACTGGTGTGACACCCATACATCGAGCTTCTTTTTGCATTCAACTTAATTAAATAGTTCCAAACGGTTCAGGGGTGTAATGGGATGCAGTCGTGTTGCTAGGTATGCAGTCGCAGTCAATTCCTACTCTTGCCACCGTCCTACCGCCTACCACCTTCATTGCGACAAGGACGGAGAAGAGTAGATAATTGTGACATCTACTACAGCGGCCATATAAATTCAGTGTGGAGAGAGACTCAGTTGTCGAGTCCGTTGTATGATTGCTCCGACGGCAGAGAAGGACGATATGACCAAAAATGCCTTTAATGAGAGAGCTGCCCCGCCACTATGTCCAAAGAAGGGAAGAGAACGTATCCTTAGCACAAAATTTAGTAAATTTAGCCTACATGACGTAGCATTACAAATCCGATGTTAGCCGACCAAATAGACCAGTGTGAATAAGTTCAGCTTTCTCTGTCTACCCTTCGATCTCGCTTTTTTGGATGAACGACTTTACGACTATTGGCTTATATATAAGATCTCAGAGAATTGATCTTTCAGTATTCTATTTAATTTTCTATAGTACTAATTATGCCAAACCTTTAAATCTTTTGTTGAATCAATAAATCGAAAATAAAAATTTGGTGCATTTTCTTATAAGAATCCAAGCATCAGGAACTAGGAGAGATTTGAAAGCTTTCTCGCAAGACTGCCATAACTTAGTACCGTTGTTCTGTTGTAGGTTCGATACATAGCGATTTAACAAGACTTAGACGATTTTCACGCCAACCTATAAAAAAAATATTTTAACTACTTTATGGTATGTACTCGTCACCAAATTGTTCGAATACAACAATGGAACGTGATATCAAGATACAAGGTTTTACGATAGTGATTCAATATAGCGCTTCTAGCGCTAATTGAGCCCGAAAGGGCAGCACGTATACCTACGTACACCTACCTTATATACTCGTACATTAACATATATATACCGCCAAATTAAACTAAAATCCCTTACACTTTCTTATATGGATGCGTCTAGATTAAAGATTCTTTTGCACACAAGAGGTACATTTTTGTTATATTCACATACAAAAAGAAGTGCTAAATATGAAAAATAATCAAAGAAAATCCATAAATACACGCACATATACTTATATACATTATAACAAGCATGTTAGCAAACACACTTTGGCCAATAAGTAAAACAAATAAACATAGAGAGAAAAATAAAAATGGTCAAGAACCTTTTAACTAATATATCAAAAACTAATTTGCACCACTGATTTAATGGCACTCAACAATTACGCCGAGGCGAGTTGACGCGAAACGAATTGCAGGGACGAGCAAAAAACACCGAATTGAAGAAAAAGAAGAGGCAGAAACAGTGGTAAACTAAAGAGAACTTATCAAAAGCGCGGCAATGCACAATTTCACGTGCGGCAAAGCTAAGAAATAGCCAAAGAAGACCACAACAAAACAGTGCAAAGATACCGGAGAAACAACACAATTCAATTGAAATAAATAACAAATCACAATGATTACAATCAGTGGATATTGTTGGCTTTTTCGATTGTCGTTGCCGCTCTTGCTGTCGTGCCGTTGTACACGGCAAACAATCGATAAAGCTATAAAAACACACTTACATTCTTATTGAAATTCTTATTAGAAATAGAAAAATGCAGCGGCATTAGAAAATCTACAACGATTTAACACTGTACTTGTATGTATGTATGTAAATGGTGAATATAAAAGCGTCATGCAGCCAAAATGACAGACGAAATAACGGTAACAGCAATATAAATAAGCGGCGAAACAATCAATCTGCCAATGATAAACAAGGAACAACAATTGGCATAGTGCGCTGCAGCATATACGAGAATATAAAAACAGGAACAACAATAACAAATTAACAATAATGGCCAACAATGCGCAAACGCATTTTCATTTCTTCGCTGGCGACAATCAAATTGATGTCGTAGCATTCTAAATCGTTTGTACTCAGTAATTTGCTTAGACAATGCGAAAAATGAAGCTCGAATGAAAAGAAAAACAGCTTGTAGCTTTCCACTTTATCATCGTCACACGTGACACCTACAATTGGTTGCGGCGAAATGAAGGAAAACCTTCGCCGGAACTAGCCACAGTATGAGTCTGTAGGTATATGTGTCTGTATGTTTGTATGTACGTATATATGGGTATGCGTGCAGCTCGGCAGCTCTTTTTACTGATTAAATGACCCGCGTGGCGTTCTGCGTGCATAACTTGCGCACTGCTCTATCGCAGCTGGCAACATCGTTTATTACAATATTTACGTTTAACGTTACACTCCACAATGACGACACCAGCGGATGTAACGTAATTATAGTTACTCGTTACTTAGTTGCAATGAGGTTGATACCCAATCATTTATCTTATTAAAAAATGCTTTTTACTTTTATTCTGTACTAATCGGTCGTCATCCGTCATCGGCCAGTGGCTAAGTGCGTCCAGCGTGTGACAAAAACTATAAAGTCTGGAGTTCAAATCCAACTTAAGGAAGTATTTTTAATCATAGGAAATGTACTTTTCAACAGTGCTTCTTCTCTGCCCTAAAATGTCAAGGAAGAGTATTACTCTATTTCTGACACGAAAAAGCATGCTTTGTTATAGAGTCAGATAAAAAACATGTTTAACCCTTCTAAGGACAAAGTCAAGATACACACCAGAAAATCTTATGAGAACGGCTTGGAGTGATATGTAACAACAAAGTTTCTTTGGTCTTACATAAAAATGGTTGCAGCAATATAAATAAGGCCTGTTAAGTTCTCTGAAGTATACTCGTATTTACTTACTTAATTTACATATTTAATGGCCTAAAATAATTAGACTCCTTCTACATGAATTTCACAACAAATAGCAACCAGTATTTAAATATTGTTATCTTTTTGTCAAGAGACCTGTGTCAGAAATGTGACAGTTTACCTCTAGGAATAACTCCAAATATTTGAACAGTGAAGTGGACATGACTTAGTAAGTCTGGATGCTCTAGTTTTCGTTCTTTAGGAAAATCTTTCAAGTTTTTCATGGGAGTATGAATGATTAAAGCCTCTCTGATATTGCTGATATAGTTGACTTACATGCAGAACTAATGTATTCCAGCCAGTGCCAGTGCTGCAGTCATTCATGAAAATTATGCAAAATTTAAACCTGAGCTATACAAAGCTATCAATAAATATTTAATCAACTCTGTGCTTTAAAACTATACAGCTTAAGACATCGGTCGAAGTTCAATTTAGTTTTCATTTTCATTTCCCCAAAAGAATTTTGCATAGGAAAAATTTACTTTGTTTTGCACAACCGCATATTGCTGAACTGACCTGAACACAATGGAGCCTGCTTAAGAAAAACCAAGCCAAACTAAAATTATACTAAATTAAAATATTAACATTTAAATTTACATATTTAAAACTATGCTCTTTCGTATTCAAAATTATTTAGGTTTCGGTAGTTAAAACTATAGACTCAATCGAATGGTTAGATAAATGATCGTTAAAAATTGCATAACTATTGAACCAAAGTGGCGGCAAAATGACAAACTAACAGACAAGATGCTCCGCCAATTAAATATGCCTAGAAACCTATCTTAAAGCAAATCGAAAAATGTATGCTTCTGCGTCTCGAATAAAATACCGCCAATGCTAGTGGCCACTACTTCTGAGTGCGCCGCGGAACGCCGTTGTCAGCAAAAAGAAAACAAGCGACATTTACTATACTTCTTACTCTTATTGCTCTTTTAATTGCGATTGTCTTTGTTGATTTTGACTTTTTCTTCTTTTTTTCTGGCCTGCGACGCTTGAATGCGCACGCTAATATTATTATTTAATTATTATGTCAATGCGCCCGTACCGCCGGCCTACTGCGCACCGCCCTCGCTCGTCAATTACACACAGCACATCCAGTGGGTGACCTTTTGCGGCGAGAAGCCCCAACCAAGTTGTGGCGAAATGCAGAAAACCAAGACACTACAATAAAGTACAACAACGGACATGCTATCAACTAAGTAAGTACACTTTAATGTAATTAAGATGAAATACTGCTCAGTATAGAGTACATGTAAGGGGCGCTTGGTAATGCTTGTTGGCTCATAAATACCAAATGCCAATGGAAATACAACATTAATTTAAATAAGTATAAATGTGTATGTGTGAGTGTGTGTTTGCTGCTTTGCCACTTTTAAATAGTAATATTAACTATTTGAATTTGTTGTTGAGCCTTCGAGTAGGTTGCTGCCAGAGAATTGTAATTTATCTTATGAATGATTAATGAGTACGGTCATTCGCAACGTTAACACACACAAACACATACACACAGGCAAATAGACATGAATAAATACGGTGCATGGACGAATGGAAATTAGGTCAATAAGCAGATACTTTGTGGTATCTTCATTCAGTGTATTGCTTTCCGCCGAGCCGTGTGGGCGGAAGTGTGGCGTTTTCATTCATTCATGCACTCATTTGGCTATTCATTTATTTATAATGTGTAAATGTAAACAATGTGCAAATACACACACATACGCATCGACAAATATACTCTCATTTGCACACACATACATATATAAAGCGGCAATTGGAAATTGCATGGATTCAAAGTTGGTGAAGGCGGGTTGCTACAGATAATTTATTGAAAATTAATACTGTGTGGGCACAAGGGAACTCGGATATTACGAAAATGTTCAGATGACAATTTTGTTCAAGATTTATAAATATAAACAGTTATGTACAGGAGTTTCAATATGAATATTATATATGTTATATTACTTAGAAGTGGTCTAATTGACATTATTATAATTCTGTGCTGCCAAAATATTAATATAATTAGAAAGCTCCATCAATCAGATATGGTCAGTGATTAAATATTGCCTATAGTTTCAATAACTTTAAATAAGAGAAGAGAGTAACAACAATACACACTAGTTATAATATCACGTGGCCCACGAATCCCTGACTCACTCCTATAATATTAGCTGTATCAAAAAATTACCTTAACGGGGTTCTTATAAATTACTTAGACGTGAATGTGAACAGAATAGGAGTGTAATGGGCTGTAGTCATGCTTCTGGGTGTGCATTTTAAGTCGTAGGGCTATATTAGCGGCTCGCAATATAAATGTGTACAAAACTTTATTCTACACGCCTAGCGAGGTTGCGCGCCTGGTTTGGGACCCACCATGTAAAAACCATTTCCAATGAAAAAGAGGCAACAGCCTCGGATGAAAGACCACGTTTGATGACGATCACTGCAAACATATTAAGGACTATGTTGACTATAAGGGCATGCACTGTAATGTCGCGTCCCTAAATTGGAAAGATTCCGCTGCCCTGTCCTCATAAAAGTGAAGGCTGTCATCCCCGCTGATCAAGAAATGCGGTGGACGGTACAAGGACGGAGACGAGTAAGTCCTTGTGATATATAATACAGCGACCTTATAAAGAAGCGCAAATTCGGGGATTTTAACAACAGGGTGGGCAAAGAAGGTACCTTTGACACAACAGTCGGAAATTTCGGCCTCTATTTCGAAACTTTTCCAAATGGGCTGAGACTGCAAATATGGCGGCAAAGAATTGACAAGGTGCATGTATCAACTTCTTTGCAGGATATGGTCGGATAAAAGCATGCCCGACGATTGGAACCTAAGTGTGTTCTATTCGTTCCACACCGTCTGCGCCAATTACCGTGGGAAAAGCCTCCTTAATATCGGATATAAGGTCCTATCGAGTTTAGTGTGTGAAAGAAATTGATTGGACCATTTCAGTGTGGTTTAATACCTAGAAAATCTACTATAGACCATATTTTCCCAATGTTCCAAATCTTGAAAAAGACTCGCAAAGAGAAGATAGACACACACCAGCTCTACGTCGATTTTAAAGCCGCCTTCGACAGCGCGAAAAGGAGCTGCCTTTATACCGCTATGTCTGAACTTGGTATCCCCGCGTTGAGTAACACCAAGAGCTTCGTGAGGATCAGGAAGGACCTCTCCGAGTCGTTCGATATCAAGCGATGTTTCAGACAAGTCCCTATCGTGTGATTCTTTCAATATTTTGCTGGAGAAAATTATACGAGCTGCAGAGCTAAATAGAGAATGTACAATCTTCTATAAGAGTGTACAGCTGCGTGCGTCGATGATATTAATATCATTGGCCTCAACAACCGCCCCGTTAGTTCTGCTTTTTCCAGACTAGATAAGGACGATGACAAGACGAAATTGGTAATACGTCACTGCTGACAGTCATAACTTTGAAGACGTATATAATTTCATCTATTTGTCACCAGTATCAACACCAACAACAATATCAACCTTAAAACCCACGCAGAATCACTCTTGGCGCTACTTTGGACTGATTCGATTCAGTACCCGCCGGTGGAAGCGGCTCTCCTTAAATATTACTGGCATCATTTTTTTGCAGAGAAGCTACAACAACACTTGATTTTTGATGAACTTTAACTTTGATGAACTGTGATAAAATAAAACAACATTTGTAAAACTGTCAACGTTTTATGACATTCTGTAAAATTTCGAACTGTGATAAACTTATCAATAACAAAGTTAGCAAAACGTCAAATTTAGGAAGAAATCCAATTTATTAGACTAATCAATAAATTTAAAAACTGAATTCTGCACTTCTTACTTCTTTCTCACTAAGCAATTAACCTAACACATATCTAAAACCTCAGAAACACAGTACACCAAGAACATTATGTTCGATTTCCTCCCTTTAAAAACTGATGAGACCTTGAAATATGTGCTAATCTAAATATTTATTCAATTTACAAAAATATGCTCAAAAATTAATACATACCACTTTAGATTTTTCTCAATTGAACTACTATTTATTATGTATGTCTTATAAAACAGAAGATTTTGATATATCTTTAAGTTAAGTTAAGTTCGATTGTAGTCGAGCATTTTATACGCTCGCAATTTGCAAAGGCCAAAGCCGGGCAAATACTTTCAGGGGTTACAAAATTGTTTAACGAAAAATACCTATTATATGGTTATGGACTCACTCCGAAATACCAATATAATTCAATGGGAGTATTCGTGATATAAACTCAATCAAAGAAGGTAATTTTATATATTGGGCATGGAAAACATCAAGATCTGGACTGATTGTAATAACTTTTGGCGTTACTTAAGTATACCAAAACATGTTTTCACGAAATGGTTTGAAGTTAACGCAATGCTATATTCGGCATAAAGTCTGCTAGAATAACGAAAATTATTAAATGCAGTATATGGGAGCTAGAATATTAACTAATACACGGAACCGAAAGTTTTTATATTAGGTAATTAGTGCTACGGGTAGTATTGACTGGTATTGGTTTTATCCATTTTTGGCACAAGAATACACTGTCATAAGAGAATTTATCTGAATTCTATTAAGATAACTGATATTTTAACAGATATACATAAATAATCAGCTCAGTTTGAAAATCTTTGTAATAGGTATATGGAAGTTATGGGAAGTAATAACCCTATTATATTTATTAACCATTTCGCACTCAAAAGCATTTGTAGATATAATATGTAATTTTGAGTGTGTTCTGTTAGTATGTTGATTTTGAAATAAATAATTCAAACTTTAAGCAGAAGGTAGTAAGAAATAAAGAATACAATAAAACGAAATTTGTTTCGTAAAAAAATTCAAAACATAAAACTATAGCGCACGCCTTTAATACTCAATAAGTAAGGAAGTGCTAAGTTCGGATGTAATCGAACATTTTATACTCTCGCAAATTCAAATGGTATACTCGTTTTAGATTTATTTTTTTTTCACAAAGTCACACATTTTGTATTATACGTGCAAAGTTTTATTACGATACATTCATTAGTGCTTAATTTGCATACTGGAAAGTGAACGAATTGGAATTTAAAACTGAGTTAAATGGGAAGTAGACATAGTTGTAGCCCATTTTTTCCCATTTTTGCTCTATAACATAGGAATACCTGGGTAATATTATCAGATAAAGTATTTAACCACCTCTTTTTTCTTGTAATTTTTAGTCCACAGATGTCCTTTGCTACTACGATTCCTTGTGCCAAATTACGGTTTTATATCTTAATTTGCATTGTATTTATAGCACTTTATAAGTTTCCGTTTAATGGCCTTTTGTGGGTGTGACAGTGGTCCGATTACGTCCATCTACGAACTCGTCCAAGAAACACGTCTACTACTTTTCATTACGATATCTCACTTTTTATTTAAGTTACAGCTTGCACAGACAAACATCCGGATTTCAACTCGTCTCGTCATATTAATCATTTATATATATATATTCCTATATACTTGTATATCTCGATTAGTTTTAGGTAATACAAGCAACCGTTAGGAAGAAAATATAGCAGCCGTAGCTGAGAGTGTACACGAAAACCGTGGAGAGTCGATTAGGTGCCGTTCGCAGCAACTCGGACTGACGTATGGAACGACTTGGCGCATTGCACATTGAGATCTTAAATTGAAAAGACAAAATACCGCTTGTGCAAGAATTGAAGCCGGTTGACCTTTCCAAGCGACATCGCTTAGCGCTGTGGACTCCGTTAATGGTGACCGTTGTCGCGCCATGATAACCGACTATTTGATGCCTGAATTTGAAGCATGTGATCTCGGCGACATTTGGTTTAAACAGGACGGTGCCACTTCCCACACATCGCATCAATCAATGGATTTATTGCGAAAACACTTCGGTGTGCAGATAATTTTACGTTTTGGGCCGGTCAATTGGCCACCAGGATCATGTGATATCACATCGTTAGACTTTTTTCGGTGCGGATATCTAAAGTCTAAAGTTCCCGCTTCGATTCAGGCCTTAGAGCAAAACATCACGCGTGTCATTCCTCAGTTACCAGTCGAAATGCTCGAACAATTCATCGAGTATTGGACTCAACGGATGAACCATCTAACACGTAGCTGCGGCCAATATATGAAAGAGATAATCTTCAAAAAATAAATGCCAAAGAATGTTCTTTCGAATGATAGTAAAAATTTGTCTTTAAAAAAGTAGGAAACCTCGAAGTGGGTCACCCTATATATCAGGTAGACGAGACGCCTTGAAATCCGGGTGACTGTCTGTCCATCCGTCCGTCTGTCCATGCAACTTGAGTAAATATCTTGATGAATTCCTTGGCACCCAGAGGAGGTTGCTGTTGCAAATAGCAAGATTCGGACCATTCCCACGCCCACAAAACGCCTCTGAACGAAAAGATTTAAAGATATATATGGCTTGAGATATATCAACCTAACCAAAATCTGTTAAAATGGGTAAAATTGTTATTATCCAAGCCCACTCCCCATAACACGATTTTGTTGAAAACTACTTAAAGTACTATTACTACTGAATAAGTGAGCCAAAAGGATTAAATTTCACAACCAGGATGTTAGAGAAGGGCTCTTTCTCAGAAGACCTAACAAGCATATTTTCGAATTCGATTCACATTCTATAGGGCAATATGTAAGAAATCTTAATGAAATTCAGAAGGCATCTTTTTTTTAATAACAGTGTATCCTCCTTCCTTAAATTAACGAAATCACGGCGATAATTTCCTTAGTTTAATATAAAGTTTTGCCAAAACCTGAAGGTGTTCCTCTTTCGTTCCACTTTTGTTCCTTGCAAGTTGCAAGAGTATGAAATGGTCGGTTACACCCGAACTTAGCCATTTCATACTTGTTTATAAATAAAATTGTGTTTCAATGATATACGAGACTTCTTCCAAGAAATAACAATTTGCAGTAAATTTTATCGTAGGAGAATTGCAGAAACCTCTTTGTGTTGTTTTAGGAGACATCGAAAGCTCTCACAGCTTTTGTCAGCCCATTGTTAACTTGAATATTGATACAGAGAATGGCGAGACAAATATTCGACGTCGATAAGGATAAGTATTCAGATTTCATGTTCTATGGACGGCTATACTTACACCAATTATTCTTAAAATGTAAATTTCTTTCGCCATCAAATTAACATTAACATTTTTTTGTAATATAAAGTTAACCAAATTTTTTTCATTTCATACCCAGAACAGTTGACCACGAAGTTTGTAACATACACGAGCAAACGTTAGAAACCCTACAAAGTATATGTACATACAAATGATGAGCTTGACGAGCAGAGTCGATTTAGCCAATCCCGTCCATCTGTATATATGAGAACTAGTCTCTCAGTTTATAAAATGTCCATCTGAAATTTCGCACATGTACTTTTCTCCCCAAGAAGCTTCTCATATTTCGAAATCACCAATATCGGAACATTATAGAATATATAAGTTATTTTATAGAAAACTTTTTTAAGTTGGCAAGATATATTTACGAAATTTAACATGGATTATTGCCCGAGATAATACTAAATTCTCCACACATATTGTTCAGATCGGATCACAATAATGTACTTGTATAGCTACAATTCAAACTTTCAGATTTAGGTATACACAGATTTCTTATGGAAAGGCATCTTTGAAGGGTATTATAGCTTCGGTGCAGTCGAAGTTACCAATTTTAATTGCTTTTTTTTAATTGTTAAGAAACAGATATGTTCCATCGACCAAAATCTGTAAATTGAAAGCTGTAGCAGATCCGTTGTCTATTGCGTTTTTGTAAAGAGATAGTCGTCTGACAAATTGAGCATTCGATTCATAGTAATTTCAAATTATTGTTATAAAATGTTTCTTTATGTTCTAGATATTTAGAAAAGAGTGCAATGATCGGAGAAGTTAATCCGGCCTTTTTGCTACCGTATTGATAAAATTTTTGATTAGTGAAACGAAATAATACCGGTACAACGTCAACAGGCACATTAAAAGTAAAAGAAAAAACTTGACTAAGTGTAAAGGTGTAAGCGATTATCATCAATGGTTCGTGGATCATATTCCGGCTTAAGCTCTTGATTTAATAGAATCTTGTAAGCACGTGTATAACATATTTGCCAAAAAGTTTATAAAAACTAAACTAAGGAAAGATAAGTCCTAGTAAGAACTGGCGTAAATGGACCCATTGGTGTGAAAGACAGCAATACCTTAAATTTGAAAGAGTTTATCATAGCTTTTTTGGTGTTTATCATTAATGACTCAAGACATTTGCTACCAGAATTTAGTTACCGGCTGTTGCTCTAAGGCAGACAAGAAGCGCATGCACGTTTATTCGTTCGATTAGCAACCTCGCCTCGCGATTTTTGAACATCTTTTGATGACGAGCAAAATTAAGCTATTACACATACTTATATATATATTAATTAACACCCAAAGTAATTATATACCTTGAGATAATCGAAGATAATTAAAACAAATTTAGAAGGGCGTGAAAATGCAAATTTATTGCATAAACGATTTAGTTGGAAAGAAGGTAATACAAAATTAATCTGAGAGATTTAGTATTATGTGAGGTTTATTGATACCAATCATAGTATGATGAAACCCATTGGAAACGATAGATAGAATAACAAAAATGAAAGGAAAAATAATTTACGGGCGATTGGAGGAAGAGGAAAAGGAAAGGTTGAATTTTCATGGCGTAAAAACGGCTTATCTCGATTTCCGGAAAACTGGAAGTCCTATAGAAAGAAATTATATGGCAAAGTTGTAGCTAGTCACATAACCTCAAAATGTACGTGAAAAATTCAAATATCCAAGTTTTTGAGCAAATTATTTTTGTCTTGTACAAAAAACAAACTTCTTTCTCAAAATTTGGTGTAAACTTACCCTCTTATGTCCCAAACACAATAGGAATATTCACATCTACCTTGTTAATGCGTTAGTTGTTAGTTTACGGCATTATGCTGTTTTAAAATTAACAGATTTTCGTTCTACCGAGTAACGACCAGTGTGACAAGTTTGATAATTTTTTCGTTACGTGGTAACATCAAATCAGCTGTTTGTTTGCAGTTCATTTGCTTCATTGCGAAAAAACAAATTTGCTGCTCGCTAGAAAATAGTTTTACACAAATTTCTGAAAAGTGGGTTTTTTAATAAAATTTAATCAGCTTTGGAACAAAATTTACCACACTACTGAGACAGAGCAAAAAGTACAATATGTTCACAGTTAAATGTTTTAACGAAGTATCAACTAACGAATTGCGAGATTAACATGTTCGGTCTGAGTACCCATAATTAATTTTTTTAATTTAAAATATGAAGTAGCAAACCTTGTTATGACCCTTATTTGAAATCAAAGATTCTTAAGTAAATTGTTTTACGATTTATATGAAAAGTTAGTTGCCCTTATGTTTATTGAATTCTCTACTTTCTGATGGTATAATATATATACATTATTATGCTGGATTTTGCTCAGAAAATGCAAAAATCCTCAAAGAATGTCTCACAGCTGTTTTTCTTTTTTATTTCACCTAACAGCAGTTTTGTGGGGTTTGCGGTATATGAAGGTGCCTGTATATAGATAAATTTATATCAGACTTACAGAATTATCTATAGGTATAAATATAATGTGTGTTAATATTTGTATATAAATACATATCTATTTACACATAAATATATTTGTGACTTATTTCATAATATTCTCGAGAAACACACGCCAATCTAAAAAATAAAAGACGAACTGGCACGAAACGTACAACTTATAGTAAGACGAAAGAAGCGAGGGACACTTAATAGCATTAGAATAAATGCATGCACAGTGTTGCCACTGCTATTGACCAGGCTGATGTTAAGTTGAAAAATAAGAATATTTAGAACCAAGACAGAGTCATTGCCAACAGGAATTGCAGTTAGATTGGTTGCGAAAACTATTTGTTTTGATGTGTGTTTGTTTCACTGCTGCTAAAGCGCCTAGCAGACTAAATGACTAAAAAACAAATTTCTGTTTACTTTTGTAAAAAAAACGGGTTACCAAGTTAAAAAACAAAATAAAAAATATTAGTGCACTAAAAATAGCTGAGACACATAAATATATGGATTTATATGTAGAAACATGCATTTTCTTAAGATATCCGGACCCAGTTAAACCAGAATTTGATTGCTTGCAAAAGCAGTGGTGCGCATGCGCAATCCAAACACCACAACCAACAGTCAACAAGTGTAAATATTTGTTTGTACATAATTATTTGTATACATACTGTACATATTTATGTACTATTTGTATATGCGTAGCTAAGAATGACTAAGAACGTAACGCCCAGATACAGATCTACAAAAGTTACCGTAAGCCCGTTGAAGTACGAACGAAAGGTTGAATATTGAAAGAACAGCGGCAGGTTGGACGGCAGGTGCTGAGTGCGGCAGCAACTAGCTGACAGACAAGCGTAAAAAAGCAGGAATTGCTCGTAAATATATACACAATTACATAATAAACATACATATATATGCATATCTATACGTATACATAAGCCCCTGCGCTAATGGAAATGCCGCCGTTTGGATCGGGAAGCATTCGATTTATGTTGCAGCGGGAGCTGATGGGCGCGCAAATGAAAGAAAGACGCACGATGATGAGTGAAAAGTCAGCGATGCGTAACGAAGAGGCAAAAATGTATGCGGGATAAGACGAAAAAAAAACATGAGAATGAAGAATAATAAAAAATGCCGACATATAAAATAACTGTTAAACAAGCAAAACTTTTCAGCCGACTCCGGGCAAGACGAGCAGTGATCAGAAGATTCTTAAAAAAAGTAGAAAAGAAACACAGAAACACGACAGTAGCGCATCAAAACCAACGCATGCGAAGAGTAAACAATGGAAGAAAATAATATTTATGTGAATAAAATGAAGTCAACATCGATTGAGGGAAATATTATTGAAATGAGGAAGGTGTAACTGAGCTGAGCCGGGCGTCGAAAATTATAATGGAAATGTAATTCCACAGCCACACACACAAATACAAAATTTACACCTTTATACTGTAGCACACACAGACACACACACACACATATATATATATATATATGTATAAATATATGATCATATATAAGTATATACAAACACTTACCCGCTTCGCTTGGCACCTTCACCGACAGCAATTTAAGCTGCATGCATGATTGCAAGAAATTGCAGCATCATCCACTTGCAGCTATAACAATAACAGCAACAACAATAGTAAGAAGACAAATAACAGCAACTGCAAGCAATTGTATTATGAACAACATTAATATTGCCCTGCAACCTGGTAACAATAATAACGGCATATCGCAGATGAAACAATAATCTCAATGTGATGTACAACTGTAAATGCAACAAACATATGTACACATATGCAGCAACAGCAAAATAGTTAATGTAGCAATTCGGTAAATAATAATAGCGTACTCTCCATTGGCAGCGTTCTTTTGTCCAAAATGCAGACAATGGCCAATGGCGGCTGGGCAGGTGTGGTGAGTTGTGAAATTGTAAAAAGCACCAATAAAGACTCAACTATTTCATAATACGGTTCGAAAAACCTAGAAGACTGCTTTAAACGGACTAACTCAAACTTGTCGATATTTATTGTACAACGAAATTGTTGCCACTAATATACATAGTTCCAAAGGGATTAAGCGAAGTGGTGAGAGTGCAATGGTGGTGCAGTAGTTGATTTGCACTCCTTTCTATATTTTCAAAGTCAATTTTTTCACGTGACAAAGTTAAACGTATCCAATTCGGTACCGACGTCCAATTTACGCCGCGAATCAAACATAACATAAAAAAGACTGGTGGTTTAAATACGTCATAACCAAATAAAATTCTACATATAGTTTCAAAGCGGAAAGGATGCACCTTGCAGTAAAAAAGTAAAAATATGTGAGGTTATGGTATTTAATTTTTGGGTTCACATTCTCAATAATCTTGCTGTTGACTATATTATAGCAACTAAGTATGGAAGTACTGAGTTCGAGTGCAATCCAACTGCTACTATTTACTATCAAGTCATACAACACTTCTCTCCCTATGATCTCGTCGAAACAACACGTTTGAGATATCGTAATGAAACTTGGCAAAAAGGGACGAGTTCGTAGATGGACGTAATCGAACCACTGTCCAAACTAAGTACTTAATTAAGATATGTGTAAAACTGTAATTTGGCACAAGGGATCGTAGAAGCAAGGGGCATTTGTCCGCTAAAAATTTTGAAAAAGGGAAAATGGCCCCGCCCTCTAATGGCTTTAATGTGCATATCCTCTGAACCATATAACGGTTCTGTTAAAAACAACTTAAAATGCGATAAATCAATAACTACTTGTAAATACGTCAATTATATTAAATTTTACCCCCGAGAGCGGATAAGAGCACGTGACACCGCCCACTTTTAGGTGAAATCACATATCTCAGGACCGGCTAGATCGATTTCAATCATATTCGGTATATAACATTCTTCTGACATTCCTATATTACAGAGAGAAAATGGCCAAACTGAACTACAGCCACTTCTACTTCTCATACTTGTATAACAAAGTTTTAATTTCCATCACTTTGCAGTATGCAAATCAAGCACCAATGACCGTACCATTATAAAACATTGCACGAATAGTTACTATAAAGTGTGCCACCTTATGACCAAAAATTTTTTAAATCGAACCAAAATTGTACCAGCCCCTAGGTACCGAATATGTGGACGTCAGTGTCTGTAGTTGACTTTTTTCCAAAAACATAGGCCAATATGTGAGTTATTTCAACAAAACTGAGAGGGCGTATTTTTTTAATAACATTGTATCTTTTTGCCTAAAATGGGTAGAATTAGGCTAAAACTTGACCTAGGGCCTAACTAAAGCCAGGATCTTTGAACACCCGTTCGACATTACTGCATATGATTGGCGATAGTATGCGAGGTACCTTCATGAAACACAGTGAGCATTTTAATAGTATGTGGTATTCGCAAAAATAGATAAAATCAGGACGATACTACCCCTAACTCCCATTTACTACTTAAAAAGATTTTCCTTATTCTAACAAGTTTTATTTCGATATAACGGTCAGTGAGTATTATTACCATTTATATAAAATTGCTTGAACATATGTTCCGAGTATACCTGAGAAATGTCGAAATTAATAGAATCAGCCAGTCCCTTTCTCTATCCCCAATATATGCCATAAAATGATTTCCGTCATTCCACCTGTCTTTTAACCATTTAGATTGGTCAAAATGTGTGATATTTTAGTGAAAATAAAATAACAAGTTTTCTTAAAAATTATGTTGTTTAGCACGGAATTAGAATGGAAGTCTAAATCTTATATCCTTTATATAATAAATTTAAGTCCGCTGGTCGACGTTTTCCACATAAACTCGATATACTAAATTTAGCTTCTTCGATCGAGTTGATATCACTGCATATGTATATCTCATTTAAAGGTGTTTTTAATATAATTTTAGCTAATACGAACTAAAATATTGCAATAAAACTTAGTCTAAGATAATGGCCTTCAACATAAAACAAGATGATACCAAATTTGGTTGTAATTTATTCACGATTTCATCGAATAATGGATGTTTAATTCTTTCGCAACATTTTTTTATATAAAATTTTACCAGCGCCTTAAGGAATTTTCCGGATCTTTTTGTTGCAAGTTGCAAGAGTATAAAATGTTCGGTAACACCCGAACTTAGCACTTCCTTACTTATTGAGTATTAAAGACGTGCGGTATAGTTTTATGTTTTGAATTTTTTTACGAAACAAATTTTGTTTTATTGTATTTTTTATTTTTTACTACCTTCTGCTTAAGGTTTGAAATATTTATTTCAAAATCAAAATACTAACAGAACACACTCATAATTATTGAGATATCTCTTGACTAACCAATATGTGCTGTATTGAGCTGACCAGAATGCCGGCGATAATTGCAATACATTTGTGGTGCTAATGAGAGATGGAATTTTCAATAAAATATTTCTACTCAATTTCATTAAGCTATCATTTTATCATTTTGAGATAGTGGGCGTGACCAACCCTTGATAAGTTTAACGTTTATGACTCGCAAACCACAAAAGCTATATATCTATCAAAATCACTCTGAACAAATCTTTTTAACACTTCCTCTGAGAGTGTGAAAATAGTTGAAATAAATCATAACCACGCCCTTCCCCATATAAAGGTTATGTTGAAAACTACTAAAAGTGTGTTAGCTCGCTAAATAAATACGTCATCGAAATAAAACTTTGTGCAAACAGTGCCTTTAAAATACTCCTATTACATCTACAAATACTTTTGAGTGCGAAATGGTTAACATAATAAGGTTAATACTTCCCATAACTTGCATATACCTATTACAAAGATTTTCAAACTTCATGGTGATTATATATGTATATCTGTTAATATATCATTTATCTTAATAAAATTTCTAATATACAAGTATAAACTTCCGGTTCCGTATATCGGTTAATATTCTAGCTCCCATATACTGCATTTAATAATTTTCATTATTCTAGCAGACTTTATGCCGAATATAGCATTGCGTTATCTTCAAAACATTTCGTGGAAACATGGGCTATGGTATACTTAAGTAACGCCAAAAGTTATTACAATCAGTCATCTTGAGGTTTTCCATATATCGGTTAAAATTAATATAATATTAAAATATTTTTATCTTGATGTTTTCCATGCCCAATATATAAATTTACCTTCGTTGGTTGAGTTTATATCACGAATATTCCCATTGACTTAGATTGATATTTGTATAAATATTTCGGAGTGAGTCCTAAACCTATTATATAATATTTTTCTTTTAAAAGTTTTTAACTCCTGAAAGTATTTGCCCGGCTTTGGCCTTTGCAAATTGCGAGCGTATAAAATGTTCGGTTACAATCGAACTTAACTTAACTTAAAGATATATCAAAATCCTCTGTTTTTTAAGACATACATACTAAATAGTAGTTCAATTGAGACAAATCTAACGTGGTATGTATTATTTTTGAGCATATTTTTGTAAATTGAATAAATATTTAGATTAGCACATATTTCAAGGTCTCATCAAATTTCAAAGGCAGGAAATCGAACATAATGTTCTTGGTGTACTGTGTTTCTGAGGTTTTAGATATGTGTTAGGTTAATTGCTTAGTGAGAAAGTAGTAAGAAGTGCATAATTCAGTTTTTAAATGTATTGATTAGCCTAATAAATCGGATTTCTTTCTAAATTTGACGTTTTGCTAGCTAATGGATGTTCTTTAGGAATTTACCGGGTTCTTTATTGTTGTACGTTGCAAGAGTATAAAATATTCGGTTACAGTCGAACTTACCTTTCCTTACTTGTTTTGAGATGTGAAATTTTTATAACAGCACAGGTAAATGTACCACAACAAATTTCCTAATATCCAAGTCTCTCCCTATAAAAGGCAACAGCTCGTTAAAATGGGAGCCACTATCCTTATTTGGCGATACCCTATACTATATACCATATACATATACCGGTAGATATGACCATTTGTTATGAGAAACAGGTAGAGACCATATGTAGCCAAAACAATACAATCCAAATACCACTAGTGAAGTACCCAGGCATTATCACAATTTTTCGAAGTTTTTGGCACTTTAAGCACTAGAAAGATATTTTTTTTTGTTTTGTTATTTTGAAAAAACAGAACAACTTTTCCGTTAATGTAAAACCGATGAAAATCGATCAATATTTCATTGCGATAGTTTTAGAAGAAGTAATTTTATGCTTAGAGTCATTGGTTTGATATTTTCATATACGAACAAGCATGGACGTCAGAGCTCATTTCATCTTTAAAAGACCTGGTTCCAGATATTGGACAAGTTTTCAACGCTGTATTTTTATACAGGGTAGATAGCTCAGCAATAAAATAAACTCTCAGCGAAAAATTATAACTTCCAAGCAACCATTCTTATCTGGTTTGTGTAATAATAAGGTAAATCTCGGAGTTCTCGAGAGCATTCGCTACTAATCATTTCACCACTAAGCTCTGGTGAATTCCCCTGTAGTTCAAAATGTTTTCATGTGATATCAGATTGTTTTTGAAGAGACTCAAATTAGTCTATATACATTTGAGCGACTTGTTCTTTCGGACTGTACAGACCAAACCAAAATCGCTCGGAAAATGTTTAAGCCTACATATGTGTATTTATGTGAGAGGAGTTTTAATAATCTACTGAAAATATTCGAATTTGTATTAGGTTAACAGAGATGATCTTTTGGTGTGTAATTATAAACGTAAAAACGCCATTCACTTCAACGGTGAGGCAATTACATCGAGCAGTGTTCTCTGCATTACACAATATCAGCAATTACAGTTGGATATGCTGCGCAACAAAGTCGAATATAAAGATGCATACGAAAACGCATAGAAATCGCCAACACACCTTACAATTAATTACGTGGCAATTACGTAGTAGCACCTCAACTATAAAGAGAATGAAAATCAAGTGATAAAACATTTACATGCGATTTACTGCATGCAACAACAAAAACTTGAAAAGGCAAGCCGAACCTACTGGAAGCATGAATAATAGCAAAATCTATTACAACAACATATGTATGCCACAGAATTCGTTAGCAAACAATTAGCTGGCGGAAGCGAAGCGATCACAAATGAAAAAGTGCGAATATTTCTGTGGACGCGCACATTACTTACCTTAGTTAGGCTTTTTGCGATTTCGTGAGCTTACGATCAAGCTTAGTAGTCGCCAATTTACCTCACTGGGCTTTGACATTAGGTTAGGCGTGTGCTATTAAATATCTCCGGGCAATGGTCTGACCGGTCAGATCAACCCTGATCAACTATCACTTTGGCAGCTACAATGTGTGTGGCCATAAATAATGGCTTTTTTACGAATTTACCACGCCAAAATATTCTCGGATTTCATCATCGCTTGCGAGATTGGTAAATCTTCGGATTTTGATTAATTATCTATGTAAGTAAATGATACTCGCTATTCACTTTTTAGAGATTTCAACTTTTTGTCTATTTGAGCAACTTTGTAATTGATTCACTTATTTGTTTATTACTGTAAATAATTATATTACTTTAAGTTAAAAAAAGCTGTAATGGCATGACATTATAATATATAAACTTGACACGTCCCAAAAGTTTATTTTTAAGGTGTGAAGAATAAATGTAAAATATATATATGGGATATTAAATATTTTATAATTATAATTCTTGCAATAAATAAGGACAGATCAAAATCGGGTGGAATTGAATATTTATTGTTAGTATAAGGTTCCTTAAGAATATTTTCAGATTGTTCAACTTGATGATATTTGCAATTCTCCATATATATCATATATTATATTATATATAAATATAACATAGACTGAAGGAATTGCTGATTTGAAGTTTTTTGTGAACGTAGCAACATAGAACACAACTTTATAGTTAAGTTTGACATTTTTGATATTATACATACTTAGAACATTTTGACAAACGAGCGCTACTTGTGTTGTTTACAGTAACTTAAAGTATTAATTTCAGCCAAAAACTTATTGGTTCTGATGACCATCAGTGGGTATGGAAGGAACCCTGACCCAAAACGCAAAGGGACTCTTAAGTTTCGTGGTGATTCCGTAGTTGAAACAATGAATTCTCCATATTATATTGACATTTCTAGCTGAATTCTTGCCTCCACCTCCAATAAGTTTGGTCTACAAAATGCGAAACGTTGTATTACAACAAGATACTACTCTAGACATACTGCCAAAGTTACCACTAAGAAGCTGCATAACGACGGGTATAAAGTTATTGTTTGTTGTGAAAAACCTCCTCACCTTAATCCTATATAACACCTCAGAGGTTTTCTGAAAAGAGAGAGAAATGGCCGAAAGTGATATCAGTGTGGAAATGTGCACATATCTTGTTGACAGCATGCAAAATCATGTTCAAGGTGATAGAAGCTGGTGGTGGATACATCCATTCACATGAGTTCATGGTATTATTTAATTCAGTTTAACAATAACTTTAATCTGATTAGAGGAAACTAGAATGATTAAAGTTTTGTACGAATTTTCCTGCAATCCTTTTTATTTTAGTTTAAATAAAGTTTAATGAAGACATCATTACAAATATGTGAACACATGTTTTAGCGTCTATGGTATACTTGTACATATTTGCTACTCCAAATATTATTAATATGGATTATGAGTACCAGAGAACTTTAACGGCAAGTTACGCTTGGTTAAAAAAGTTTAGAATAAATTAATCAATAAATTAAGGGATAAATAAATTTGTCGCAGTCATTATTAAATTAATTACTTTGTCACAGATCAAACCGCTGCAAATAAATTACTGCTCTGTTACAATTATAGACATCTATGTAAGTAGTGGCCTACCTTAAATACGCTTGAGGGCATTTCGAAATAAATTACGTTTCAAAGTTTTATTTTAACTTTGGTTAATTGCTTTCTAAATTTGAAATTTAAAGTCACACCAGGCTTTTTACAGCCTTGACCAAAATATGAGTATAACCAATCTATGAATGATATCTATTCAACAATAAAATTTTGATCATTCATTTTTTATCTCTATCCTAAGCCTTTGAAGCAGTATTTCAAAAACAGCTTGTACAAGTGTTGCCTTAGCAAAGCGATATAATTTTCATTTTATTTTTCTGGTCATCCAGCATCGAGTTATGAGCGGCACCGCAAATTACTTAACATTTTTCCGAGATGCTCCAGTGTAATAGCTGTCATTGACGTATTTTTTTTACTATTTCTTCATGAAAATGAAAAGAGTATTATTCAAATGTCATACCCTAATCTTCCACTAGTTTTTAATTGCCAATTGATATTAAACCAGAACTTAAATAATAAGAATGTTATACCTAATTTGAGATCAACAGGAAATCATGACAAGAGCAAATGGAACAACATGTCGTCTGTTGTCGGCGCTTTGAGATGCTACTAAATGGGATGGGATAGAAATATGAGAAAAGAGTGATAAAGTTTTCATTGTTCCGAATATCACAATTAAGCATGTCCAAATAAATGACAACAACTTCCATTCGTTAATCCTTCACTAACCGTAGTAATGTTCTACCAAAATTATTTCGAAAATCGCCATAATGTTGCAACATGTCATAATGGCAACGGCATTTGCACTCAACATTTTGACCCACTGTCAAAAAGCGTGACACGCAACAACCACAAAACAACAACATTCGGGGCATTAACATTGGCGTTAACAACACGAAGCATCAGCAACAGCTATTGACACTAGATTGCGGCGCTAGACAATTGCAACAGACAGTAACAACGACAAAAACAAGAAGGCAACTTACAGCAATCAAAGTCGTCACATGCAATTTGGTTACAACAGTGTTGACTTTGGTTGCGTTTGTTATCACACAGTGAGGGCAATGGCAGAAGTCAGCAGGGTTGCCAAACGTTCAAAAATGTTTCGTTAAATTTCCCTGCATCACATACATTGTTGTTGATTAATTTTTTTTTTGTAAGAAATGCTTAAGCAAATTGAAAGTACCAATTTTTTTTTATTTAAACTTTTTGTGGTGTGGCAACATGCAAATTAACATTTAAGAATTCACTAAGCTATATTATGCAACCACAGCGCACACACTCACACACTTATGTACAAGTGGAAATATGCATATTATGCAAATGTTGCCGCTTGTCCACATAACTGGGCCGCTTTGGGCATAAATGTTCGTTCACTACTCATACAACAGCAGCAACAACTATCAGCACCTACATTTCCAAACTCGTCTACGCGGGTGTGCGTCTGCTGCCAAAGCTAATTCGCACACATACCCACCCGCATATATATGTACATATGTATGTTTATATGTACATATTAAACTCTGCATTATTGCTCGGTTGACTGGCCTGTCCGCCCCATGTTGCATGCGGCGGCACAAGGACGTTCGCTGCTGATTAGTTGATGTTGTTTACACTTTGCTTAAGAAGGTTTAACGCCGCTACGCTAACGGTTTCCAGTCGATACTAAATTCGCATAATATTTGCTAATAATTTAGCCAGCTAATAAATGTCACCGTTGGCCATTGGACCTGCGAAGTCATTTACTGAGTGTTCAGCAATTGCTTTTGTTGTTTTTGATTTTTTTTCGGGTGTGTGTTCTGGTGTCATCGGTGGAGTGTTGTGCGTGCATTGGTGTTCGTAATTAAGCAATTAGTTAATGTTTACTGTCTGCTTGTCGTGTCGTTAATTGGAAAAAGTAACCGATTCCAATGAACGTATGCAAAAAGAAGAAGAAGCACATATGCCATCTACAAACTTAGATGCGTTCGTAATGATTATGTTATGATTAATTAACTGAATTGTGTGATTAAATAACGATGAGCGCCAATGTTGCAATCTGTTTCATGTTTGTTTGATGTATGAAGAAGTATTCAAGTCTTTTGATGATGCAAGCAAATTACTTAATGAAATTGTAGCTTGTCGGCGTGGACACTTTTTAGATATTATGGTTCTTTATTAAATTACTATTGGTAAAGTGGAATCTGCAAGATGTAGACCAGGCTGGGAGGATGATGAAAGCTCAGAACATTATCTTTGTGAATACCCAGTCTTTAAGGTTAAGACGCTTTATTTTCTAAGACACCTCATGATCTAAATCAAACGAAGTCGGCAAGCTAGAATTTAAAACCCTGGGAATTTTAGGCTTGCGCTAAGCGTTCATGCGACCTACACTGTAAACGAATGGGTTTTTATTACTTAAAAAAAAATAAATAACCGAAAACAACGGTTTGTAGATTATTTGGAAGACCCTTTGACGCAGCAAACTTCCTTGATAATGGCCGTGCCTTTTATTAAACTTCATCAGATTCTTACTTTCTACAATATCAAAATGAAACCAATTAAAATATCGAAATCGTAAAATTACTGTCTCTAAAATGTTCAAAGTCGCATCTAATAATTTCCAATAACTAAATATATTTATAATTTTCAAGCCCCGAATAATAGACCAATATTTATTTCGAACATATTTTTCCATATACGAAGTGATATCATAATTACATCAAAATGGATAAAATCGGTTAAATACAATACTTCCCCTAGCCCTAAACACTCTTAATACCAGTTGACTTTATACCATATCTAAATAATTCCTGAATATTTTATCGCCTTTGGTTCTTACAAATTGTGAGATATACATATTTATATTCGCAGCTCCGAACTTAGAATTTGATTATTTGTTGTTCTTCGAGATACATATTTTTTAAGCAGTGCGTCATAATAACGTATCTACCTATTGTACATATGTATATTTTAAAAGCCCGCTATACATAAGCCCAAAAGTTACACATACAAGTATAAATACCAGCGGTTTATTTTAGTTATAATTATTATACCGTGAACAGGGTATATTAAGATTGCCGCGGAGTTTGTAACAACCAAAAGGAAACACCGGGACTCCTCACCCTTATCGAAAACACCCAGAAAATTTAAATTTAACGGGGAATTATCA
The DNA here is from genome assembly GCF_042242935.1 of Bactrocera oleae. Lineage (NCBI taxonomy): Eukaryota > Metazoa > Arthropoda > Insecta > Diptera > Tephritidae > Bactrocera > Bactrocera oleae. The sequence goes on along the minus strand of NC_091538.1, from coordinate 44,917,971 downwards.
TTCCAAAGAACTTTCTTTGACATTTATTTTTTGAAGATTATCTCTTTCACACGTTGGCGATGGCTACGTCTCAGAACGATGTCGCTTGGGAAGATCAAGCGGCTTTAGTTCTTGCACAAGCTGTATTATGTACTTTCAATTTAAGATCTCGATGTAAAATGCGCCAAGTCGATTTATACGTCAGTCTGAGTTGCCGCGAACGGCGCCGAATCGGCTTTCCACCATCTTCGTGTAGACTCTCAGCTACGGCTGCTATATTTTATTCACTGCATGCTGGACGTGATCTATTCGGTCCACTAGTACCTCTACTTGGATCACTCGTTATAATCAGCGTGACGAGCTGTTTGTACTTACCCGAAATAGTCCCTCAGTTTTTAAAATAACGATATGAAATACACACACGTCCTTTTTCCCCACGAATATGCTCACTTTATTTGGCACGATGTCATCACAAAATTGTATGTTCATATCGGACCACTATAGCGTATACAAACTGAAGGGTACTCCAGCTTTGTTTACCTGAAGTTCACGTTTTTTCTTGTTTATATTTAAGTTTTGACTACAAACCTTTCATACTTTACCAAATTTTATCAGCTCAGCATATTTATTTATCTTGCGGTTGGTTAGTGATCTAGCTACTAATTGAAAGTTTCCTTAGACTAAGATTCTTAAAATATTTCGATTTATTTTTGGGTGTAAATGACAGCAGTTTTATAAACCAACGTCTTTCAAAGGGTTGAGGTTTTAATGCTTAAGCCTACGATCTAAAATAAAGCTAATAATAAATGAAATAATTTATTATAAATTCGTTTCGAAATTAGCAACTGCGATCCATTCCTTCAAACTAAATTTTTCATTAAGCTTTGAAGTTATGAGGGCTTATAAAACGCAAAACTCTTTGTGCCATCCGTTATTTCTATATATGTTAAGCGAAAAGCCCATAACCACTAATCTATCGAATAATCCAATGATTCGCAAAAATCCAAAAAATAAGGATTATTAGTGCAAATCATTTAATTAAATACATATGTAATTTGCAATTTGTTTGCGTTTAACACCTATATTTAAAAATGTTTAACTTGCAGACAAGTTGGAGTAATATTTACAACCATTTCGACTCACTCAAGCTACACATTTTGCAATTCACTCACAACAAACACAAAACCGGTTATTTTAACTCAAGAAAATGGCACTGAAACGTGCTAACAGTAAAATTAAGCATGATCGTGGCTCAATCACACCTTAATGCTCTCTTTCACCAAAAGTCTTGCTTCTATGCGCTCTTGCGGTGCCACTCTTTGAGCTGCAAGTTTTTGTTTTAGGCATTGTCATTATTTTTGCCGGTTTCTTAATCATCTTGACCATTCTTGGCTTCCTCACAAGCCCACTTTGAGTTGATATGCTCTTTGTGTTTTACTCTCTCTCGCGCTGCTTTTTTTCTCTAGGCTGATAAGCGTGTTTGGTACTCCACTTAAGTGTGACAGCTGGTAAAGTTTGCTCGCAGTTCTTTTGTGGTCATTTGGTTATTACCACTGAAGACACATAAACTCTTCAGTGGCTGCACTTTCTGGTCTCACTTGATCGCTTTCCATTCTTTTTGCTTGGCATTTGCTCTTCTTTTATATGACTATTTTGTACTTTCGTACGAGCTGTGGCTTTGATTTTTAGTTACATTTTTTATCGCTTATTTTGGCGCTACATATAACCACTTACTAACCTGACTTGCTAGCTGTAAAAGATATTGTCTTGCAGAGTCAAAACTAGCGTTGTTGTTGTTATTGCAGGCTGCCACCATACGATCGTCTTTGCCGTCTTGCGGCCGTTTTGTTTGTTGCTGGCGACGTCGGCGCCATCGTCTTGGTCCGTTGCATATCTACGAAACAACTTTAATGTGGTTAAAAGTCTTTTAAGCCAAACGAAGCACACGAATCAGTTTGTCTTATTCGCTGAAAGCGTTTGGTACTTGTTTACGGAAAATGCGGCATCCGCAAGTGGTAACTGAGTGACCGTTGACCCAAACGCAAGGATATTATACTCTAAAGCATACTTGCAACTTAGCAAACGAACTTGTAGTTAATTGTTGACAGTGTTGAACAAAAGTGAGTTTTTAGTGCATTTTTTTTACTACAACAAAAATCTAAAAATTAAATTATTTTGAAATTGTTTTTTTTTTTGTGAAAAATAAGGAGCAACAAAATTAAGCTCAAACAAAACGGAAAGGAAATAATTTTTCCTGAGAACCTTTTTACACATTTTAATTAGCCGCTGTGCTAAGAAAACAAACAACAACAATAACGAAGTCGAAAGCTTCGACGCAGTGACTTACGAATTCACCAGAGTGCCGAAAACTAAAGATTCTCTGCGCTGTGTATTTACGCAAAGCAATTCGTTATCCTTGTTGCGCTACAACAACTCAGCTCACTTCAAGTAGAAGAAAAAATAAAAAATAATAGCTACAACAACAATAATTTTGTATAATATCTAGAATCAAATAAAGTAAATAACGCTAAACTTGAAGCGAAAGACAAATTCCAAAGTGCTTTCCTCAGAAAACAGCAACAACAAACAAAATAAAAAATAACATAAAATCATCAACAGCAAATAACTCAGCTAAGTGCAAGAGCATTCCGTGCGTCCAACGCTGCAACAGGTGAGTTGTGCTGTGCAAGCCTTATGCACGCACCCCGTATCAGGCGCCTCCTGCCCGGCATTGAATTTTGCTAGACCATAGAGCTGCTGCTATGCCAGCAATGCAGCAGCAGCAGCAGCAACAGCGCAAATAAAAACAACTACGGCTATAACAACAACAAATATCTGCAAAAACTTATGCAACAACAATTGTTGTTGTTGAGAATGTTGATTTTATGCTTTCAATGCGTTGTTGTTTTTGTTTGTTATTAGGTTTTTTTTTGCTTCTTTTTTGTGTCAAATAACTTTTGTGCTTTTGCTTTTGCTGCGGCTGCTGCTGGCTTGTTGCAGCAAAAATATTTGCCAACGGATTATAAAGGATAACAACTAAAAATTTTAATCTAAAATAATATTGAAGTAATTCTTTCTTTAAATAACAAAAATTAATGCATAACTTTGCTGTGAGTTATTTCTATAAAATATGAACGTCAAAGTTATTTAGTGATGAAATACACAAACACACATACATATGTATGTACATATGCATATTTACATATTTGTATGGGCATTCAATTTGGGAAAATATTATATTATATTATAATCTGTATGTAAAAAGGAGACATTAAAGTCAATTAAATTTTGTTGCGCAAACTGCCAATTAATTGCTAAAAATTCTGTTCGCAGAAACAAATTAAAGAAGACATCGTATTTAAAAAAACTTTAAATTTTGTTAAAAGATTTTATTTAAATAAAATATTATTATTATTCACACATCATTCTAAAGAAGTTCAATTTACAAGTAGTTTCTATTACTGACTGGTTACTATTGTTACACAGCATTTAATATAAATAACAACGTTGCTTATATAGTTCATTCATACCATACAAAATTATAGGAAGTCGAAAAAATTTATAAACAAGCTTTGATAATTCGAATTCAAATTTTTTAAAATTTATTGAAAGCAAATATTTCCAACAATTTGAGACTAGTAAGAGTAATTGTCTGCTATTTTTTTTCAATATACATTTTTTAAAATTATTTTTAATTAATAATCATTACTTTTTTACAAAACAAATATAAATATAAATTAGGAAATAATCTTAAAACAACGCTGTTTTCCTAAAAACAAATATTCATATATTTTTTTGGAATACACCCAGAATTTTTGTCAATTAACAGTTTGTAATAATTTTCTGTTTACAATTTTTAAGAAAGTCATAATATGATGGTTCCACAGTTCCAAATACTAAATTCTTTTACATTTCTAAATATATGTATTATGTTTCGAAAAACTGAACTATAAAATGAACTTTATATTGATTTTGATCGTATATGGCAGCTATATGCAATATTAGTGTCATCTGAACAATTTTTTGGGAATTTTGTCATTGTGAAAATACCTTTGTGCGCAAGATTTTGTCTTGATGAAAATTTATTTTTTCAGCTGATCCAAAAGGGTGCAATAATATTCAGAGTTGATTGTTTTACCATTCTGCAGATAATCAAACAAAGATCCTTTTGCATCCCAATAAACTGATGCCGTAACCCTGTTTGCTGATCGTTGTGACTTCACCTGCTTTGGGGCTGAACAACCAGCTTCCGTTCACTGTAAACGTTCTTGTTTCAATTTAAGATCATAGTGGTTCATCCAAGTCTCATCCAAATTATACTGATGAATTTGATTTCGATCCAGTTTTTGTTGAATTGTTAAAGTGTGCGACACAAACTTTCCAAAGAGCTTTTTCATATGTAATTCTCCATGTAAAATATGAAGCACTCGTTCGTCTAACATGTCTATGGCATTAGCAATTTCACCCTTAGTCAGACTTGGATCTTCACTAGCTAGGTAGGTAAAGTGGCTGTCTTTCGACCCACCTAGGCCTTTAGGAAACCCATTATGATACCACCGGGACTCTGGTTCCCTCACTCTATTGGCTCCTCTCTAAACCACTCCGTACTTCTGATGAACTTCATCAGTGAGACAAGTTTTATCCGTGCAACCTTCGAGACGTCGTCAAGAAACGCACAAAAGATGTTTAAGGGTTTCCTCCTCTTCTACTTGCTGACAGCTTCTACAAGGACACTAACAATATTAGAAACTTGCACAATGATTTCTGGGGTGGTTTCGGTTTTTGGTCGCCCTTCGCGGGGATCTTCTTCAAGCCTAATACGACCGCGTTTACCCAAAATTCAACGGTACGTTTAAAAGGTTTAAATTTTTTTTTCGAGGTTTACGAATTTATAATTATATCCCTTAAAAACTGGCAAGTGCAAATATTACACATATTTAGTTTATTAACTGACTCCTTTCTGATATGTATATCCTGTACTGATTTTACTACAAGAAAATTCAAAATTATTAATTTTTCTGCTGTTGCGACAAAATTTGTACCTTCTAACAAAGGTGGTATTAAGACTAATCAATTTACCAATTTGTTAGAAAAACGAAAATCATTATATGCAGTATATGGGAGTTGGGTTAGTATTTACCCGATTTTGTCTATTATTGTCAATACTACGTAGTACTAGCATGCCGCAGACTGCTAAAAAGCTCCCAAGGTTTTATTCAGGTACCTCACATACCATCACCAATCTTATGGAGTAAAGTCAGCCGGATGATCGAAAATCTTGATATTAGATATATTGGGGCTGGGTCAAGTTTTACTCAATTTATCCATTTTAGGTTAAAAGATACATCGTTAGGAGTAAAATAACTCCTCTCATTTTCATTGAGATAACTTAAAATTTGGCCGATATATCTATACGGTTTAAAGTCATCCGGAAGTTCGGAATTATGTACCATGTATACAAGAGTGTGAAAAAATCAGATGGAAATTTAAATTAGAGTGTTATATCGGGTGTTTTTTTTCTATAATATAATATAAGAAGGCGTTTTCCCACTGTGATATGGGAATGTCGAAAGAATTCAATACTCTGAATTTGGTTGAAATCCGTCAAGTAGATCTTTAGATATGAGATTTCACTTAAAGCTCGGCGGTACCACGTTAATTGTCTAATTTTTTTATTAGCTCCGATAAACCTTAATTGTACCATCCTACGAGTAAAATTAAAAGTCTCTAACGTGTTCGTTTAATGAGTAATCGCACTTTTAGTAGTTTTAATCAAAACCGTTATATGGAGAGTGGGCGAACTTTTCAAGTTCCAATGGTCACCAGTTCTGGAAACATAGTTTTGAGCAAAATGCCTTTAAAGTTTTACACTAACGTTCTAGAGCATACGAGAACCCTTTGCTGATTATCGAATAACTCGAAAGGTATTTGGCAGATTTACTTCAAAATGTCAGAGAGTATTTCAAAGATATTGTACTTTAAGGAAAAAAAACGATCGATTTTTTGAAAACTTTTACCACCCCTAATCCCTTAAGAATGTATGTCGTAACTCTCAAACAATTATTCTCTATCGATATCTGTTATTGAAAGGTATACATATATATAGTTATCAGTGTTAAAATTCTTCGCAGAAGAAATATGGAATAATGATAATTCTTGCGGCAACTGGCAATCACCCGCCTTGCACATTATCTACCTGTGCTACTACTTTCGTTCCAACTTATTAACACGACTTTATTGGCAACTGATTTTTGATGTGCCATAACAGCAGCAGCATAGCATTGCTCTATATTTATTATGCTCATAATTATGTGCATAAATATGATTTACACGCTTAGCGGAGCGCCTAATTAATGCTTGTGCCATAAACACACACACACACATACAAAAAGCTTTAGACTTAAATTAATACAGAATACAAGGTCATAAATACATAAACATTACCGCTTTTGTGTATGGTAGTTTTATTTCAAGAACAACAACAAATACGGAACAATTCGAATTGCTCCAGCCAAAGGCCAAAAATACATATTTTATGTTTGTAGTAAGGAAAAATAAATAATTATTTAACGAAATGAAATCATTTGCAACCCACACCGCCAAATGCATGCACAACAGCCAACAAACAGCATTCAATTAACATTGACCAATATTTTAGGTCGTGAAGCAGCCAATGCTTTATCTACATTTTAAGTTATTCAATGTGGTTTATATTTAATTCTATTTATACCCTGAACAGGATATGTTAAGTTTGCCACGAAGCTTATAACACCCAGCAGGAAACGTCGAGACCTTATAAAATATACACGTGATCATATATTTATATGATAATAGCATGATGAACTGAGTCGATTTTGCCATGTCCGTCTATATATGCACAAACTGGTTCCTCAGTTTTTGAGATATCTACCTGAAATTTACATTTTGGTGGAGATATTTTTACGAAATTTGGCATGGGTTATTTCTTACGGCAATAATGTATTCGGCGAAGAAATTTTCCAGTTCGGTCCAGTATAGCATATATATATATATATATATATATATATATATGAACTGACAGATCTAAATCAAGTTCATGTATGAAAACTTTGTTATTTGTGAAGTGTATTCTAGCTTTGGTGCAACCCAAGTGAACGTTTTTTTGTGCTTTTATTTGTTTTTATTAATTTTTATTTAATTCTTTAGTTGCTTGCTTGCATTTTGTTTTGCGCTGTCGCTTTCGTTTGTCCATTTGCACCAGAACTTTTATAGCTCATTAGTGGCAGTGCGGGTGTGGCTCCAATATCGTATTACTTAAGTGCTTTGCAAATAAACCGCATTTTTTTTAAAGCATAAATGAGGTAGAGGAAAGTTGTACAGGGGTAAAAATTTCGAGTGGACTTCATTAAAAACTTCAGCTTCGAAGCTTTTGGTTTAGTAAAGGAGAGACAGAAATTTTAATAACTGAGCGGTCTTTAAGAACTCACAGACAAAGTTATTTCGGGCAGATACTGAAGAACTTTACTATACAAGTAGTTGAAAATATCTCAACTGCAGAACTTATACATGCATATCGATACAAGTATGATCTACTTAGTTTGGCGTCAATTTTTTCGATACCTTAATCTGCATATTTGTAAGCAAGTATATACATACAAATCTGTAATAGATATATATAGATTATACTCACCACATATTTATGTTACATTCATAACCATATATGATATAAATAAGCAAAAATACTTGTACTCTTACGCTAGCTGCACTAGTAATTATATATAAGTATATTGTATATACGACCAGGCTTATGTACATATGTATGTATGTAGCAATGTTTGTATGTATAAGGAAGTCTTGTGTCGGTTGTGAACTAGTGACCGCAGCACAATTTTCTGCATTTTAACTCGTTCAACTTGCTGTTGTGCTCTTAACAAATCACGTTTGACTTAGTTTTATTACAAGCTTTGTTCATAGATTTTTATTTCTTTATTTTATATGGAACAACTTTTCATAAAGTCGAATTCCTTTGCAGTACTTCAATTAATGCACAACTCATGCTCATAGTATAGGTATAAGTTAAATGTATTTATTCTACAATTTTATTGAAAAAAAACTTGTGCTAGCGAAATTTCATTTCCATACAATCTCTTAGATTAGCTGGAATTATTTTATTATATTTGTATTTCTCGTACTGTAAGTTGTTCAAGGATCCCAACTTTGTTATAGCACTCCGGTTATCTCAGTTGTTCAACATTTAGTAAACCATATTCCAAATAAAGGAACCAGCTTCTTCGAGAAAAGTATTAGGTCTAATATTTTATATATAAATTTTGGGCAGTGATAACATTTGGGTGCTTTTGTGGTATATTCATTTTGTATTCTGGACTAATATACGCTACACAAATCAATGGAATCCCACTTGGACAGTTAAAGCACCAATTCTTTGTGACACTAAAAACATCTAGCTTTGGATATATTAATTCTAGTCAATTCACTAAGTTCACCGATGGCAAATCTTAACCTCAAACTAACGAAAGCTGGCATCCCTCGAAATACGTTCAGTTACTAATTTTGGGTTCTTAAAAACTGAATCGAGAACATCAGGATCAAAGAAAATAGTAACTCTTCAAATTGTAAGTTATCTCTATATATAATTTATCATAAAACAACATGGGATTAAATGAAGCTCGGAACATTATTTAGTCCTCTAAGAGGTAAATTGTTAAGGTTCAGTAAGTTGCCTGTGAATTATTGTTTTATATCCTAAAAATTTAAATTTTTTCGATGGGTTTTCTTTCCGCAGCGCCTTTAATTTTTAAGGCTATCAAAGAACCAAAAAATATACTCGAAATTTTTAAAAAGGAGTCTGTAGATAGGAATCGCTACTATAATTGTTATAAATTGATAAATTGCAGAGTTGAATATTACTTCTGATTGGGGTTCTTCAACCGCAACTCATTCAGATGGTAATCGAGTATTAAATTTTAATATGATATTTAATAATTTTATTAAAAAGTTTGCATCTAAAAATCCAACATTTTACGATACTTTTGCTACTAAAGCTAACGCTATTATTGCTCTTATCCTGCTTTGGAGATTTGTTTAAACTATTTATTGTGAAAATTTTTCCACACCTCGACTTACTCTCCATATTCTGTTTGCCACCAATCAGCAATCAACTTCTGTAGCTAATTTTCGCCATGAAAAAGTTGCCATTTGTTGGCTCTTGCTCTTTTCGCAGCATTCTTCAGCTGCATTTCTTATGCCACCGTACTTGGCATTGCTCCAGCATTTATTGCAACAACAATTGTTGTTGCCACTTACGCATTTGCAGTTTGTTTTCCTGTTGTATATATTAATTAAAGACAAGTTTTCATTTCATTCTTCTTTCACTTATTACAACTAGTTAAAAGTGGGCACTTGTCGAAACAACAACTAACTGTAGCAGAAGTCGAAGCAGCGCCTGATATGAAGCAGCCGTGAGCTGTAAGGCCATCACAAATGATATGTTCAGTTGTTGTTGTTGTGATCTTTGTTGTAGTTTACGTGATTATTTTTTTGTGTATGTATTATTTGTTGTTTTTATATACCAGCAAGTGTATTATATAAGTATGTATTTGCACCCTTTTCTAGCTGGCTACTAGTGGTTCTTGGACGACTTTGGCAACTTCCTCTGCTGCTATGATTTTGTATATGTGTGTATTTACATACACATGTGGTTTTATACCCTAAACAGGGTATATCCGATTTGCAACGAAGTTTGTAACAGCCAGAAGGAAACATCGGAGAATCTATAATATATATATAAATAAATGAGTAGCGTGACGAGCTAATTAGATTTACCCATGTTCGTCTGTCCTCTGTCTGTCTTTATATAGTCCCCCAGTTTTTGAGATATCGATCTGAAATTTTGTACAAGTCTTTTACTCAACCAAAAAAGAAGCTGTTCATTTGTGACGATATACTATAGCATATTGCTGTAAAACAAACTGAACGATCGGAATCAAGTCCTTGTATCGAGAACTCTTTTATTTGACGAGATATCTTTACGAAATTTGGCACGGATTATTGGCCAAAGCAACGCTAAAATCTCTGATTAAATTGTTCACATCGAACTACTATAGCATATAGCTGCCATACAAACTGAGTGTTAAGAATCATGTCCTTGTTAGGAAAACTTTTTAGTTGACAAAATGTCTTTACAAATATTTGCAGGAATCATTGTTTAAGGCAATTTTTTAAAAACTTGTTCCATATAGTTGTCATACAAACTGAACAATCAAAATCAAGTTCTTACAATAATAACTGGAACCTGTAAAGGGTATTATAGCTTCGATGGTCGCAGTTAACAATTTTTCATTTTGTAATTGCGAATTGCTGCAATACTTCTTTGTTGTTGTTTGTATTGTAATTGCGGTTTGTATGAGCACATTTGTATGTATGTACGAGTGTGCGCTTTTGACAGTTTGCAGTTCACTGCAGTAAACTAGTTCCGCTGCTGACAAGTGCAAGTGAGGTGAAAAAAACAACAATAACAAGAACAAGAGCACATTCTAGAGTTAACTTTTTAATTTTACCATGAATTTATGCGTTTAAGCAGTTCATGTGTGTGTTTTTTTTGCTTAAGGTTAGAACGTTCTTTTTTCGCTTTGAAAATAATTGACATGAAAACATATTTATTATTTACTTAAATGGCAACACACTCACATAACTACAGCACATAAATAGTGTCAATGGAACGCAGGTAAGAATGTGCCTGCATGGATGTACCTATATATATACGTATGTCATGAAATTGCTAAACAAAAATGAGTCTTCACTTTTGACGCACAAATGGATTTGTTGAACTCGCTTTGGAATTTGTTTTCCTCAGCTTGTTTGTTGCTTGAAATTTCGCTCGTTTTTTCCTGCTCATTCAGTTTCCATTTTGCAACAGCATTGTTTTTGTGCTGCTTTCTACTAACTGTGTTGCAACTGTGGCTTTTTTTCTGTCATGCTATTTAAGCTCTTATAGAACGAAATTATAGCTTTTACAACAACAACAATAACATCTCCTGCAAGCAATCTGTTATGGCCAAAGCATCAGCAATCAATTGCTCTGATACGTAGAAATTCCAATTGTCGTGTCGCCATGTATGTATGCGTGTATATATGTACATACATACATACTCTTACATATGTGTGTTGCATGTAGCTTTATGTATGTATGGGCCACTATGTACCAGTTTGTAAGCCTTTTCTGCAGCATCATTCTTGGAAAACGTTCTAATTATTGCTTTAAGTAGTAAGCAATGCATGCGTGAAAAAAGCAACAACAAAAACATTCTGCAACAACAACTTGCAATAATAACTCCAACACAGCAAACACCTATTACAAGCAAGTCTTCGAACGTATGCACGTATATAATCTGCAGTAACAGTACAACAACAACAACAACGCCAACAAGCACACGCTTCGTAAAGTTGCCAATCATCCTGCAAAACAATGCAATGAAGTACTATTGCATTCTAATACGCAAGCTTTCGGCCGACTACTTTCCGAGTTGCCTCTACAATTTTCACTTCACTATTTTCATATTCTCTATGCAGCATAGTAAACAATAGCAACAACTACAATGAGTATAAACATAAAATTCTACATTCATGCGCGTACACCTGCCGCAAGCAGGGAGCATCTTTCATCTGTAACATTCTATTATCTGTGTTAATGTCTATTTGTTCTGCCGCTTTTACCGGATTTCGTCTTTGATCGGCGACTCGTTACCTATCCAACCGCCATATTTACAATTGCGCTTAGAACAACGAGTTGTTTGCTTTTACCGCCACTGAAAATAGCTCATAAAATTGTAGCAATTACGCTAACACACACATACAAGTACATACATACCTACAGACTAACATACGTACATACAAATTGTACTTACAAGGTGACCATATTTATGTTGTAGTAGTCTTTATATAACTGTGTACGTGTATGTGAAATGCACTTTAGTGGATTTTAATGCTAGGAATAATATTAAATTTATTTGAATTAATTTCCTACATAAAATAAAGATCAATGTAAGAGGAAGTAGTGATTATTAAATTGTACTGAAAAAGCAGCTCCAGTGATGGTTCTCAGTATGTTAAATTTGTAGGTTTATGCTCGTGAGAATAAATAGCTACATAGAGTGTGTGGATTTATAAATTAAAGTTATCAATTAGATCCAAAAGTTCAGTATAGAATTAAAACCCTTTGTATTGTAGTTAGAGACTCACAAGAATCTTCACAGTTCCGATGTTCAAATTTCAAAGCTTTCGTACATGTTTGCCGAAGTAGAAAAACGATGCCACGACACTCAGGTCTAGAGAGATCTCACTTTTACAGCTTAGAGCGCCGGTCCGTGGTGGTACCTAAAACTCCAATATAATTGATTATAAGACCGTCAAAAATCGACAAAGCGCTTTGAGCATATAACAGATCTGTTAAGGGGACTGTCAGTGTCGACTACGTCTCCTGGTTCATCGAAGGCAAGACTGCCGGGGTGTTTCAACCTCAGTTTTGGAAAAGTCGGACTATGGAGGAGCCAGTTCCCACATCACCTTCTCCCATACAATTTTGACAAATTGCGTTCGACTGGACTTTTAGCCTTACAGCTTAATTGCCTATTGGACAATGTTCAGTAAGAAAACCTACGATTGTGTAAAGATGAACTTTGAAGGATCACGCAGCCGCACAAGAGCTGGTCGTCGACTACAGTCTACTAAGCACAGGCGAGATCCATAGGTTCAGTGCTAGAACTCAAGATGAGACTCGAGAAACAACTCGTTCCCATACCGACGTGAACAGGACAAGGGTGTCCCCACTTGCTAGCTCATCGCCTTTGCAGTTTCCTGATGAAGTAGCTTCATGCTATTTCTAGTGAGGACAGACACTCCTCAACCAACTATAGGCGCACATTTGGTGAGCTCTACGCTAATATTACCGCTCTGCTGTCGGAATGCTCATTTCTCTGAAAGAAGCTGCACTCGGAACAGTAAGCCTACTGCTACTTTAATAGCAGCCACTTCTGCCTCAAAAACACTACAGTGATCACTTCGACGCATCCGTGAAAAAGCTCACTGCGCCTCTCCTCCAGCGATTCCTTCCCATCCACATATCTATCGTCGGTATGTGAGCGGAGAAAAAGCCAACACAAGTAGCTTTTGCGATGCAGTGGTCCAAGTGTTTAGCGATGCAGGGTATTAAAAACTTCTTGGCACACTTAATATATGCTATTCAGGGTATAAACATATCTTAAATAAAGTTTTTCAATCAGTAGTAATAGATACGCCCATAACTTATATTTAGTACATATACATACATATATTGATTAATAGTTCGATACACTCACTACTTATAGACAATCAATATATCCAGATATTTGAAAAGCCAATTAAACGAATGATTATGTTGCACTAAGCTGCTGAAGTGCACAAACAAGGCCTAACAGTGGGGTCTCACAGTGGGCGCTGAAGTTGATTAACAATGAGAATTTGTTATAATACATACATAAACATTTAAAAGATAAAAATAATTAACCAATAATTTTTTTTTGTTTTTGGTAATGGAGAGAAATATTTCAAGTGCTGATGGTTGTTGTTCCATAGGCAATATGGGCGATTGAAAACATTTCAATTATTTGAAGACTATTGTACTTACAACACATGACACCTATACATAGGTATACATGTATTCACATTTGAACAGAGGAGTCAACAGTTTTCTAATAAAAGTTGAAAATCTGTTTTTCAAACTTTAAATTGGTATTAAAAAGAAAAATCTCCGACCAAATGACCCCGAACGTATAACGTTAACAATTTACGACGGCGCAGTAGTACAATAAATAGTGTCAACTTCCTGGAGCCAAACATTCCTGTTTGTAGTCTCAGTACATATATATGTATATGTGTGTTTTCTTACTCTGGGTTCCGCTCTTTTATTTGCTCATCTCTTGCTGTGGTTAATTTTTATTATGTATGTTATTGTTATTGTTATTATTGGCAAACACAAACGATACCAACGTATGAGAATGATGAAAAGTTCAAATGCCGAAACTTATTTGTAAACACATTTTTTTTTTTAATAAATATAAAAGCGCAGTTCCAGACTACACAGACTTATGATTGAAATTGATATATTGATTGCTATAGTGTTACTATTCCAACGATTCAATGCTGTTATTATTGTAAAACCTTTCACAATCCAAATTTTGGACGTTCATATTCCTCATACCTCCTCTAGTTTGCATCTACTTTCTGCTTATTGGTTGAGATAATTAATTAATAAAAGTATCGTTTACGTATGTGTAAATATCTTTTACTTATCGTGATGTGCTCTTTTGTATTTCTGTCGTTGCACCACTCCGCAATAATTGCAATCAGAGACAATGCTAACTGGCAACATCAAACCCAACCTGCAAGTCCAAATGAAAAGCTCTGCAAACATATTTCTTAATTTTTGAGACCTACCACAAACCATTTTTTCTTTTTGTGCCCCATTGTATCTATTTATTTGCTTAATAATTACTACTTTTTAGTTTATTTAATTATTTTTATCTTCGAAGCCTTTTTTTGCATTAGCGCGACTTGCGCAAAGTTCCTTTTGTTGTGCGCTGATTAAGTAATTAGCTTGGCTTCTTCGCTGAAAAGTTTCAGATAAAAAAAAATTAGTTTTCAGGCAAATAAAATAATGCGAAACTTGCTGCGAAGGAAAATATGATAATAAAAAAATATTGCTCTTATAAAGCCAAGTATCAGCACGCCCATCGCATCACATCTCATTGTATAGCCAATTACGTCGGCATAGTGGGACTGTCACACAAGCTTATTGAACAAATATTTTATGATTAAAATAGTAAGTCACTTCTATATTAATTATCTATAAGATATATAGTTAAATCTAAAGTTGCCAGAAACGTTTGCTGAACCAGAAATTTAACCCCTTAAAGGGGTCTAGGGCTATCAAAACAAGTCTAGTTTTGACAAATTATTTTTCCAGTAAGGAAAGAGGAATTTCTCCCTTTCATGCTTAATCAAAATAAGTCTTTGAGTATATACCAAAAAGTATGTACCAATTTTAATACAAAATGACAGCTGCAGAGCATAGGCTTCGGGATCCCCTTTTAGATATGGAAAATACTACTATCTGAAAAAGGGAAAAAGGGTAGATGCCATGTGATGATCCCTAAAATATTACGAAGTTTACTTTTGCCTAGAAGTAGGAGCTTTTTGGTATGTCCACCATCAACAGTACCCCAAAGTAACTTTGTGATATGCGACGTGTTCTTCTTGGGTCCATTGCTGCAAACAATCCTTGAAGGGGCTGAATGATCTCGGATAAAGTTTATAGTGCAAAAAGATTAATATTTTTTACATTGGTTACATTTTTCAACGCACGCCCTTTACGCTGTAGTAAACTTTAATGCAATATTTTTTTACAGAAAATATACCCTCTAACATATTTATTATTAAGGATATTTTAACATATGATAAGAAAACTGCATCAATTTCTTTTTTAATTTTAAAGGTATATCTACATATATTTTAAGAAAATTTTTTAAGAAAAAAATTCCACTGCTGCAGTTATTCCGGTCTCCTCTCTAGATGAAACCTGAAACAAAGAAAAATCATCTACTCGCAGATATTGTCCGTACAATGACTTCAGAAAAAAAAAATTAAAACAAGAAAAAGCGTTAACTTCGGTTGCACCGAAGTTTTAATACCCTTCACAAATACAGAGGTTCTTTAGAAGAACTTGGTTCTTTTGTTTAGTTCAATTTGCATGGCAACTATATGATACAGTGACCTGATCTGAACAATTTCTTTGGAGATTACGTTATTGCCTTAGGCAATAATCCATGCCAAATTAGTAAATTGGTAAATTTACCTTGTCAGATGAAAGAGTTTCTCATGCTTGCATTTTACTCTGATCGTTCAGTTAATATGGCAGCTATATACTATAGTGGTTCGATATCGGATTCCGACAAATGAGCAGCTTCTTGGTGAGGAGAAGGTAGGTGCAAAATTTCAGATCGATATCTTAAAAACTGAGGGACTAGTGCGAATATATACAGACAGACAGACTTACGGACGGACAGACAGAAGGACATGGTTAAATGAGCTCAGCTCATCATGCTGATAATTTATGTCTATATTATATATTGTCTCCGACGATTCCTTCTGGGTGTTACAAAATTCGTGGCAAACTTAATATACCCTGTTCAGGGTATAATAATTACCAAATGGCGGTGTTTTAAAAAAAGTTCAATTTTACGCAAGTTTTTGGTCGTTTTTGGCCTTCAAAAATTCAGTATTTGACTAGAACAAAAACTGGTAGATCATTATATGGAGCACTATATAGCTTATACGCAAAAAAAATTTTAAAGTGATCGCGTGTTTTGTCTCCGAGTAATCACTCGAGCAATTTGGATATCCATTGTAGAAGGCTAAAACTCAAAACTATTCGAGATGTGATTTTTTAAAGTATAACCTATCGAATTATGAAAACTAGATCGATTTAGTTTTTTTAATTTTAACACTAGATGTTCATTTTAACTACGCTTTGTCTATATTTAACATGCCTTCTCGTATTCAAAAATAAAATTTATTTAATAATTTAATTTTTAGTTTCTTTATACGCCAAATTTTCTAGCAATTTAGAAAATTTTAGTGTATGTTTAAAGAAAATATTTTATACAAATTTTTGTGTAAGTACACTATAAACTTTCACCACTGTGCTCACTTCATCTCGAACTGCTCTCAACGACGCACTGCCGCTTCTTGAGCTTCAGCTTCTACCACTTGCCGCTGCATATAATTTATGCGCTTGCATAAACTGGCCATAATTTTCATTTGACACACTTTTAAGGTTTTATCTGCCGTTTCGTTCATTCCATCAGGCAACCAGCTCCCTCCCTTTCCCTGTCGCCATTCCAGCGCGCCTCATTGCAACGCTCCTCCACACAGCACTCACCATCGGTAGCAACTGCGGTGGTTCTTGGGGTCTCTGTCGATTGTTTATTCAATTGTTTGCTTGCTCGCCTGCTTGACGTTTTGTTGTTGGTATGCTTATTGGTATGCTGTCAACATATGTATTCTCATCGCTCGTTGACCATCTGCAATGCGCTGATCATCGCTTTCAGCTACTAGAAAATTCCAAACAATATTCTTTGCTTGCTTGCCAGCTTATTATTATTTTCCTAATACATTTATTAATTTTGTTTTTCGCTTTTCCCAGCGCTCAGCAGCTTAGCACCGGCTATAAGATTGCGGTAGCTGGTGAAACCTGTATACTCCTTTCTATTTAATAACCGGCTGTCGGCCGTCGGCAGTCGGTTGTCCACCGTTCTGGGAAATATAATTTTTCTTTCCACCAACGTTGCTATTGTTTTTGCTATTCTGATACTGCTGCTGTGGAAAAAAAACAACAAAAAAGCAGAGAAGAAATAAATAAATAAAGAATGAGAAAGGCGCGCATGCGCACTCGCCAGCGACTGGTATTAAATTTATTCTACTTAAATATGACTTAGTTAGGTTGGGGTTACTGTAAAAAGTCACAGCTACTTTCTAAATCTAAAAGTACACAGCAGACTTGGAGTCACTATATGTATTGTTCTACACACACGCACACAAACAAACACACATATATTGTAGATATATGAATGTTAGAACTTTAATAGCAGCGCAGAATTTATTTCATTGTTGTCATCTACTTGTGTGTGTAAGTGAAGCGCTTTTCTCCACTAGTTCTAGATACATAAATTTCATTGAGTAGCTTTGCTTTATGTGCACATTTATTTTAATATATTTCACACATAAAACACGGCAATGTCGTACATTTATCTATATTATTAGCACACATTAATTACTAATGAAATTTAATGCTTCATTGATTGCCTTAGTTGACCTACTAAGCAAGCGCCGTTAAGTTTTGCTATTATTTAGCAAATGTTTATGAATTTTGCAGTAGCTCAAGAGTGTTGTGTTAAATTTATTATTAATTAGCAAATACATAAAATAATAGCTGTAGAAGATTTGGGAAAGCCTTAAAAGTAGGCGACTAATAATATTGATTGTGAGAATTCCGTTGGCATTATATAAGTAGAAATATTTATAGATATATATTTTAAATATGCAAGCTCTCTTTTGCAAGTATTTCGATTAATATTTCCTAACTTTTCTAACTAACAACAGCAAACATTTACTTTTAAAGTTCCGATGATTGTTTCCTTTTGTGGTTTTCAAAGCAAAAGCGACGGATTTTACATATTAACTCTTACTGCAAAATTGTATTGCGGCATAGTTCAGTACTCTTAACAGTTTTCAAGACAGATGCTTAAAAATAAAAATAAAAATCCACAAATATTACCATATGATCCAAACTGTTCTGGACTGACAAAAGAACAAACTAAATTTTCATGTATTTCAATACAAATTTTTATTATTTTATTTGAAATAGACTCCTGAGCCAATACAAGCATGCCACTTGTTGTAAGCTTCGGCTGGGCTGGCCTTTAGTGCCTTCGGCAAATTTTGGTTATTTTGGTTTTGACTCATTTTTGGAGCGCTATTCGCTAATTGCTGCCAAATAAATCTTAATTGAAAATTATTATAATAATATACAAATTAAAAATTAAGATTTATTTAACAAAGCCAGAAAAATTGTTTATCGATTCAGTTTCATGCGAATTATAAATGAACCAGTGAAATTTGAATAGATGGTATTATTCTAATTTTTATTAAAAAATTAGTAAGGAAGCGCTAAGTTCGAGTGTGACCGAACATTTTACACTTTTGCAACTTGCAAAGATCAAAGCAGGGGAAATACTTTCAGTTGTTGACAAAGCTAGATTTTAAAATTGTTGCGAAAAAAATTCAATATTCATTATTCGACGAAATTGTAAATGGATTACAATCTAATTTGCTATTTTATTATTATATTATATGTAGATAACAGATTCACTTGATTTTATTACTATATTTTATATATATTTTTTACATCAGCTAAGATTATATTATATTAAAGCCATCTTCAAATGAGATATATGGGATATAAACTCAACTAAAGAAGCTAAATTTAATATTATATAATGAGTAGAAGTAAAAATATCGACCAAAGGATCACAATTCATTATTTTAGGGATAAAGGGTTTGAGCCAAAATCTAAACCAATTTAATTCATATTCCCACACACCTTTTAAGAAAACTTGTTCATTAAATTGTATTAAATATCCCACATTGTGTCAAGTGGAAAGTGGGAAATTATTATACTGGCAATAGCAATTGGAGACAGAGAAAGGGATTGAGTTAATTTTGACAGTGCTGAGGTATACCTCAGATCGTATTTTCAAGCTCTTTTATAAATATACTAGGTATGTTCGAGGAAAAGATGAATTTTGATTTTTCGTAGGCTGTTTATATTCGATTATCGATATTTTGTTATTGTTATAATCGGACACATATATTTATCATGCGCTTGCATTAGGAACCTATTTCGATAAGAAGTTTGTGTTTGACAACAGAAGAGCATAGTCACATTTTTGTGTGCTCTTCGATTTTTGACTTTTGACAGAAATGGATCAAAGAATATGTATGAAATTTTGCATTACAAATGGAATAAAGTGAAACAAATTGTCCTTGAAAATCGCCAAATCACTATTAGGGAAGTTGCAGAGGATGTTGGCAAATCAATCGGCTCATGTCATTCAATTTTCTCGAACATTTACGACAGTCAAAATATGAAATTGAAGTTTTAGAAAAGTTTTATTTAATAACTCGGAATACAGCTAAGAAATAAACAAAGGCTTCGAGCCTTAAAAGTGTTTTATCTGACAAATTAAGTTCCGCTGTGGCCTCTAATATATCAATAGTTGTTTCATCAAATCAATTTCAGGAATGTACCGCAGACTTTCTTCTTTTGACCTCCCTCTTCCTTTATCACTACCTGCAGATATTAAGCATTTTCATGCTTTGGAATATAGTAGCTGGATAGCTGAATTTGAGTTCACTGAACTATCAAAGTAAATCTTCGCTTTCCTCGGAGTCATTTCATCATCTGAAGAATTAGCTTTCATTAAAACGAGAATAAGTCTTTAGATATCATTCTTTAAAATATTCTCCACGCGGTTCTGACGCATTTATATGCGAGGAGGAGATCGATCCAGAAACAAAAGTAGCCATTGTTAGTATTAACGACTTTTGGTTGAATGTCATGGTTCACAATATCAGCATCTTAATCACTATACTATATTCTTGTTTATCAAATACGACAAAAAAGTTCCATTTTGTAAGAATTTTTCCGAGCAGATCAATTTCGCCGATCGATCCCTTATTTACGTTAAGGATTTCACCATAAACCTTGTCATACTCTGAACAGGGTACATTAAGTTTGTCACGAGGTTTGTAACACCCAGAAGGAAACGTCGGAGACCCTGTAATATATATATATATATACTTATATAGATGGTAAATAATCAGCATGATGTGCTAAGTCGATTTAGCCATGACCGTCTGTCTGTACGCCTGTGTATACGAGAACTAGTAACTCAGTTTTTGAGATATCGATCTGAAATTTTGCACACGTGCTTTTTTCCTCAAACAGCTGCTCACTTAACAGAATCGCTGATATCGGAATATAGCTACCATACAAACTAAACGATCGCATCCAAATCCTTGTATAGAAAAGTTTTTTGATTTGATAAAATATCTTCACGAAATTTGCCATAGATTGTTATCCTAGACATCACTACAATCTCCGAAGAAATTGTTCATATCAAGCCACTATAGTAAATACATAGGTGCGATACAAGCTATCCGATCCAAATCAGAATAAAAAGCTTTTTATACCCTTTTAATCAAATTAGCAATGCTAGTGTTGATGTTAATTTGAGAAAAGTACTCTTGAAAGCTTAAGGCGACGAAAATGTTTTATCGCTGTTCACAAATTTAATTAATAAAATTAGTTTACGAACGAAGTATCTACTCCAATTCTGATCTAATATCGAATTGTTGCATTGCATCTTTGGCTGGCAGCAATAATAGTGTAATTCTATTCTATAAAATAACCAATTGGGAAATTTCTTCTCACTGTTATAATAAAGTTAATGCGCTAACCTTTTCAAAAATGCACAAAATCTGCGAAATAATGGCATACCAGAACTGCTGCCGAACAAAAAAAACAAAAGTGCAAAAAAAACAAAAAAACTTTGCGCACTTCTTAGTCTAGTTCACAGTAGAGCAAGCCAGAAGCGCTGTTTGCACTGAGGCGACGAAAATTGCACACCAAAAGCCGAAGTAAATCTGAGCAAACCTCCAACATTTGACGCCCGCAATGATAGGCAGTCGTCTTCAGGCCGTCAGCGTACTCAAGAATCGCCTGCTGCAGCTGAGTGCTCCACATGCTCACGAGCACATTTGACCTGCGTGTGAGGGGCGTTTCCGTCAAAATGAGTGCGCCTGCTTGCGGTTTGCATGAGTTGGAGCAGCGACAACAACAACAGCGCAGCAATGTTGCAAGTGCAACGTGTGAAAATTAACATTCAACTAAAAATCTGGTTGCAACGTACAATTAAGTTGTCACACAATATGTGGCAGGGAGCGCGCAACGCGGCTACATATGTTGCATGAAAAGCGGAAAATGCGAACTTTTATTGCACGTTGCTGTTGCTGCCATTAGACGTGCATCAAAGTGTTAACGAAAACCGCTCGATTGTAGCATCTTCGGTTGACGGCCGACTCTGACACACACAGACTCTTTATGCAACAGAAACTATTTGGTGGCAAACAGATTATAAACACACGAATGTTGATTGCATGCTTCACGCTTCGTACATGCTATATGTGTGTGTTTGTATGTGTGTTTATGGGTTTGTAGCGTGAATGGCGCACAATTTGATATAACGGTAATATGCTGGCGTAAAGTTTATCTGAATTGGAGCTTGTTAATGTTAATGCGGCTGCATTGTGCGCGCCAGCCTTCAAATTCCATCGCCGCAGCCAACGCATATTATACAATCGCGCGAAATTGTTTCACCAGCTAATTTGTATTTGAATAAAATAATAGTGCAAATGAACTCACACATACACACAGATACGTATACATATATCCACATGGATAATGCATGCACATGTGTGTATGTTTGTTTCAAAACAACGCCTATCTTCAGCTCAGCTTACTTATGCAAGGCTAATTGCGGCTTTTGCACACACCTCCTGCCACACATTCGTGCGTTCGCTCCACGAGAGATGCTGAACTGGCACAAGTTTTCAAAGAGTTTTTCATTAATAAAGATTTGCTGCACTTCATGCAACAAAATATTTTATGCAGATATCGAACAATACGCATACACTTATACATACATACCATACACATTTCTATATATATAATGTTAACACATACATGCGCACACTCTAATATGTTCAGTATGCGGCTTATACTCTGCTCTAGGTTATATTATGTCAAGCCTAGCGATTAGTCCATTGGCCAATAGTGCCCAATTGAAAATTTTGTTCGTTCTTTGAAATTTTTCGGACATGGTTCAAAAGTTTGAAACTTTTAGGAAAAATACAATATTATGGTTATGTAGCAGGTTCAGAATTCAAGTTATCCAATATTTCGTGCAGCTTTATTAAAATAGCTACTCAAAAAGACGTTTCAACATATGCTTGCTTTAACGTATGTCGCCTTGGAAATAAGAAAGTGTTGTCGGCGACTATCCCTTAAGAGTCAAAGTTAATGTCTAATATGAATATTATGATTAGATATACCTATGCATACAACCCCAGGCAAGTATTATTATAAATTGCATGCAAGTCCTCCGAGACTAGTGGCTATTCTTACAAACTGTTTCAACATTTTCCAAGAAAAAGTTCATCGATAATAGTAAGCTCATGCTAAAGAGTTATTAGAAAATTTTTTTTCTAAATGTGGGAAGTTTCTAATCCAGGTTACTACGTGAAGTATTCTGCTTGGTCTTTGTGCATACCCATACTTGTCTGGTGATAACCTATACTTGGTCACTCTTTTGGGATTGAATTGTGATCATATTTGAATTGAGTTCGCTGTTTTTTATCGAAGTATGTTCTCAGCTAAATCTTACCCATTTCTTTTCCACTTAGTTTTTAAACATCTGGTATGGATTTCGTTCAACATTACTGGTCTGACTTTTTAAATATAATATTTATGAAGGATTTACAACCACTGAAATCACTTCTGATCTAACCATTTTCTTTCATTTTATCTCTCATTTATTCTCATTTTCTTCTACGTAATAAGGATCCAGTTGCAACTGAAACGAAGGAAAACTAAATTAATTTTCAAAAATTTATTGGCAGTGAGGTTCTTTTAATCCTATCATAATGAGGGCTCATTCCATCATTTAATCGTGTAAATTTTGATGAAGAAACACCAATTTTTGGATACGTACTTTATTATAACTATAAATAGCAATTTGATTTGCATCGATTTCTAAGGCATATCACCCGAAAACTATATATACAATTTATCTGGTAACAATTTTGACCGACCATTGCTCTCTTAATTGTTAATAATATTAATCAAACTATGTGTACTTTCTTACTTTGGGCAAATTCTTTCTAGCATAGCCCCAATTTTCACTATATTAAAGGATAAATCTTAAAAAACTACAATAAATAATTATGCTTCAATTAAACTCAATCAAGTCCACTATTTCGATTTTGAGATCTAACTTGGGAAAACGAAATTGCTTTTACTTTGGATTCAATATTTCTCGAAAGAAACCGGTCTAGTTCAATACCCAAACTAGTGTTGCACAGTGTAGTAACATAAAGGCCTGCATAGACTTATAATCGGCAGCTTTAGGTGCCACTGAGACAAAAACCCAAAGAAAGCATCTAAATTTGTCCTTTCGGCAGCTTTTTTTCAAGCACTTACTCTAAACGAAGACTAATAACAACTGCGTTATACGACTATACTTTTCATCGAACAGGTTATGAAAATTATAGTTTTTACACCGAAAGTTTGAACAAAAAATTCCTGCAGTGAAATAAGCTAGTTATAAGCTCTTTAGAGCTAGTATGAACTGCAAGCTTAACTAGTCAATTGGTTGTCTGTTTTCCAAACAAGTAACCGGTATTTATTTACGAGATGGTATTGGTTCAAAGGAAACAAAATTGAAGTAAAATAGTCGGTATAAGTCTCATCCATTTCTGATATTAGCCAAGAAATTCTAGCAATAAACTTACATATATGTATGTATGCCTACATATGTATATACTCGTATACGTATTTTCTGACTAGTTTTATAAGCCATTTCATTGAACTTATAAATCCCTTACAGCTATCAACAAAGGAGTAAGCGATGATTGTATTCTTACAATTACAATTTAATTCCATAAATTGAGTGAATTCATATAATTTCGACTGTTAGTTCACGAATGCCCATTGGGGTCCATTTAAGGATTTAGGAATTCGAAATGCGCCAACGAAAACAAAACGAAGAAAATAAAACAACAACAAATTTGACGTCAAAATGCATCGATGATAATAAAATAGTTGACGGGAATTTTTTTGGGCACTAAAGATCCGCAGAAAATCGCGCATCCTAAGTCGATGAGTGTGTGTAGTAGGTGTAAAAATTGAGTAGCGAGGGTTTTGTCAAGATTTATTGCTACATGATTTTTATTGCTCTTATAAGTTTTACAAGCACACAAGAAGTGGTAGATATATACATATGTACATATATGTATATGATTTGTTTCCTGGGAATTAAATTGTTAAGAACTAAATCTTGAAAGTTAAAAAAATTGTACGAAGGCTTGCCACCAAAGATGCGCATTATCAGCGTTTTGAAACAGACGTAAAAATGACTTCATGTGAGACAATAAACACTATTTGGAGTTTTTATTGAATGAAGCAGATAAGATTGTTACCAAAATATCAACAAATTAAACTGGCGTTTCTAATAGCAAATCAGATAATCTGTCTCTTATTAGACAAAATAATTTGTTCACACAAAGAGTTAATTACAATATAGTAAAAGTTGAAATCATATATTTATCTTAGTTTTGTCTTAAATATTACATGGAACTTCAAATACTTCAAGTTTGTCGGTAAGAAAATTTGTCTGTTTTACCGTTAAAAACTGCAACGCCGGTGAGCTAGGAAGACGGGGCACACCTACCCCGCTCACATCGGAGAGGGAACGATTTGGATATCCGTTGTCATCTTGCGTTTTAGCACTAAACCTATGGACCTGGCGTACGCTTAGCAGGCATTAGTCGGCAACTAGTGCGATTCCGAGCTCATTGTGACCTGATTTCCCTTAGCAAAGTTCATCTTGTTGCAATCGTAAGAGTTCTTTCTTCACATTGTCCAACAGGCATTCGTAATTTCTGGCCTTCACTTAATTTCTTTAAGTGTTTATTCTAAATATGAGTATATACGGTATTTAAAAAAAAGGTGTTTCAAAACTTTTTTGCAAACACCGAATTTTATGTAAATACAGTACTTTAAAAAAACGATTCGTTCGGTTGTGACTCTGTTAATTTGAATGCCATTAAAAAATATAAAAATATATGTTCAATACTTACTATAATTTCAAAAAAAAAATATTTCAAAAGCATCAAAACACAATGCTTGCCCTTAGTACTCTACCTTAAACTCGACTTTTTGTATAAATTCTGTATATTTTTTTTAAACTATTTTCACAAATATGGAGTTTATTAACAACCAATTTTTCATAAACCCGTGTTAAACATTGCTTATTTTGGTGTTAATGGAGATAAAACTTTTCTTAAAAATGTTCATTCAAAGTAAAAAAACATGTTAATTAAATCCTAAAAATTAGTACAAACAAATATTTCTGTCAATACGCAATATACCATGCCATAAACTCGCCTCAAACACCATAATTTTTTTGATTCGAGTACTCTACTACAAACCCGAGTTTATGCGAACATGGAGTTAATTAAACAACAATAATGCATTAACTCACCTTAAACAGCACGTTTTTTAGTTTATGGACACTCAGCCATACTTTTAAAAAAGCGTTAATGCGATTGGTTAACTTGACTGCAGCGTCTGAAAAAGTTGGTTGCACTACTCACTAAATTTGTATACTCTACTGCTTGTATTATATGCGAGCTCTGAGCATAAAGGACGTGGCTCTTAAACCCGTTTGAACTATAAATAATGTTGGATCTTATTTCCAAGAAACTTTCCCTTAAGCTTTAAAAACTCTTCATCTCAGGTTGATTTATTGTGCGATGTCATTGAATTTTGTGTTTATTCAGCTTCGAGTTAAGCCGTTCCCATCACCAACTGTCAAAAAAGTTAAAATTGCAACGTATTGCTTACGTCATTGAAAGCAAATAACTCTTCATATTTTTTTCTCCTTACATGTACGCATCTCCTTTCTGCCCTCTAATAGTTTAGGTATATTTGATGAGTAATAATATTTTTTTCAAACCCATGCACTGATATGTGAGTGCATAGGAGCATATCACAAAGCCTTAACACGTGCTGCAAAAACACACTCGCACACACACATACAACAGTGTTTTTGAGATTCGCCCGTATGTGTCAATTAAAATTGTGTTGAGTCAATAAAATAAATTAATAAAATTACGCATATCTGTCATATTTTATTAAAAGCCATTATGCGCTCAAATCGTTTGAAATATTATATATGATTGTGTAGTGTTATAATTTGTATCGCTTTTTAATTTTATTATAATCATTTTTATCGATTTTTTTCTTGTTTGCAGCAAACAATATGAAATGATGCAATGAAAACACTTGACTAATATATCATTTACTGTGTGTCAAATTAATAAACAGCTCTTTAATTGACTCGATTGTAAACGAGCAAGCAATATTGCTATTTGTATTAGCGCTGGCCAATATTTCGCCAATTTCACCAAAATGCGTGCAAATAGGAAAAAAACAAATAATAAGGTATTTTGCACGGTGATGAATGTGAAAAATATTTTCACAAAGTTACAGACACACGTGCGTTTGCCACTTTGGGATAATGCCAAAAAACTTTGGCATGCAAAGCTTTTATTATATATTATATATTATATATATATATATACACATTAATATGTTTGTAGATAAGCGTGACTAAAACGCATTTTTGATAGCTATTGACTTTAGAAACTCACTTTCTCGCCGAAGTCAATTAAAATGCAGTTGACAAATGCTTGCGAATTGCTGGCGAAGAAATATATTTAAGCACTTAACTGTGTGCAGCTATTTGATGTAATGGTCCGATTTAGAAAACATGTCCACAGATTATAGCGAAGTCTTAGAACTTATGCCAAATTTCGTAAAATTATCTTATCAAATAAAAGAATTTTCCATATAAGAACTTAATTTTGATCGTTCAGTTTGTATGCCAGACGGCCGCACGGACGAACCGACAGACAGACATGGCTAATCGATTCAGCTCGTCCAGCTGTTCAGTTTTGTATATGGTATGTTTTGTAGTCTCCGATGATTCCTTTTCGTGTTGCAAACATCGACCTGTTCAAGGTATAAAAATTGCCGATTTTTGAACTTAACTATTCAACTAAAGTTTTTGCCGCCAGCACCGCATTTTACTCAAGTTCATAAATATTGGTTTATTCTTTTTCTGAATTTTCAAGACATGTTTATGATCAGAAATATATTTTATTTTTATTTATGATTATTTTTGACTTTTAACATAATAGATACAAGTATATGGTTTGCAACTCTGCAAAGACGTCACTTCTTTGGATAAGAAATAATAGGGGCTACTTACAATTTTATTTAAAATTATAGGTATATGAATTTAATTCCGTAATTTTTGTGCAGTTTCAAAGAGGATTCGAAAAATTTTGAAACCAAAACTGAACGCACATTTTGCCAGCAATTGCAAGTCTCAAAAAATCTTTACAAAAACATTTATGTATATATTTCCATAAGTCGCCTTGCGTGTTTCACTGGCTGTGAGGTGTGCGAAATGATATATTAATAATTATAATGATATCTGTATGTTTCACTGTTTTGGACAATATTTGTATGGAAATACAATATATGTAGTGTGCTTATGCCACTGAGCGCAGTATTTGCAATCAAATGTAAGTAGGTATGTATATATGTATATTTGTATGTATTGTATGAATTTTATATTTTGCTTTTTATTAACAAAATTACAGACATTTGCTCAAACAATACAAAAGCAATAAATTTATTCAGCATATAATTTACTGTTAATTAGCAAACAGTTATATGTTATAAACAGTTATCGCTCACATATTTTTTTGCAAATTTTTTGAAATTTTCGCACAACCAAAGCAACTGCAATTTCGGCCGTCACTATTTGTTTCAAAATACCGAAAATGATTTTTAATATTCTATGAATCCCCACTTAACATGTTTTTTTTTTTTTTACCTGTGCAGTGGTTCACTGGCTATCAATTTGATTGAAATGCGACGTTTATGCCACATGCATTGCTATGATTTGGAAGTTCATGGCAAAATATTAGCATGTTTCACTAATTTGTTCGCTTCGGCTTAAATTTAGCATATTCTGGCTGTGTGTGTGTGTGCGTATATTTCGTAATCAGTTTAAGCGACCGCATTTGTTGCATGTTTGAATTTTTGCGTAGCATTTCTAAAGCTAAGCTCAACCGCACGCGGACTACGAACATTACGCCTTTGGCATAATTTTAATGATATTTACCATAGACAGATTAATTCCTAATTAGTGGCCTGACATTGGAAAACATGCATTTCAATATTAATATTCAATTTCAAAACAATTATTTCATCGCTTTCGCTCTCTCTCTTTCTCTTTGTGTGTCTCATTTAGTAATCATCGAGGTTGCGGTGGCAGAACTTACTAAGCTTGCGGCTTATATTATATAATATTATATATTTAATAGCGTGGTTGGCTGCAAGGACAGTTTTGGACTAGCATATCTAGTATGCGAGAAATAATAGATTTTCAGGGTAAATTTTTTAGGATATTTTTAACCTCCGCAGTAATTATGTTTAGCGAAATTTAGCAACTTGGTAAGAAAGAGCTTAGTTGATAATATTATATAATATTACCAAATTATGCACGAACATATTTCATTGTTGATTAAAAATGTAGCGTACGTAGTAATTTTGAAAGTATGGTAGCTTATATTGAAGTGAATTTTAATTTAATTTTTTTTGCTCACATAATATTTGGATGTATTTAAATAATGTAAGCTTACCGGTATTTATATGGAGAGAAGTAATTTTTAAACATTTTTAGCGGTTTTAGATTTGTATCAAAAATCAATCTTTATGATCAATCTTATTGAAATTATAGGTGCCACAACGGACGGGCATTTTAAGCTGTCCAAGTGAGATCCCTATTAGGATCGAACGTTTAACGTAAATCTCAGACATATTTCGAAATATGTATGTATGTACCTTCGAATTTTGAGTCTTAAATTTGTACTTCAATGATTTTTGAAAAAGAAATTTAGACTGAAACTATTTGCAGAAGACTTATACTATTAAAAGTTTAATTCATAAAAGAAGAGAGAGCTCGACGGTACGAGGTCGACGAAGGACCAAATTCAGTTGAATTTAATTTGACAAAGTTGATCGAACTGACTAAGTCAAAACTATTTTAGACCTAAATATTGGAAACTGCCCACATCTTTCATTTTAGGCCACCAAACTTATACAAAACAATTCTATTAACACTGAAAACCTTAAATAGACTATTTTGAGTACTCTCAATGAGAGTATTAGGACCTAAAACCTGACCGAAATCATCAGCTATAAAAATAAACGTTGCTCCGTAAGAACGGTACATAATAACCGAGCTAAGTTAGTAAGCGGTAGAGATTGGTTTCCTTATGTATAAAGGACGCAAACATTGTTTTTTGAAAACAATGCAAATAAATGAAGCAATCCGTGATCCCTAAAGCCATTGATCTCATCAACTGTCCATGATCAAAAACGAGAGCCTCTAGAAAAACCAACCAAGACGAGTTTAAAGATTTTTCTATGTTGTTTTTGTTTTGTGTGTTTTGGTAAAAAATATTTTGAAAAAATTTTCAATATTTAAGTTGTCAGACAAGATCATCCGCATGATCAGTGATTGTGAGATATGGCTTTGAAAGCTAAAGTGGCGCTTTAAGCATTATTTATTTGAAACACCTCTCAAAGATGCAATATAATTTCAAATTAAATTCGCTGTCATTACATCTATTTACAACTTTGTTAATTTCACAGAAGCTAATAATAAACACAAAACAAAAAGTGCCTGTTTAATGGAGCGGGTCCCTACTTTAAATGAAAATTATTTAAAAGTTCGTCGGAATAAAATAGGATGAAGAGCTGCACTTAACTTTTAACAAGATCTTAAGACAAAAAATTAGTAATCAAGCATGCGTTTCAAACATTTTATCAGTTTCTTTTAATTGCTGAAAAATTTTCGACCTCAAATTCAGACGGTAGTAATTAGATTCTTCTTCAAATAGTCAATTGTAAATAAGTTATAACATATTATATGTATGAACATATGTTCTCTACTTGCCACATTTAATACCTTGCAATTCATTAATTCATTTTAATTGCTCATAACTAGCACTTGGCTACTCAAGTGTTATCGTTCTTATTGTTTTGCGGTCAAATTAAACATATAATTGATATAGAAAGCTGCTAGAATTAATGAACTGAAGCTTAACAAATCGATTTGTCAGGTCGTTGATTTAATAAAGAAATTCGAGAAGAAATCACTTTTTTCTTACAAATTAATTAACATTGCTATCTTGCTATGTATTCATCTTAATTGGTTCATTGATATCCCACAACTGGTTTATAGTTTATTAAAGTGTGGCGAGGGTCAATACATTAATAACACAATCACGCAATCAATTTATAAAATACAAATTAAATATATTTTCTCTTACTTTCTAGGATCGGTTTTCATGCGGCGGCCGTTGAACAACAACAGTTTGTCGTTAAAGTAAGGTATTACAAAAGCTTGGTAAGCTCGTGAGTTAACATACAATTTACTAGTAATAATTTGATATGAAAATAATATTTACTTTCGTGTATTGACAGTTATATGTACATAGATACATATGTTAATATATTATATATATATTATACAGAGTTATTGATGTTCAGAAATCAATATTTAATATTCAAAAATAATTATAATCGCTTAATTGCATTCATAATTCTCTAAAATGTTCCTGAACTGTTAACGTATTTCGACCACTAAATCATATTTGCTTCATTGGCTACATATGATAGTTCATTTCTCCCCAAAATATTGATAAATACATTCATATATGAGTAATTTTTATTCCTATTAGCAAACTGCTCAATTTTTATGTTCATTTCAAAAAAGCAGACCGGAAATGTTGGTAATGAGTTTGGGGGTGAATCGTCGCAACCACATTATCAGTTGTCACAAAATGGTATCAAATATCATTCTCTAACAGCTCCCAATGCTCTTGAAAGCTATCTATAAGCCTACTTAAATGCCCTAAGAATCTGCTCATTTGTCGAAACCGAACTTCTTTTTGAACTGTAAAAACTTCTGTTTCTCTCTTTCTACACAAATATTTTTATCAGTAGCCCACTTGTCACATTTTTTAAATGATTTTAATGGCAAAATCAAAAAAAAAAAGAGTTTTGTTAAGCTATTCATAATTTGACTGCAGACAAGTGAATATTCAAATAAAATTACTCGCGTAAAAATTATGATTCCAGTAATATCTAATTTAGCTTATCTACATAAAATTTAATTAAATATGAAGCTGTTAATAAAAATTCGCGACAAAATTTCCTAAGTACCACATAAAACATGGAATAAATCATTAAGCAAGGATTTTCAGCAAAAGCCATAAAAATTTAATATTTCAAGGAGCTCTAAAACTAACTGGCCACCACCCACGCAAGCACGATGACTGTGCTCAATATTGGATTCGGGTGTGTCAGTGTGTTTGTTGGCTTCAGTGGGCCAAAAGTGTCATTGACCAAAGCACTCGTATAGCTCGAATGTCATTAGCGCGTTGCTAAGTAGCAGGTCAGCGCTGAGTGGGATGGACGCCGCTTGGACGTTCGTTGACATTAATTATTATATTTGTGGCTACTTTCAAGCCATTTGTTTTTATGCTGCTTTATTACTTGTGTCAGATTCTGTTAGCTCAACCTCAGTGACGTGATGGTTGGCTAGTTCGGTTTCTTTTTTCGTTTTTGTCAGTGTGATTATGATATCTTAATTAAACGTTGTCCTAGCTCGTATTTAAAGTTTAAGGCCATTATTTTATATATTTGCTGAAAACATTTACGACATTGCAAGTAAATAGAATTTATTGCAGTGTGGATGTGGATGTGTGTGTAATTATTGTATTTTTACTAGTTATCGCCATTTTCATAGCACTGGAAATTTATTGCGCATAAACTTTTGACTTAACTGGCAATTAGTGCGATTTTAATTGTTTTGATGTCGATTTGCAAACCGGCGAGTCAAATTTCAAAATATGAGCATTAAAAAACCAGTGGGCGAATTCAAGTACGTAAAATGTATGTATACGATTTGAGATTTTCTACAAAAATAATTATTAACATCTTGAAAGTACCCTCTGTTATTATTGATATTTGGCAAAAGGAAAATATTGCCATAATAATAACAAGACGAGAGTGTGAGGATGGAGTAAAAGATCAAAGGCCAAACTGATTTTATTTTTCATGACTCCATTTTCCCTACTGCGATCATTAGTGACTCCTTATTGAGGGAGGATTTTTTTACCCACGACCCCTGTCTCTGGACCAAAGTTTGAGACTCATCTAAACCCGCAGCTCAGCCATCTTCTCCGCTGCTCAGCACCCTTTTAGCCCCAGAGATAAATTTGTACTCTGATTTTAATTTCCTTTCTGCTGTCCGATTTTGAAGTCGGTTAATTTTTTTCCTACTCATTATACCCTGAACAGGGTATATTAAGTTTGCCACGAAGTTTGTAACACCGAGAAGGAAACGTCGGAGACCCTATAAAATATATATATAAATGATCAGCATGATGAGCTGAGTTGATTTAGCCATGTCCGTCTGTCTGTCTGTCCGTCTGTCTGTATATATGTAAACTAGTCACTCAGTTTTTAAGCTATCGATCTGAAATTTCGCACCTGTTCTCACAAAGAAGCTGCTGCTTGTCGAAACGACCGATATCGGACCACTATAGCATATAGCTGCTATATGTTGAATGTTCGGAATCAAGTTCATGTAAGGAACCTTTGTATTTGTGAAGGGTATTATAGCTTCGGTGCAACCGAAGTTAACGTTTTTTCTTGTTTTTATTGCAACTCCACTCAAAGTCACTGTCCATATGGAGGAAGGAAGTCGGCTTTAATGACCACAACTTTATCTATATTAAGAGGCCAAAATGAAGGTTGATGCACGCGCTTATAGGACAGAGCATTTAGAGCCGACCAGTGCAAAGAACCCTCTCAAGCAATACTTTCCACATCAACTTAATGATGTGGCTCCACATACTTAGATGACGGAATGACTCGAGCACGGTCAAACCATGGAGTTTACTGTTAGTATGAAATCATTAAATAAAAGACTTTAAGTTTATTTGATCAAATTTAGATTATTATTAAATCCGATAAAGCTTTTTACAGGTACTGTGTAATAAAAGCTAGAAGAAAATTAACTTCCGATACAAAATATTTTATCGTATCTTTTTATGGATATAAATCAGTCGTATTGATATGAACATTTGAAAAAAGGAAAACGGAACTTTTAAAAGCACTGTTCAACAGTTTTATATGAATATGACCTTTTATAAATCCTGTAGATTGCTTAAATATGCGCCTGTCCAAACTTCGATACTTTCAAGTATTGTGCGATAAAAGCTCTTTCACGACCCGTTAAACCTTTTAATTAATCTTTTTTTTCTTGCAAACTCTCAAAATTTTTTCACAAAACCTGCCACCGGTGTGTAATTAAATACATGTGCCATAAAATCTCCAACGAACGTGCCGAGCCGCCGTCGAGCACTTACAGTAGTAATTCATATCATTTGACAGCTTTGAATTAAAAACCATTAAGGCGATAATGTGACATCTAATCGCCCCCGTTATATGTTTCCGTTGAGCGATTGTGAGGTGAAAACCATTGAACTTGCGGCATCAACTGGCCGCGCACAAATTAATAACACATTTCTCGCCCCTTACCAATACCTTACCACCAACACTGGCATAATTCCCGTTCGTTTAGAAAATCTTCATGTTCCGCTGATTGTTGGCTTCTTTCGCCTTTTCATTTGAATTTGAAAAATTTCTGCACCTTTCCTAATGGTAATAAATTTTCACAGGTACACATATGCACACACACATACAAATATACATTTGTGCACAGCAGCAGCTTGCCAACGGTTAATGGTGGATATTTTTAAATTTTTTTCTAAAATTAGTAAAAGCATCATAAATCATAATTTGTTGCCGCTTTGCTAATGGATTATGAAAAAATTACAGCCGTGACTTTGGCGGGCACACATTCACAAGCACACACATATGAGCGAGAATATCGAAACCTTTTAACCTAGCAATCAGCAGGGCTAATTTGGAAGGCAGATTCTTTTGTTCCACAGTTATTTGTTGTTGTAACTTAGCACATGCCTCTCAATATATTTATATACAGACGCTTGTTCATCATAATATACCGGTCTAACGCCGCTAGTGGCATTGAAAACCCGTAAAGGAAACAAGTGAGCGAGCACCCCAGCGGCAACGGGAACGTCGAGATATGGGAATTAGTAGCACTAAATACAATACATATATACATACATATATCTCGATGAATTCATTATTTCAAACATTTTACATACACACCGGCCACATATTGTTGCAGCAAATAGCCGTATACGCGCCTGTGGTATGAATAAAATATGGCAAATTATTCTTTTGGGATTGATGTTGACCATCATCGAACTGAACGGCTAACTCAGCGCACCCGAATGTGTAACTAAGCCCTACAACAATAACAAAATGCGCCAGCATGGCTATAGCTCTGCTGTAATCTGCTGCCGAATATTTCATTTTAAACTTTTTTCCATCTGCATAAAATTTCACACAAATTTTTATTTGTGAATTATTACACACACGCACACATGCATACAAGCACTCATACTGTGGCATAGTAAATGCATGGATGCGTGTGTGCTTGCATCCGTTTAGGATTCTGCATACCAAATAGCTTTTTCGCTCACATCGAGTTGGGAATTGCCTGCGTTGTTAGAAATTAAAATTAATTTGTATATAAAATATACAAAAACATTAATATTATAGCCTTGTTTGGCTTAAAACTTTGCCATTAGCTGCAATAATGCGCACACACACATAGACACAGGAGTCAAGCCTGCGGAATTTCAAGCGATTTTTTCATTGATTTTCAGGCTAAATAGCTCAGCATATTAATGTGGCTGTTGGGAATTATTATATATATATTGTAGATATTTTGGAATTTCAAAACAATCGAAGTCATGAGGGTTGGTAAAAGCGTAAATTTAGATAATAATTTTTAATACAATTTTTGACATTTATTTATATGAGGAAATTGAAAATTTTAGCGAATCATTTAATATTTCATAACTGTGAACATCAAAATTTTAATAAATTTTATTTACTTTAAACATCTAATAATATTCAATAACTTTTCATATCAAATAGTCAAATTGTGTTCAAATAAATCGGCAGCACTTGCGCTGTTACCTTGCACATCTCCTCCAACACAGACGCGTACGCCTTTCTTTTCTTTCTTTGGTGCAGAAATGTTTCTTTGCTTGACTTCGAGCAGAGTCCTTGACCTACGTCTCATATAAACATAACTGTAATTAAAATAATGTTATTAAAATAAATATAAAAAAGGAATTACATTTCCATTGTTGAAATTTACTACTTATTGAGTTATTGACAACAGTAAAACTTGTCCAAAAAAAAAAAACTGTAGAAAGGGTTTACGCCACTTTAGTAAGGTACTCGCGGACTCTCTTGCGTACTCAATTTGTTAACTTGGTTGCTGCTTCTAATTGCAAGTTTTTGACAAGATAGCAGTACCTAAAATTAGCGAGTAGAGAAATGGCGAATCGATGACGGCTAATAAATGAGAAAATAACAGAAATAAGTTAATAAGTAAAGAGAAAACATCCGCATTATTTATGAAATATTTATGTGTAATCGCTTCGATGACTTTAAAGGATAGTAAATTTTTTTGTAGTTTCTGACTTTTTCCCAGGAATACATTACTCGAAGATAAAAAGAGATCTGAATTGTTAATGGATTCATAAAACGAATGTTCTCCTGGCATGACAATAAGGTCATATGAAATCTATTTTTCTTTCCAAGGCGACTAGTTTTTCATTAAATATAATGCGATTAGTATCCAAAAAAAATATTTCCATTTCCCGGCACCGAAAAAGTAAAGTAACACGGATCTTTTTGTGAAAACCGATATCTGCGATTACAATATAGGATGCTGTAACTGGATTATCTCTGGAACTTTAAAAAAAAAAAAACACAATTCTATAACATTTTTTGTAAGTTATAGATATATATACATATAATATTGAAAGATTTTAAGTGCGATATTATTAGCTATCGGATATTGAAAGGTATTTAGAGATTTGTTTCTTTGAAGGCCTCCAAACTGGCAGGCAAATGAAGCCACTAGTAGAGTGTCTTCGTGTCAAAAGACTCTCAGTGTTGTCAAAAACAGAATCCTAAATGTTTTAGAGAATGCTGCCGTAGTGGTGGAAGGTGCTATGTCTGGGCTATAAGGCGGGTGAGGTAGAACTTCTCACGCACAGTTTTCCAAATAGTTTTTAACTGGCAACTTGTGGCCGAGCGTTGTCATGATGAAAAATTATTGATTCGTGTCTGGTCACATATTCTGGTCGTTTTTCCGCGATAACTTTTCAAACGAGTTAATTGTTTTCGGTAGAGGTCCCCATTGATCGTCTGACCCGATTTCAATAGCTCATAATAGAGCACACCCTTGTGCTCCCACCAAATACATAGCATAACCTTGGCACCATGGATATTCGGCTTTGCCGTGGATGTCGATGGTTGGTCGGGCTTCATATACGATCTCTTGCGATTTGGGTTATCATAATGAATCCATTTTTCATCGCCAGTGACAATCCACTGCAAAAATTACTTCTTTTAAATACTTATTTAGGGAACTGTTGTAGTTTTTCTAAAGCTTGAAAGTAAGTCTGATAACAAAAATGTGAGTATTGACGGAAACGTTCGTTTCGCTCAAAATTGCTTATTGACTATAACTTATCGGAAATTTTTTAATAACTGCAGTTTATACAGTTCTTTAAGATCATCGTTTAACATAGTTAAGAGCACCTTTAGAGTAAAATTTTACTTAAATGTAAAGTAATAATTCTAAATAGCGAGCTGGCGTAGAAAAATAAAATGTACATATACCATAATACATATACATACAGAGATATATTTACTATATAAACTTATACATTCATATTCTTCAGTTTAGATTTTATAAGCAAAAAGGCGAAACTTTTCTGTAATTCCCCTTAATTATGAAATTATTTAGCAATCCACTCAGTGTTTGGCTTCCGGCAATTGCAGAAAATTCCCGAATTTCCCACACACATAAACTTATACATGCAAACACTGTCCCAAACATACATTCATACAAACAGACATTTACTTAAACAGAAGTTAATCACACAGTTTATGCACCCTTGCCATTAACCTCGGACCCATTTTACTAGTGGCAGTTAAAATTTTATACGGACTCCGCAATTAAAATGCACATTTCAAGCACTGTATAGTAAAATCAAAGGCTCACAATTTTCGGTTTGGCAATTTTGATTTTAGCACAGCAACAACAGCAGTGGCAAAAGTATAAGAACGTAAAGCAGAGCAAATAACAAAATCAAAAGCAAAGTAAAGTGCGAATCAAGTGAAATGTGCAAATTGACCTAAATCGCCGAAAATTGGGCCAAAAGCCCACATACAACCGCATTACGTTTCGATTTACGCGCGCCACGCAACGCAAGTCCATGTCGCTAAGTAAACATACGTTCTCTTTATGTATAGAGCTATGTTGTGTGAACGCAGACACCCTTACTCTGTCGCAGAAGCAGCTGCAAACTTTATTTTCACAATTAAATTCTGCGCAGGTACTTGCGTGTGAGATTGTCGGTGAGTGGAGTAAGAAGCCGTGGGCGCGCAGTGCTGACGGAAGCGCGTGAATAGCCGAAAACAGACTTCACCGCCACTATCAAAGTGAAATCTCCCATTGTCATTGTGAGTAATCAAATTCTTAAAAGTATATTTTTTCTGCTTCTCTGCCAGCCGGCATCGATTTGCTGTCAGACGAGTTGGTTAACAAGTTCTTCGTCACACTTTGGCACCACGAGCGAGCGGGGTGAGGTCACGAAACCCCAGCGGCATGTTAATGACCTTAAAGGTATTAGAGTCTTTTTTATTATTCATAATTCCAATGTGAAAGTGAATGAATAATAATCGGCGAACATAAGTAGAAGTGGGTTGTCAAACATCAGAAAAAAATATTATAATGTAAAGGAAAGCAAGAAAGTCGAAAACGTAAGTGTGCCTCGAGCTTTTTTACAGAACCAGTGGAAAGTGTTTTGGAGCAACTCTTATCGAGTGTAAATCGTTTTATTTATTTTGTTAAAGGAGTTGAGTGAAATATAATTATTTATTTAATTTTGGTTGTCAGCTGAAACATCAGTGATACATGTATTTTATACCAGGTTCCACTTGAAGCTAAACAATTCGCATTACAATAAGCCAATGACTTTCCATATTAACCTAGACGAGCAGGCGGCTTCTAAGCAGTGTGACATATGGATATAAATATACATATTGTTATATAATAAATTTACATAA
The DNA here is from genome assembly GCF_042242935.1 of Bactrocera oleae. NCBI lineage: Eukaryota > Metazoa > Arthropoda > Insecta > Diptera > Tephritidae > Bactrocera > Bactrocera oleae. Next base: position 44,879,099 of record NC_091538.1, on the reverse strand, counting down.
TCGGCCATCAGTCATCAGCTATCAGCATTATAGTCATCATTCTTAGCGTAATTTACGCCTTTGGCTAGCAGACAGTCAGGAAGAAGCGCAGACGTTGCCGTAAGCTGCGCTTAAATGATTGTTGACCCAGCGCTGAGTAGGTGAATTGTTTGTTGTATATTTGTTGTATAATGCCCTCACACGTATGACAATTAAATGTGAATTAAAAAATAATGTTATCAACATGGCGCTATTGCAATGATATGCTCTTCTTCGCTTTGCCTATGCTTGAGTGTACTAACTGTATGAGAGGATTGCAGTTTGAAGCAGCTTAATTCTGAGAAATTATTATTATAAATTTGGCACCTTTTATGAAAATATGATATATTTAAGATTAAGTTTGTCGTCATTTTTTAAAGCTTTGCCCAGACGACTAGCATTTAGAAAATAACGGAAATTTTCGTTTTTTGAATTTATTTAGTTTATATTTATTCATTCATCTACATTAATATTGTCGCCCATTCGATATTATGCCTTTATGCTAACGCTTCTTTCAATCCCCGAAACATTTTTCAAACCCGACTTTTGGGATAGCCTTTAGCTCATTTAGCGAAGAGCTTTTAATGTCATATCCTGTCTGCCGAATATGGAGGACGGGGCATCGCTTCTGTATTGGATTCGGTTGCTACAGACAAAGTAAGCAATGAATACAGCAGAAAATTGTATTATACTTCAGAGGCAAGTATATGCCTTTCCGTGAATGGCGTACTTGGAGCTGAACCACCATCCATAGCAAACGAAGAGCTCGAATTGCCGCGAAAATCTAGAGTGACCTTGGCGTAACTTCGTCCTAGATATTGTAGTTAAGCTCCTACTTATCCATAATGGACCCCGATATACCAAATATTTATTTGTCCTGTGTGCACTGAGTCCCCACATGACTCTAACCACCTTTTTCTATACCACTCATTTAACACCTCTCTCCCTCTTGTCCGACCCTGTCGAAAGCAAGTTTCCATAGCTTGCGGCTAGATCATTTCGACGACAACCAAATTGAACCTTACCACCCAAGCGGGGATTAGATAATTGCTCCAACAACAATAACAACAGGGGCACATAGCTGCTTCACGGATGGATCAAGGCTTTGAGAAGATTAGTGGAGTTATTTATTGTCGCGAACAATTGATGAATACCAGCTTCAGGCTTCTTGATTATTGCAGCGTTATCAGTATCCCAACCCTTTGGGTTCTTCGCAAAAGAACCAGCGTACTATTCTCCCTCAGCAAGGTTAAGCTTTTCCTAATTGTATAGCTTATAAATACATATATTTTCCTATCGGTGTTCGAATGGTAAAGTTAAAAATCTTGCCGGATACTAGTCGCAGAAGCTGCTTGGAGAAAGACGAGGTGAAATATCTCAACACTTTTTTCTTGATCACCCCGCTCTTGTGAAATCAAGCCTAAAATGCCTGGGTTCCCACACATTTAGACATCCAGCTTAGTTGAGCGAAATATAAATCAAACGCCTAAGCAGAGTTCTAATGGGTGCTATTCAGCTTTCACAATTTTATTAGACTATATTGCCCGGTTTCTAAGCCAGACAGCGTTTTTGAAAACAAAATGTTTGGCCTGCCAAATTCGATTTCTCCGAGTAATCATTTAAGCAAACAATGTATTTTTGAGAAAAACGCGCTCAAAGATAAACCGATGGAGCTGATTGAACTGAGCGGCTACACTTTAGAAGGCTATAACTCAAAAACTATTTAAGAGCTCGATTTGAAATTTTAAAAGGATCACACTAGGTGTGCCCCTTAATAACAATTCAAAGGCAACGATGCTTCGACTGATTGTAAAGCGTTATAATAGGAAAACGGTGTGAAATAATATATAAAACTATAAAAAACGTTAAATTGGATTGCACCGAACCTACATATAATACCCTTCTCAAATTCAAAAAATTGTTCACAAGAACTTGATTTAGATAAGTCAGTATGTCTGGCAGCTATATCCAATAGTGTCGATCTGAACGATCTGAAATTGCATCAATGCTTTGGACAATAGACTATGCCAAATTTTCTGATCGATATCTTAAAAACTGAGGTAGTAATTCGAGTATATACAGACAGATAGACGGACAGTCAGACGGACATGGCTAAATCGACTCAGCTCGTCATGCTGATGCTTTATAGATAAGTCGTATTTAATATATATAGATAGAGATTTATTTTTGTTGTTTTTTTCGCTCTTTTATACATTCAAAATGACCACAAATCGTTAACATTTTAACGATGGATACTAAATAAATTTTATATGAATTGAATATTAGGAAAAAATTAACAGAAATTGTGCAAGGAAAATTCATAGAAAATTATACTTATATTGAAAAAGGATTAGAGCATGATATGACGGTCACCGTTAATTTTATATGATACTTGGCATTATATTCATGTGTTAATTGATAAAAGTTATTTATTGATTTTTTGTTGAATAAGTACATTACAGTAATTAATTAATTCGAGTCTCGACTTTCCAGTATTTTCTACTTTCCCAAAACATCAAAGGTAATACCCCTGTTTTAGAAATTAGAAAAAGTGTTGCAATTATTCCAAAAAGCGTCGCGAATGCAATTAACTCCAAGTTAAAGAGCAATAAGGGAAGCCGAAATTCCACACAAAAATTCATCGTACGAACGAAACTGATGCAAAGCTTTAAATTGGCAATTCGATACGCATGGTTCTACATCGTCAAAACACATTTTCAATTACTCAAAATTAATTGAAGCTACAAAAACACAAACGCACATACACATACATAGCGAACATATTGTTAACGAAGCATAGAAAAGCGTAGAGATGAGAGGTGAATACTCAATTGATTGGCAGCATGAAAAATCCGTAGTAAAAGTGTGCGCCTCATTATGCGGACACTCGAAAGTGGATCAATTAAATTTAATTACACACAGGCGCTTATGGCAAACAAACAACTATTGAATTATAACGGAAATAGGGCTGCACTCAATAGAGGTGTTAATAAACGCGATAAAGTAAGTAATGGCGAATGGAAAATTGAAGGAAATGGGTGTGAGTTTCTAAAGCAAAAAGAAAACTGAGAGATAGACAGAATTAACCACACCTTCGTGTTATTGGCCCAAATTGATAGTTGGTGGCGGAATATGGAATATCTTTAAAGCCAACCAACAACTGCTGCTGCGAATGCTGTGCTTAAAACCCAATGGACTGCCAAAATTCACACCGAGTAGGTGATTCTGCACGTGACTTGCCTTAAGTAGATTGACGGTGGTGGCGACGCGCACAGCTGAAGCTCTTAACAGCTGAAAAACTCTCTGTAAATATTACCTGTTTTAGCAGCAACAAAAAATCACAAGCAAAAAATTACACCAACAAAAGTACTAAGAGTGTGTTGACTAGAATAACTGTTTGTAGGTATTGCCGCACACAAACTTTAAACCCGCCGCATTAAGCTTGAACGCTGCCGAGTGTCACTCTTCCACGTGAGACTAGCTTTGTCGCCTTTCTTTGCGCTATTGCGCCAATTTTCGTCGTGTTTTCGCCAGCTTAAGTCACTTTACGTTTTACGACAACATATTTTCGTGTAGCTACTTGCAGACATAACTCACTTACCACATCAGGAAGTCAAGACATTCGACTTTCGTTGACATCACAGCACTTTAAAATTCAACACTCAGCGTGGCGACATTGAGAAATTGCATGTGGTAAATGAATTACTGTTTATGAGCAATTTATATTTATGGCCGGTTTACAGTACAATAATTTAACCACAACTTGCTTTAACTTTAACTCTGCGAGTTTTTTTATTTTTTGCTCGCTGAAATTGAAACAAACTGGAATATTTAATTACCTTATTTTGGCAATTTGGTGTTGTTTTGAAAACTCTTTAATACAATAAAATACTGTTTGGTCGTTCCGCTAGGTTTTAAAAATACCTTAGAAACCTCTTAGTTGCCTTCGTACCTCACTAAAATAATTACTAACTAATTAAGTGGCAGAAATTAATTATAAAAGATATATGCATATAGGGTCCTATAAATGAATAATATAAGACATTGGTCCACAAGGCTTGAAAATCCAAGTACAGGTTGCTTGAAGTGAGTAGTGCTCACCAAGAAATAGGACTAGCTCCAAATTTTTTTTCTCTCAAGTTGGAACATCTGTCGTGAGAACACATACAAAGTTACAAGCCATTCTGTCAATTAATGCTTTGTTTACAAGCCGTTTGAAGTTGACGTGTCAGAGTATTTTTATAATATGAAACAAATTTCATGTCGCACTGTTCTTTGTTTTGTAAGGTTTAAAAGCAAAGGAAAGAATGAAGAAATTTGAAATCGTTGTAAGATCCAAGGACGTTGATAAACCAACTTCATGGTGCACACCGGACTTTTGGACCTTCCTTATTTATGAAAAACCCCTGAAGCTTCTAAAAATAAATCACGTCGACGATGAACATTCGTGAATATATATATAGGTATATATATTTACATAATAGATAAAAGAAAATAGGATTAGTACCACCATTTATAACTCCAGAATAACTTTTTAATTTCTGAATCGTTGAACTCCTACCCAAACACCCAAAAAAAAAGCATAGTAGGATGACCACTATAGAAAAGAAAGATAAAACAACAAAAATTATAGAAAAAATTATTAACAGGAGATCTGATCTGAGGTTGGGAAGAGGGAGGGAAAGGGGCGAGATAGAATTTTTAAGAGTTAAAAACGGTTTATCGCGGTTTCCGGCAAAACTACGGCAAATCTTTTACCACTTATTTCATCATAAAATAGTAATAATCTCTTGTTTAAGGGTAGGTATAAGGATTAAAGCAAGAGTGCCAACCAGGTATTAGTTAATAACCTTTTTCGATTCTTAAAATTGAATTCCTATACTTATATTTTGACTAATAAAAATACGGTTTATACAAATGCAGCTAAGAATAATAACACCTGCTTTCTCAACCCAGTTCTGCTACTGTCACTTTTTCAATTATTAAAATACATTTCTAACACTAAATCTTGCCCTAAATGCTCACTGTCCTAATTTTCATTAACACACACTCTCTAATGAAATCAAATATGCGATCCGTGAGTAGCTTCGAGTCGCCAAAAACACTTTTAATATGTATGTTGAATTTATTGGTATGTAAGTCCAATGACTTAAGAAATATAAAGCTATCTCCATATCGGCTTGGAGAAGATTAAAGTCGTGTCGAACGCACCACGGCAACTACAATGCCGAAAAAACTTGTTTGCCCAAATTTCTACTGCCACTGTCACCAGCAATGAACAACTATAAATATGCGAGTGACAGCGACACCAACAACGACACCGACTTCACAATTTCAATCACAACAACCACATGCCACCAGCTGTTGCCACTCACACACACACGTATAAACGGGTATATTTGCATATTCACCAGCATTATCACTGTCACTGTCATGGTCAGGCTGAGCAACAACTTCCCCATTGCCAAGTCATGGTAATTTCATTATCGCCTTACTATTGTCATCATTACTTTCATTGTGGCTTTTTGTACGTTTGTATGTAGGCTTAAGTGTAAATTTATATATAATATAATTATTGCATTCTCTTGCTGTTGTAAAGTGGGTCAGGCCGATTAAACATGTATTTACGTACCAACTTTTTGCACTTTTTGTAGTGCTCGAACATCTTTCTAAGAATTTTTGTATAGAAATATACAATATCTTCCTAAATATATATCTTTAAAAAACACTTGCAAGCTTAATATTTACTATATGATATTATATTCGAATATATAAGATTATATATCTCACTTCTCCGTAATTTCCATATTATATAAGAGTAGGAACAATAATTTGTACTATTATATTATCGGTATAAGGTAAAAATTTCTTGTTTTTACAATTTCACATAATATCTCTCTTTTTATCGACAATCTTTATGCACACCCAACTTGATGGAATATGTATTTTCTGAGATAATAGCCCACTTGCATTTGAACTCTTTTTGAAACTATTACCTCATGTTAAAGATTAATGATTCACTTGAAAAGCAAATAAAGTTCTATAGTTATAAATATTGTCACTTATTTCCGATAAATTACAATTGAAATGAAGTGTCTGCTCATATATTATATTAATAAGTTCAGTGTTTGCTTTCGGATACTAACAATGGAGTGGGGAGCTAAAGAAAATAGTATTGCTGTGATTGCTTTGCATAAATGTGCAAAAGCGAAGATGAAATATATGAGCTTCTCTTATCTTGATGCTTTTTTCCAAACGTCTACATTTCATAACAAAAAAAAAGTGGTCGTCGCCGCTTGGTTCGAACCAGTTCTGCTATAAAAACTTTTCGAGGATGCATTCCCAAAAATCCCGGGAAATGGATAAATGTTAAGACTTATTCGGATGACCTCAACATGAGAGCTTACCGTCGGTTAACTGGTCATCCTCTCACAACGCGCTTGAAACAAATTTGGCTCAACAGATGCAAACAGCTTCTTCAGTGGCTCGAGGTCAATGGCAGACTGATGAAACAATTTTTCACTGTTGAAGAAGTTTTTAATAAGCAAAACAACAAAATCTATGCAAAACTTCCAAAGACGCAGAAAATGTTATTCTAAGAGCTCAACGTGGTCACCATCCAGCTGCTGTAATGTTTTGGTGGGGAGTCTCCTTTAAAGGCGTCACACCTCTGCACTTCTGTGAAAAAGGGATTTAAACTGTGCGTGCTGCTATGACCGAATTGTTGGATAGCTTGGGTGAAAGCAAGCGTTTCGAATAAAAGTTTGTGCATCGTTCATTTTATATATGTATTACTAAACAAAATTAACTTTTTTTTTTAATGTATTATAACTTCCTTTTTTTTGCCATATGCTATAGGTATTCATCGCGATTGGCAAGAGCAATCTGTTCAAACAATTTGAAGGAAGTTTTGTAGATATAAAGGAGGATTATTTGTTACTTCGAACTTTAAAGTTAATAATATAATTCAATTAATGGATTTTAATAAAATAAAATATATGAATAGTTAAATTTTTAAGATTTTGAACCCGAAAATTTTTGACGCACAGTTATCTTTTGTTGTGATATTTATGTATAGAGGCAGAATGCGGTCAATCCAAATGTAAATAATTAGAATATGTACAATATGACAATGTAAACATAAATGACCAATACATTCGATTTGAAAGCTAAATTGACAGCTAACATTCTAAGAAATTCTATACATGCTACAATAAATAAATTTTACTTGTTGACTTCTCTCTCTAACCCACAGAGTTCCATAAATTATTTAATAACAACTTTCGTTGTTGATTTACGTGAGTACCTGCCGGCGACGACCTTACCTCACGGTGTTCAAAAACACATCGTATCAATATTTGCAAGTATTTATTTGGGTACCAGTGGCAGTGTGTCTGGGCATACACTACCATCTTGGTAAGATTCAAGGCCGACCCAAAACCTCTTCCGTTTTTGGGTACGGAACCCAGTTGCTTTTTGCAACTTCTTTTTAGAACTGAAAAAACAGTTAAGCTGAATTTTCAGTTCTTCCTGCATTTAGGTTCCAACCACAGCCACCACGAATCTCCCCAAAGGGGCCATAACCCAATGAGCAGATTGGACCGAAGTCCAAGGGCTTTCTGCTCCCCGTGGTACCAGAAAGTCTCCGGTAAGACTGCGTAGCCGAAACTACTGCCAGTTGAGCTACCCATTACTCAATGACTGGTGACATTTGTCGCTTGAACTTCATCATCATTAATATCAGTTCAAGCTGAGTATTATAGCACTATTTCTGACATACTATGCTGATATTACTGAGCAAGGTACATAATAACAGTCATAGTGCATATTGGCTTTTAGTCGCCTCTTACGACAGGCATGCCTTACCGCGAGTAAATTCTTACCCTTATTTAATAACAATCTAAGTAATTTTTTGGAAAGTTGAAAAGTTTCTGCAAACACTGAGCTTATTATACTATGCTAAAACTAGTTAAAAGAAGAGCCGCCATTAATCAATATCACTTCCCAATTGCATATCTATTAAAAACCTTATTCGGATACCGAATAGATGCGATTCTTCTCTCTCTTATTCCTAGAAAATTGCAAACGTCAGGTTATTAGCTTGAATATGATTTCTTATAATGACCATAAAAGTATTGACACAAATGGATGACACAAATATTTTGAAATTTATACAAAGCGACTCGATTAATTTGCATAATAAACAACTTTCTTCTAAGCATTTGCTTTATTCCACGGTATATTAATTATGATGTTCTCTTTTATTTTATACAATATATTTATATTGTTGTTGCGGTAAACGACTCGATAACCGAAAGCATTTCAATAAAAATGAAATGTATCTCAAACAAAAGTAAAATTCAAAAGCTTCTTATATGAGTGTTATTTAAAACGCCATAAAAACAGTCGTAAAAGAATAAAAGCTCGAAAGAATTTGAATTTCTTATATTGTAACTTTTGATGTGTGAGTGTGTATATGTGTGTGAATCAATAAATGACGAGATAAAAGTCTACAATTAACACAATAAGCAAAAAACACGCGCTTGGCTACTCAAGAGACTCAAAAATATTGCATTCTTTAAACCTGCGCCTACAACAACAAGCTTTAGCTGATTTCTAAGTGTCATGATGAGACAAACCTAATCAAAGTGAAGATGAACAAATTACCTTTTTTGTTCTTCCGTAATAATTATTTCATTACATTACGGAAATTCTCAGCAGCTTATAGAAATGTATATACTTCAGCATATATACTATATATGTATATATATATCTATATTTGTATACAGATGTTTGTTTGTGGCTGCGCCTCGGCACTTAAGTGCCAATCGCTCGTTCATCTTTTAGTCATCCCGTCACTTCCTTTCATTTTTGGCAACTTGTGGTCAACCGTTACAGCTGTTACTGGTTGCCACACACACACATACAGAAACTGAAAAAAATGTGGGTCAACTGTATGGGTCTGTGAGTTGGTCTACCTGTTGGCTCATTCGCGCGATTTTTTTTTGCGCTGTTTTCTTTGATTTTGGCTTTTTGTTTTCTTTACTGCTTTTCGATCCAGCTACCGGCCAGTTCGGTTTTATGGCTTTATTTTATTTTGAAAGTCACAGTCTTTAATGTTTTTCGATTTGGTGTAATTTGTAGTTTTATTGTTAACGTCTTTTTTATAGCGATATCTTCGTTCTTTACTTTATTTGTACACATGTGGTTTATGTGGATGTGCACGTGTTATTTGTTTAGTGAAGCCTATTTGCTTTATGCGTTTTAATCGCTGTATCTTCTTTATCTGTGAAATTGTATTACTTTGTAATTACTTATGACGATTCAAGTATTTGTATTCTATTTGTAATGACTATTTACAACAATTTAATAATTGATAATTCTATTTCATAGTAAATTTTATGTTCTCTTTTCTTATAATACTTTTTTCCGTTTTCAGGTAAGTCAACACCTCTGCGTGATGTTGAAAGATTGAAATACTTCGTTCGATATTAGACCCTAGAAGGTAATTTTATGAAAACAGTAGTATTACAAATAAATCTCGTATGGAACTATCTCAATAACTAAAAATATGTGCTATAGAATCGAAACCTGGGTTTTAAAGATTTTAATAATGTTTAAAGTAAGCTAACTTTGACATGCCATTATGATAAATAATATAATTATTCGACGTATCGTATATAAAGAGGTTCTACTGATAGATTACAAATATTAGGTTAACTTAACTTAACTCTTAAATTTTGCATTGACATGTTCAGTAATTTATAGCCCTTAACTTAATATTACTATTGGTTGATAGTTTACACCTTCTCCTCGGCTGAACAAGCAGAAAGACGAAAAGATCACTTTATTAATAACCTGTGTCTAGTATTTTATGGTTCTGAATTTTTATACTCCCTAAACAGGGTATATTAAGTTTGTAATAATGTTTGTAACAACCAAAAGGAAACTTCGGGGCCCTATAAAATACATATATAGATAATCAGCGAGACGAGCTGAGTCGATTTAGCCCTGTCCGCCTGGGTGTCTGGGTATATGGGTTTAATGACATAATATTTCAGGTTCATGAAAGTTATAAATATAAAGAAAATGTTGGCGAAAGCTTGTTCATCTACAGCAGTTTTACAGATTAAAATACTCCATAGTTGTGCCAGTGACATCTTACTTTGACATATTAGGTTAACATATTGTTATATGTACCTGATACGTATATCTAGAAATGTCGGCTCATCTCAATAAAAATTACGATCTCATATTTGAAAGTTTACTCCCTCTGGGACTTACAAAGAGCTAAACAGACAGTCGGACATGCAGACCTGTATTGTTTCACTTTACATTGACCAAATAATTGCAGCTTTAGATGCTTTCAATTGCTTTCCTAAAAATGTAATCTAACGCTTTACAAAGCACTTCAAAATCAACATGAGTGTATGAAAACAATTCCGTTTTATTTAAAGAACTTTCCCCACTATCTCAATGTCAAACAATGACACCAAACGCTTAATTGAAAAAATTTCGAAAGTGAATAGAGGTAAGTCGGATATTACTTAGTAAGCCTAGCCTATAAGCACACACAGTTCGCCACTAATGCAAAATTATTTTTAAACAATTTTGTAAACAGGTCTAATTTTCAAAAAAAACGTTTTTAAGAAAGTGCAACAGTAAACCGTGGGTAGCTTAGAACGTGTTAGACTCTAATTTTGTCTTACAGCTTCAAATATATAAAGATGAACTCACAATTGCTACGATAAGACAAAATTCCTGGCAAAAATAGTGGTGTTTTAGTAGAGGATTCCTCAATATACCTATATATACATAAATCAAATACGATTTCTAAAAACTTAAAGTACTATTTTCTCCCTTTAACTCGGAAGTTTAAGACCTCCTGTCGAGGAAGCTCAACCAAGCGCATGATTTTCTGGGTCCTCACTCAACCTATTCGGTTTCGTCTGTTGGTGTCCAACCACAGTTTACAAAAAAAAAAACGTTATGAACTGAACAGTTTCGCTACAAAAATCTACTCATGCACTACCGTTAACCACTGCTCCTCAGCCACTTCTTTCACCTTCTCATTAACGGCGCAATATGCGGTTTTTCTCGAAACTTTTCTTGGCGATTCTAATCGCATGTTAAGTAGCGCATTAGACATCATAGCCGAAGCGTTTAACGACAACATTCAAAAATATCAACAGCAAATTTAACAAGCTGTAAGCGGTCAGCAAGAAACAACAAAAAACAACAACCGCGGGAATAAACTAAAAATAAAATTCCGTAACGCGACAGAAAAATAAAGCCGACTTGTAAAAAATGCCACAAAACTTAAAAACAAAGCAGACGCAAATATAGATAGTTGACTGAAAACGAAAAAGTTTTGAAAGTTTGTGCAAACATGTGTTGTTGTTTGATAAATCTGGCGGCTGGCGGTTAGTCACAACGCCGGCTGGCTGCCTGGTTGGCTTTCGGTTAGAGCTTCGTGCCTGCCGTTTCGCTGCTTACATTTATAGCCTCAGTCGTTATTAGCCGTTATGTGTTTATGTATGTATGTGCGTTATTAACCAGCAGAAGAAGATTGCAACAGAAGCAGAAGCAGATGGCGGTGGAAGTGCCCGCGATTATATTCGGCCATTTACCGTTTTGTTTCTCCATTTGTTCCACTTTGTTTTTTGAAATTGCCAAAAAAAAAACAGAAGCGAGCAAGCGAACGGTACATATTTACAAGAAATGCGAAAGCACTAAAAGAAAAGGTAAAATTTGCCGCAGTGATGCACTGATTTTTGCATATCCACTGCTCTATATCTTTCAATGTAGGTATGTGTCGTTGTGAGGATGCAGATAATAATGGCGGTGCATCGCATATAGTTCGTAAGATGTGCAGGAAAGGTAAAGTCACTACAATAACAACAACCAGTGCATTTTCTGCAAATTTAACCAGATTTTTATAGACCGTGGAAGCAAAGTAAAGTACCGTTCTACTCTTACCACAACATAATGGCAACGATAATGTAACGCTCTATTAGCAACCAACTATTTGGTATAAGCGAGCACTGCCGATTATTAGTGAAACCAAATGTGGCAAAGAGTTGCTTTTTGACGACAGTTCACGATTTCGATATGCTTAAGTTTTCAAGATTATTATTCATTCTCCTCCTCTTCTTCGCTCAGAATTTGAAAAACGCTGAAGATTTTGCCAAACTATTGCCGCGGTGAGGGAAAATATTGAAGTCAAAACTTGTTGTTGCTGTTATGTTTACCAAACAACATTTTCACCGATTTTTATACAAATCTTTATTATCGTTTTCAAAATAAGCTTCTTTTGAGCCAATACAAGCATGCCGATTTTCCAAAAACTTTTTATGTCACCAATATTACGAATTTCGCATTGTTTTCTGCCTCTAAGGGTCCTTTATAATAGTGTGCATTATTAAGCCATCATTTTATATCAATATGGATCGGAGAACTTGGAATCATTTTATAAAAGCTTAACAATATTCTAGTTAGTTAGCACCCCGAAACATATTTCAGTTAATTCACATATTGAATGAAAATTCCTTGTACAAAAACCTTTTTTTATTAACATTGTGATTAACCGAGCTACTACTTCACTTTGTGGAGTAATAAGATTTCATACTTGCAATAACTTCTTATGAATTAACATTATATAATTAAATTTTATTAGAAGCCTTGGATATATTTCAAATTAATATTAATTTTGGAGTCTGAATATAACTATTCAGAAACTTTATAGCAGAAATTGAACACATACGATTCATTTATTTATATACAGTTAAGAGCATTATTATACATACATATTTCTTTACACAAAACTCGGTATCTCTAGAGATTCTAAAAACAAAATTTATAACAAATAGTTTATTAGTACGTTAAAATGCACTCTATGACATAATAAAGAAAGCTATTTAATATTTCAGATTTCAATTTGGCAATAATAAAAGATAATTTGCCGTTATAAAACGAAGATGTTTAACAGGTATTTTAATTCTTATAGTTACTTAGTGTCGCGAAGTAATCACGAAACATTCGTATTCGAGCAAATACTATGAGTATGATCCTTTGTATCATCGCATTTTTCTCTCGTACCGTCATTCAGAATAGATCACATAAGCTTGATGTACCAAAATATTGCTATTAACTAACCTACTATTAAAAAGTAAATACACAACCCGCAATATTTTCAAAACTATGTATGTATATTTTAAAAATTGTATGGGCATAAATTGTGTGACAGTTTAAAAAACGGCAAATTTTGGTAATTGAACAAAAAATTACTATATCACTTGTTTTAAAATTTTAAGGGCTTTTTAAACTTTTTGGAAGACAAAAATTAAATATTGTTTGGTCTACCCGCGATCTCAGACTACGCTAAAAAAGTTCTCTACTGCTGCCATGTCCGGCATGGAACTGAACTTGAATTTTAACAAAAATTTTGGTTGTTTTAGGCCTGCTAAAAATCGATTTTTGATCAGATAATTCTATGAAGAATGCAGGTACAGATTTGGTAGGGAAGCAAGCACTGAAGCAAGTTTGTAAATGTAGCGTTTAAAGAAGAACTAATTAAGCTTATTGAACTGAGCGACTACACTCTAGAAGGCTGTAACTCAAAAATTATTAGAGGTATTGATTTAAAATTTTAGTATGTTATTTTTGAAAGTATAACTTATGGAAAATTTTGATTATTTTAAAGTTCACACGTCAAGCGTTCCCATTTATTCACTCAATGTACTACTCTTTAACCAATTAATATGAGATTTTAATTAACTGATAATCATTTAAATAGCACTGGTAAACAAAATTAAAGTTTTTTTGTTTTATGAAGTTATTTAAGTATATCTTACTAATTTGACGTCGCTGATTTCAAATCCACCCTCAGTTTCTTTAGAGCAGCTCTAATTTAGTTATTCAGGTACTTCTTAAAATATCGTTACTTGGTTTACTTGAATAAAGCAAAAAATTTCCAAATCTCATAAATAAACCGCTCTGTCTGCATAAAGCAGAACTTGTTTGAATGATCCGAGTAGTTGTTGTGCTGTTTGTGGCACTTCAAAATCAACATGTTTAGATAATGTCATTTAAATCCCATAATTTTATAAAAAACGAAGGCTTATTTGGAATAATATACATAGAACATAACTGGCTGCTATGCGTCGATCTTAAAATGGTAAAGTGCCTTTTGGATCAACAAGGAGCTTATACCAAATACCCCTGTTTCATGTGCTTATTGGATAGCCGAGTCAAGACAGAGCACTGGACTAAACAAGTTTGGCCTTTGAGAGTGAATTTAGTACGGCTAGTATGAATAAGATGAATGCATCTTTAGTAGCCAGAGACCACTTCATTTTACCCCACCATCTTCAGCCATTTAGACCGCTTCCCAGTAAATTTAGGCGACTAAGGCGAAGAACAAGGAGAACGCTTTCATCAGGATATTCGCACTAGGGAAGAGCTATACTAGAGTCGTGGGAATGCAAATATGACGGATGATTACTGCTGGAGCATTCAAAACAAGACTAATATTTCTACTCATACAAGAAAAGCACATAAAAGAAAGTAGTTTATGTTAAGTAAGATCAATGTATCTTTTAATTCTAAAATTGTAGTATTGTATTTGATGATAATTATCATTAAAGTGCTGAAAAATTCTTAGAACATTTAGGCAAAATACAGGGTGTGGGCTTTTATATGTCAATATGGAAACAATAAATTAAATTTTTGTTTTGAGTATTCCGGTCGGCTCAAATTCAGAATTTTTTCTCAAACGCTGTATTTCTTAGATAATTAAATGGTGCTCAGATCTCTGTTGAAACGTTTCTTAGACCACAAATTAAATTCATTCCACTCCAATATGGTGTACACACATATTAACACAACAACAACAACTAGCATATACGCACATTCAATTATCTCGCAATGGAAATCTCCAACGGGCCTAGGTATAAAAGGCACAGGTTAAACAAATGCGAATTGAGTCTGATGTCAGTTGTAATTTGAAGAAAAATACGCAATTTCTAACACCTCAACAGCAATAACGGCAAAAACGGCGAGCAGTATTGCCACAACAACAACAACCAAAAGTTGCTTTCGTCAGCGTTGCATTCAATGTGTACGCATAGAACTCCTGTGATTAAAATTTCCACGGAAAGCTTTCTTGGGTGAAAGCAATCAAGAACATCTTTATACGCATCACCTGCATTTGGCAACATTAAGCAGAACGTGCATACATACTCACGTGTTAGTCTTGTTGGGGACATGACGCACCTGCTGGAGATGGGCTGCAGATGGTGCGGAGCCCTCTCGTGCGTGTAATTTGCAGAAAATTTGCAACTGAATGCGCTCATTAAATGCGTACGCAATTTAAACAGAGACCAAAGGGTGAGGGCTCTTTTCGGAGTCGTTCCCTCCCTAGTATGGCCCCAGTGCGCAGAGACTTGAGCTTTGCTGCACCTGGAAGTTTATGACGGAGTTGAGGTAAACGTTGCTGCTTCGAGTTCCAATCAACAGCTAGCAAACTAAGCATATATAGACATGCTTCTGTGTGTGTGTGTTGCGGGGTGGCATGCATGGTTTCAAGTTGTCAAACACAAACACGCACTCACACATGCACACGCTTGCCTGCATTTGCCGTTTTAATATGGCACTAACTAGTGTTTATATATGTAGCAGGCTAGAGTTAAGAGAATTTTCAGTTATAAATGTTTTCGCTTAAGCCGGATTGCAGTGGGAGTTAGAGTGGTTTGTTAATTGAGCTGGTGAATTTGGCTGCAAATATACAGATGGGGTGAGCATTTTGGTGCCTTCTGGCAAAACTTTCTAAAATATAAACACAAGCAGTCCTCATTTTTCTTAAAAATTTTAGAATTTTTGTACTTGCGCAACTCATTTAATCTTTTAAGTCGATCTCCTTTGATTTATGAAGAAGAAAAATGAGACTTTACTTTGAAATAATATTTTTATTGGGGCTTTCGAAAATTTGCTTATCACTATGTGAGGTTTTTGATTAATTAATAAAAGTTATGGTTTACTAGGCCTTTAAATCTCTTGTTTTGATAATAAACCAATACTTATAAATTTATTATATCAATAAACTAAAATTTTATGAATTGTTTAACAAATGTAATAGATTTCTTCGAAATTAATCCTAAGACTGAAACATGAAAGAACGTTACAGCGAGTCTATAATACCCTTCTATAATAACCTAACAAGAACTTGATTTTGATCGTTCAGTTTGTATGGCAACTATATGCATTAAATATTTGATCTGAACAATTTCTTCGGAGATTATACCTTTACTTTAGGCCATAAATCGTGCCAAATTTCGTGAAAATATCTCGTCATATGAAAAAGTTCTGCATACAAGCACATAATTCCGATCGTTCAGTTTGTGCAACAGCTACATACTATAGTGGTCTGTTAGCGGGGTTCCGACAAATGAACAGCTTTTTGGGGAGAAAAGGACGTATGCAGAGGGACTAGTTCGTGTATGTATATACAGACAGACTGATAGACGAACATGGCTAAATCGACTCAGTTCTTCATACTGATAATTTATATATATATTTTATGGAATCGTTTGAGCACATGTAAGAAATAAGCGAACGCAAAAAATCTTATGGACGAATCACCATCTGCAAATCGCTGCTGAATCGCAACTCCCAACAATTGAAAGTAAGCAATTACCCAGAAGTGGCCAGCTTTCACCAATTGAAGAGGAATTTTGTTCCATCAGGACAACAGCAACGGACGAACACATCGATAGTGACTCGTCAAAAACTTAAGGAGCTATATTGAAATAATCTTATCCATCCATGTTATAGTTTGGACCTGGCATCAAGTGATTTCTATCTGTTCCTGTGACGAATAGTTTTGCTGGCAAAAAACTCTCCTCAGGCGAGGGTTTCTTTAAGAGTGTCATTGACCTTCAAAATGTCAAAAAATTATTGAACTAAACAGTGCATATCTAACGGAAATGCATATCTAAACCGAACAATGGATTTCTCTTTACTATACTTAATATGTAGAGAAACCACAAAGTTCTACTTTGCGCAAAAACATTCACCTTATAGAAAGGTTTCTTACTGCCTATAAAATGATTATAATCCGGATCTATTTAGACAAAACCAGCACAAAAATCTATCAAAGTTTGAGTTTAAATGTCAAAGTAATACGAAAGCTCGGAATTATTCTAGATTTTGCTAGTTGTTGAAACCTCATCCCTAATACATACTATGTTTAGATTTAGGCGTAAGTAGTTACTTAATATCAATTTTAGAAGTTTGGGGATGGTTTTTGTTAAAAAAATTGTTAGAGAATTACAGAGTTACAATTTACTTAAACCTGATCACATTTCTACAAGTGGTAGTTTTTCCATAGATCAAATAAAACCTAACCTTATGACACCAGGCAACTTTTCCGATTGTAAAAAACGCTCATAAAACAGTCTAATTAGGAATCCTATACACATATGATGAAAATAAAATAAAATGATGCAACCAAATCCAATATACTGTACACTTATTTCATTCGATCTCTCTTCTTTTATCTGATGTAAGCTTTGTTCAATACGCCACTTCTCGACTCGCTATTTGTGAGCTCTGCTCAACAACAAAATTATCCACTAGAAATCAAAACTGAAGAGTATGTACACATCCCATTCAAGTGGTATAAATGTTTGCTATTATATCTCTCTTTAATAACGCCAATTTATGTGATTTATAAGAGTTGTTGTTGGGATTGCCAGTCTCCAAGTTTTGAAAAATCACTGAGAGGTAAAAACAATACTTCGCAGGAATCTAATTTACCGAGCATATATTTATTCAAATCTTATAAAATTATAGTAATTACAATTTTCGAGTATAAATTTTTAGGAATATACAAATCTATTATAATTTATAGGAGTTAAGCCTTATAAGTACAATTTCACATATGTAGGCACCGAAGTGGTCTAAAAACGATTTATTAATTATTTACATTTCATATTTCACAGTTTAAGCAAGCGTCATGATATTTGCAACTCATTTTATTGTTTATAAAATACGAAATTCTGAAATATTTCATGAACTTTCCCCGAAATCCCTTCATTAGCTTGCTTCTCATAGCTGTGTTACCAAAGTTGTACATATTCGCTATAAATACATATATACTTGTAAGTAAATAATAACTTTCTCCATTGCCGCGACTGTTTAATTTGAAAATTATGCGCAATAAAAACATGTGGCAACGAAACTTTTCATGTGCATAAATTTCGTTTATTTTGTTCTGCAATAAATAATTAAATAACCGCGGACTTTCGGGGAATATCCAAAACTCTCTCAACAGTCAGAAAAATAGCTGTCGGCTACAACACACACACAAATATAGAAATAAATAAGTGTTTTTTCTGGAATGATCCGGTTTATGACGAAAATTCGTAAAAGCTGCCACCGAAAGTCGCACTAATTTGGTCAATTAGTCAAACAACAAAGTTGTGGCCAGACCGCGTTGGTCGTCCCTATTTTGTATAATAAGGCAAATTAAAATAGGAGATATGGGTTTTATATGCATAAAAATATTTCAGGTATTGTAAAACATTATCATATATTTTCTATTGATTATATAGAATAAAGCATTTGGCTCGTTTGAAAAATGGAAAGGGGAATAAAGCACTTTTTATAAAACCACCCGTGGACAATAAGAAAACTATTATTGAGTAAAAATAAAATTGTAAAAATAGTCTCTCTGTCCTTTCTTTTATAAGTTCAAAGAAAATTTCCCCTATAGGGAAAAATTAAAAAATATTTATAGATTGCGTAAGCCACTCGCTTGATGAAAAAAGCTCTAAAGTTTATGTTAACTCAAAATGCCAATTTCCTACCGTTATCAAAATATTACTTCCTACGACCACATACATTTCTGTTCGGCAATCTTTTTTGATATTTCATATCTGTTTATTTACATTAATATTTGTTCGCAGTAATCACAACACAAAAACAAATTGATACCATATAAAGACATCTTCTCAAAAGCTCCCACGCGCAAAAGAAGCTTTCACTTTTATTTTCTCTTAATATCCATAAATGTCTGAGTTCTTTTTATAACCTTGGTACTATTTTCTTCGTTTATCAGCTTCTTCCGCTGTTTTGTTGTTATTAAATTGCCGAATAATTATGAAGGTTGCCACCACTTGATACTCAAATATAAAAAATGGTTTACAAAACAAACATAAGCGCTCCGTCTAGAGACAAACATATTTTTAGGCGCGTAAGCAATGTTGTATGTTTGCTCAAAAACATAATGGCTAATACATATTCATGATGGTCACAAGTTATTAAAATTTAATAATGGGGAGGTTGGTCATTGAAAAGGGCTCATATTTTGCTTAACTTTCAAATGCTATTTTCAACAATGTAAACTGACTGATCGGCGACAAATGCTCGTACAGCAAATTAAAAAAAAAACGTAAGAAATATATAGGAAAAAAGTGCAAACAATAACAAACAATAAACACTAACTAAGTCTTACTCGCAGACGTTTTCTACTTTGTGGACTTTTCCGAATTTCTGTGTTAAGCAGCTTTTGGATTTTTTCTAATTTTCCTTCATTTTATTGTGCTTTCTTCGCAGTTCGTCATGAAAATGTTGTATATGCTCAGCTATATTTACATATTGCCGATTGTTAGTCTCACACACACTCACTTCCACACGCAAAGTTCGCTATCTGCAAAAGTCTTTGATCTCCCACAATCTATTTGCACTGTGTGTTTTTATTTATTCAACAGCCTCTTATGTTT
Source organism: Bactrocera oleae (assembly GCF_042242935.1). Taxonomy (NCBI): domain Eukaryota; kingdom Metazoa; phylum Arthropoda; class Insecta; order Diptera; family Tephritidae; genus Bactrocera; species Bactrocera oleae. The sequence continues at coordinate 44,859,300 of NC_091538.1, read as the reverse complement.
TCTTGAAGAGGACGAGGCAATTGGTACAATCAAAGCGTTTCATACACAATTCCTGCCCTCTTTGTGTAAATGGCCAATTAAAAAGGAGAGTAGTGAAAAGCAGACAGCACAATAAAAATCTAAAAAAATAAAAAAGTAAATTCTTAAATGCTCTGAAGAAAAGCCACAGCTATTGATTCGCTGCCTGTATGTATGCGTGTCCGACTGTTTGTCTGGCTGCAATCATTCGTTGGATGCGCGGTATGTCCTTGGCAATTTAGGATCAATTTCGGCAATAAACGCGGGGGTGAGAGCCTGCGCGTGCCATTGTTTGAGAGTCTTTGTTTGCGATTCTTCTGTTGAGTTTCAGTTTGTTACAGATTTTGTCCACTTTCTGCGGTAAATTGGTGACCGTGGGTTGCTCCCTTCCCGGCGTTCTCGCTATTTGGTTTGCTCTTGTCAGTCGCTCATTGTAAAGTCACTTCATTGCCTTTTGCTCAAACCGCAATCACTCAACACGGTCTTATTTACTCTGAAAGTGCGTTTTTTTTTGGTTAGATTTTGATTGTGTGTTCGTGAATCGTTTAGAAGTATGTTTCGGTATTTTTGTGTGTGCATATGGCACACATTGTGCTTCTCCAATATTTCAAGTGAGACAATTAACGGAAACTCTCTGGTGGATTTCATTGTTTTAATTCTTATTTCCCATCCTTTTTACAATACTACTGTCACTCCACCAATCTTAACCAATTTTATTAAAGGTCTCAGTTTTTGTATAGCTTACGGTTCGGTAAAAAATTGTTTCGACAGACTTTAGATACCCATTTATTCTTATAAAAGAATTCATGTAGTACAGCTGCAACTATAGTGAAACTCTTTAAAATATTTTTTTATTGTAACTATTAAGGCAGAAAAGTCACCGTTTACTGCATTCAAAAGCTCTGCACAAAAATTATCAAACCTTCGACTGATATCGCTCTTTTTTAATTTTTCTAAAATCCTCTTGTCCAAAGCTTCATCCCCAACCACATATCCCTTGAAATTATGTGTGCGGAGAAGAGGCCGCTCGGAGTAGGTTCTGCGAAGCAGTGTTCCAAGTTATCACTAGAAGCCTCTCTAGGGCCCTTGTCCATGTTTGATGTATGTAGAATGGCATTAAGTTCCATTGTTAGTGTTGTACGTAGTGCACCACTGATACCAATACGAACCGCTTGGCTACTCTCCAAGGCTTGGTGAATCAAAGAAGTTAATATTTTTATACTAAACATTTTTAGAAAAACTTAAACCGAAGAAGCTCAGGACTATTAAAAGACTCTGCTTGGGCAGTTATGTAGCTCTCGATTTTAGCTTACTCTCATAGCATAATACATACAATCATAACACAAATAGTTTGATTGTATTTACGGATCTCAAGATATGATACAGCGATGCTTGCATCTCGAGCATAACATCAATGAACGTAACTAATAAATTTCTGTTGGGATAAACATATAAAATCATGTTACAAAAATTTTTCCCTCATTAATTTTTTTTATTTCATACATTATTCTACAATCAAAGTTCCTTTATTGCAAGTATTTCTCACTATTTTCCGCATAACGGAGAGAAACGCCTAAAATTATTTTAATGCTCAATAATAGTCTTTTCTTCATCAATTATTTTCCTTTTAATTTTGCAGATTTACTTAAATTCTCTTTGCCGTCATGTCTCTAACGTTTTACGAAGGACAGAAAAACTCACAAAAGAATTTCGAAAGCATATTTTTCCAAACTTCGTTATATAATATAACGGAAATGTACCATAATCATTTTGCTTATTAAATTTGCAAGCAATGTCCCTACTTCCCATACATTTGTCCAATTCACAATAAAAACGCGTGTTTCGCAACCCTTCGCACTCCTTCTCACTTACATCGATAGCTTTCTTTACCAGTGGTCACCCCTCTTCGTGACGTTTATGGTCTCAAATACACCCGCAATCACCCGCCTCAATTATTCAGTAGAAATTTTTTTCCTACAAAAAAAAAAAATAAAGAAAAAAATTGTTTCACCTCCTTTCTCGCCCTTTGATTTCACTAATCTTTCCTTTCTCATCAAATTTCACAAATTTCCTTAATGGCTGGTAAATTGGGTGAGCTCGCCGTTGACTGTAACGGAAAAAGAATTCCATGAAAACTCATTTCAAACAAAATCTATTTATGTTACCCACCAACAAAATATTATAAATTGTCGTATAACGGCAAATGCGCGCAGTTTCGTAATTTAAATGTTTGCATTTTTCCGGCATTTAGACCGAAAAGTATGTAAAACTTTGAATTGATTAAATTTTGGTAATATTTTCTTTGTTGTTGTTTCGTTGACTTTACGGTCTGCGCGGCATATGTTGACCATTTTTTTCACTGTGTGTACCAGATTTGTAGTTGCTGTGCATAATTTCGCAGATAAATCGATATTTGATAGCACTTGGAAAAAAGTTGCTGACCACAAATTTGTATAGCCATTTTAGCCATTTTAGCCATTTAAATACATAAACTACTTCTGCAATGAGGCAAACTTTTGGGCTTTTTATTTAATGGGGTTGGTATGAGCGAAAGGGCCAGTAGGGTTATAAAAATTCAATTAGATGGCACATTTAGGTTATGGTAAATGATTTAACTTTTCATGACGAAGTATTTACGGAGGATAATTTCGAAAAATGCATAAACTTTAAATGCGGCTACTTATTTTAACTGATGTCTGCAAATGGGCTATATTTAGGGAAGATTTTTTAATTTTTACATCAAAGCTTTTAATTTGAATTTTATGTTATAGCTTCGTAAGGGCATCAGGCCCTCTTATAAAAGTTATCATTGTACCCTATTCAATAAATTAATTGCTTTCTTCCAATTTTGAAAAATAATGCCTTCAGAGACGAGAAGGAAGAGAAAAGAGCGAGATTAATGTTTACCGTAATTAGACTGCCTTCAGACGAGGACTCATTTTGTCGCTCATTATCTGAAAATTATCGTTTGATGTTCCTCCTTGCATACATACGACCGATAAGAGTGAACAACTTCAGTCGGTCAGTTTTCCGAATTTGCTTTCATATCACATTCTCAAATTCCAGTACATTTCATGTACGTGGTGTAAAAAATTATTTCTGATAAGCTAATTTTTATCCTCATTCACCCTTTTTTAAAACATTTCTATTATATTATGTATTGTTGCATATTACATACAAAAAAAGGATAACAAAATTAAAATTTCCGAAAGTAAAGTAAATAGTAATTTAAAATCGAGCGCTATTGCAACTATAAAAAGAATTTCAAAATGAAGAAAAATTACGAATTGCGTAGCAGCGAACTGTTACGTACAAGAACACAAAGCGCCTTTGTCTTTCCTCGTCATTCCCTCCCCTACAATAACCAGTTTGGGTGACAAAAAGAGTCCTCGTGTGAACATAGTATTATAGAGAACGTATTTAGTAGGTATGTCCATCCACATTTCCGTTAGAAAATCAAAATTATATGTGATATCTATTGAAACTACATAAATAAATAAATTCTCTGTGCAAATATGTTTTCAAGCATTGGTTTGAGATATTATATTAGCTAATCTTCTTTAATGGTTGAATCACCAGTTACCTCAAAAGCTTTAGTGTAAGCATATTAATGCTGCCGATCGTCGTTTTGTGGTAGTTAGCGAAGTCATTAAGAGGGATGTGAGTTCGATAGAGATACACTTCATAAATAAAAAGTAGAAGTTTATCCAGCAAAGGTGTACGCTTTCGATATTGATTTGAATACACAGAAGTCCATGGATCACCAATTTTTGCGTAAGAGAATTATTGTATCTGCTTTTCATTGGTCATTAGAACTCCGGACCACTTTTTGCGAAGAGAAATGTAGTGAAGCAGAATAGGATACCCTTATTACTAACCAATGTAGAATAGTTTCCATTTTTAGACTGTCGTGACTACATGCAGTTTTAAAGCTGTATAAAAATAAGTGTATTGAATAGAAAATGCATTCATTAATAAAATATAGAAGATATAAGGAAGTGCTGAGAAAGGAAGAGCAGTAAATTAAAATTTCGAAATATCTACAATTTTCACCAACTTGTGAGATATCTTTCAACGGAAGCTGGCTTTAAGAACCATTGTAACCATATAAAAGATCCTTGGCCAGCAATTAATCTAACTCATAAGGGGTTAGGGCGCTTCAAAAAGCTCATAATAGCCTGACCCTACTTGAGACAGAATAAATGATAACCGTTAAAATTATACATATATATATTTCTAACAACTCAATGAATAAACTCAGACTCAGAGGAATACAAATGAAGCAAGAGCATAAAGGAGTGAATTATAATATGCGTGTGAGCAAATTAATTCTCACAAAGCTCAGTTGTTTGTGCTTTGTGCGTGTTTCTATCGGCGAGTGACAAAATGCGCACATTATTTTTATTTTCACCAGTCACTGGACTTACAGTGGCAACGTCAAGCCGAGATCAGAGCGAGTGATGCGCAAAATGCAATTTGTTGCCGTCTTACGGAAATAAACCAAAAGCTGGAAAAGCGACAACAACGGCAAGTACAAGTACAACATCAACATTTCAGCAACTTGGCTTGCGGACAATAAAACAGATTGAATACAAAGCTGCAAATACTTGTAGTTGTAATAAGAAATAATGCAAGCCAAGTAGTTGAAGAACTATTGAAGTGGCGGCTACATTAAAAGCTCCGACCGACTACGACTACATAACACAGAAAGGAGGTTAATCTACTGAAAAATTGCAATAAAATCTCAGACGTAGAATAAGTATCAGCTTCTGCGATTTGACAGAAAGGAGTCAGTGTGGAATGTGGGTGCATGGAATTGTGTGTAACCATGGACCGTGAGGCGACAGCGGACGCCAGCGTTACAAATTTTTTTTCGCTCTCGCATAAAACCACAAAAATTATCTTCCTAAATAAGTACGTTAAATAAATGAAAACACTTTTGCTATGTCAGCAACACTATCATCATAAGCAGCATGTTGCCGCGTTTATCTGTCGCTTACACTTGAAAAGAGAACAGAAAATCACACAACACAGCTGATAAACTAACCGGCTAGCAAGAGTAGTTGACTGACGCAAGCTCTTGTGGCATGCGACTTGTGTTGAGCGCAACTACCGACCAACCGGCCGACTGATGGACCGCTAGAGTCTACTAGTAGCTCACTATTGTAATATTCCTATTTTCCAACGCCTCATCTATTTTTTTTTTGTTTTTGCAATCAGCAAGCGGCAACATCACAAATGACTTTGCACAGAATACTCTGCTGTTCGCGCGGCGTTGCGGATGCTTGTTTTTGTGCTGGCACTAGGGCTGTTGTTGTTGTTGATTCTGGTGTTGTGGCAGCGGTTGCCACAGCCATCAACATAATGTCGAAAAGATGAACAAGAGTGGTCAAAAAATTATGCTAAATAGCCAAAGCGGCTTTGTAATGCTTAAACCGAGCGCTAAAGTGGAAAATAGTGAATTATGGAAATTGCGAAAATATGTACGAGTATGTAACCACTTATGGGTGGGTATATGCGCAGCCTCAACGCCGTAGTAATAACAATAACAGCAATAACCATGCGCAATATTTCCTTTTTTAGAACATTAGCGAAGATTGCCGCTACCAGGGTAGAGACTACTTTAGCGCAACAACAACATACATACGTTGCATAGCAATAATCTAGCCAAAGCACAGCATAAGTACGAAATTGGTCTATAAAATTAGCTTTGGCGATGTGATTGCCGAACTGATTCAAAAAATTTAATCTAGGTAAAATTCCGAAAATTTTAGATAATGATATGATTTGGGTAATCAAATATGATACTAATTTTTTTACATGTACCTACTTATACATAGAATAATATAATTATGTATACATTAAACTAAACTCATCATTTCTGCAAACAAAACAAAATGTATACGCTCCATAAATAAAAACAAGAATCGAAGCTATAATACCCTTCACAGATACAAAGGTGAAGATACCTCGTCAAATAAAAAAGATTTCCATGCACGCACTTGATTCCGATTGTTCAGTTTGTATGGCAGCTATATGCTATAGTGGTCCGATATCGGCCGTTCCGACAAACGAGCAGCTTCTTAGTGAGAGAAGAACAGGTGAAAAATTTAAGATCTATAGCTTAAAAACTGAGGGACTAGTTCGCGTATATACAGACGGACGGATGGACAGACAGACGGGCATGGCTTAATCAACTCAGCTCATCATGATGATTATTTATATATATATTTTAAAGGTCTTCGACGTTTCCTTCTGGGTGTTACAAACTTCGTGGCAAACTTAATATACTTTGTTCAGGCTATAAAAAAGTACCGGGAAGCTTTTGAAGTTAAACCATTCCACAGCCTTGATACTTTAATACTGGGTATTTCAGCAACATCACAAAATTTTTTTTTGAATAATCAAAGAAACAAAAAATCAAAACTACAAGATGGCGCACGAATCGTGCTACAAAAACAAGCCGTAATCACTTTTTTTAATCAATACATTATATTTTTTTTAATGTACTTGTAGAGTAAATTTTATTTTATATAATTTATTATTTTTAAAAATTGTGGACCGTAAATGACATCCATGTTCAGCCACGCATATGCGACACATAATTAGAAAATTATTCATTGTGACCTGAAGGGTTGAAGTCGGGATTGCCTCAATTATCGATTTGATGGACTGCTTCAATTCTGGGTTATTACGGTTTGTTTTTGTAGCACGATTCGTGAGTATAATACCCTTCACAGATATAAAATAAAAAGGTATAAAAAGATCTTCATCTTGTTTTTGAACGGTCAGTTTGAATGGTAGCTATATGCTATAGTGTTCCGATGTGAACAGTATGTTCGGAGATTGTAGCAATGTAGCTTACAGAGTATCGAGTCGAACACAGAACTGGTATAAATTAAAAAGACTAATTAAATAAGAAAGCAAATGGGTTTATTTACCTATACTTTAGTAAGTTATCAAACATCTCCATAATATGGAATTCTCTTTTCAAGAGTAATTTGAGTTCGTAAATAGCAATTGCTTTAAGCGCTAAAGTATCCTGGCACTCATATAAAGTACCAGTTTCCACTTAAGACTCTTCGAGACTTATGGAGAATAAGATCCACGCTGTTTTAAGGGCTACGACCTCCTGTTTTGAAGTCTTTAAAACTTATCCAAAGAAAGAGGCTTGAGACACAAAACTCCACCACCGAGCTATTTTTTAGTATTTATATAAATTATTTTTACTTCCTTGAAAACTCAATGACATAATGTGAAGAGCAGTTAGAAATAGGAGTACACACCAACCGCCTAAGTCGTCATAAGTTCCCATTAGAGCAAAGAGCACAACGCAAACAACAACAGCAATTACCATTTAACTAACTAACGTGACACATTTCCCCAAGGTATTTAGCGGCAGTAAAAGTGTTCCTGTATGTCATAAACACACTCACCCACACACTCGTAAAAGCACACATGCGTGCATGGCTAGACACTTGTGCAACCAAATCTTGAGTCAAGTTGTGGTCGCGCAGCTTTTTGCATGGAGTGCACCATTCACAAAACTCCTCTGCGCTAATGTCACCAATACAGCCATCACCACCGCCACCAAATTGTAAATAATACCAAGCGCTTAGCGGCGTCATAATAGACGCAATTTTAGTAGCTGTTGACAGGCCACAGCAGCCACTTTTGAGAATAGTTATTTGAATGTGTGGGTTGGTAGAGTGTGTATGAGTGTGTTGTGAGGCATATAAACCATCACTAGTCACCATAAGCTGGAAGTACAGTATATGTAAATACTGCATTGAAACAGAATACCGTTTGGAAAGTAGTAAAGTTTAGAAGTAGTATTTTCGGACTCATATCGTACTAGTAAGAAATGGAACAGATTTATACCATTATTTGGAAACTTGGTTCTGGCTCAAATCGAACTGGTTTTTTATCAATTTTGTAGAAAATAGGTTCAAAATTTAAAGAAGATTTTATCAGCACATCAGTATTTTTTAATAAAAGTCTGGAAAATCTGAACGAGATCCAATATAAAATTATTCCTAAGGATAAATAATTTGCATTCTACAATTATTTATCCGTTTCGGGCCAGTAAAACACTGGTATATAGTTACTATGACAATTATCACAGTTTTGCTAGTTCTGATAATTGGCATCTCATAGGGCAGCAATATGAGAAAAATATTAGTAGCTTGAATGAAAGGGAAAAATGTAGTCGAACTAGTTATGAAGCGATGGGTTCATAACCATTTGTAAGCAATGTAAGAATACAAAAATATATGCATATCAAATAGAGTACAAATGGAGTAACCGTCATATGAAACGACAGGTTGAAAATTATTGACGAATAAACACAAAAATATGATAGACTAGAACTTCGATACTGCTCTCGACTATTTACCTTATTCTTATTTAGGTAAAAATTCATCCACTAGGTATTTACTTTAATCATTTTATGACAAAATATAAACAGGCAAGTCTTCAGTTTACCCCGCAAGTTCAATATTCTTACATACATACAAACACTATGACACGTCTTGAGTTTACAAAGCCACATGAAATTTTAAGTTTCGTAAGTTTATGCGCTTTCGTGAGGCACACATTGACTATGAAACATGGTCTACTCTTAAGCTCTTTACTGTTATATTTTGGTGTTAATTTTGTAATTGCGTTATGCTCACACGTGTTCTCGCTGATATCACCATGAACTACTTAGAGTGTTACAAACAATCAATTTAGCGTTGTGCGAAAATGTTTCATTATTAAGTTTTAATAAAAATTAACTGTAAATAGTTTTTTGAAGGGTTGTTAGTAAAAATAAGTGTTCATGTATGTAAAAAGCAAGGTGTTTACGATAATTTATTTGTTGTAAAAACATTTTTTTGCAAGAATCCGCCCACTCAGTGCAACATTCGCGGTATAAAGGATTTGAAGATAAGAGTAGTACATCTGCATCATTTGTCAATTTCTTTAGATGATAAACAATATCAATATCATCCTGCCTAATCATACTGGTACTTGTAAAAATTCCTATTCAGAACCAACGGTTATGAGACTATGATTCTTGTGTGTGATCACAGATTCCACAACCGTCAGAGTGCGAATCGAACAATATACGACAGCTGTTCAAGCAAGTTGATAATACTTGAAATTATGACTATGAGGCATTTACGGTAAAACCACTAAATAACATTACAGTTGATCTTTTTTTCCACTTTTTATATTAAGTTTGCCACGAAGTTTGTAACAGCCAGAAGGAAACGTTGAAGACCCTATAATATACGAGGTGTGTTCAAAATAAAAGGTGAATTTTGATTTTTCGCTGGCTGTGTATATTCGGCTATCGATATTTTGCTTTCGTTATAATCGGACACATATGTTTATCATGTGCTTGCATTAGGAGCCAATTTCGATTAGTAGTTTGTTTTTGACAACAGAAAAGCTTAGTCACGTTTTTGTGTGCTCTTCGATTTTTGACTTTTGAAAGTAATGGATCAAATAATATGTACTAAATTTTACGTTAAAAATGGAATAAAGTGCTTCAAGGCACCTGAAATGTTGCCTGTTGCATTCGGTGAGTCCACCTTGTCTAAAAAAAGTGTTTATAAATGGTACAAGCGCTTTGCAAAAGGCCAAGAAGGTGTTGATGACGATGGGCATCCTGGAGGCGCGACCACGTCAACAAGCGAACAAAACAATGTCCCATTAGTTCCGCTCAGGAGTTGTTGAATGACGTCAACCAGGTTTGCTCAGACAGGTCTAACTGGTGACGATACGTGGGTATATGGTTATGACGTCGAAACTAAGGCCCAATCATACCAACTCACACAACAATGCTTATTCGTTATTTTTGGCCAAACTCAACTACCGTATTTACCAGGTTTATCTCCATGCGACTTTTACCAATTCTAAAGACTGAAGAAACCAATGAGAGGAAAGCGTCTTGCCGCAACTGATGAGATCAAGTCAAAGTCGAAGAAAGAGCTGATGGCTATAACGAAAAGCGCATTTCAAAAGTGCTTCGAGGATTGGAAAAATCTTTGGCACAAGTGTATTGTATCCGAGGGGAATTACTTTGAAGAAGACAAAAAAGATATTTTTATGAATAAATAAGTACTTTTCAAAAAAATTCATATTAGTCGAAGATATCTGATTCTATCGCTGTCGACAGCAGGTATTTGTTAAAGGGTCAGCTGATGAGTTGTACGTACTATGCGGATGAGCCAAAACATTCTGTATGGGTGTAGTAAATGTATTTGAAGAGTTTTAAGGGTCCAGAGAAGATATAGAAATTATTTTTTGCTTTCATATTTGTTGTTTTATAGTTCATTTTAAATGGGTTTCAACCTACTATGATTTTTCTACACTTTTTACAATTCCGGGGACAAAGGCTTCTGCACTGTTCTAATCAGAGATTTGTAGATTTTAGCATTGAATAGGTGCGCCATATAATTTAATTTTAATGGGAATCTTCAAAAAGAGTAGTCACTATCATCTATTGATAACTCACTTACACGAACTGCATTATTGCTCTCATGAACTTCATATCATTCATTCATTAATTATCGAGTGGCAGTTAGGGGCTTGGATTTTATTAATAATATAATCTGGTTTTAGCTTTGAGGTAATTAGAGACTTTTAATAAAAATATAGTTTCGACAAAGGCATTTCATGCAATGTGGGTTTGCGGTTAAAAAATGCATTCGAGCGCTTTACAAATTGCCCGCGGTTAATTTTCATGGTTTTGCTGACACACAAAATGTACGCGAATGCCGTTATAGGCGCCTTTGAAGCGTAAATTAGCTTGCAATTATTATTTTTTCTGAGTAAAATCGCATAAATATAAAATGCATTCAAGCACAAGTAAATATGCAAAATAAACCGGAGGCGCTTTAAAGTACCTACTTAATCAGTCGCACACATGTTCGAATTTGCACACAGCATGAAATGGCCAATCAAGTGGCACACACACACACACTTACACTAATCTACCACATAAAGCGCAGAAAAAGTGGGGAAAAATATTGTAATAAATAAAAATGCAAATATTTTAAAATTGTTACGCGTTTAACGCTTCTGCACTAAGGATACGCACGTGTGTATGTGTGCGTAAAAGATTTTGTAATTGACGTGCACAAGCCAACGACAAGAACAACAACAAATTGCATACCACATTGCTATACATATGTATATATTTGCTCACGCTTGTTTGCGTCAATGAAAAGCAATTAGCACTAAAGTAAATCGCATCGAATTGTTTGGATTTCACGCGTACGCACTCACACACACGCCCACATTCACACATGCCTACAATTGTAAATGTGTAGCTGTGTGGTCCCTTTGTATACTATAATGACTCGGCAGTCACTGGGCCATCAGCTATCAGCAATTGCACGGCTTCAGCGCTCAGCAGCTTTCTGTCAATCAGATAACAGCGCGTCGAGGTAGGATGAACACATTACTGTACTTATGACTACCCAGCAGGAAAAGAAAATAAGTTTTAATATATGCAAGACTGCTGATGGTTGCAGGAAGCAATTTTTAGAGGTTCCTATAAAAACATGTCAGTTATTTGCATAGTTCTCGGTCGCAGTAACTAAATGAATAAAGTGTCATAAATAAAATATTGTAAAATATAATCCAAAAAATTAAAGTTAGAGTGTTGCCGCCTGTTTACAATTTTAAGTATAAAATATTCAATGTTAAAGAAACAGTCCAACGTAATAAAACTCAATAGAAATTAATATTGGAAATATTTTTAAAAGGGTTGCCACCTATTTTAATATTTAAATTTAGTTTAACCTTGAAAAAATGTGTAACCTTTTTCAAAATTTCATCTCATTTAAATTGATATGAACAATGAATTATTATGTTAAGCGTGTCAATATAAATATGTTGAAGCAGGCTTATAAAGGGTGATCCATTTCTATCCCAACTTTTTTAAAGAAATTCAAATTTGGTGTTTATTTATTGAAGGTTATATCTTTCAAATGTTGACCGCGGCTACGTCTCAGATGGTCCATTCGTTTAGTTCAATTTTCGATGGCACGTTCTAGCATTTCGGCCTGAATCGAAGCGGGATTGTCCGCAAAAACTTTAGAGCTTACATATCCCCACAGGAAAAAATTTAACGATGTGCTATCACACAATCTTGGTAGCCAATCAACCGGCCCAAAACGTGAAATTATCTGCGCACCACAGATTCTTAATAAATCCATTGATTGAGATCACGAGCTTCAATTTCAGGCATTAAAAATTCGGTTATCATGGCGCGATTACGGTCGCCATTGACGGTTACGTTTTCACCGACATCAGTTTTGAAGAAATATGGACCGTTAGTTAAAAAATATTTTTAACGGGTGCTTAATGGCTTAAAACGTTTCTGTTTTTTTAATTAATTGAAAAAGTTGATGACACCGGTGTTGTTGTTTGTGGTACATGATCAGCCAATTAGTCTTTCTTAATTATAATAAGAAAAAACATTAACTTCGGTTGCACCGAAGCTATAATACCCTTCACAGATACAAATGTTCCTTACAACAACTTGATTCCGTTCTAATTTCGTGAAGATGCCTCTTCAAATAACAAAGTTTTTCATGCAGGCTCTTTACTCCGATCGTTCAGTTAATGTGACAGCTATATGATATAGCCATCCGATCTGTACAATTTCTTCGGAGATTGCATTGTTGCCCTAAATAACTATCCATGACGAATTTCGGAAAGATATCTCGTCAAATGAAATAGTTTTCCATACAAGCTCTTGATTCCGATTGTTCAGTTTGAATGGCAGCTTTTGTGTATGCTATAGTGGTCAGATATCGGCCGTTCCGACAAATGAACAGCTTCTTAGTGAGAAAAGGACAGGTGCGAAATATGATGGCTTAAAAACTGAGTGACTAGTTTACATATATACAGACGGACATGTCTAAAACAACTCAGCTCATCATGCTGATCATTTATAAATATATTTTATAGGGTCTCCGACGTTTCCTTCTTGGTGTTACAAACTTCGTAGCAAACTTAATATACCCCATTAAAATAAAATAAATTGCGTAAATATTTGTAAAAATATACATAACTTTTAATAATATATAACCAAGTTTCACATGCTCTAGAGAATGACTTGATAACTAGTTATTATCAATGGTCGCGGTTACTGATAAATTTACCAGCATTTCTTCAATTTAGACTATTCTGCCATTTAAACGAAACTTCTTTTATAATGGTAATAAAATCGAGCAACTGTAACGAAATTGTGTAACAAACGGAATACCGTCACAATCGCAATATACAGATCTAGATTATATTGACGGCATATTTTTTTTAATTATTATATTGAATTATTCTGTGTAACTCCAAGTCGGTTTGAATTAAAATAGTTATGGGGTTGCCACCAGCTTAGAAAAATTTTAGTCAAGAAATTTTAAGTGATAAAGAAAGAATAAAATTTTGAGATGTCTTTAACACCTTGCTTGCAGTTGAACTTATTTGTTTTAGGGTGACCACCTGTTTAAACACTTTAATTTTATAAAACAAATTATAAAATTATACGTTTCAACAAGATTATAGCAAGCTTGAAATTAAAAATAGTTTTTAGCGAGTTGCCACCTGTTTAGAACTCTTAATTAGTCAATTTAATTTATTATATAAAACAAATTAATTTAAAATTTATAGTCAAGCTTCCACTACATATATCTTCATAATTTTCAAATTTAAAAATTAATATAACATTTTTAATTTAAAACCCAATATGTATGTTCCTTAGTAGGGGTATATTACCCCTAAAAACTGCAGAAACTAACTACATATGGTAGAATGATGAAAGCTTAGAAGTGAAAAGGTTTTTGTCTTTGACTTCGTGCGGACTAAGATAAGAATACTGATAGTTTAAGTGCAACCTCCTATGGCCAGGTATTCTTTCGAGCTCCCATTCCAATTATCCAACCGGGGATAATCAACGTCTTGTTTGTAGAAAATATTAACTATTTTTACTCCTATATTTTTATTATTCTTGAAACAGCTTTAAGTCCTTTACTTAGATAGTGCAAGTCTTCACTTCATGCATTTTTCTACCAGGTTAAAATATAATATGGTCGGGACCACGTAATATTTGTCGATTATATATCCCTTTTCCATACATCCGCTTAATATTATATGTGGTTCAGGCTTTTGTGTATGAACATATTATATACCTATACATAATCAACTAAAATTTATACAATATCTTTATGAGCCAATACATATGTAAGTATATGCAATTACAAGCGCATATTTCGCGTGCGTATTTTATTTTGTGACCTTTAAGTTTTGATTTAATTTCAAGCGACGCTTAAATAGCACAAGCCAATGCTTTATTGGTATCATGTTGAAATGCTGACTGCCACTTATATGCATATTAATGTGAATAATCAATACGCGAATTGATATATCGCTTGAAACATACATTGCGGAGCATATGCTTTATTAAGGAGGTCCTTTTTGGATTCCAATTTGCTGTGGCGAGGTTTTTAGTAATAATAACAGCTTAATAATAACTAAAATTCACACTCTTAAATGCCGCAAATAAAAGTTTCCCATTCTCCTTTATCTCGTAATTAGTTTAGATCACTTTTCGTACACCCCTAACAACTGTCAAATGAGCCTTTCGTTACACCAACATTTACATCGCTATAAATTTAATGATTTTCCATACGACTTTTACTTGTCGCTTTGTTCTCGCATGCATTTTTTAATCTTTATGACATGCTATTTATTAAAATACATGACATAAATGGTATATGCGATCAGTGTTTGATTTTATTCACGCATATTGATATGCATAGAAATATGTTGCAAACGTATGCGAATATGCAGCGAAATATCATCGATATTTTAAAGTATTCATACTTTACTTGGCTTTTTTCATTATCGTATGAAAATACGCGTCAGCAAACAATAATGATGCGTAGTATTATTTATTACTACTCCACATTTTAAATTGATGTTGCTTTAAATAAAGTGCTTGAAAAAAATTGTACGCGACTCAATTTCTTTTATGGATTTATTTTTATAAAATTGTGTTTAAGCAACTTGCGGGAATTTATTCAAGGATTTACAGACATTTTCAAAGTAGTTTTGAATGAAATTTGATAAAACTGATTTATGCAACTTAAAAAAAATCTAAATTAATCAATATCTATATTTACTAAAGATAATTCAATATCTAACCATATCTTATATACCACCCCATTCGGACTTATCTGAATACATGCAGCATGCTTCTTTAATAAATAGTGCTACCTCGATGGCAAATAATGCAGATTCAATAATTGTATTAGGTGATTTCAATTTACCGTGTGCTTCGTGGAAACCTTTCGATGACTATATCGTGTTGATTTGCAATCGGTCATGTTTTAATGAGTTTTTCGAAAAAATGTCCGAGTTGGGTCTGAACCAAATTAATTTGATTCCGAATAAATTTGGTAAATGCTTAGATTTAGTATACGTTGATACCTCTGCAAAGTGTTCCGTTATTCAGAGTAATCAACCTGTTCTACCAGAGGATTCGTATCATCCTGCTTTGGAAATATCTGTCGAAATCATGAGCAATGTACGCGATAATAATTATCAAACTTCGTGCTTCTGTACTCGGTTTAACTTTGCAAAAGCTAATTTAAAAAAATTAAATACAGAACTTTCTACAATAACATGGCCTAATTTTAATGGTGACATTGAATTGAGTGTCTCTCATTTTAATAACATTATTATGAAATTATTTGAAAAGTATGTTCCAATAGTAATTGCTAATAAAAGAAAAAGTATAAGTCCGTGGTTTTCGAAAGAGTTATATATTATAAATTGAAAAACAGAAAAACTCGAGCCTTTAAACATTTAAAAAAAACCGGCTCACTTGTCGACTATTCTAAATATTCTCTATTGCGTCGACAATATTTTGACCTAAACAAAAAATGTTATAATAATTACTTAAATAAAGTAAAAAAAAATATTGTAAGTAATCCAAAATCGTTTTATGATTTAGTCAACTCCAAACGTAGGATTTCCAAATTTCCGTCCGCAATGAAATACAAATCTATCATTTCAAGTGACAATGATATTATATCCAATATGTTTGCAGAATTTTTCAAGTCAAACTACTATAATAATTCTTCCAAAACTTTTTCTTATCAGCAAGTGCTGTGTTCGAATACTTTAATTAACGCTCCAGTTATTTCTGAAGAAGACGTCTTTTTTAATTTAAATAAGTTAAAACCATCTTTTAGTTATTGCCCAGACATGATATCCTCATGCTTCCTAAAAAATAGTGCCAAATATATTTACTTGCCTTTGACAAGGATATTTAATTTCTCTCTTAAACACGGTATATTTCCTTCAATATGGAAACAGTCATTTATAATCCCTTTGCATAAAAGTGGATTTAGATCCAACATTGAAAACTATAGAGGTATCGCAAAACTATCAGTTATACCTAAACTTTTTGAAGCTATCATCACTGACCATATAACCTTTTCGATTTCTCCGTTAATTTCCTCATCTCAGCATGGATTTCGTAAAGGGAACTCGACTATAACAAACTTACTTGAATTTGTAAACCATGTATCATTGGGTTTTAGGGAGCATAAGCATACGGATGTTATATACACAGAGCTTTCGATAAAGTAAATATCTCGATTCTCACACATAAACTTGATCTGCTGGTCTTTCAGCCAAGATTCCATCAATGGGTATCTTCCTATCTTTATAATAGAACACAACGAGTGATATTTGAGGATACACCTTCAGATACAATTAATGTTTCTTCTGGTGTTCCGCAAGGTAGTCATCTTGGCCCGATTCTGTTCTTGTTGTTTATTAACGATATCTCTTCAGTAATAGAATTCTCAAAAATTTTATTATACGCTGACGATGTAAAGCTTTTTAAATCATACACTTCAACTGAGGAAAGGTGTCTGTTGCAAACAGACTTAAACAATTTGGTTGCATGGTGTGATAGAAATGATTTGCCATTGAATCTCAATAAATGTAAGACGATGTGCTTTTCCCGTAGATCTGTGCACCCCTCTTCTTATGTAATAAAACACCATATTCTAGAGCAAGTTTTAAACTATGTTGATTTGGGAGTTAACATGAACCCTAAGCTTAATTTCAGTCTTCATATTGATACCATGGTCTTGAAAGCAAAAGCTGTCCTCAGTTTTGTTAAACGTTGGTCTAAAGAATTTAGAGATCCGTATATTACTAAAACACTTTATACAACTTTGGTTAGACCTATATTGGAATATGGCTCTGTGGTATGGAACCCTAGCTACCAAATCCATTCTGACAAGTTAGAGTCGTTTCAAAAACAATTTTTACTTTTCGCCTTAGCGCATTTCCGATGGGATGCTAGGGTAAGTCTACCTCCATACACTAGTCGTTTAAAACTTATTAATCTACCTACACTTTCTAGTCGTAGGGAAATGCTTGGCATAACATTCTTAGTGAAACTTTTGAATGGAACTGTTTGCAGTTCTTTTCTCCTGTCTGAAATTAAATTTAATATCCCGGTTCGCCTTTCGAGGCAATTTAGACCTTTACTGCTAAAATCCTGTAGATCAAATTTTGAACTAAACGAACCATTCCGCCGTACATGTCATGATTTTAATTCTCATTCCAGCACATTTGACTTATCTGACTCACTTTTCAAAATTAAAAAGACTTTATTTTTTTCTCTTAATAAATGAATATGTAACAATTTATTATATTGTAACTTTAGATCTTAGCTGTTGAAATTTTTGTTTCTGTAGCTGAGCAGTTTTAGATCTCAACACTTAAAAAACTCTCTTGCCTTTTCTGTCTCGGCTAATTCCGCACGTATGCGGATTGCGCCCCTCGCGTCGGTTGGGCGGGAGGAGGGTAATCGTTGGGTTATTATTATTTAATAAACCGCTTTTGAAAGTATATGAAAGATATGAGATAAATAAAAATTCAACAGAGTTTAGTGGCCCCAACGCAAAGGATACAATATATCTTCATGATAGTGGAAACAACATATATTTTATACGCTAAACAGGGTATGTTAAGTTTACCACAAAGTTTGGCACACTCAAAAGGAAATGTCGGAGACCTTATAAAATTTATACATACATACATATATAAATGATCAGCGTGATGAGCTGAGTCGATTTAGCCATGTTTGTCTGTCTGCTCATCTGTTTGTATACACGCAAACTAGTATCTCAGTTTTTGAGTTATCGAACTGAAATTTTGCAAGAAGCTGCTCATTTGTCGGAACCACCTGTGATACTAATTGAACGATCGAATGAAGTGCTTGTATGAAAAGCTTTTTTCATCTTAACGAAATTTGGCATGAGTTATTGTCCAAGTCAACGGTGCAATCTCTGAAGTAATTATTCAGATCGAGTCATCTTAGCATATAGCCAGTATAAGCTGACCGAACAAAGTTCTTGTATTTGTGAAGGGTATTATAACTTCGGTGCAACCGAAATTTATGTTTTTTCTTGTTACAATACCAAACATATTTCTACACCTTTTCTCGCCCCATTGACCGCGTAAAAATGAGGAATTACGCTAAAACAAACCTTTGCTACTAAAACCATTTTAATTTTTGAGCGAATTTTTTTATCGTCAATTCCAGAAGTCATCTTTGTTTTCTTCAATCGTCGTACTTCCTGCTGCTAATAAATTTCGTAATTTTCGCGTGATATCTCTTCAGACGTGTTCTATAATAGGTTTAAAAGACCGAAGATTACTTGAGTTTCATTCATATGTTTAGATAGAATTGTTTACAAAAATAAATTCGGAAAGAAATTTTCTGCATAATGTATCTTTAGTACTGGCATAATCGGAATTGACTTTTCTTAATAAATTATTTCAGCTCTAAAAGTAACAGTAAGAATATTTGACTCCAGATCAATTAAATCAAACAACAACCATATTCTCTTCATACCAATAAGCTTAAGTGTAAGCTAGCCAATGTGTCAAAGTTTAGTCTTTCAAATTAATTTTGTCTAAACATGCTCAGAGTAATATAACCAAATTTATTAAATAAATGCCATAACATATTATTATATACTAATCATTATAATATATTATAAATATTTTTTTTATTCCAGATTCATACACATACATGGTGATCAATATATAAAAGGGTGAGGAAATTTATATACTAACTTCTAAAATGCTTACTGTCTTAAAACAAGAATTCATACATATAATAATTTTCTCTTAGCTAAGCAAATATTTTTGTGAGGCAAAGTTAAGAAGAAATAGTTATAATTGCATTTTTGAGATATTTCTTATTGTTATTAGTTTAAAGTATGCATAGGTATACCTTCCATTTACGCGTTACTATATAAACTTTAATGCAACATCCCATCCCAATACAAAAGAACGGTATGTGAATTTCCGTTCTCTCTATTAATTGCAAAATAATAATCGTTATATTATTTTTCACAGATTTCCTTTATCACTCATTCATACCCATTGTTATCTACACAAATTTCTTACCTACCCGCTCTAATTAAAAGAATTTGTCGAATGTCACACAGCAATCTTTGCGCCATTTGCATTCATTTCCACTACTTGTGCTCCCATAGATGTGTGTATGTGTACGCGTGTTTTGTGCGCGCTCATAACCTCCACTCGTCATTATCACCATGTTCTGCTCTGTGTTCGCTAGGCGAAGCGGGGTTAGCAGATACTCAACTGCACATTTGCGTTTGCAAGCTTGTCGAGACTTTGACAAATTAATGACAGCAATGGCTATGGAAACACAAACGACATGCGATGACAAAGCCACTCAACCGCATATCTGCTGTCGCATTCACAAATGAGTTGCTCATACGCCCCGTGTTCGCGCAATCATAATCATTTTAGAAGACAATGTCACGCCGGTGTGTGTGCGATGCCAGGCATATGCGGTGCTCGATGTGCAGCAGAGATGTGAGTGTGAGCGTCTTGACTAAAAGTTGTTCTGCATTTGCTTGCAACGCAGTTATTTTGCGAGTTCGAAAAGTGCGAAATAATGTGCATATGGCTAATTCCTGAAAGCATTATGATTTAATATGGAAAATATTGCCAACCTAGGGATGAAGGTATTTTTTTGAAATACTAAAAGTAGACACGTGCAAATAGTACATACAATATAAGAAATTTTGCTACCACCAGCATGAGATTAGCATTTTCAGAGTTCTCATTTAGAATATACCAAATTTTGAGCAGATCACAGTGTTTTTTATTACATATGCTTACTAAAAATAATTTTTGGTCAACCTGTACCCAAAAATAAAATATTTTAAAGATAGATAAAACCAATAGCACACTATGACCAATAATAAGAGATGCATATAAGGAACTTAACTTGAAATTAAAACAGTTAATTGTTTGAAAAAAAAATCACCTGAATAGTTTCTCCTATCTTTCATACCAGTTACGGAGTATATAATAACTAATTAATATGACTACTGGGTTTATATGTATGTATATATTATACAAGTATATGCTCTTTTCTTCACACATGACCATTACCATTCATAAGCGCATGCCACCTGCTGGCGTTGGCAGGTACGTAGATGCAACAAATGTTGGAACTAATGCTGTGAAAATTGCCAAAGTTAAAGCTGCACTTGCAGAAAGTTCAGCTGTAACGGCACAACAACAAACAAATCAAGAAAATATGTGAAATCGTTGTAGCTGAAAGCAAATGCGCAGGAGAACTAAACCGGTGCTGCACAAATGCAGCATTTATGGTAGTTGCATGTGTGTGTTTGTGTGAGAGTAATCGAGATTTTTGAGAGCAAAAGTTTAACGAAATTTTTATTAATTATATGTTTCACACTGTGCGAAAGGGCTGCTTTGTGGGCTGCCTTGTTACTGGATTTGCATTTGGCAAGCAAGAAACGTTGAATTAGGGCACGAAATAATTTTGAGCTATATATTTTTGAAGCCAAAAAAAATAAATATGTATATATGATAATTTTTTTTAAATAAAATCTGTTTACTAAAATAAAATAGTGTTTTCTGAAATAAAACCTCCCGAGATTTCGGCATCAAATAAATGGTTTCCAAGGACTAATTGAAGTAAAATTAAAAAAATTAATCTCAGAAAATTATATTTTCATTAAAAATTTTCAAAGAATTTTAGATTACAAAAGGCTTGGATTAAAATTTTATCAGATATTTTCAACACATACTATAAAAAAATGTGGTATCAAAAGAAAATAATATGATAATTATGAATATTGTAATATAGACGATATCTCTTTTATGAAGATAAAAACTGAAAAAGTTATTAATTTTTGAAATTAATGTTGTTTTTATTATGTTATGTAATGACAACTAGTGATATGACCTCTGCATAACACATCCATGCACACATACAATACATACAAATCAATTAGTGTCAAGCAAAACACTTAGAGCCACACATACGCATGAAATAGTAAAAAACTAGTATTTGAAGCATACTTTTAGGGGCAATGTATAAATTAAGGAATTTTTTAAATATAGAGACCAGAATTCTGGTCATTATTTGACGCTCAACAAACAAAAAATTCGTTTTTAATATCCATTTTATTTATTAACAAAAAAATAACAAATTTCATAAAACCCTCCACGTTGTCGAATGAGAGGCGTAGAAAACATGAAGCGTCTATCTGGTTTTGCTTTCCACTTTTCTTAGAAAAATCGACTTTTTGAGTAATTTTTTAAATTTTTTAAATTTTTTTTGCAAAACTACTAAATAATAATGTTAATTTTTTGGCGTAAAATAATATATGAAGAAAATGCAGGCCGAATTTCCAAGATATTGGTTGAGTAGAACTTGAGATTTCTGACAAACACTTCCAAAAAAAATACTTTCGATACAAATTCGTTTAAAATTTTAAGAATGGCTAAACCGGCCGAGTTGCCAACAAAATGAAATGGCTGTAACATGTAAAATAATTTAATTTCGAAAAATGCTTTTAATGATACATTCTTGAATTTCGATTTTTTAAACTTCTAGACTAGAATGCCCCCTAAAAGCTATAGAATCAGTGTTAACTCTTCACATTCTACCTTTAAGGTTCAATTTCCCAGCCGCTGATTATTTTGTCATATTCTTTTCAACTTTGATTTCATTCTGTTTATCTTTTTCTGCAGCCAAAGTGTGATTCGCACATTGTTTGTTCGCTAATCTTGCGTTCATCTTCGTCACATACATGATGCTATCGAAAGTGGTAGCCTGTGTCGTTTACAAAGTTGCGAGTGTGCAGCTGGGAAAAACGAAATCAGTCTTTGCTCTCTATATTTTTGCATATATGCACATATTTATTTACTTTGAGGCGTCTTAAAATCCTAAAATACACACACACACGCGGAAAATCGCTCGTCGGCTGCCTGTTCGGAATAATATATTTGCGCAGGGTAAACATGCAGTGTTTTGTTGTATTTTTATCAGGCATCTGGGCCAGTGTTGCCACTTGAGAAAATCTTTGTGTACCAAAATGCCTACCAAATCTGTTGCAAAACTACCAAATTTTCTTATCATCACAACATTGGGTTTTATGCACTTCATATTTGTAAAAATATGTACATTCAATAAACCTAATGAGTTAATTAAATTTAGCAATATGCACACTTTCCCCTGGATATTTCCGGCAGGTGTCTTGCAGCGAAGTGCGATCTTAGGCTCAGCGAAGGGTTTATGAAGGAGTTCGAACAAGGACCTGACCATAAACCGGCAAGAGATATGTGGATGGGGAGGAGTCGCTGGAGAAGTGGCGCAGTTTTCAAGCAGAAGCGGCTGCTATTACGCACATTCATAACTATTTTTACTTGTAGTTAGTATGTATAGCCAATAAGATAGTATCCAATTTTGAGCCAACAAATATAAGGACTAACTTTCATTCTAAATATCTCTGATAAAAAATATTGCCTACCAAAACCATCAACAACTTACGCGTATATACATATGTACATATTCGGATATTATCTGCCTATGCTTAAAGCATCCAGTACTGTTGAGAATTGTACCGCTATGGAGGATTTATGAAATTTGCAATTGCATGAACAGGGTTCTGGTATTTTTTTGTTAGCTAATTTCCCCATTAATTCTAAACGTGCCCAGCGTGTCATAGATTCTTGATTCGGTTGATCTCAATTCGTCAAAACTATTTTCAGCTCGTCAGTATTTTTGGAGAAAACCCGTTGAATAAAATTCGTTTATACAAGTATGTACGACTACAAAATCTACTTTATTATGCACTCAAGGTCTTAAACATTGTGTATTACCACCAATTACAATTTCATAAACAAATTTATATTTTTTTGGAGTTATTCTGACTTTGAATTATTTTCTCCAATGCAATCTCTATTCCTGGAATATTTAGTTTCAGGTGTCCTTCTAATAATTTTTTTAAACAATATTATTTTTTTGTTTTTATTAGCTAGAGTAAAACTAACTCTGTTTACTGCGTTTTTCATTACTTGATTTTTTGGTTGTAATTGGAGCAATTTTAGGACGAAAATATCCCGCGATCGTCAGAAGTTCGTGTATTTCTTGAATATGTGTTGCTTTTCAAAAAAATAAAGATGCCAAGTATACTAAAATTGGAGACCTGAGAGCTCCGTCAGACCTCTTATTGCAAAAATACGTTCAGGGAATTTTGTTGCACGAATATCTGCTGAAACTAATACCTATCAAGACCACTTTTCATTCTCATTTGCACGCAGAAATAATTAGTCAATATTCTTAAATAACGATTTCTATATACTGTTCCAGTTCGTCGCTGCAAATGATGGACAAAAAGTTCTTTTTTGGTTACGCGGTGGCGATCCTTGCCTCTCGAATGTAGTTTCTGTTCGTTTGAGATTTCTTTGTGGATTGACTGATATTTTCGGTAGAAGGTCAACTATAGGCACTGGGGTCCACATATTTAGTACTTAGGGGCTTAAACAGTTTTGGTTCGATTTAGACAATTTTTAGTCACAAGGTGGCATACATTAAACGTAATATTGACGCAAGGTTTTACTGTGATATAATTACTGTTGCTTGATATGCATAGTAGAAAGTGAAAGAATCAGATGGAATTGATAATGGTGTTATGGGAAATAGGCGTGGTTGTAGTCCGATTTTGCCCATTTTCGCACTATAACATAAAAATATGAAAAGAACGTTATGTACCGAATTTTGTTGAAATCGATTGAGCAGATCCCAAGATATGGGTTTTCACCTAAAAGTGGGCGGTGCCACGCCCACTGTCTAATTTTGAACGCGGTTCCTATAAGGTCATCTCATACCATCCCAGAGATAAAATTTAATGTCTCTGGCGTCTTTAGGGCTTGGTTTATCGCGCTTTTAGTATTTTTTAACAGTACCGTTATATGGGGAGTGGGCGGGCTTGTCACTCGATTTCACCCACACACCGTCGATAGAGGTGCTAAAAATATTTGCTCCCAGTGAATTTGGTTATTATAGCTTTAGCGGTTTGGGAGATATGCACATTAAACTTATTAGGAGCGGGACCACGACCACTTAAAAAAAATTTAACTGCAGATGCCCCTCCCTAATGTGATCTTGTGTACCAAATAACAGTCTTGTATCTTATTGCGGAGCTTAGTTATGGCAATTTATTTCGTTTTGATTAATGGCGTTTTGTGGGCGTCGCAGTGGTCCGATTACGCCCATCTGCAATAACAACCGTCCCCCGGTACCAAGAAACATGTGTACCAAGTGTCATGAAGATATCTCAATTTTTGCTCAAGTTACAACCCGGATTTCAACTCGTCTCTTCATCCTGATCATTTATATTTAAGTATATATAATATAACCCTATATCTCACTCGATTAGTTTTAGGTGGTACAAACAACCGTTAGGTGAACAAAACTATTATAGTCTGTAGCAACAAGTTGCGCGCCCTGTATATTTTCTGCAGTGTTAATATATTAACTGAAACTGTTCTTGCAACGACGGGCAGTCAAACAAGATGCCACGGAAGCAACAAGAGAATATAAAAGTTACAAAATAAGAAAAATAAAAGCAAAGCGCGTAGAAAAGCTTTTTCGTTTTAAAAATATTGCTGACAGCGTAAAAATCGGAAGACATTTTTTTCAACAAAATTATTAGTTAAATATAAAAAATGAAACATTGAAAATACTGTCACCTTTACTTGATTCTACTTATCATTCATGGGAAGGAAAAGGAAATGAACATGTTTATTAATATAATTCTTATTGCATTAAATGTAAATTTTCTTACGAAATTCCTCTCTTCTTCGACATTTCTGTTGAAGGCTGAGGCTATGAACATAGTGCAGCTGCGAGCAAACCAACAAGAAGCGCGGAAGGTACTTAGGATTAAAAGAGGAAATTCAATAAACACATTGTGCAACTTATATCAAAGTGGTTCGATCAAAATTAAAATCCTTCCTCTGTACAAAAAGTGCAATATTTTACCGTTAAAGTATGGGAGTTGATGTCTTCTTGCTAACTATTCTAAATAAATCGACTTTTATTTCTATACAAAATCTTTTTTCAAAACGTTTCCTTATATGTTAGAATGTAGCATAACGTTGACGTTAAATGTCTATCCAATCTTCTCATTAGGTTTTTTAAAACAAATGAAGGATGCTACAGTTTTTAAATTTCCTTCAAAAGTGTTGAGTTTTACGAATCGCCTTTTTTGTGGAATAACATGTGCCTGAAATGTTTTTAAACGACCGCCATGAGCAAAATATTTCATAATTTTAGAATATCAGCGGGATAATCTTGTAATGGACGTACACTTGTCTCGCTAATATCCCATAAACCAACGAAAACTCAATAAGTTTACTCCGTCTAGTCTCAACTAATAATTCTAGGCCAAATAGTGTTCAGCCCCACCGCTTACTTAGTCCGGCTTATTTCTAAAAATAATTAAATTTTGCTATCGTTGGAACTCCAATTTGCTGAGAGCCCCAGCATTGATATGCCACAGCAGTGACAGACATTTACTTTTGTACGATGTGAAAATAAATGTCTGAAGTATGTTAACTTTCGCAACATAACACAAAAACAATAACTACTCTGATATGCCATTTACACAAAAGCAAAGAGAGTTAATAATCAAAACGATGAAATCAAAAAAAAATCAAAAAATAAAGTGTCGAATGGAATACCCCGAGGTGGAAAAAGAAACTGCTTACAAAGAAACAATATTTTCGGCAAACACTCAAGAGCCAAAGGATAACACAAAGGAAAAAGTTTGAAATGAACTGAGAACATGCTGCTATTATATGTACATACACACACACACACACAATTCAACGAAGACATATAACATATGCAATGTTGTAGCAACAAACAGACAAATGTGTGAATCGATGAATAAAGGAAAATCAAACGAAGAATTGCTTGCTAACTATGGGACGGAGAAGTGCTTAGTAATCTTTTCTGTAGAATTACATTGCGACTGACAGCAACAGAATCGACCACAAGCAGATACTTAAAGACACCAGCATGTGTGGGCATACAAGCATACAAGAACGTGATTGGAATATGACATTGAACTAAAGTGGCCCGCATTCTCGGGGAGATGACCAGGGCCGGCAAAGGATTTCAAAGCTGCCAGTTCGACTTTCACAGAGACACACAAAGCGGAATTAGACCAATGCCAGTAAATATGGACTTAAGTGGTAAAGCATGATTTTATGCCAAAGATGCCAGAATAGTCGAGTATGTATATATATAATGGTGCTTCTTCGAGGCAAAAGTTCAAAAGGCAAATGATATGCACATTAGAATGACAGTGACAAAACTAGCAATTGAGCGAGTAAAAAATGAATGGTGCACACTGAGTAGTAGACGTATCAGAGTGAACTGTGCAATGAGGTAAAGAGAGAGTATATTTGACAAAAACTTAGATAATTGAGTGAAGAAAAATGATAAGGACTGATAATGGGTGTAAGATGGAAGGAGAATACTAAAAATATGACCAAACGAGGTGAATATAAAGGAAGGAAGTTGCCATTTATCTACGAAGAATTCATGAAGAAGTGATAGATCAAATAGAAGCGAAACAACAACTCAAGATTATTTGCAGAATTTTTTTTTAACTGTTTCACTACTTTGCATAATCTCACAGCCGCATTGGATTCAGTAAGGCAATATCTGATTTTTTAATTTGTTTTTTTTTTTTATGTAGCTACTTCCCCCAATTTTCTACAATACCTCCGTTTAACTAAAGTTTACAAGCCTTCTGAGAGCACTTCAGGTATTTTTTTCGATTTGCTCGAAAATCGTCCTAAAGACCTGAATGGCTAAAGAATAAATTGGAAAACGACCGGGAAAATATATGAAAAAACGGTATTTCACTTCAAACAATTGAAAAGTAATCAGGTCATTCTAAAACAACATTTTAAACATTCCCATTGTCTACACCACACATACAAGCCCAGTAATCTTTGATGTTTTTTTGGCTTCTCTGATACCACTATTTCCAATTTTCAAAGAAATCCATTGGGTGGGGTATTACAATATATTATTATATTAGGTTATATATTTGAGGTCTACAAAACTCCTTGTTAGAATTACTCAGCACGGAACACAATTTTGTCAGCATAAAATCTATATTTACTCAAAAAGAACATTAATACTCTCAAAATTTGGCTACACTAAAACCTTTAGAGTAAGAGAAAGACAATAAATGGACCCCAATTCGTTCACATATAGAAATATCTGGAAAATCATGCATCAACAGAGGCATATCACTAGCCAAAACTATACTAACACTAAAACAAAGCTTGTACCAAAAATAAACGTGAGGTTGCGTATACGTCATGGCATAGACTGACACACCTCACTCAAAGCATTCAGCAAAAACAGTAGCAATGCAAGGTAGTGAAACAAAAAACTTAGGTCTTATGAGTGCCTAGAGGTTAGACATTGGGGACTTAAATGTGAATAAAGCAAGAAGCTGCTCGAAAAGGGAAATCTTGCCATGAGGCCACAAAGTAAGAAGCAAAAAATAAAAGCTAAAAGCTAAAACCAAAAGGCTCTAAAAAAAACAAATTAAAACCAAAAAGGAAAAGTAAACTACTTAAAAGAATGCACTGAGTATGGAAAGCAGCAGCAGCAGCTACTGAAGCAGGAAATGCCACCAACAAGAAAACAACTGCACGAGTTTGAAGGTGAAATGGAAGTTAAGCTGGAGGCCAGCCACCTCGACAACTGAGCACGAAAGAAAAATAGTGTTTAAGCAAGCAGATATCGAGGCAGAAACCAACGAGCTTTTCCGAAAAAAAGCACAATACTCAATACTCTTCTTACAGTCGCGCGCTATCAACACGCCACTCATGTATGTATGTATGTGCTTGCATCACTACAACGGCACAAGTCAACAATGTAAACACTTTAGCGCAAGCTGCAATGGAAATCCGGAAACATTTTGTAGAGTGTAAATTTCGGCCGGCATTCGTTCAATGTTTCCGGCCACAATTGGCGCAATAGCGGAGCGGCGGCGTGGCAGCGCACGACAGTGGCAGTAAATTTTGGCAACGACAGCAACGGCAAAGCATGCAACCAGTCGAATCATTGATAGCAATTGCGATTGCAATTCCGATTGCACTGCTGATAGCACAGACACACACACACATAGACGTATATACACGCTCGTCCTGCGCGCAGTGATGCTGCCGCCGCGCTTGGTGAAGTGTGAATTTGCGGAAATCCTTTGCTTGAGTTCGCTGCCGTTTCTTTCGCAGTTGCTTTATATATGGCATTCGCGACTATATTTATTTTTATTTGGCTGCGTGTTTGTGTTCTACTTACTCCTTATGTACTTTATGTTATACTTTTTTCTGCGCTCTTATTTTTATATTTCTTTTATATCTCCTGCATATATATGTACTGTAAGTCAGTTGGACCCCAAATGTTCTCGTGCTTACAAGCATTTATCGATAAATTGCGTTCAGCGTGTAATGGTATCATTCATTGTTTTTCCTTTCAGTGTTGTTTGCCCTCACTCCCCTGTCACTTTTCGCGCTGATTTCCTGCTTGACTAAAGATATTCGCTTGTTTTAGTTAGTTTATTTTTTTGCATTTGCTCTTGTGTAATTTTACTCTTGTATTCCCGTGTATTTGTTTCAATACATTTGTATAAGTTCAGTTTTATAATATAATATATATTATACCTACAAAGCAATCACGTCACTAGTTCCGACTCTGTATTGCGTTCGATGTAAGCAATAAGAAATGCATGTTTTTAGTAAAGTGCGAAATTAAGAGAGTAAAAATAATAATGTTTTTTATACTCAATATCAATTAATAAAGCAATGAGGATTTATTCTAAATTTTTTTAAAAAGGTCATGAAATTGTCAGGGAACTGTCACAAAAGGTTCATATTTGTATTGCAGTTATTCACTATATCACTACTTTTTACCAGAAACTTGAGTATCTACTTACTGTTTTTTAAATTTTGCTTATAAATCTTATATATCAGTATACTTAGTATATTATATATAAGTAATAATATGGTTAAAATGGGAATGATCAAAACAAATAAACCAATTTCAGTTGTTTTGTACTCCTTGTTCATTTGTAACAT
Source organism: Bactrocera oleae (assembly GCF_042242935.1). NCBI lineage: Eukaryota > Metazoa > Arthropoda > Insecta > Diptera > Tephritidae > Bactrocera > Bactrocera oleae. The sequence continues at coordinate 44,829,726 of NC_091538.1, read as the reverse complement.
TTGCCTTTCTTAAGAAAAGAAATCTGAAATATATAGATCAATAACACCTCCATGCTACAATATATTAAACTTAATGTACATATTAGCACCAAAAAACCAAATATTGATAAAAGGTTGTTAAACAAAATGTTCAAAAATGTTGGACATAGACATCGAGAAATTTAAAGAAAGACTAAAAATATCAACATATATAATAACAGTATATAATAGTGTTTAAAGGTATATATATAGGTTTTGGTATTATTCCAATACGATCTCACAATGTGTTGTGTGTGTTGCATTAATCTTGAGTTTTTGTTTCCACCCACCAAAAGTTCTTAGTGAAATTGCTAAGTAGTTCCAACAGTACGCTGCAAACCAGGCAGAGACTAACTTTATGGTAAAATGCTAATTTTCTAACAAAGCTGTTTATTTTGTCAGACTGAAACTTATATTTATGATAGAAATTTTGTTAAAGATGTAGTACTTACGTTTCTGGATAAATTATGGAAATTTAAAACAACAATAGATAAGCAGCTTCAATCGTTACTGCTGAGATCGTCACGACTTCCGGTCGAGGTTTCATTGTTGGCAACTTTTTTTTCATTCTGAAAAGTACAAAGTTCATTAATATATATTTATTCTATTTTGATTTATATATTTAAACTATATGGCATTATTTAACTATATGGCATTGTTTATGGCGTTAAAGTCTGTTAAAGTAAGAATTTATTTTTGGCGGTTTAGAAACTTTACACTTAAATATATAAACAAGAAAATAATATTATTTCTAGTTATTGGTTTGCTAAAACTTAATAACAACTTTTTCTATCTTTAAATTATTTCATTAAACAAAAAATACAGAAAAATCATTTAGTCATTTAATTCACCAAAGCGCAATTTCTTAAATGAACTTCAATGAAATTATAGTATAAAGACAATAACAAATAAATATTTCAATCCTAAATATCAACGAAATCTTTGCAAACATACTTTTGCTTTTTAACTATTTACAGAATTTCTGTGACACTGCAACGTTACTCCAGCAGTATAAATAACGGTACCCAAACCACTTGTGTCATATCAGCAGCACTGCATGCTTCACTTGTTATCAATACACCATCAACGAAGAACTTAACAAAATAGCTATAGAAAAGTAAGAAAGAGTGTAAAAAAGTTTCGACTTAAGAAACAAAGTTGCAGATTGTCTAACATCCACGAAAATCCCAGCAAAACAAAAAAAAAACAAAAAGGGGGAGGAGGAAAAAGAACAATACCTATTTGCTTTGCAACCGGGAAGTACATACATAAAATGTAAAGCAAAACTTTCTAGAAATATATAAATACAGATATGTCACACACACAAACATACATTTAGTTATACACCCATATAAGAATAGATACTGACAATAAACGCAAGTGCCAAACGTATTGCACACACGATTTTAAGCTCATCTGCACCCAAAACTTGCCCGAAAAACTTAATGCGTACATAGCTCAATAGCTAACAGTACACACATAGTTTTGAGTAGTACTTGTATAAACGACAGTGGTGGCAGCATAAGTATATCTAGTATAGCCATATACATACAGACAGCACTTAAAAGGTGTGCAACACGTCAATGAACAGCAACAAACAGTTGTAAATGTCACGTACTTTATTTAAGTTGCGAGCGACATATAGCCAATACATAAGCGAAAGATAGAAAATGGATAAATTATGATTGGCGCTACGAAGAGGGCGGGGAAAGCAAAACAGCGACTTATGAAAGGATTTGTAATAATGCTGAAGTTTACATGCAACAAAATGTTGGCAAAGCTTTGCACGGCGAATACAAATTGGCGAGGGGGATCAAGCGATTGAACCAAAACTGGGGTGGATCTGTATTCAGCAATATAAAACGCATAACTGGAGAGGGTACCTTCTTCCTACTCAAGTTCTTCTGTTTTCAAACGTCATTGAGTCTAAAATAGTATGCAACAAAAGACAACGAAGGCCAAAATAACATCAAATTCCTACGGAAATAATGTCAATCTCACTGTCGGTTACTTTAACCATTAGAAAGGCTTCCAAATTCACGAATCGATCGTTAACTTCTAAGCGAAGTTTTCAAAGTTTTAACTACCAACTCTACCTTTATTCCATGAAAATATGGTATATGGAATTAACTATCAAAAAATGACTGGACACAAATAAAGAGACTCTGTACCCTCGTTGCAGTTTTGGACACCAAAAAATTTTTCGCAAAACCTTTCTTGAATTAAAAATGCCTCCAAAAAGTTAAGAAGAAACAAGTAAAGAAGTTCTAAGTTCAGGTGTCACCGAACATTTTATACTCCCGCAACTTGAAAAGATCAAAACCCGGGAAATTACTGTGTTGGCAAAATTTTATATTAAAGGAAGTATTGATCCGATTCAATCCGTTTTTAACACAAAAACATACTATTATCGAGAGTTTCATTTATTTATTAAATTAAATGAATTTTGATTACACACATTGACCGATATTTTCGGTAAAAAGTCAACTATAGGTACTGGGGTCCACATATTCAGTACTTATGGGCTTGAACAGTTTGGGTTCGATTTAAACAATTTTTGGTCACAAGGTGGCACACTTTAAAAGCCCACTTTCTAATTTCGAACGTGGTTCCTATAAAGTCCTCTCATATCATCCCAGAGATAAAATTTAATGTCTCTGACGTGTTAAGTGCTTGATTTATCGCGCTTTTAGTAGTTTTTGACAGTACCGTTATATGGGAGTGGGCGGAGTTGCCATCCGATTTCAACTATTTTCACACTGTAAAGTATTTGCTTCCAGTGAATTTTGTTATTATAGCATTAGCGGTTTAGGAGATATGCACATTAAACCTATTAGGGGTGGGATCACGCCCACTTTTTAAAAATTTTTAAACTACGGATGTCCCTCTCTAATGTGATCCTGTGTACCAAATAACAGTCTTGTGTCTTATTGTGGGGCTTAGTCATGGCAATGTATTTGCTTTTGATTTATGGCGTTTTGTGGGCGTGGCAGTGGTCCGATTACTCCCATCGGTGTTGCAGACCGTCTTACGGTACCAAGAAACATGTGCACTAAGTTTCATAAAGACATCTCAATTTTTTCTCAAGTTACAGCTTGCACGGAATGACGGACGGACGAACGAATAGACAGTCACCAAAATTTCAATTCGTCTCTTCATCCTGATCATTTATAGATATAATATATGACCCTATATCTAACTCGATTAGTTTTAGGTGATACAAACAACCGTTAGGTGAACAAAACTATTATACTCTGTAGCAAATAGTGCCTGTCTAGAAAACTCACTACAGCTCGATTAATATTTGCGTATGGTTCAAAGATTGGTCGCTTTCAACAATCGTAAAGCTTCAAATCATAAGGGACGATAATGAACTTCAGTAATTTAAAACTCTGCTTTCTAGAGAACAATTAATAAAGTTGTTATTATAATTAAAGTTATTATATTATTATACTTTTACCGAACTAGTCCGAAAGTCCGAAATTGCACTTTATCGTTTGATATGAAGCTCATTAAAAAAATTGGAAACTTTTCACAAACAAATGTTTTACGAAACTGTAGCTTTCAATCAAAATAAAGCATTTTAATTAGCTCATTTTATGTATTTCTATCTTCTATTGAACTTTTTTTCTATTTTAAAGGGAACTTTCAGCGTAAAAGCTCGTGATGAATATTAATTAATATATTTTGCAAATGTGGAAAAATAGAGCTTTCTTAAAACTCGTTTTTTTACTAAACTTTCCTCTAAATTGAAAGAGGCATCAAACATGAAAGCTTTAGCGCACAAACTTATTTAATATTAATTTAAAATAAAGCTCGGTAAAAAATAGGCTTAAAGTTCTTTTTTGATTTAAAGTGGAGAGGAAACCACGAAGGCAACCTTCGAACATGAAAGACTTTAATTTTTAAACGGCAGCTTTCAATAATAGGAATAAAGTTTTTAATATTTTGTTTAACTTAAATTAAGCTCGATAAAAAATATTCTTCTACGCTATATCGGAGAGTAAAGCATGAAAGCTTTTGACGAACAAATAATTCCGTATAAACTACAAAACAGCTCCGATTTCTAGCAACTTAATTTGTAGTTATCCTGGTAAGCATTAACAAAAATCTATTGCAGTCCTTGTTGCGCCTCTACAGCTTCAACAATAAAAGCTTTCATCCTACCCCTGCTTTTATTCGCAAAATGACGTTTTCACATTGCTGCTTTTTTCTAATCTCTTTGACGAAAGTATTTGCCAACATTTCATTATTTCACAGCATCCCTGTTGGTTTATCGGATACTAGCTTTTGTAATGACTTTATTATTACAGTTGATGCCTCATGGGATGGTGATAAATGTCAGACTGAGTTGCAAATGAAAAAGTCAACAAAATATTTCACTCACACCAACGCTCATCACTATTTGGTCTTGTATGCACAACTTTTCAATGCGATCTGACATTTTATTCACCTTCGCCTACTAACAGTCTTTTTTTACAATCGAAGCACCAAGTGCAGACAGTAATTTCAGTTTGTTTAAGAGAAGAGAGGACATATTTATATCACACACTCGCACACGAAGAATCTGCTGTCAATCAGTAATTTAGTCAATCGCTTAGCTGAGCCAACGTTTTGTCATTTACGTTCGGTTTAATGTTTCCTCAATGTTTGCCGCTTCCTTCATTTGCATTGCTCAAGTGTCCCAAAGGCACTCTAAATGCTTTGAGTTCTCTGACACATCAATTGTTAGACGCTTTTCTTTACATACCCCTTTCATTTTCACTTTGCATATCAACTTTGTATGGATCCTGCCCTTCTTCATAGCTGCGCTTGTTTTTAGCTCACATGTGAGTACAAACCTGTGTTTTTGGTTGAATGTGTGTGTCCAGCCGCTAATGTGTATTGACAAGTGAACTGTTTGATTTGTCATTTATTGTTGAAGGGCTGATTGAATGCCTGACACCTTTGAGATTCACACATATAAATATATACATATTATAAGTCGATTGAGAAACCAGATTATTGGTTTCAATACTTGTATAGATGCTTCATGGTTAAGATCGTCTCATTTTGCGAAGATTGCGGCCGTGACTTTCAGGTTTTTCATGCCTACTTAATATTTTTGGTATATATAACCCTATATCTAACTCGATTAGTTTTAGGCGATACAAACAACCGTTAGGAGAACGAAACTATTATACTCTGTAGCAACAAGTTGCGAGAGTATAAAAACGGCGTTGGCTTGGCAGCCAAGAATGCATCAAGCCAATTTTTAATACCCTGTTCTGATATGAACCGTATTCCAATGATCTGCATCGGTCGAAAGAACTGGTAGTCAGAAGGGACAAGGTCTGGATTATTAGGCGTGTAAGGCAAAACTTTTCAGCCACTGTTTTCAAATAGTTTTTAATCGTACTTACATCATTAGGCCGAGTGTAGTTATGATGGAAAATTATTTCCTCGCGTCTAGTCTTAAGTTGTTGAAATTTTTCAGCAATCGCTGGCTTCAATTTGATGACTTGTTTTCTGTAACTTTCCATATTAATAGTTTTACCGGCTTTATAAGCTCATAATATAGCATGCCCTTCTGATTTCACCAAATACAGAGCTTTACTTTGGCTTCATGGATATTTGGCTTTGCCGTTGACTTGGTTGGTTGATTAGGTTTACATTTTTATACCACGATTTTTGTTACACCCAAAAGGAAACGTCGGAAATGATGTATGTATGTGTATATGATCATATTTGTTGGTCTGCCCGTCTTCTGACCGTCTGTATGTATACATATGCGTGAACTAGTCTCTCACCTTTTGTGATATCGATGTGCAATTTTGGACACATTCTTCTCTTATCGAATCACTATAGCATTTAGCTGCTGTACAAACTGAACGATCATAATCGGGCTTGTGAGGGGTGTTATACCTTCGGTGGAAGCGAAATAAACATTTTTTCTTGTTTATCTTTAAGATTGTCGTAATGGATCCACTTTTCATAAATCCGATAAAATATGACTTCGTATTATTTATTTTTGAGAGCCCCTCTTGAGTTTGACAACAATCTTTAGTGATTAGTGCTGCTAGTTCCTTATTTTGAAACTTTTTTGGTCGCCTAGTACGTTCTTCGTCTTACAAGCCAAAATCACAACTTTTAAATCATTCAAACCAGCCAACTGACCAGTAGCAACCAGTTCAAAAAGTAGATACAAATTTTCAGTTGGTTTAAGGAGTGAAACCATATCTCAAGTATGATAACACTATAAATCGTGCTATATTTGGTTTCTCCCTTCACTTAGATTTTATACAAACATTCCTAGTTCAAAACTGATATTTCTTCTTACAAATTTGATGCTTCACAACAGGGAGATTATATATTTGATTGAACATTGTACATACGAGTATAAACATAAATGTGAAACAAGTATTTCAAACCTTCAAAATCAATATTTGTCAATGACTTGTCACATGTATGCTTACCAGGATAAGGGTTACCAAAACGTTTGATGTGTTTATCTAGCTCCTCAGGGGACAACGCTTTCACTCCTCCACGCCCAGCAAGTGATTCAGTCACCTCACTTCATTTATTTAATTTATTCTCTAAGTACTTAATGACAAGTGTGTCAATGTATGTGTGTATTTGTGGGTTTTTGCTACCCCCAACTACTGCGCCGTCTCCCAAATCACTCATTTCCCCAATAGCTCTTCTATTTGATTGTGAGGTTATGTCATTTTCACTGACAACAAGTCAATCGTTGGCATTTGTTATTTTGTAAATCAATTGTATTTGGGATATTTTGTTTTGTTTTCTCACATTTAATTGTTTCCAAAGCTTTTGTGATTATATAGCATTCAGCTGTAAGTTTCAGTTGACAGTCAGTGTTGACAAGCATTTGATAAGGATCGGGTGTCAAGTGTAAATTTTGTAAGATATAATGCAGTGTAGCTTTTATTGGGCACTTAAGGTAGATTCTGTCTCCAGGGTGCTTACGCTTTGCATACATATATACATTACTTAAGTCCTGGATTTTACATAGCATCTAATCACCCATATAAAGAAATGTAAATTACACTCACTTATATAATTTGGTATTCATGTTGCCTAGCGCTTATGTATGTCAGTAACATGGGCAAAAAAGGCATTGTCACGTTTCCAACAAATTGCAAAAGTAACCGCACAAGTAAGAAAAGTGTCAGATCTTGAGGATTTCAACTTTGTTTGCTCACATTTATTGTTTTGTATTGGCATAAGCATACTTGTATTAATGCAATGAATTTGTATGCGTTGGCATGTAGCATGTGTGGCATGGATTTGCGAATCACTGTAACAAATAGCCAATCGGAAAATAATGTCCTAAACAAAGTGGAGACAGGGATACAGAACGGATTTTCTCCATAGCTTAGATAGAGACATATTTGAGACTATTGTAGCTTCTTCTTTCGAAGGAAGCATTTAGAGTATATTTGTATGGAACCGTTTGTTAGTGATTGTCAAAGTTTTTGCAAAAAATGTTTAACCCTGAAAGCAGAACAGCTTATTTAGAAGCTTGATTAATATTTTTGCTTAGAATTCAAATTCTCAGTCTGTAAAGCTCATTTATTAAGGGCCCTGAAAAATTATTAGAATAAATTACAGAGAAATGTTGTATCAAATAATTCATATACTATCTTATATGTATAATTTGGTATAAAGATGGTATCAAACTGCCCTTTATTCTTATTCGCGCTAATATTGAGATGAGTAATACAAAATCGTTCTCGCTCTAGTTCCAGCAGTGCTAAATCGCCCGATCTTGGAGGCCACGCCATAGGACCACTATGCGTGATTATTCGCTCACCAAATGTTTGCTTTAATAAATCGATTATTTCGTGGCTGTATGGGATGTAGCGCGAACTTGACGGAACCAAAGGTCATGCACATCTTCATACCCCAAATACAGGCACGTAAGCGTTCCCCAAAGACTGTAACATTATAACTAGCTTCTTTTTGAAGAAATATGAACCAATAATTCCCACTGTACACACGAACAGTGTCCCACATAGTGTACACTAAACAGTGACTTTTTACCGATGTAACGGCATCTTAACAATGGCTTGTGAATTATTATCACTCCAATTGGGACAATATTGTTTATTAACGTACCGATTCAACCATAAGGGAGCGACATCGCTGAACAAAATTTTTCTTGTAAAAATTGGGATCGGGCCAAATCGTTTTGGTAATAAATTTGCACAATTTGCAAACGTTGTTCTGCAGTAAGTATTTTCTTTATGAAATGGCCAAAGGAATTAAGTATAGATCAAGTAATAGCTGTCAAAAAACCAACTGCGAAAGATGTAGTGCCTCATTGAAGACCACCCGTCTAAAACAACACCAATTTAATTTAAATTTTTAATATACGCCGATATAACTTTTATACAAAATGATTGCTTTAATACATATGTAGTTCTAACTCCTTATGATAAAAGAAGGGCGATATACAATTGTAGGTTAGGTTAAGTTTCGGCGGTAATTGCTACAATGGAAATCACGGCGCTCATTAATACCATTCTGTGTGGAAACAAAACTCTTAGACATGAATCAAAAGTTCTTCAGCTATCAAAGAAGCGCTTTGAATATATTTATTGTGGGGTCTAAAATCGATTTCAGCAATTTTGCCTATTTCACCAAAAATATGACATCCAAAATATTTTAATCTGGCTTACACGTTATATGCAGATATATGAGAAGTTTTTGCTTTTTAATATTTTTTTTTACATTGAAGTTAGTATTTATTTGTTATAAAAATGGAGAGTTTTGAAACTTTTCAACGCTTAAGATATTCCATTTACACACTTGCCTTAGCAATACTTACTTAAAACAGTTTTAAACATAACAAATTGTCTTAAAATCGTTGTAGTTGATTTTTTATTACCATCACAATATACATAGCTATACACGCTAGATCCAACAAAATGGCAAACAGTTTTGTTTTTCGTAAATATATATAATATTTTTCTTTCTGGCATTACTACAATTTTCATAAACTTACACATAACATTTCCAGCTGGTACAAGATTTTTATACATTCATAGCAAAAAAAATTCCTACTTTAATGTTTTTAGATTTTATAATAAACTTCAATAGGCGTATGTACGTAAACTATTATATGACATACCTACATATGTTACTCTCCCCTCATATAACTACTGCATTTATATAACGGTTTATTTATATCCGAAACATTTTTGACAGCAAAGGCTTTGAACTGTCATTTGGGTATTTTAAATGCGAATTCTGGCACTGTTATTAACATATTGCTTTGCATTTAATGCCCAAATGACAAACCCAAAAGTACTTTATGGACAGGCGAGCTAAACGATGCTGCTGAGAAAGGGTTGACGATTGGGCGAAAGAAACAGACAACTGATTTAGGATTCATAAAAGCGAATTTATTTTTATGCATTCAATTGAAAGTGACCAGAAAAAATATATACGTGTGTCAGTTATAGTAGAAATTGCTTTTTGATTTTATAAACGAATATTTGAATGCTCTTTAATGCATCCAACAAATGAAAAGAAAAACTGCTTCATCCATTTTGCAATTTATTAAAATGGCAATCAACTAGAAATATAAAATGACAAAGAAACACTTGAAGTTTTGATTAAAATTTTGCCTCAACCAAAAGTAAATACTTACTTGCAACAATCTATCAATTATATACAGCTGACGAGCATACAAAATCATAACTTTAAAATCCGAAAACTAACAAATACCGACAAGCAACTAACGGTAGAAAACGAAAGAAAATTAAAAAAAAATGTGCTGAAATTAAACCGCAAGGCATTTACCCAAAACGCAAATCTCTTGTGATGCCATAGACTAAGAGTGCACTCACGAAAGCGCGCTGGTAAGCGGCGGTGGCAACTCGGCTGCATTGGGGTTGCGTAATTATGCTAATAAGCTTTAGCCAACACCACCAAAGCAGACGCGACACCAGCGTTAGCATCTCTATTTAAAGCGCACACCCACACACACACACGTAGACACAGCCACGCCAACTTCTTCACAGCACACCGGGTTTCCTGTTGCTGCGCTTAATTGCCTACAATGCATTCTATTGTACGCCCAACAACAACAACAACACTTGCGAACAGCTGTGACTGCGGCAACAACACCAGCAATAACAGAGGCATAAGTATAACATTAGCGGTTTGGCGCAGCGCTCAAGTGTCGAAATTGGAGAGATTTGCTATAGAGTGCTGAAAATTGGTAGAAAAAACGAGCGCAAAATGGAGATAAAATGCCTTTTCTCTGCTGTGCTCGCGTTTGAAAACTTTGAGACAGTTTTTGTGGTTTGCCTAAATGCTTTTGTCGAGCATGCGACTGTTAGGCTGTTGTTGACAAGCGTGTCGGTGCTTTAATTAGTGCTAAACTCAGAGGATTTGCGACGAGAAGCTTTTAAAACGCGGAAAAGTAGAATTTCGTGGACTTTTTTGTATAATGAGAACAAAAGTGAGTTCTCGCATTTATTCAATTTTTTATTTTGTTAGAAATACTACTTTTACATATAACTTGAAGTCTATTAATTTAATAAGAAAAAAACCACATAAGATGGCGTATGGCACCAAATTAAGTAAGCGGTTAAACTTAAAAAACAGAAGTTAAACGCTGCTTTTGAATTTACTAAATTTTATTTGTAGTATTCGAATTACTATTTCTCAATTTAAATTAAAAATTGTAATTCGTTCAAGGAATTAAAATTGAAATTAGGTACAACATCTTTTAAGAAATATAAGTTGGCTTTAAATAATAGCTGTCTTCAATTCACACCTTAACTGCTGCGCGCTACTCTCAAAAAATGAACATGTAAAAGCAACCACAACATCTTCGAGTTAAATTGATATAAGGGGGTCTACATATACGTCACTAGGATGCTATACCTCTTTATTGCTACCAAGTTTTGTTTCATTTTAGATCAGTTTTATTAGTATGCAAGGCTCATACGAATTTCTCTCAAATATTAAATTACCATTTAATTTTATTGACATTAAAAACTTATGGCTTGAAATAAAGCACAGTTGTTTATAGATATTAAACGTAAAAAAACTAAAATGTTACTATTTGGTCTACAGCTACAGTATCGGACAAAACATTTGCAACTAGAGCGAAGTACACGATTTTTAGTCTCTTACAATGCCATTTTTTTTTTACGTTTTGCTTCTTGTTTCTAAATTTACATCATTGAAGTTACATATTTTGAAATGTTTGTTGGGATCATTTTTTTCATTTGCCTCTTATATTATATTTGAAAACAATTTAAAATGTATGTCAATCCACTGCGACAAAACAATTGCAACTCTATTTTCTTAGCTATATAACTGTAAAAAATAATGAAACTTCGTTTCTTTTTCAAACCAAATTGAGTTTGTATTGATTGAAACATTTACTGAGCATAATTTTTGCGCTGAATTTTTTTCGAAAACACGTTTTAATTTTAAATTTGTAACGAAGAAAGTAATGGCTCCAAATAAATTTGGTGAAGCGCTGTAAGCACGTGATATTGATGATGATAAATACAAAATTCACAATTCTTCAAGCTTTCGAATAAATTGGCATTATATTAGAAACAAAACTGTCACAGTAGCGCATCGTGTAGGCCGACCAAAAACGAGACTGATGAAAAACTGACAGCGCAATTGCAAAAGAGTTAAAAAAAAGTTGCAATTTAAGAGCGTTCTGCCATTGGTAAAGGAGATTAGGTACCAATCTGCTCAACAACAGTCGCTCGTCGCCTGAATGACGCTGATTAACACAGTTACCGGCACGCGAAGAAACCGTTTATTTGCTAACGTAACGCAGTTCGCTAAAGATCATATAGAATGTCTGATAAGGTGGAAAATTGTTCTTTTCAGTGATGAGTCCAAATTTAATTTGACAGGAAGTGATGACGTGTGTTACGTTCGACGCCTACGAAACAAACGTCTTAAAAATTCGTATTGTCTGAAAACAGTCAAACATAGTGGCTATGTTATGGTCTGGGAATGCTTTTCGGCTTTTAGTTTGGGGTCACTTCATAGTGTTAATGGTATCATGTATCGATAAGTCTACAGACACATTATGAAATGCGTAATGCTGCCACTGTCTGAAGGGGAAATGCCACTTAAGTGGGCCTAATACTATCCTTGTGCGTCTTTTTCAGTATATGTTATTTATTTGAAGAGTAAACAAAAATATTTATACTCATGCGACATGTTGCTACAGAGTATAACAGGTTTGTTCACCTAACAGTTGTTTTTATCGCCTGAAACGAATCGTTATAGACATACAAGACTTGTAGATCAGGATCACGAGACGAGTTGAAATCAGAATGTCTGTCTGTCCGGCTGTCTGTGAAAGTTGTAACTTGAGTAAAATTTTAGATATCGTAATGAAATTTGGTGCACATGTTCCTAGCAAGGATGAGTTCGTAGATCAGCGTAATCGGACTACCCCCAACTTCCATATGCTACTTATAATGATTTTCGTTATTCTAACAATTTTTATTTCGAATTGTCGGTCAGTAAGTATTAATACCATTTATATATATTTTTTTTTCGTTTGGGCTTTTAATCGTTTAAGTTGATCAAAATGTGTGATATTTTAGTAAAATTAGGTGGACAAGTTTTCTTAAAAAAGTATGTGATTTAGCGCTAAATTACAATGGGATTGGTCTAAATCTCATATCAATAATATAATGACTTCCGATCATCTGGTTGACGTTCTTCACGTCAACTCTATACTACTTTATAGCAATAAAACTAAGTCAAAGTTTATGGCCTTCAATATAAGTGGTATATTCACCAAATTCTATGGCAACTTATTTACGATTTTATCGAATATTGGGTGTCTAATTCGTTCGCAAGATTTTTTCTACAAGTTCTGCCAGCATCTGGAAGAATTTCGTGGGTTTTGATTCTTGCAAGTTACAAAAGTGTAAAATGTTCGGTTACATCCGAAACTTAGCCTTTCCCTATTTTTTATTGTGCCTGGAAAAGTGTTTTTGCGAGGAGTTCTTTCCCATTATTCTACTATAAAGACCACAGCTGAAAGTCACCTAAATGTATATGGTCAATATGCTTTAGGCGAGCAAACGTAGCAAAAGCGGTTTACACATTTTAAAAGTTGTGATTTCGGTTTGGAAACTGAGGGACTGACAGCATTACTCGTTGAAGATTATTGCCAAATATAAAAGAGCTTGCAGAATGTTTCGGAGTCACCCAAGCCACCACTTTAAAACATTTAAATGCAGCCGGAAGTATTCAGAAGCAAGTGAATTGGGTGTCATATGAATCGAAACCAAAGACGCTGAAAGACGATTTTGCATGTCAAAAATGAACGCAATGGGGTCAGGATCCATTACAACAACCCTAAACCCAAAAAATCATGTTGTGGAATCAAAAGAGCGTTCTTTACTATGAGCTTCTATAACCGAGTGAATCCATTAATGGGGAATGCTACCGACTACAACTCTTCAAAAGAAGCGAGAAATTGCCAAAACACGAGTGAAATTCGCGATTAGAAACGAGGCTATAATTTTTCATCAAAACAATTTTCAGAATTATTTGAAAAACAGGCTAGGAAATTTTGGCTCACCGCCTTAGAGCCCCGACCTTGCCCCTTCGAACTACCCTTTGTTACGGTTGATGCAGAACTCCATCATTGGAATACAGTTCATATCAAAGCAGGGTATCAAAAATTTATCTGAGTCATTTTTGGCGGCCAAACACCGCAGTTCTTTTGAGATGGAATCCTCAAATTGCCAGAAAGATGGGAAATGTTATAGCTTCAGATGAGCAGAACTTTGAATTATACTATTTGTTTTTCTTAAATAAACATTTAACTCAATTACTCATGCGTCTGAGTAGATGCTGATAGTAGTAGTTTGATCAACTGGTATAGTTTGTTCGATTCGCTGCTCTTAAATGTTTGACTAATCGGCTTATTATCTCCACTTGCTTCTTTATAAATTTTCATTAAGATTTGGACTTTTAAGAACTATATATTGTAGATCTCAAAGACGAAATTGACCGATTAAAATTTCCTTTCCATTGATTTTATATAAAATTCCTTGCACATTCCTATAAAATTTATTAACAAACAAATGTAAAAAACATAAACTTCATTATGTAAATAAATGAACAGATCCGCACCAAAAAGTTTTCATTCATTCTAGTTCCTTAATAAAAGATCAAAATGAGTTATGTTCCCACAACAATTTGCGTTACAAAACTGACTCTGTCTTATATCCAATGAAGTACTGTTAACTCGTTTGTTGATGCTTTTAACACAACATTATTCCTTCACTTATCTCAATTAAAAGTAATAACGTACCCAACAAAGGTAGTATAAGTTCCACGACTCTATTTACCATATAACTTAACTGCCGAACTAATTGACATATTCGAAGCTCATTTTCGCACCGATAATAAAAACATACCGACACTTAATAATAGATGAAATGTCATGTCAACTCCACTTCCAATAGATGAAATGTCATGAAATTTTTCCTGGAAATCGATAAAGGATAGCAGATTTTAACGCACTAGTCGACATATAGATGGCGTCACTAGAGTTTACTTTGTTACTTTTTTACTGTTTACTTCGGAACGCACATTGTACTATAATATATTTATGTTTATCATTTGTTTGCACGCACTTCATTTGTTGTCAATCATCATTTCTTTGACACTTATATACTCCCGGGCCTGATAAGCGGCTCGCCAGTCAACGCAGATTAATTTCTATGCCCTATTGACGCAATAACATTGATGCACAACCCACAGAGACGAGAAAAAATTTTAAACCAGGAAAATGAGAACTTCGAATTAGAGTGGGAGGGTGGTGGGTCGTATATGATGCAAATCAGTTACGATAAATGTTTAATGTCAATCAGAGAGATTACCACTTAAAAAACAATGCCTCCGGTAAGCCGCTGGCGACGATGGCAGAAAAACAAACAACAATCGGGCCATTGGTTGACTAGACAACCAATATGGCGCGCAAATTTAAGTGTCAAAACTGTTTACATAGGTATTTTGTTGTTGCGTCACTGCTTGGTGTCTTATGTTTGCTTAAGTGCCACAGGCGCGCTCTGGCTTCGAAGTTTTATCAAGTTTATTTCACTTATTTTGGCTGTAATCAGGTGCCAATGCTTTTTTGTTGTTTTTTCACTTTCGATTCACATTAATTAATTTTAGATTTTTTTCTTCTTTTTACAGATTTTCCATTATTTTCACTGTTTTATGTGGACCCAGCGAGCAGAGCTACTTACTTTCGGTACACAATATTTATAAATATTTAATAAGGCATTTGAAGGCAACAAAAAAACACTTTTGTTAAGCAGTAACATAAACACAAAAGGCAAAGCTAACACAAAGGAGAAGAAGGCTACCGAAAAATAAAGCAAAGTCGCCAAATCAAGGAAGAAGAAATTTGAAAACAACCAACAACAACAAACGATTTTTACAAAGGGAAAAGAATCACACTTTCAGTGTAACAGAAATATTCTGTTTTTTTAGGTTTTTTGTGAGCGTGTGTGCAAAGTCGAAGGTTTTGTAAGCGCGAGGTCGAATTATCACGACCGCAGCGACAATGCGTCCGAACGTGTTGTGGCTGCTGACAGCTGTCGGCCTGCTAGCAGTGACCACTCAAGCGGCGCACGTACGACAGGCGAGCAGTAGCAGTGGCGACGGCAGCAGCTATGCAAATGATCCACGACCCGATGCTGTGAACGAGGAAGAGAGCGATACATTGGGCACTGGTGGTGCCTACGAATTTCGCCTGCCACAACCGCAGATAAACAAACAACAGCAGCAACAGCGTCCGCAGCAGCAGCAGCATAAAACAAAACGGCCCAACACCACCGCCACTTATGTAACCACAACGAAAACGAGCAGCACCAGCAGTACTAGCGGTAGCACTGCTGATAGCACAACCAAATGGTCGACTAAACGTCCGGCGAGTTCCACCACCAACGCGAGTGGTAACAAAGTGACCAGTGCTACTTCCTCCGTCACCACGATAGCAACTCAGCAGAGTCAGCAACCCGGATTTGCCTACAATGTTTCGGTGGCTCCCCAGCAGGCTTCCTATCAGCTAACTACTCCAGTTGTGTCTAATGACGAACCGGCGTTGACCCATAGCAGTGAGAATGATGATGAATCGTCGAAGAAAATTATCGGTTCCAGGTGAGTGTATTTTACTTGACTCTGAAACTTCCATGTGCATAGGTTAGAAAAAATGTAAAATTATTTAAAGAGTTCGTAAGCGCGTTAAATAAAAAAGATTACCCAGAGGTAATTTGTTGAAAATAATCACTCCATTCAAAAAGTACTTTAAAAAAGGTTTTCACCATTTACCATAGTTCGTTTGAACTGGTTCTTGTTAAAATTGTTATGTTTAACACTTAGTTATTCGATTTCTTACGATTAATGATATTAATCTTCAACTAATTAATCGGATTAATCGGAAGTTATGAAATTAATCCATTGGTAAATTGTATGAGTTTGGAGTGATATTCTTATTTTCTGCCAAAAGATAATTCTAGACTCAAATCTTTTCGGTTAATCCTTAACTAATCAATCGAATTAGTCAGTAGCTGTGTAGAAGCAAATCAATAATCGAATTCTTTCGATTAAACTTTAACTGCTTAACCGGGTTAATCAGCAGTTGTAACTAATTCTTGACAATAAAAATTAGTCCACTGGTATATTACATGACTTTCGAATGATATTCTCTTTTTCCTGCAGAAATATAAATCAATAATCGTATTCTTTCCTTTCATCTTCAACTAATCAATCGGATTAAGCTGTAGTTGCGAGCCATTGGCAAAATATATGACCATGAAATGATATTCTCTGTTTCTGGATAGCACTTCATACAAATTTTTTTTGAATTGGAAGAATGGAGGAGTGTTTCGGTAACTATTTATAAATTAATTCAATTAGGGACTTATGAGAATTAATTCGAAACAAATACAATAGAGACTGTACAATACAAATATTTATCTTGGGGTCTTTGGAATAATATTTTTTCCATGAAGTCGCGCTTCATCGCTTACCCTGTGCACAATGTTTAACATTTCTAACCACGATCTGATGTCTGAACTAGTTAACCAACATGAACTAGTAAATTATAAATTAACATGAACTAGTAAATTAATAATTAAAATTGTTACACAATTTACATTGATATTCAATACAGAAACTAAGAATCTAATAGCTAAACTCATCAAGAGTCAGCACACATTCCCTTTATTTAAATATACCGAACTCCGAAACATATTTTTTTATAGTCACAAACCGTTTAAATTGCAATTATTTTATACACCTTAGTATACTGTTCTTTCATGAAGTAATTAACGGCGGTCTGCTCTTGAATATATTTCATTTATTTTTAAATTTCTTCTCCTTTCAAATATGCAAACTTTTTCCTTCGTTCTTTTCTTTTATTTTCTACCTCCCCCTGCTACTTTAGCTATTGTCGGTTAAAACCAGCGCTTCGCTCACTTTATCGATTAGCTAAAAATTTCGGTTGTTGTGGCAACCCTTCATTATGAATTTATTACTTTTATTACAGTCTGCTTTCAAGTAGCTGGCCAAAAAAAAACTCGTGGATGAAAAGTAATTGACAAAAAATTTGTTTGGCCGCTTTAACGATGTGACCTTATAAAAATATTCGTATTTTAATTAAGGACAAGAAATTCTACGACAACGCTGGATAGGCTAAATGGAATTTCATTTAATTTAGGAGGATCTTAGCCGAGAAAGGAATAAACTTTCAAAGCATTTTAGTATAACAGGAGATTTAGTGTTTATGAATATCTACCAAATGTTCTTAATCAGAGTATATATTATATAGTATGAACTTTACAACTGCTAAAAGGTTAACCATTTAAAGCATAGAATAAATATTATTTGAACTGTTTGTGGTGGATTTCTTATACAGGGTTTTCCAATAAAAGTGATATGATTAAAAAACACAGTAATTGTTAAGGAAATGGAAATTTTTTCTATTTAATGGGAAGTTCAATCGATACAATTCAGTTCTGAGTATAGCATCAAATGGCCTCCTATCAATATTAACTTCTAAAGCTTAACTGGTTTCTTGCTAAAGACCAATGACTTCAAATAACTTCCAATAAGTAGCTTAATGGTGTTAACTCACAATTTCTTGGAGGCCATTCAATGTCACAATTTCTTGAAATTATCGAATCTCCAATCTTTTCCCGTTTGTTGCACTTTCTGTGTGGCACGTCGGCCCGTTTGCAAATAATCAAAATCAACTTCTTCCAAAAGGTTGGTTATGATTGACAGTAACGGTGTCACCAGCTTCATTTCAAAATAAGTACGGACCGATGATTCCACCAAACCAAAAATCACACTAAACTGTCAAATCAGGTGAAAGTAATGGTTTTTCGCTCCAGAATCGACAGTTTTGTGTATTTACAGCCAGATGAAAGTGAGCGTCATCGGAGAAGATGATTTTCTTGAAAAAGTTGCAGTTGGAGAAGTATTGTTTTGATAACAAAATTGAATAGTTTGTAAACGTTGCTCTTGCGTATAACTTTCCACAATGAAATTGTAAATATTACTAAATACAATGAAAAAAAATTACGGATCATCCTCATTGGAATACCCTGTTATGCCATAAACTCATGTTTTAGGTTTCAGACTTCCAGTTTATGAAGATCTGAGAAGTGTTCTTTCTTTCTGAGTGTATGAAATATGAACTAAACAAGAAAAAAACGTTAACTTCGGTTGCACCGAAGCTATAATACCCTTTACAGAACTTGATTCCTATCGTTAAATTTGTATGGCAGCTATATGTTGTAGTGATCTGATCTGAACAATTTCTTCGGAGAATACATTGCTGCTTTAAGTTATAATCCGTGTTAAATTTCGTGAAGATACCTCGTCAAATGAAAGAGTATGCCATACAAGTACTTGATTCCAATCGTTTAGTTTGTATAGCAGCTATATGCTATAGTAATCGGATCTGAACAATTTTTTGGGATATTACATTGTTGCTTTAGACAATAACTCGTGTTTAATTTCGTGAAGATATTACCTTAAGTAAAAAAGTTTCTAATACAAGTACTTGATTCCGATTGTTCAGTTTGTATGGCAGCTATATGCTATAGTGGTCCGATATCAGCAAATGAGCAGCTTCTTAGTGAGAAAAGGACAGGTGCAAAATTTCAGATTGATAGCTTAAAAACTGAGTGATTAATTTTTTTATATACAGACAGACGGACAGACAGATGGACATGGCTAAATCAACTCAGCTCATCATGCTGATCATTTATGTATATATTTTATAGGGTCTGCGCGCATTTTTGTGCGTAACAGTTACTACTCCATAGTGTGTTAGCTAGAGTGTTAATAACCGATCGATCAAACTATAATTATTTTTGATTCGAAATTTTACTTAATGCAGAGTATGCAAAAACCTCTTTGGTCAGTATTTGTAACAATTTCTGGTTTACAGTTTATTGCTTTATCTTCCTGTTACTGTCCAGCTTAGGACCAATTTCATTACTTAGGTTCTCCCGTCATAAAAATGATGGTGCTTTCAAACATTCAAGCATATGTGACCTATATATGAGAGAGTTGAAATTTCATAAATTGAAAGCCTAGCTTAGAACATAATTGAAAAGCAGCGAAAACACAAAAAATTAACTCGCAGGATTCGTATCCATATTTAATCTGCCATGTTGATCGAGTCGCGTATCAAAGCACGCACACACACACGCCTAGCAAACACGCGCGCACAACCGACATCAACCGCAGAATAGCAGTGCCCTTCTGGCGTACTGAGTTCATCTATGTATGTAAATAGGTATATGAAATTGCAATAGCGGCGATGCGAACGCTAACTACTCATGAATATGCAAAATGTTTGAGAAAATTACGCTTGTGGTACCGATGCTGGCGTTGGCAACCTAATGGAATGCATGCGCACGCGTAATATTTGATTTGCCCAAAAGCACAGTATCGAATTTCAGAATTTCAGAAACTGGTCACCCGCAGATATGCACTCGTTCGTGAGCGACATTTGAGTACACTGCCGCTTATGGCTACTACACGGTCATGCCAGTCAACAGAGTCCGTGACTGTGGTGAAATACAGGATGGCAGTAGAAAACTGTCACATTTGGAAAATTGAAATCAATGTCACAAACAGTCAATTTCTATACATGAGACAAAGCATGCAACTGCCGGAGATTAAAAAAAATATCAAAATGGATGGGCTTCAATTAAAAGAATAGTTTTAGATATAAATTTCGTAAAATTTTTTATTTATTTATACTAGCCATTTCATGTGAATTAAAATCACTCTGCCTAGTTCAGCTGGTGACATCATTAAGAGGATTGTTAAAGCTTACAGAATCATCGTTGTGTTAGGTAACACTTCTCAACTGTGGGAAAAACCTATATTTTACATCGTGCGGGTGGGTAAAATTTTTCGATGTTTGTTGCGCTAGTATTTTGCTGTTCGATAACATTTCGATATGGAAATGTTGTTAAATGATGCGATTTGAAGATGATGAGATGTAGTAATAATATAATATAATTCGGTGTATTAAATTAACATGTAAATACGTAAAGTATTGTAATATATTTTGAATCAACGTAATGTAACAAGAATTGAAACGATTTGATTTATTGTTTTGCTTATTGTGATTTGTTATAGAATATGATTTATCCTATAATGTGATGTGATGAATAGATGTGTTAATATTGTATAAGAATGAATGACATGTGAAAATATTTTCGATCATATAATATGAGTGGTAATTAGTAAGGATCTTTTTCTCAATGCGATGTGATGTCATATATTATCATTTGATATAATTTTCTATGCCGTAAATTCAGCATATGTGATGTAATGACGAAATAATTTGCATATAAAAGTATTGTACATGATCTTAATTTTCATGAAATGATGTTGTTACATGTTTTCTAATATAACGTAATGTGTGTATTTTATATGCAGTGAGAACATTTGATTATATTTTTGTGATGTGATTTAATGTGGTCTAATATATTCTATAATGCGATGGGTATGATATACTTTAGTATGATGCAATGTATTATTGGTTGATAACAGTTTTTATGAGTAGTATATATATTATTTGTGATATAAAGTGAGGTGATTGCCAAATGATTTCATTTATACCATCTCGTATTATATATACATTATAATAATTTATATACACTTTAACACGGATATAAATCTTTTTTGGAGGGTATTGCTTGCATGTAGTGATGCATCACACCTTGTGTTCATATGAAGATTTTAGAAATCGACATCACATCATATGGTGATACAATAAGCTAGAGCACTCTGTCAATCACATCTAAATAGCGGCTTTTATGATAAGATGAGTGATCACATATTAATTAGTCTATATAAGTATTTGGTAATAGAAATCACATTACGTATTGATAATTGCATGATCGGTTGTCCCATCTTTTAGGATGATCAATCAAGAAAATCATATAATGAGCGGTTTTATATCACATTACAAATACATTTTTTTTCAATTGGCGACTATCTAAATAGTTAATTAAATGATATGAGGATATGTTGGAAATATGCTTTCGTGATCACATCATATTTAAAATTCATTTCAAATCACAGCGAATCTAAAACTAAATATGTTTCAATTGAAATCACAGCCAATCAGAAGTTCATACGAAAAGCACATATACCGCAAAAAAACTAAACTCAATAGGTCATGTACTAAAAGTTATATATCGCCAATTGAAATCACATCCAGCAAACTGTATATCAATATAAACCAAATGATCAAGTAATATAAGTATAATAATATAAAATATGGATGTGATATCCCGACATCAAAATAAGAGATAAATGAATACTACTATGAATATGCTGAAATCATGTCAAAATGGTTAAATTTGGAAAAAAATTAAATTAATTTTAATTTTAAAATAACTTGCAGACGATGATGTTATTTCGAGAAGTCCTTATCCCCGCTTTTTTAAATTATTCTTATACTACAATACTACGAAAAATGAGCACAACTATATTCCATTCGAAATATAAAAATCTCCCATTAATATACCTAGAAGTCTCACTTTTGATAGGCACATTGTTGCTCCGCTTGCTTATAGAATTTCTAAATAAGTTAATATTTCACTTCTCAAAGTCATTGAGCAGCTGTTAGCTTACGTTGCGACTAATGCCTCGATTATTTAAGCCATTAATTTATTTGCCAAATACCCTACAGAATATCATAAGTTATAATCTGAACCATTTGTACGATCAATTTACGGAAAATATGCATGGACATAACGCTCTTAGCTTACACACTGACTTATGCGCTCGCTGCGAAATAAAAATTGTATTTTGCATGCTGCCAGATAATTCAATAAAAAACATTTGTCCAAATGCAACTACTAAAGATATAGTTTATCGCACTAACAAGCAGTTATGCACAGTTATACAAACGTCGCTTTTGCAATTGCATGTACATAAGTGTGAGTGTGTCGTTTGATGTGAGCAGAAAATGTGTGCTAATGCAGCAGTATTTATCACTCGCTGCAACTGAGCTTCGCACTTGGGCTTCCGTACATCCATACATACATTATTCAACAGCAAGATTATGCAATTTTATTTGTGCCAGATCATAAGCGCTTAAAAGTATACAACGATATAAATGATATCAACTCAAAATCACCGTAAATATTCAGTCAAATGTGATAAATTGAAGCTTATGAAAATATTGAAGCATTAAGTGATGCTTGGAAATATGAAATCGTATATTTGAAAAGTGTCGGTGAAAAATGATGCTAGAAGGTTATGTTATCTGAATACTAATAAATAAACATTGAAGTAAAAACTTAGTCTTTAGACTAATTTTTGCATATAATAGCAAATTTTAGCATCTTAAGGTCAAAATGCTGGATTTTGAGATTGAAGCTAACAAAGTTTATGTTTTAGCAAAAACAAATTGATGTCATAACATTATCACGGCCGAAAGATTCGACAAATTAATTATTCAAACGGTCTATGGACCTTTCGGCAAAATTTGGACTGCACTAGACTATTGAAGCCCAATAAAATCACAATCATTGACCAACAATAAATGTATTCCATTTGCTGCATATTTCATTTGTTTAGTCTTTCAAAATCTTCACTGGTAGAAAATATCGAAAAACCTTAACAAAATTTTATATTAGAGAATGGTTTCATGATTCTTCGTTTCTTTTTTTTATAATTTAGTCCTAATTTTTTACTAAAACTTTTTCTCGCTTTTCCTTCATACTTGTTACAAATAAATAACTTCCTTGTCTATAACATTTACAGTGTCGTCACATCCGTTTCGGTTATACTCAACGGCAACGAACCTGAGTTCACTGACGCCTTGGGTCACAAAGTGCCTAAACCACAGCCCTCACTACAGGTGGCGAGTCCCATTGATCTACTCAATCCCGATCGCTATGAGTTCTACACGTTCGATGAGAACGGTGAACTGGTAAAGCGTCTCATGACCATGGAGGAAATACAGAGTATTGTAGCAAATGGGGACGGCGAAAACTCATCAATCGTGCAACATGTGCCCGTAGACGACCGTGAGCCAGAAAAGAATGTGCAGGATATTGTCGATAGTGTACAAAATGTGTTGAACAAGGAGGTGGAATCGAATAAGAACATTTCAAAGGATGCGCTACCTGCGTTGGATACACCTGATGTGACCTCATCTTGGTCAATGATTTTGCCGGCGATTTTCGGTAATGGCGGCGGTGATATTTTCCCACAACAAAAGCCACAACAAATTGTCATGACACCGGACTCCGAGTTGCTGGAGGCCTCGACAACTGCAGCACCTGTTACGCATGCCACCAAGCGACCCAAACCGAACAAGCGCAAGCCGGGACAAAAGCGTAAGACAACTACAGCGGCACCGACTACAACATCCACCGCTATGACACCACAAGTGGTACAAGAAGAACTAGGTCCAAATGAGTCTGTCTACACCGGCATGCAACAATATCAAAATGTCGCAGCGAATATGCAACACTTTGATGGTTTCTCACAGCTGCAAATGCAACCAATCTACCACAAACTACCCGAATACACAGACGTGGATACGACAACTCGACGCGTCTTCCTGAATAACCAAGAAATCATACAAAGTGCAACGACAGCGCACCCGACCGCGGTAGCAGACAAGGATGAATTGGATGAGGGTTATGGCAAGAGACCGCCAGTTGTTGTGCATAAGCGTCCAGCGGCGCCTCATCGTCACAAGACACCGAATGGTGTACAGAATGATAATACCACTAAAAAGCCGCAAGGTGGTCACAATAAGCAGAAGATAAAGAAGAAGCCAACTACCACGACAACGCCCGAACCAACCACCACCTCAACAACCACACCAGAACCAACTACAACAACTACAACGACGACAACAACAACCACCACTACACCGGCACCAATAACCACTACCCCAGAGCCGATTACTAGCACAACCTCCCCAAGACCCAGCTCTACAACACCCAAAAAGAAGAAGAAGAAACCCACGCGTCAGCCCGGTCAAGGCAATGGCAAACCACATCAAACTGCAGATAAGCGCAAACCAGCTACTGGTAAGCCGCGTCCCACTGCAGGTAATAAGCATTCAACAGTCGCCGATGTGTCCGCGCCCGTACCAATAATCGTTGAGCCCACAATCAGTAAGCATAATGCCACTGTGAGCCACAAGCCAAACAAAACTCGGCCACGTCCGCATAAAAAGCCAGCAACTACTACTACAACACCGAAACCAACAACAACAACACCAGAACCTATAACAACAACACCAGAGCCCACGACTACTACAACGACAACGACGACCACTACACCAGCACCAACCACCACAACCCCAGAACTCACAACTATTATTTCTACAACAACAACAACAGAAAATCAATTAATCGTGGAACATTTCCCAGGTTATCATCCAATACATGTCAAGCCTTCACATGCCAACAAGCGCCCTGGCGTTTCGAGCTATCCACTACCACACTACAAACCTGGACATATTGGACATCATGGTTCTGTTGAAAATGACAGAACTGATGAGGAATCAGACTATGGGCAATTCAAGCGTAAGCCTCTGCCATCACTTGCACAAATCCAACAACAGCATCATAAGCCGTTGGAGAAGCCATCATCGTTGGATGATCAGCATACCATGACGGCCTTCGATCAAATAATGGAATCACTCAAACAGGAACTAGCAAGCGAGAATACCGAGACGGATATCAACGAGTCCAGTGCTTCTGAAAAACGACCTGTCGTAGATAAACCATCGGCAGAACCATTAAGTGTTGAGTCTACATCTTTTGATAGTCCTGCGGTCATCACTACTGGTAGCATTGAAAGCGGAACGCCTAAGGAAGAAAATGTGAATGCAGTGAACACAGTAAGCGTAGAACAAGAGGAAATGACTTTAGTGGAGGATATCACAGAACAATTACAATTAATTACTACAATACGTCCACCAACATTAGCCGCAACATCCGAAGAGACAATAAAAAAGGCAACTTCTTCACCAAAAATAGAGAATACAACCGAAGAGTTCATGGAACAAGAGTTACCGGACACTACAAATTTTTCAGAATATTCTACTGAAGAAAAAGAAAAGGACGAAAATGAAGCAGCAGCGACGGCGATACTTGAGGACAAGGCGCATGTTGTTAAGTTTGAACCGCTTTATGCTGATGTACAAGAACCTATTGTAAATAACGTTCAAACAACAGCTGCACCCTACTACGAGACCACACTCGGCACAGTTGATCACAATAATGATGACACAACTGTTTTAGAAGTGATCGACGAAGTGAATGTACACACCGACGACACTAATATTGCCGATAGCAGTACCGAGTATCAAATACCCATGCTGCCAGTAACACACAAAGTTGATACCCTGATTGCAGAAAATCCCTTAACCACGGAACCACCACCACAGGTAGCCGATCTTAAACCGTTCTTAAATATGGATATGTTAAAACCAACTGATCAAATAAAAATGTCTGAATTCCAAACGCAGGCGGCTACAGTAGCTTCAACGCTGGTCGATGG
The DNA here is from genome assembly GCF_042242935.1 of Bactrocera oleae. Taxonomy (NCBI): domain Eukaryota; kingdom Metazoa; phylum Arthropoda; class Insecta; order Diptera; family Tephritidae; genus Bactrocera; species Bactrocera oleae. The sequence continues at coordinate 44,803,611 of NC_091538.1, read as the reverse complement.
CGCCAATACAATTGCTGCTGATCAACTTATGAGCTCCAATGAGACGCGCAGCGAAATTGACTTCCTATTGTCTGATGTACTTCAACAAATGGCTGGAGTGGAGCCGGATCCATATCGCCCCAACCCAATGGAAGATGGTAATCGCTTAACGAACTTTGCGCAACTGAACACGTCTTTCTTACTGAAACCAGATCCAGCAGTTTTGGACGACAATTTGCCAGCATATGCCAGTATGTCCGTAATGGTCAGCTCGACGAAAGCTCCACTTGCTAAGGAGTCGGTCGAAGTACACAATGTGGAACCGTTCTTGCTGGAAACGCCAGCTCCAGTTAATCAACTTGTAAACGAATTGACCACACAAGTCGCACCAGCTCCCGTGGCCTCTACATATGCCTCTAAGGAAGATGTCAGCTTAAATGAGGAGAAACCCGCCACACCTGCAAACAGCAAAGAAAAAATAGAAAAAGAGCACGAAAAGGAACACAAAGCCGAGCTATCGCTGGAGAATGTAGAAGAAAGCGAGGTTGGCGTGGATTTTGTTACTACAGAAGGATACGTTGTTGTAGATGAGACAGACATAGAAACTAATAGTTACGAAAAGGAAGCAACAGAAGAGAGCGCAATACACGAATCGATTGATATTGGAACCACAGAACAAAAACAAACGGAGCAGGTTGACAGCATTGAAAAAACTGAAGCCACTAAGATCGAAGCAACTCGACCAACCGAAATCCCTACTTTAAAACCACAAATACCATCTCTTTTGGAAATATATGCCACACAACAACAACAACAAGAGAATACTGGGGATATGTATGAAACAGAGAAAAACAAGGAGCCCATTCAGCAGTCAGCAGAAGCTGAAAGCTCTGTAGAACCGCTTCACGAAGCTGAGACAATTGTTATGGCAGAACAATTAAGCGCCGAAGGCGCTAATGAAGAAAAGAAAGAGGAAATGACAAGTGCCGAAGTTATTATAACAGAAATAGAGGATAATAATGACGCGGATATATATAAACCCAGCAAAGTTCATGAAGATTCGCATCAATCCGCACAAACAGAATTGGAGCAAACGGAGCAAGTAACAACAACAGAGCAATATTTGACCAAAACTGAGAAGATCGCAATGGATGAAATAGTACAGTCGACTTCTACAGAGCAGGAGCAATCATCTCAAGAAGAAAGCACCCCGCAGTTAGTTAAGGAATCATCCAGTAAAATGGAAGAAGAACATCAATCAAATAGTCAGGATGCGCAGACAGCTGAGGTAACAGACGATGCTATCGAAGCGCAAACTCAAGTCGTTGAACATATGGAGCTACAAAAAGAGGACCATAAAGTGGATGCTAGTGAAGTGCATATAAGTAGCAAAATAGAAACAACGGACATTTCCAATGCTACAGATATGAGTCAAAGCGACAGCAGTGGAAATAAGAGTGCGGAGAAGGAGGTGTTCGAAAATAATTCCAACGAGAAAGTTACAGAAAACTTGGAAATCTCTGAAGAACAAGAAACCAATGAGAAAGAGTCGCTGGAAAAAAAAGACAGTAACGATGTTACCACAATCACACCAATTCTCCTCGATACAACTGCTGAGGAAACAAAAGATGCTACAGCTGAAAAAGTCTCTACGGAGGCATTCGTAAGCTCAACAGAAAAAGAAACTGATAATATCGAAGAGGATAGTGTGAGTAACGCCGCCAACTTGCAAATACAATATACAAATCTACCAACAACAACAATAAAATATGAAACTAATGAATTAGAAGATTCAGTAAATAGTAAAGAAACAGTCGAAAGTGAGGCAACAACGGTGGCACCAGCAGAAGAAAGCACCACAACAGTCAGAACCGAAAATGAAGAAGAAAATACTGGCAATGAACCCGAGACAGTTACGGATGTTACAGTTACAATTTCCGATGAAATAGATAGTACCGAATCGGATGAGGATCCTTATATTAAACTTGGAGAATCTACCATCAAATATAGTGAAGAAGCAAATAATGTCAACACATCTGGCGATGGTATTATTATCGAACAGGAAACCACAAGCGATGAGAGTACTGACATTGAGCTTACCTCACCAACGCTACCACAGTCAATACAACAAGATGTGGTAGAAACGACTAAAGGGGACTCGACTGAAGACTCGGGAGAGCCAGCACAGTCAGAATCGGCTGAAACAGAATCTTCGGAAGCTACAGATGCAGATGTGGCTTTGGAACCCAATAAGTCAACTATTTCGGAACTCATCGTCTCTACTGAGCAAATTACATTACAAACCACAGCTAAACCTATCGATACATTTGTAGCACAACAACGTCCTCAAATTCCACAGCTCAACTACGACCGTCCCGATCCACAAAACGCCGCTGATTCTGGTGATCTTACAGCCTACATTATACCTAAATTCCCTACCAGCCCAGCACTTGCTGTTACCTCAACAGCAACGGAAAAAGCATCGCCTTCCACAACAACCAGCAGCTCGACTACAACAACTTCCACCACTACAACGACAACAACGCCGAAACCAGCATCTACTACAACTAAACGTATACATACACTCAAACCCGTGTCATACTACAACAAACAGACCGGCATAAACGCGCCAAAGCCCGCCGAACCCACGAAGGTCATACCATATTCGTCTAATACCGCACAACAGCGACCAATGCAACGTCCAGCGCAGCTAAACAATTTAATGGCTACTTCTACACAAGCTACCCGACCCCCTGTAAAGATGGAGCCGAGCCCTTCGAGCTCCAAGGGCCTCGAAGCGTCCACAGCTACTTTAGACGAAGATCTGCAATCATTCGTTAAACTCTGCAATGAATTGGCATTCAGCTATTGGAAATCCATTACCTCAGAAAAAATCAGCTCGGCGCGCAGTTTAGTAATGTCGCCATTTGCTTTAACATCGATGCTTTCAATGGTTTTCCTCGGCGCACGTGGTAGTACATCAGGCGAAATGAACGAAGTGTTAAAGTTAGATGACATGGTCACTTTCAACCCACATTTAGTTTTCCGAAATATCACCGACTCTGTAGAACGCGCCACAGATAGCGACATTGCGACAACCGCATTCGTACGTGAGATCTTCAGTGATCGTTCGAATGGAAAGATATTGCAATTCTTCAAGGAAAAGACGCAACAATTCTATTCGGGACATGTGGAGGAAGTGAACTTCCATGTCGTGAACGATGTGATACGGCGTCGCACGAATCTGTTAGTGAAACGCCACACCATGGGCAAAGTGCTGGAATATTTGCGCACGAACAGTCTCTGGGTTAATGGACCATTGGCCACCATTTCTGCCAATCTTTTCCAAACCGACTGCAAACATGGCTCAACACAGTTGACTGACGGTGAAATGTTCTTCCAAGTACACCCCTCCGTACGCCAACGTCGTCTGATACCCATACCAGCGGTGCTGTACAAGAGTGGTTTTACCGCTGGATACGAACCCAAATTGGACGCAACAATTGTTGCATTCGGCAGCATACAGGATACTGTGAGCACAGTTTATGTAATGCCGGGTCATCAGAGCACGCTCTCGCCAGCCGAAAGTTTGGAACGCCTTGAACGTGAACTTGTTGAACAGGCTTTCAGCAAGAATGCTTGGAGTAGTGTACTCACCTCGCTAATGGATCGCCCCGGTATGGAAGTGCAGCTACCACGTTTCTCACATAGATCATTCGTAAATGCATCCTTGGGTTTGCAGAAGATGGGACTTAAGGGTTTGTTCAAGTCCGATTTTGCTGATCTGCGTGGCCTTACCGGTTCTGCCAATCGTGATATCTACCTATCCGACGTCATACAAATCAACACTTTCAGCACTTGTGGGGAGGAGAAGATTGCCGATCACCATCATGTCGAAATGTATCCAGCGCCCCCATTACGTAAACGTAACAAGGATTTGGGCGCAAATGATGATGGTGCCTATGATTCTTCTGAGGCCGTTATCGATTTCGGTTCGCTAGTGCATGAATCAGCGCTCGGTCGTGGTTTCTACGACGATCTACTCGACCCGAAATACCTGGAACTGCCACTATCACTGCGTCCACGACAGGCTCGCGTACCGGATGCACCACGTTTACGCTTCGATAAACCATTCCTCTATTTCGTACGTCACAATCCCACTGGCATCATACTCTTTATGGGTCGCTTCAATCCACGACTGCTGCCATAAGGCGTATGCAATGCTAACGGCAGATCCTGCGCCTTATGCGCATATGCAATTCTTTTGACTCAGAAGACTAAGAATAACTAAACGGCAAATATTAGGCAATTAATTTTATAATATTTGAATACACATACACTCATACATATTTCAATATGATTTGTGTAAAAATCTTAAACTAAGAGCTTGTGTATTACGTTAAGGCCGAACTAGCATTTTCGTAGGTCGAGCGCAATTTAGAGAAATTTTATTTGAATTCTTTATTTTGTTATTTTATTTATTATTATTTTTTGTTTTTGAGAGCTTAGCATTTACAATTAAATAAATTATTTTAATCGAGTGACGCTGAGGATACCAGACTTATTTTGTTGTGCCTTAATCTCGTATCACACGCACCACCCTAATTGGATTCGAGATTGATGCGCGACATGCAACTCGTTGCCGACACTTATCTTTACGCTAGATTTATAAGTTGTACTTTAACATTTTTCTATGCAAATTATTGTTAATTTAATTTTTATTTCGATATTTTACTATTATCGATAATACGAAACACACACTAAACTATTATCACTTAAGTTATTGTCATGAAATCGCGGAAGAAAATAAGAAAGCATAGCTGCATAATGCATAAAAGTGTTTTAATATTTATAAAGTGTTCAAGGTGAGAAATTATGGTTTCTGTTTTGCTTATAAACTTAGTAAAAGGTATATCAGTTCTAGTATATAAATACACATATGCATTTAAGACGCATATACGAAGGTGTTTATCTATAAGAAATCATGTATTTATACAAGTACATAAATGTATGACGTAACAAGGAGTTTCAAATAAAACACAAATATTATATAAAAAAAGTTACATTTATTTTATTTATAATAGGTATGTGGTAACAATGTAGAAACGCCTAAGCAACACTTACTCTGTTTTTGTAAATAGTTTACAAAGGTTTAAACCAGAGATGAAGAGATGTATAACTCTCATGCCATTGGAAGTTGAGAGTGTACATCGCCTACCCGACTTTGATAGTTGGCTAGTTTTGGTAGGTTTGATGTGTAGAAATAAATAGCGGAAAGGTCTGTTTAAAATCCTACCATAAAAGTATATAAACTAGGAGCCGTGAGTGATCACTTATAAAAATATAAATTAATGAAAAGAAATGAAGACGCGATATTTATTGTCGTATAATATTAACTACAACTAAGTGTGGGCATGACCCAGCCCCTTAAAAGGTTTATTGTAAAAATCATTTAAGCCATATTTCCTATAATTGCAAAGGACAAATCCTTTCAATACAACAGGTTTTTTAAAAGCTACTAAAAGCCGATAACTAAATTTATACCCAAAATGGTACAAGTGGGCTTTATACGAGCCGGTTTCAAAACTTGATGATGGGCGTGGCACCGCGTACTTTTAGCTGAAATCACATATCTCGAGACCTGCTGTACCGATTTGAACGAAATTCGATACATAACATTACCCTGATATTCCTATGTTACAGTGCGAAAATGGGAGAAATATGAGACATATAATTGAAATTCAGAGAGAATAATTTCCTGATAATAGTAGCTCTGTATGTCAAAAATGGGTTGAATCGGGGCAATACTTCCCTTAAATATACCTGTTACGAACGATATGGCAGCATTGATTGACGTAATCATCGTAAGTCCTACTTGCTTACGTATGAACTGACGTGGCGCGTTCTGATTAGTCCAATAAGCGAAACGGGAGCAATTAAAAAATTAGGACAGTAGGCACTTTGGTAAACGGGAGCCGATGTTGCATTCGCATGACAACTTTCAAAGGGTAGAGTACGGAGTAAATTTTTTAATTTCTTTAAATAATTTCTTTAAAAAATAAATATTAAATATCTCAGTAAATTGCAAAAAATTCTCGCATATTTTTTAACATCTTAAGAAATTTACTCTACCCTCATCGCGCACTATATATAAACGAAAATTATAATGTCGCGCGCGAATAATTTGGATTCATCTGCTGCACCTGCCAATTTCGTTCTTGGGTCTAATTTCGCTGCAGCCAGCAATTTCACTACTTCAACCAGCTTTCCAATAGTGGACAATCCAAAAGATAATAGTGTTACTGATCGAGCTGCTATTCAGCGAATTCCTGTGACACACGCTGAAAGTTCGAACGCAGGCGTATCAAATGCAGCTCCTCCAAATGCCAATAGGGTGTATACGGCATCACCCCAACCAGTGCATCTTCAAGAAAGCCAACTCATAAGTCCTGTTCACTCTGGAAATTCCATTAGTACACTAGGGCTTCGTCGTCGCGCCGAATTGCTACAGGAGCAAAGCGAAATCCTACGACAGAGGGAGGCTTTATTAAGGGAACAGCACAGCTTTTTGGATCGCATAGATGCAATGGGCTTTGATGATGACCTCGACGAAAGGCAATACACAATGCCTAGGATCTCCAATGGGTTAAGGGATCATGTGCCTCTCTCATCCCAGATACTGTAGCTACCGCCACAATTTGTAGCTCCATTTACTAGAACAGCGTCTGTTGTAAATGGTATTACTAATAGTGGGCCCTCACTACATAACAATATTCCAACCGGAATATCAATTGGTCAGCAAGGTGAAACTGATATGCAGGCAACGGTCCTTCAATCCTTATTGGACCGAATACAGTCACTTGAACTACAGTTGCGACGGAACTCGACGCTCTATCCGGAGACTGCTCTGCCGCAACCAGCACATACAACTTTTCCGACAGCTGGACACGCTAACAGCTAGTCCTTTGGTGCTTCAGCTTATCGCCGATTGACTTGGGATCAAGTTGCTTCTCGTAACAGCCTTGCTAAAGAATTACCCAAATATGATGGTAAACCCAGCGAGTGGCCGTTGTTTTATGCCGCTTATAAGCAAACTACGAAGGTTTGCGGCTTCTCCGACGAAGAGAATCTGGTAAGACTACATTGGACATTGGAAGATGCAGCGCGAAAGGCGTCAATCAAATTATGGTCACACTTCAAATGAGATTTGGTAGACCAGAATTGATCATCAGTGTTCTGCAACGCCAAATTTGTGAACTACCGTCACCATCAAAGAGCCATCTGGAATCTATAGTCGACTTTGCAGTAGAAGTGCAAAACATCTGTGCAGACAGGTCTGACTAGTCATTTGAACAATCCTGAATTTGAACAGCGGTTGGTTTCAAAACTACCTGGGCTTTTCTCAGCATATTGGGAAATGCATAAGCAGAGCTTGGCAGTATGTAATTTACAAAACTTCAGTGATTGGCTTTTTCAGTTGGCTCCTTGAGCCAACTGCGTTCTCGTTCCAAAGGAACCAATACGAGAGCGCAAACGATTGGCGATTAATCATCGTTTTGGTCCGGTAAGATGTATCGTTTGCGATGAAAGTTGTAGTGAAGTCTCTAATTGTACCTCTTTCAAGGTTTTGCCACGAAATGAAAGGTGGCAAGTTGTTCGTAAACTAAAGCTATGTCGTCGATGTTTGAAAAGGCATTCGATGAATAGATGTAATTTGGCTAAACCTTGCAGCGTTAACGGATGCACACGCAGTCATCATCCACTTTTACACAAATCTGAATGCGCCCAAATTGTGGCTGAGAAAACGTCAAACAATGTCAATATGGTATCCAGAGAGCATTCCGCCAACATCAATACGCATATTGCAACCGGAGCAAGCACAATGTTTCGAATACTACCAGTAGTTTTACACTCTGGTCATGGTAGTGTATCAACATACGCTTTCATAGATGATGGTTCGTCTCTTACGCTCATTGACGAAGAGCTCTTAAAACAGCTTAATGTAAGAGGAACACCGCAACCACTCTGCCTACGTTGGACTGGTGATACACATCGGTATGAGAATGAGTCTGTCTGTTGTAGCCGACCTAACCATATCGGCTATCAGCGGGCATAGACAATTTGCTCTTAAGGGTGTTCGCTCCATCAAGAAACTTCGGTTGCCTACGCAATCGCTTGATGCCAACAAACTACGACTACGTTTCAAACATTTGAAAGGGCTGCCATTGCAGTCCTATTCAAACGTCACTCCACAACTGCTAATAGGCTTAAATAGCGCGGAGGAGCAAATGACCCAATAACAGAAAAGTCTAAATTGGGATGGACTTTGAAAGGGTTGATGCCTAAAGCCGGTACTGATCCTATACACTACGTTTATCATACCTGTGATTGCTCTGCCCAAGGTGAACTGCTTGAAATTACCAAAGCGTACATTTGCCTCGACAACTTAGGTGTGTCAACCAAACCTGTTGCCTTAATGACTAAGGAGGATGAGGTCGCTTTGGAGCAACTACAAAGGTACACCGTCCGCATTGGAAGTCGTTTTGTGACCAGTTTATTGTGGAAGCATCCGGACATTGAGATTCCCGATAGCCTGTCAATTTCCTTATTTCGGGCGAACTGTCTAAGGAAAAAGATGCAACGAGACCACGTCCTGGCTGAAACTCTAGATCCTAGATTATAGGCAAAAGGGGTATATCAGACGTTTGAGACCCTCTGATTCTGCCGTCAAAAAATATCGGTATTTGCCAATTTTTGCAGTAAGCAATCCCAACAAACCAGGAAAGGTTAGATTAGTCTGGGACGCAGCAGCTAAGGTAAATGGAGTGTCCCTAAACAGCATGCTGCTGAAAGGTCCAGACCTTACAACCCCTCTACACTCAGTGCTCTTTAAGTTTCGACAAAAGCGAATTGCTGTAACAGCCGATATAGCTGAAATGTTTCACCAAGTTCGGGTACGACAAGAAGACCAAAACTTCCTACGCTTTCTTTGGTATGAACCAAACGCCAATGAGCCTCCTACATTCGCGATGACAGTGATGCCGTTTGGGGCGACATGTTCACCAAGCTGCGCTCAGTACGTAAAAAATAAGAATGCAGAGGATTTTGACGAGGAATTTCCTTGTGCTTCAAAGTGCATAATCAAAAATCATTACGTAGACGATATGTTGGTAAGTGTGGATACTGAAGAGGAGGCAATTAAATTAGCTCAAGACGTGCGTCATGTTCATGCACTTGGAGGCTTTCATTTAAGACATTTTTTGTCCAACTCGAATCGAGTATTGGTTGCCCTGAATGAGGATCCGCTTGATGAGCTATCTCTTGATCTTGAACGTGAGCTGCCTACTGAGAAGGTTTTAGGTATGTGGTGGATTTCGTCCACTGACCATTTCGCATTTCGTGTGTCCGCTAAGTATAGAGATTCGGACATATTTCTCCGTCAACGGCGGCCTACTAAGCGCGAGGTGTTGAGTTTGGTTATGACTATTTACGATCCTCTTGGACTCATCAGTTTTTACGTGATATACGCTAAGGTTATTCTACAAGAGATATGAAGAGCTGGTTGCGACTGGGATGTTCCAATCCCAGATGACCAATTTACCAAGTGGTTAAGATGGCTAAAACTAATTTCGAAAATAGAGAGCCTAAGAATTCCAAGATGCTATATGCGAACTCTGTTTGCCAGAGTTCCACAAATAGCATTACATACATTTGTTGATGCAAGTGAAAGCAGCTAAGCAGCAGTGTGTTACCTCCGATACTCGTATAGCGATGCGGTTAACTGTACAATGATCGCAAGCAAAACAAGGGTAGCCCCACTGAAGCTAGTATCCATACCGCGTTTAGAACTGAAAGCAGCCATTCTAGGCGCCCGCCTTGCCAAACATATTATCGAATCGCATTCTGTGCACTTTGATAAATGCGTTTATTGGTCAGATTCACGAACGGTATTATCATGGCTACGATCCGATCACCGCCGCTACAAACAGTTCGTGGCCTTCCGAGTTAGTGAAATTCTAGAGATGACCGACGTCAAGGAATGGCACTGGGTTTTAACTGAAGAAAACGTTGCTGATGAAGCTACGAAGTGGAATGGTGAACCAGACTTTTGTAACGACAGTCGATGGTTTAGAGGACCTTCATTCTTGTACCTTTCGCCTGACAAGTAGCTTTTGTCTGATGAATTGCAATGTATTGCCACTGAAGAACTGCGTCCACAGTTTACTGGTTTTCATCACCACGTCTCAGAACAGCTTCAGGTAGTACCGCAACCATTAAGATTTTCCACTTGGAACCGTCTACTTCGTGCAACAGCTAGGACAATATACTGTGCTCGGATCTGGCTAAGCAATATTCGAGATAATCAAGTTGTTGGTGATGGACCAACAACTGAAGATTTTCGTAGAGCGGAACGTAATCTGTGGAGAAGGGCCCAACACGACAACTTCGGAGACTCAATAGTCTCTTTAGAATCCGGAAAGCCAGTTGACAAATCCAGCAATATTTTCAAGCTATCACCTTATCTGGATGACTACGGCGTTTTGAGAATAAATGGTCGAGTTAAGATAACAGGGCGACCAGATCAAGTATTATTACCCTCGAATCACCATGTTACGTTTCTAATCATAAACCACTTCCATGTAAAGTATCATCATGGAAATTTGGAAACAGTGGTCAACGAAATAAGGCAATCCTATTGGATTATAAAACTACGCGCAGTGGCTAATAAGATTCGACGCATTTGTCAGCATTGTAAAAACAGAACATCCAAACCTCGACCACCTATGATGGCCTCTCTGCCCCCATCCCGTACTTCATCATTTATTTGACCGTTTTCCTACGTAGGTGTTGACTTCTTGGGCCACTCCTGGTCGCGGTTAAGAGAAGTACCGAGAAGAGATACGGAGTATTGTTTACCTGCTTAACAACCAGAGCGGTGCATCTTGAAGTCGCCTACTCGCTTTCAACAGACTCCTGCATTCTAGCTATACGTAATTTTATGGCCCTCCGAGGCAGTCCGTTAGAAATATGGAGTGATAACGGCACCAACTTCAAAGGTGCTGAAAAGGAGTTGAGGTTAGCATTTGAACTGTTAGATAAAAATTATATAACAAGAACCTTTACTTCTGCTGCTACCAACTGGCGTTTTATACCACCCGCTTCGCCACATATGGGTGGAGCGTGGGAGCGGTTAGTTCGGTCAGTAAAGCAAGTGCTTAAACAAATCTTGACAACTAGCCGTCCCAGTGACGAACTCCTTCGAGCAGTTTTAATAGAAGTGGAAATGACGGTTAACTCACGGCCTTTAACTTATATCCCCATCGACCACGAAGAGGAAGAGACACTCACTCCTAACCACTTCTTGTTAGGTAGCTCCAGTGGTGTTAAGCCAATCGCGGAACCAGTTGCTGAGAACATTCGTAATTGGCAAACATCACAGCAACTAGCAAACGCATTCTGGAGACGTTGGATATTAGAGTACCTCCCCACAATAACCATGCGAAGCAAATGGTTTACAGATGTAAAGCCCATCGAAGTCGGTGATATCGCGTACATAGTGGACCCTAGTAACCCACGAAACTGCTGGCCTAAAGGCAAAGTGATCCAAGTACGAAAGAGTGATGATGGGACAGTCAGAAGCGCTACCCTGAAGACAACCTGTGGCATCTTTGAGAGACCTGCCGCCAAAATAGCCGTTCTAGATGTGATTAATTCGGTACATCCAGATCAGCAGGATATACCGGGGGGAGTGTTACGAACGATATGGCAGCATGATTGACGTAATCCTCGTAAGTCCTACTTGCTTACGTATGAACTGACGTGGCGCGTTCTGATTGGTCCAATAAGCGAAACGGGAGAAATTAGAAAAATTAGGACAGTAGGCAATGGGATAAACGGGAGCCGATCTTGCATTCGCATAACAACTTTCAGAGGGTAGAGTACGGAGTAAATTTTTTAATTTCTTTAAATAATGAATATCTCAGTAAATTGCAAAAAATTCTCGCATATTTTTTTAACAATACCTAATAGACCGACTTTCGAACTACCGGCTGACTTTATATCGCATATAGCTGTAAATAGGGAAGATACCTTAACAAAATTAACTGAACATATAACATTGGATATACTCTAGTTTAATGCCGACAATATGTCAAATTGATTCGTAAATTACTTAAACTACCATATACTGCATGCAATGAATTTCATTGTTTAAACAAACCTTAGGCACCTGGCTTTGATCCCAGCAAGTCGCAAGAGTATGAAATGTTCGGTTACACCCGAACTTAGCGCTTCCGTAAAGGTTTTTGAAACGTTTCTGCTCTCACCAAGAAATAGCACTACTAGCTCCAAATTTTTTTTTTCTCAAGTTGGAACATCTGTCGTGAAAACACATGGAAAGTTAAATGCCATTCTGTCAATTAATTCTTTGTTTGCAAGCCATTTGAAGGTGACGTGTCAGAGTAATTTTATAATATGAAAAAAATTTTATTTCGCGCAGTAATTAGATTCTTTGTTTTGAAAGGTTTTAAAGCAAAGGAAATTTATGAACAATTGTTAGAAGTGTATATGGAGTCCTCAGCTTCATAACGCACCGTTGAATTTTGGACTGGTGAATTTAAACGTGGTCGTACTAGGCTTAAAGACGATCCACGCGAAGGACGACCAAAAACCGAAACTACAGCAGAAATCATTAAGCAATTTCATAATATTGTTAGTGTTAAGGAAGACTATATAGAATAAAAAAATATATTTTGTACCAAAAACAGTAATTTCTCATTTCAAGCGCAGAAACTTTTCACCCTGTACTTGTTTGTATTGCTCAAGTGCTGTATTGTCTATGGGTAAAGGAGAATCGCTCTCAGCGGAAGAGAAAGCAATTGCAAAAGCTTATCAAAAGTTACAGCTTTTAATAATTAAAATATCAAAAAAAGACAGAAATCAAAATTAAAAGTTATATACATCTTAAGTTACATACAACTTCTTGCGTAATACGTCAGAGTACGGTTGAAATAATTAAGACAGTTCTACGAATCGCTGCCCAATCGGATCTTTGAGATCATTATCACAATGCGGGATCAAGTCATTATTAAAATAATACAAAAATATTTAAATTAAATTATACATAAGTTTAAAAATATGTTCTTGTCTCAAAATGTTAAAAAAAAAATACTGAAAATAACTTACAACAAAAACACGCTTTAAAGGAATTTTTAAACCTCCTCCTATAAAGCTCTTCCCTACCATCTTGTTCGTGAACATTAATGCTTATGGCGCATTTATTTCGGCAGTTATCGCACTTGTAACTGTTATATGGGGAGTAGGCGTGGTTATTATCTGATTTTTCCCATTTTCAAAGCGTATGAAAAAGGGCTAAAAGACTTCCTCTCAGCAAATTTGGTTGAGTTAACTTTAGCAATTTGGAAGATGTATACATTAAACCATTTAGGAGTGGGGTTACGCCCCCCTTTAAAGTAATGACAAACTGTTATCAAATTATTGCATTGTCATCGGTCCTTAACGTTTACAAAGTTTCAAGTTGATAAGACTTCTAGAAACTGGTGAAGATTGAGCTCTAAGATTCCATTACGCACATACCACCCAAGCTAATAAAAGCATATTAAAAAAAAAAGTATTAATAAATGTAGAAAACACACATAAAACAATAATTGTTGTATTATTTAGGGGAAAATTGATTCTTTAATAATTGCTAATAATTTTAGAACTATAGCTTCTTTAGTTTTTATAGAATTTAATTAAATCCATTTGATCCTGAGGTGTGCTAACCTTATGAAGCGCAGTGTATACATATGTCGTGGAATGTGAGTGAGGTAGGTATTCTCCAAAGTATGCTAGATACCCTACTGAGTGGTTATAGTAAGTGAGAAAATCTCACGAAAGAAAACCATTCTCTTTAGAATCATACTTAAACAAGTAAGGGGGAGCTAAGTTCGGGTGTAACCGAACATTTCGTACTCTGCAACTTGCCAGGACTAAAGCCTGGGAAAAACGTCAGATAGAGGATTGGAATTCAAGCAATTTTATAATTATATAACTCTTACACTGTTGTATCAGGGATTTGTCAGAGTAATGAGAATTATTATAAGTAGTACATGGGAGTGCGGGTAATTCTTTGACCAACTTCTGATATTTTCAACATTAAACTGTAACAGATTCATTATTACACATTCCGTTAATTTTGTTAAGATATCTTACATACTTGTATTCACCAATATACAAGTATATTGTATAAATTCAAACGGAAGTTTGAAAATCTAGTATTTGGTATATGGAATATAGGTATCGGATTAATAGATTTAATCCAATTTTGGCACTACTACGTATTATTTACAGAAAAAGATGCTCTCAGAGTTTCATTAAAGTACCTCACACACCATCACCAATATATAAGGAGTAAAATCAGCCAGACATTTTAAAACCCAAAATATCAGCTATACAGGGGTTAGGGCAAGTTTTTACCCAATATCATCCATTGTAGGCAAAAACATGCACCGTTATTAGAAAAACACGCACTCTCCATTTTAATAAGATAACTCACACACTTGCCGATATATACGGTATAAAGTCACCCGGAAGCTCGAAAATCTTTATATTAGGTATACGGAGGCTAAGGGAAGTATTAACCCGATTCAAGCCAGATTTAAGATTCAGACATGCAATTATCAGGAAAGGATGCTCTCCGAATTTTATAATATATCTCACAGGTTGTCGGATATTTTCGACAAAAAATAGAACTTGAGTCCACATATTCGGTATATGGAAGCTTGATTATTTGTAGTCAATTTTTACCAATTTTTGGTCTTCAAGTGTCACATCTTAAAACCAATATTCGTACATTCAGTGATACTTGATTTGTACACTGAAAAATTATAAAATGAACTTTGGAATTATTTTATATGGAAAGTAGAAGTGGTTGTTATCCGATTTCGCCTATGTTCCTACGGTAACATAGAAATGGCAGGGTAATACTGAATCTGGTGGAAATCATGGATTTTAACCTAAACGGGAGCGGTGCCAAGCCCATCGTCTAAATTTGACACTGGTTCCTATTAAACCGTCTCGTACCATCTCGGGTGTAAAATTTTACACTTTTGGCGCATTTGTATTATCGTAGCTTCAATAGTTTTTAACAAACCGATCCGATTCCGCCCATATCCAATACCATGATGATGTCTGTCCTTCTAGTTTACTTGATAACATATATGATATATACAAGGATTTTAACCTAAAAGGGAGCGGTGTTTCAATTTGTTGGTAAATATAAACCTACATTTTCTTAACTTTAGAAATCTTAAACTAAAATTATGTCACTACACACACTTTGTATACTTAGAGCATCCTTATTTTATTCCTTTTTTCTTTTAATGCTTTGTTGACACTGTGTTCCAATTTACAGTGTTTTTTTTTGTTCATTGGCCATCTATGTATATACCTTACGCAAAAGAGAACAGGTGAACAAAGCTCACACATAAAAACATGATGCCCAAACGAAATTATTGTGTCTGACCCTTCAACACTAAAGAAGTACACTAAGTAAAAGAAAACTGAAATGGAAGGAAGCAGAAAGATGTTTATTTGTGTATATGTGTGTAGGTGTGGATCAATCAATGAAAGCATCACAATAAAATACGAATGACTTGAAAATTATAGTCAGCTGTTAGAATTTATTATACATAGAAACTCAAGTGCAATACCCTAGCACCCAATTATGGTCTTTATTGAGCTAACATTTAATTTTTTATTCACGTTTTTACTAATGCATTAAATTTTTCTCTTCTAAAATGTTCTATATTTGGAAACCAATTGAGGCTACTTATAACTGTTTTTTATAAATAAAATATCGCTATTTTAATAATAATTCGTATTTTTTTTTTAAATATTTCTTAAGCTACAAAATATTTTTATTGTCATAATCCATCGTGTGCTTCGCAAGATCTCAAACTGCTTTGTTGCGACTGAGGACTTGATAGAATCAATCAATATCATACTTCCCTGTTGTTCCAAACAAAGGAAGCGGAAAACACGATATATGAAATCAACTGTTGCCAAGAGATAAGATCCACCTTAAAAAAACATACTTCACCGTAGGATGAGACGAATGTACAAACGTTTTACATATGATTTACCAATGTATTCAAATGTTATATAATTTAAGTTTTAAAAATAGAAAATTTTTAATTAACGCTTTCCGAATTTTTACAATTCTTCACAGATAGTAACACAACCGATGTAACTTTTATTAAAAGTAATCAGTAAGTATTATAGTCTTACTTTTTTTCGTCGTTTAACTTCCAAACAAAACTCTCTTTTACCAGAGCAGCTGAAATGTTCGTACCGTTTGAAATAACAACGCAGGCAACAGAAACAATTTTATTATTTAATACCTACATAACATATGTATACATATTTCGATTAAAGCAACCTTCCGATACTAGTGTGTTGTTTGTTCTTTGCTTCAAAAAAAAAACTTCAGCCTTGGTTTACCTTTCCTTTGCTCTAAATTTCTTTCCAGGGAACATTCTTTTAAGTCCTGAGAAGAAAAAAAAGTTACTGGGCCAGACCAGTTGAATACGGTAGACTCTAAAGCAATTTGATGTTGTTTAATGAGACAATACTTTTTTCAGAGTTGATATTTCTGACTTACTCGATTAATGCTCTGTTTGGCTTGCCATTTGATAATGTACAGACTTATTCCCTTGATAATTTAAATTCGTCTAAACTTCGTCATGTGTAAGTTGTTTCCGTTTTTGATACAAAACTTTCATCTACTTCTTATTATTTTTCCAATTTGCTTTCTTTTTTTTCAATAAAACAGCAACAGTCGCTAATAAAGAAAAATCGTCTTTCGATGACGACATAACAACCGAACGCTGTGTGTGCAAATATAAAATCATGATTGACGTGATTTATTTGAACGTTGGCGGGCAAGATACGCATGAACTTCACTCTCACACATGCAATGTTTGACGTAATTATTTGATCGTCTCCAAGGGCCTTAAGATTACTTGAAAGAACCGCACTTGGCCCACAGATATATCTAAGTGAACTTTCCTAAATATTGTCAATGTACAAAAGTGTAATAAGTTCGCGTGACCTTTTCTATTTTCGTGCTAGTACAAATCACAGATGTGTCGTGGAACAATATTTGACTTCAATGACACTTTCTTCTTACACTAATTCATTCATTATTATTGTTCTTTGACCAGCCTAAGCACAAAAGTTGGGGTTCAACAATAAAATATTAATGTTGCTTTCACTGATAGAAATCCTTCAGTCTTCTTTACAGCAAGAGGCAGTCTACGACTACATTTTTCTTGCTTTGTAACAATAAAAATAATCATTAATAACAGATAATAATCATTAATTAATGTTATGCTTACCCTTAGCAAAAAGTTGTTATTTCACATGTTTGCTGCTAATTAGCTAATGCTTATTCTTTCATGTCGCTCATACGCCAGGTGGTACCAAGGCAAAAGATTATAACTATGCTCGCTATGCCGGAAGCTGTACAAATATAATAAATACAATATTCAATGTATTCGATTTTACGCATATACAAGTAAAAATAAAGCTGTACGCTCTGTCGCATTAACTGTTTGAAATCGTTGTATAAATAAATAAACTTCCGAACAGATAAACAAATCAAGGAAAGCCAATTTCTTTAGAATGAAGCGTTACAAGCACGCTGCAATGACTTAAAACGAAAATTTTCTGAAAATGTAACAATTCAGCTTGCCTAACCCTTCTACTTGCACTTAGCTTTTGTTTTGTACTTATTTTTGTTGAATTTATCCTTTGTTAGAATTAAAAATGTCACGCGTAATTCGTGCCTCTTTCTTTCTATAATTTTACGTCTACCTTCATTCATCACAAGTCCTTTAATCAGTTGAAAGAAACATTATTTTTGTTGCTAATATAATTGTCACAATAGAGTTTCTTTCCTCCATGGAAATGCTTCTGAAGGGTTGTATTCAACATATAACAGCATTTGTTTAACGAAAAAAAACAGTTTCACTTTTTTTTATTCTTAACTGATGTGGATAAAACGTAGATACTGAAGTACACATTGTAAAACTGATGAATGTTGAATTGTTTAGCAAAATTTTTTAATATAGAGTTTTATTAGCACCTGAAGGTATTTTCCCTGCTTTGATCCTTGCAAATTGTAAGAGTATGAAATGTTCGGCTACACCCGAACTTAGCCGTTCCTTTTTTGTCATTATTATTTTTTCGCTAAAACTGGAGAAAGTGGACGATCGAATGATGGCAACAGAAGCTCAGAGCTTCAACTCTGTTGCAAAAAATATCTTCGGGTTACTACATTAATTTAGCAAAATTTGGGGATTATGTATGCTCTTGAAACCGCAAAGTAGCTAGTTGCAAAGTGTTGCTGCTTTAATCTCCCTGCATAGGTTCATAAATGTTTACGTCTGGATTAAACATCTTCATACAACATACACGAAAAATTTCACGCGTTGCATCAAATACAGATTTTAAACTCTGATCCTTTTACTACTGGACAACAAAAACTTGCCCATAACCGCAAATCAACGCTACTAAAGTCAACTATAGATTTACTTGATAAGACAATATGAAAATTATTTATAAATTGCCAGTTTTCTAATTATAATATATAAATGTTTTTCTTGGTTTATTTTTCTGTATATAACAGAACCTTTTTGAGTACAACCAACTAATGCTGATATTCTTGAAAGTGCATATTTTACTTTTGTATTGTATTATTATTAGTAAAACCACGCCCAGTTTCACTTAAAACAAAAACAAAAAATAAAAAAATTACCGATCATTTACTGACTGTTACTATCTGAGCTATAGGATATAGTCTTACGATGTACTCAATTCTTTTATACAAGTATTGTATATTGAGCGCCTAACCATGCATTATAATTTTATAACTTTTAAAAAAACGTATCCAGTTAATTTCATAAAATAGAGTTTCATTAAGGTAACTCACATACCAACACCAATACACGAGTATATGGCGTAAAGTCAGACGGATGTTTATAAATCCTGAATATCGGTTATATGGAGGCTAGGGTAAGTTTTCTCCCAATTTTATGCGTCTAAAGCACAAAGATACACTGCTATTAGAAGAACGCGTTCTTTTAATTTCATTAAAATAACTCACATTTTGGCTGATATATGTGGTATAAACTCAACTGGAATAAATCGAAAATCTTTATATTAGGTATATGGAGGCTAAGGGAAGTATTGACTCGATTCCTCCCATTTTTTGGGACGAGAGTATATTATTATTAAAATCACATTCTCGCGGAATTTCAACTATATACCTCACAGATTCGCCGATATTTTCAGCAAAAAGACAATCATAGGCTCTGGGGTCCAGATATTCGGTATGAGCAGCTTGAACAGTTTTTTACTAATTTTTGACTTGAGATGGCATTTTTTAAAGGCACTATTTGTACACAGTTTTACTCTGATATATTCATTGGTGCTTCATTTGTATACTGGAAAGTAAAATGGAATTTTGAGTTGTGTTACATGGGAAGTAAGTGTGGTTGTAATCCGATTTCGCACTGTATAATAGGAATCTCAGCATAATATTGTACTATGTACCAAATTTGTTTGAAATTGGTCCAGTAGGTCTGGAGATATATGATTTCACCTCAAGGTGGGCAGTGCTTTTACAGTCAGTTAAATTGTAGTAGTAAAGAGATTAACTCATGCTAAAGAGGAACTTGTACCTCTTGTAACATATCATGTCATGTGACAGTCATATTATTTCTAACATGTTTCCAGAATTCTTCAAGTCGAATTACTGTACTTATACTACACAAAATATTTCCTATCAGCTCGTGCTCTGTCCGAATACTTCAATTATTGCTCCAAATATTTCTGAAAGAGACGTCTTACCTCATATAAGGAATTTAAAATAATTTTCGTTACAGTCCAGATATAACACCAGATATGATACCATCATTCCTCAAAACCAGCGCCACATATGTATACTTACTTTCTTAAACAAGGGAACATATTTCCTTCAATATGCAAACAGTCATTTATATTCCTATGCATAAAAGTGGATTTAGATCAAGGTTGCAGACCAATTAACCTTTTTCATTTCTTGTCCTCACTATGAATTTCGTAAAGGGAAATCTACTCTAACAGATTTGCTTGAATTTGTGGACCATGTATCATTGGGATTTAGGGAGCATAAGCATACGGATGTTATACATTGTGACCAGGAAGCTTTCGGAAATTGTTATTTAAACTGTCCGCGCTGAATATTTTTCAACACTTTATTTTTGTTAAGTTGGTAGCACTGTCCTTAATAACTATGCCAAAACGGGCGCGATGTGTCAACCAGTTTGTTTGTAGCAGCTGTAGAATCAGTCAGAAAAGCCTTATGGTGAATATATTCTATCAAAAATCTAGAAGAAGACTACGACTGGCACAAAGCCTTTAAGAGAAACCGTCGACGACATGCCTCGTTCCGTCGTCCTTCGACGTCTACCACTGACGATAACACCACAAAAGTAAAGGAAATCGTGCACGAAAATTGTCATGCGAGTGTTAGAGAGAGAGCACGTGAGCTAAACATCGGCCGTGAAGCAGCTCGTTTGAATTTGGCCGATAATTTGGGTATGAAACACGTCAATGCTCCGTGTAACCCGTTTCAACTCGATTAAGGCCGTAAAAGAAAATTCGTAGAGGGAACTTAAGGCGATCCCGGACAGAGCTTACAAGGCATGTTTCGATAATTGATAAAAGAGGGTGCATATGTGTATCGCTTCAGAAGGAGCATATTTTGAAGTCGGCCAAATAAATATTGATGAAGATTAAAAATTTTTCGATTTATTTAAAATTTCCGGGAACTTTCTGGTCACAATAGCATTGACTATAGAAAAGCTTTCGATAAAGTAAATCTCTCGGTTCTCATGCATAAACTTGATCTTTATTATTAATGATATTTCTTTTGTAATAGATTATTTAAAAAAAGAGTTATTATGTTATATGTCGACAATGTAAAGATTTTTTAATCATATTCGTCAACTGATGAAAGGTGTCTGTTGCAAACAGGCTTAAACATATTGGTTACTTGATGTAATAGAAATGATTTGATTTTAAATCTCATAAATGTAAGACGATGAGCTTTTGCCGTAGATCTCTGTACCCCGTCTTTATGTAATAACAAACTATGGACTAGATCAAGTTTTTAACTACGTTGATGTGGGAATTACTATGGACCTAAGCTTAGTCTTTTTATTAATACTATGATTTTGAAAGCAAAAGGTGTTCATAGTTTTGATAAACGCTAGTCTATAAAAATTTTGAGATCACTATTTTTACAACTTTGCTTAGGTGTATATTGGAATTTGACTCCATGGTATGGCACTCTAGTTACCAAAACTATTCTGACAAATTAAAATCTGTTCAAAAACAATTTTTACTTTTCGCCTTTGGGCATTTTGGATGGGATGCCAGATTAAGGCTTCCTACATACACTAGTCGTTTAAAACTTATAAATCTACCTACTAGCTACTTACTAGTCTTAGGGAAATGCTAGGCATAATATTCTTCATAAAAATCCTGAATAGAACAGTCTTGTTACAAATTTTCCAATTCGTTGTGCTTTTTCTTAGAGTAATTTCCTCAATATTCGTTCTCTTCTTCCTCCTGATAACCATGTAGCTGCTTTCAGCGGCACACAAAGCTATATATGTACATATATTTGAACTAAAGAACGGTATATTTGTTATTGAACTAACTTCGAATATTTAAAAAATCTGGTGTGTGTTTTGGAAAACTTTAGTTCTATCCTGTTTTAATGCTTCCTCCCTGCTAATCACCATTTGTGTTGTAATTAAGCCATTCTTTCCAATTCCTGCTTTTACTAACAATTTCATTGCATCCGCTGAATCTATCGCGCCCTTCCATGAATTGTTCTCATTTACTTTATTTTCACAAGCTCGAAGTTTATAGCCAAAGTTTACAAGGATTTGTGCGATTTCGTGAGTTGTATTGTGAACTGGTGCCCCATGTCAATTTGCCAAATAGTTTGTGCAAAATAAAATCAGTTAAGTTTTATTCGATGAGTTGAGATTTCAACAAGTAAAACTTCGTTTTCATTCGTCCTTATTTCATTCAGTGAAAAAAATTAATCCCAATTGGATCATTTTGAAGTTTTCGGTAGCATTGAATGTGAGTTTCCATACAAATTAGATATACACATGTAGGTATACATACAAGCAAGCCTGTCGCCTAACTAGTTGCAGGAGTTAACTTATATGGATGCACGAAAGGTTTATATCAGCGCATGCTAGATACATATTGACGTATTTATTTGGTTAACGAAATCACGTGTTTGTTTGCATTGAGGAATAAAATAGTTTTTAATTTGGAAATTGCACTGTTGAGTTCCTGCAACTTGCAGTAATGGTGTGTGGTGTTTACTGGATCGGTATAGAAAATTTTCAATTTATTTAAAGTTGGCTAGTGAGTATAAAACATGAATTTTTCTAAACACAATTAAATAATTATTGATTGGTTTTCATAAAAGCGTAGAAAACTGTATCATGACACTGAATATTGGTGTATTCACTGCGGAACCCGATTTCAATGTTAAGACTTTTCAGAAGAAGGGAATAAAACTTGGTAAAAGCGTATCCGTAGGATAGTTTAGAAAGCGTGTAAAAGCAGTTAAGCATTGCTCTCTTCTATGGAGAGCATTAAATCTTCCCGTAAGATTCTGCTCCAGCACACAAGGCAAAAACCACCAGCAGCGTCTTAAAAGAAATAAGGCATACCTAGTTTCCGTCTGAAAATTCAGATTTGAATCCATTGGACTACAGCTTGAAAAAATGGTCAGCCGAATACTTCCCTAAAATTTTACAAATATCAAAAAATCTTAGGTTCCAGCAGGGTCCAATTGAAACTGTGAACGCTGAATAATGGCCGAATCGTTTGAGGGCATGTGTGAAAGCAAAAGGTGAGCGTTCATATTAATACATTAAAAGTTGAAATTTTAATCTCAAGAAGATTTTTTACTTTTACGGTGCGTTGTTTTTTCTCCTCTTGCAAACTGGGACTGACTTACGTGATAGCTACGCACGCATATATATATATATTTTATATATTAATACAATATGTATAATATATATATATATATATATTTTATATATTAATACAATATGTATAATATATATATTTATATATATATATGGCAACATCATACACTACCGACAGGCTACAACTATGTTGTACTATGTTACCAATAAATGTAGCTAAATGTCCGGCAAATGCACTAGTTGCAAGATAAATCGGCTATCTAGCAACTCAGTTCGCGGAGATTCGTTGCTGGTACAAGGATTGTTACTTCAAACTGATATTGTGTGCAATGCAGATTAGGGAAAAATGCGCTTACACGCAAAGATAAAGAGCAAATTTCACTGGAAACCGAAAACGGAGGAGGAAAGGATCGGTGTCGGTAGAAGTGTGTAATATTGCGGAATATTCAGTTCGCTTATTTCATACAACTAAAAACATTTCGAAGCGCACATGCATTGTGTCCTCACGTAAGCGAGCGTGTGTATGTTTGTGCGAATTACATGCATCCAATATTATATTTACATTTCGGTTAACATTTTGAAACAGTTGTGGTTTTGGCAGTCAAACTCCTTATATACATATAGTATACTACGAGGGCGGTATAATAACTACTAGGTGTGTTAAAAAAAATGCGATTTTTTAAATTAAAATTTCGCGATTTTGGAGAGTCGAATTGGCAATGGCAAGAAAAATTTACTATCGTTCCTACATTCCTATAGAACGCAAAGTACGTCGGTTTTAAGACCACGGTTTCGTTAGAAGTTGGCCGGTTAAACTTGTGTGAAAAAAAAGAGACTCCGAAAACAGTAAAAAATGTTCTATCGACTTGAAAAGGTGTTGGTCACCGTTTTGGATTCACAAGGTGTAATATACATCGACAGCCGGATTTAAGAAGTTGCAGTATCGTAGAATCAATTGTATCGACATAAATGGTGGTTATGTTAAGAAATGATTTATTTTTCCAAAAATTTCGTTTTTCTCATTTAGATTAAATACTGACGAACTGACGAACCGCCCTCGTTAATACACTTACATGTGTTTTCTGGTATACTTGTACTCACACAAACTCCCGATTCTAATGCTCAGTCTATTGTGTTTGGCGTTATTAAAACCTATCTTGTCTGTTTGCTTACGCAAACATATTTATGTTTTAGTGCTCTCATAACTTTTTCAATTTCAATACGCTTTCGGTGGATATTTCGAAAGTTTATCCCTCTAGCCACGTACGTCCAATGTAATATGTTGCTCTTTTTTGCACTTTCTGTTCGATGCATAATATGTTCTTTTTCCTATTTTTCCTCTTTTTCCATTTTCTGTTCGATGCATAAATTGTGTTTAAGTTTCTGATGCAACATTGCAAGTGTATATTTAGGGGTAAGGGGTTCCTAAAATACACAATGAAATTATTATTTCGTTCAAGGCGCATGATTACATATTCACAGTTGATATCGCAGAATGTAGTGGACACTCACTGTTATTCCTAATACTCACTACTTAAAAATAATTACTATAGACGACGATGCACCGATTACAGCTATCTCTCAACTTTTCAATACAATATTTGTAGTAGAAGACATCTTTCCCTCAAAATAGATCTCAGCTTTGACAATTAGCTCTATATTGTTGAAACTTTCCCAACATTCTCATGAGATCTGAAAACATGCTATATCGCTGTGTACCAGTTTCAGAGAGCAAGATGGATGCAGAAGCACTTCTCTGTTTCATGGAAATTTTCAGATGCGTCTACTTGAAATATGGAGACAAAAATTACAACAAATATTATAAGCGCATCCCAAAATCTGAATACCATAACTTTACAAACTCATTGTTATAGCTAACAGTCCACTACGCTCTGGAGAGCCTATAAACCATATTCCAAAACAGCTCAGAACCAAAAATTCGGTATTAGATTTCTTATACCCAAATACTCATGAACACTATGTACAGCATGTTGCTTTGATAAATCTAAATTGGCTACAATCTTGATCATCATCTTTATATGATCACCCGAAATCATTTTCTGGATTTTTACTACTTTCGTCCGTAAGAACTTCTTTTGGGCGTCCGTCCACTGAGTTCTTTTGGACGTCATCGATGCTCGTATGGCCTGTACGTAATTTAGAAAGCTACCTACGAATACTAGCTTCGTCTGGCGTAAGCCCTAAGTAACAGCCACCAACCCTTGATTGTTAGCATTTTTCTATAGAGGGGCCTCTATCCATTATCTATTGAGAGTATTCTGGCAATTTACTTTTCCACCCAGTTTTTAATAAAAACTGACCGGTCAAAGTCAAGTTCTTGTCTGGAAATGTTTTTTATTTGACAAGATATCTTCACAGAGTTTGGCATAAATTATTACCCAAGGAAACGCTAGAATCTCCAAACCATAACGCTACAATCTTGGGCCACTATAACATAGAGTTTTTGTTCAAACTGGCATATCAAAATAAATATAAAAATCTTTTTGTATCCGTTTATGCTTGAAATTATGCCTGTGAATGGTATTATAGCTTTGGTGCAGCCGAAGTAAACGTTTTTTCTCGTTTATTGAAGAACTAGTAATAAAGTCGAATAAATTCATTGGAAAAGGCGTTATCATTAACACAGTAAGCTCGATTGAGAACTGTATTTAATATAATATCGATTTCCGCAAGCTTCAGAGCTTGGTTAAGGGGTAGTTCATCGTGGGAAAAAGATTGATGCCGACGTTTATTAACCGGAGTGACTGGAATGGATCCAATATTATAATCGGAAAATGTCTCTCGGTTCGAAAGCACTTTCTAAAATTATTCAGGATATATTATATGTAGCCATAACAGGAATAACAATGGCGTTTCATTTATTCCCAAAACTCGCTACAAAACTTGTGCTTCTTCAAATAAGTACTATGATAGATAACATAATATAATATAACAGCAAGCTTTGTTTATTTACTGCCAAAGGAGTGTTGTTTTATTTTCACCAGAAAACATCAATCTGAACAAACCCATTTTCCAGTTATTCTTAATGAGTTTCCAGCCTGCCCAATTCACAAGAGATTTAATTAGTTCATTCATATTAAAGCCTGTATTTCCAGCACAAAACAACAACAACAATAAAGCGAAACAGAGATTGGCCTTCGGTCCGAGGTAAAACGAAAAAGAAGTAAAAATATTTCTTTGAGCAACACCAGAGGTGTGAAAGCAAAACTATGAATGGCAAGCAGCCATAAGAACAAAAGCAAATTCGATAAGGCCTGCAAAGTTATTGTTGTTTTATTTGTAGTTGTTTACATTTAGTTTTCTTGTTCTCTTCGAAGAACACCTTAAAAGTTTACCAGAGCAACTCGGCCGTAGGAAAGCCGTAAACAAAGAGTTCAAGCGTAAATCGAATGAAAACAAAAGCAGAGGCAGAGGTAATTTTAGCTGCAGAGAAAATACTAAAATAAAGCCAACTCCCCAAACAGAAAAAACAACAACAAATGATTCGGGCAAGTTATTATGCTCGGTGCACCTCTGACGAATTTTCATTACAAATAAGCGCTCATAAATAGTGCACGCAACAAAGCAATAACAACAGCAATCGATTACACCCGGTGGGTAACCAAGTCACATGCAACAAAACTTGAATGCAATAGCCGGTAAAGTACACCAACACGCCCAACGAAGTCGAGCTAAAACAATGACGCTGGTAATAATTCTCACAACTGCAACAATAACAAAAGCAAGAGCATGGCGTTAAAAGCTTTGGAGCAGCAACAAAACAAAGCTCTGGCAGGTGGTGTACGAATTAAATGGCAACAAAAACAATTAGTTTAAAGTACAGCAACACAATTGATGGAGTGGCAGCACGCAATACCGCTATGGAGGTAACGGAACAACGGGCATATGTGAAAGGGGGGAGGGGAGTGTGCGAGTAATTTAAAAAAATCACTTGCCCGAACTCAGTTGTTATATCGAACCAATTAATAGCAGCTAATATTCCATACCTCCCTTACCAAGTAGCCTTGCCCGGTCTATAGGCTTAGCACCATATTCATAAAGCGAAATTAAAGAATAAATACAATAAGTAAGAAAGGAGTAAGTTCGGGTGTAACCGAACTTTTTTTACTCTTGCAACTTTCAAAGCTCAAAGCCGGCTAAATATCTTTAGATGTTCGCAAAACTTTATATTAAGAAATGAATGAAAGGGTTCATCTTCATTGTTCGATGAAATGTTGAAATGATTACAATAAAATTTGCTATATTCTTGGCTTATTTTGAGGTCATAAACTCACTTTGTTTTTATTACTATATTTTACTTTCTATTAGCGAACGAATCATAAATCATTATATAGGATACACATATATATATAGCACGATCTCCCACAGTTCTCATATACCTAATAAAAAGATCTTCAAACTTCAAACTGACCTTATACCCCATATATCGACCATTATGTGAGTTATCTTAATTAAATTGACGGAACGTGTTTTTCTACTATTAGTGCATCTCTGTGCCTAAAATAGATCAAATCGGGGGAAAACTTGCCCTAGACCCCATATAACTACAATAATATCGTGATTTTCAAACGTCCGGCTGACTTTACTCCACATAATTGGTGATGGTATGTGAGGTACCTTAATGAAACCCTGGTAACATTTTATTAGTATGTGGCATGTTATTAGTATGTGATATTGGCAAAATTTGATTTAACCGGGTTAAGACTACCCCCAACTCCCATATACTACTTATAATTAGTTTCGTTATTCTAACAAATCTTATGCCGAATATGTCAATCAGCGAGTATTCTTCATATATGGAATAGCTTCAAAATATGTTTTCGAGTATACCTGAGCGATGTCAAAATTAAGGTAATCAGCCCCCTTTCTCTAACTCCAATATACCCCATAAAGTGATTTCTGTCTTTCCCCCTATCTTTTAATCGTTTCGGTTGATCAAAATGTATGATATTTTAGTATAATTTGGTGGACAAGATTTTTTAAAACTTATGTGGTTTAGCGCTGGATTGGAATTGGTTTAAACCTTGGTTCCTAATATAATAAATTCTGATCTTCTGGTAGACGTTTTCCACATCAACTGAATATATTAAATTTCGTCTCTTCGGTCGAGTTAATACCACATACATTTGATGGTGTTTTAATTATATAATTATAGCTGACGCAAAGTAATATATAGCAATAAAATAAGTATAAGTTTATAGCCTTCAATATAATTTAAGAAGATATAAAATTTGATTGTAATTTATTAACGATTTCATCGAATAATGGATGTTTAATTATTTCGCAACATTTTTATACCCTGAACAGGGTATATCGAGTTTGCCACGAAATTAGTAACACCCAGAAGGAAACGTCGGAGACCCTATAATATATAATATATACATAAATGATAAGCATGATAAGCTGAGTTTATTTAGTCAGGTCCGTCCGTTTGTATATTCGTGAACTAGTCGCTCAGTTTTTAAGCTATCAATTTGAAAGTTTGCACCTGTCCTTTTCTCACTAAGAAGCTGCTCATTTGTCGGAAAGGCCGATATCGGACAACTATCGCATATATGGGAAACTTTTTTATTTGACAAGATATTTTCACGAAATTTGGCATGAGTTATTTTCTAAGATAACAAAGTAATTCCCGAAGAAATTGGTTTGACCGGATGACTATAGCATATAGCTGCCTTAAAAACTGAACGAACGGAATGAAGTGCTTGCATGGAAATCTTTTTTATTTGACGAGATACCTTCACGAAATTTGAAACGGGTCAATAGGCAATAATAGAATCTCCGAAGAAATTGTTCAGATCGAATCACTATAGCATATAGCTATCATACAAACTGAATGATCGGAATCAAATACTTCTAAGAAACCTTTTGTATTTGTGAAGTGAGTGTGAGTTATAATAAAACTTCAGTGTTTTTTCTTATCTATTTTTTAAAACACCTCCTGAAATTTCCGTTTTTGCTCTAAAAAAGAATCCAATGCAATTAAGCTCATTATTTTCAATTTAGACTGTACCTACATCATTTTACTCGGAGTTGCTATTAACTGACTCCCAACATTGTATATGGTGGTAACACCCAAATTTTTGAAAGTAGATCCGATAGTATATACGGTATGAGAAATTACCTCTACAGACTACGCCTGTGCAACATTTTTCAATATTATAATGAATGTAAATCAAAATTAAGATTAATCAATTCCCCTGATGGAACTTATTTGTGTAATATGAAATTATAATTGCCTAATAAATGGCTTTCCGATTATTATAGGATTAAAAGGATATCAGTGACTGTTCAAATTCTCATATTTAATGCACACAATCAGCAAGAGTTGTATAACAACACTTAAACTAAATAATGTTTTCTACGAAAAGTATCATAACAAATGAATCCATATTTCATTAAAATCTGTGAGTTCTAATTTTTTTTGTGAGTAATAATTTTTTCTTTTTTCACTCGGTATACGAAATAGTGGCTGCTAGCTTCACTGTCCTAGCTAAAAGCAGCATTGCAACTTACTTAAGTAAAAGACTAGTAAATATTTTAAATTCATTCACAAAATTTTGCAACACAAAATTTCAACTCGGGTAAATGTTTTTCCGTAAGAAAATGTCGAATTCATAACAAAATTACTTATTTTTAAGTATTTGAAAAATTTGCTTTTACGCAATCAATCGAAATGACTCAGCAGAAAGCAGATTTCAAAATTTCATTATAAAAGACATCTGCCTTCTTCTCTTGCTGCAGTTGAAAGCGCACGTAACCACACATTGTTCACTAGAAAATGCCATTATTTAATTGAAAATATATTTTATTAAGTCCTACGAACTTTCATAAATATGTTAGCAAAACGTACGCACACACAGTTACTTTCTGCTTTTTACGAATATTGAACTTATCGGTGCTGCAAAATGTTGAGAGCAAAAATAGCAGAGAAAACTTTTAAATTTTCGTACGCAATTTTAGCACATTCTAAAAACTGCAGTTGTGGGCGATATATACGAGTATGTCTAAGTTTTTTGTTGTTGTAGACCGAAAATTCGAAAATTCCATAAAATTTACATTTCTTCAATGCAAAATGCCAACTATACTTTACAGCCGTTATTATATGTTCGCTTTTGTGTGTGCTTCTAAACAAAAGATTTCAACAACAATAGCCTTGGAAGGTCTGTTTTTTGAATTTAAAGAATGATTTTGTTGTTGTAGGCATCCAAAATCAAATAAAAGAGTAAACGAAGTACGAACTATTATTGTATTGTTCTTTTGGTAGGTATTTGGAAAAGTGAAATAATACAAGCATATGTTTATTTTTATTCAAATACCCTATACGAGTTTTGAATTATTTAGTGGTGTGGCACTGACCTTTGGAGAATCTGTATAAATTAGATAGACCACAAATAGCATATCTTGACTCAAGGCCTAATTTTGATATTGACTTCTCTCGAATAATATTATTGTTTTATGATAAATATGCGAAGTTCGAGGTAGTCGATGAAAATATTGTTATTTTATGTGAAATGCCGTCCGTCAACTGTTCTGGGTCTAGTCTTGTTAACAAAACATAAATGATTCTATCAAGCGTATTGCATGAAGAACGTAATATCAGCATCAACTAAGCAATTTGACATGTGAAAGCTACTATTGCTTCATTATCGCAAGGTATTGGGACTGTGCTTATTACTAAACAAGATTTCTGTCAAGACTAAGACATATCGCCCTCGTGCGATGGCTATGATATGAATATGTCGAGCAGCAATACAAAGCAATCTCTCACAAAAAAAAAGAACCCTAGACATATACACATTATGGCATCAAATCATTGGGAACAAAAACCTCTTTTCTCCAATTTCAGCAGACCCAGACAGGTCCATAAAAACTACGCGCGCAACCTTGGGTACATTAATCTCTATAAGTCGGTTTGTGTGGGTTTGGCAGCTGTTTGTTTTTCAAAGCAAAATGTTTTTTTGGATGGAAAAAAATTTTTACAATGGAAAAAAAATGGAACAACGAGTTTACTTGAAATTTTGTCACTGCTACGGAATCGTGGAAAATGTTGCAGAAGCCCTTTGGAGATTCGCTTATATCACAAACACAAGCATTTGAGTGACACAAAGCATTCAGTAAAGGTCGTGAAATTATCGAAAACTTTCTTCATATCAGTCGTTAATTTCAATAACAAAGTTAAAGAAACAGTCCTTAAAATCATCGGAGAGGATCTCAACATCTCTTATGGATCGACTCAACTACTAGTTTAGTTAGTGTTTTAGGCAAGAAGCGTGCGAATGCTAGACTCGTACCAAAATACCTGAAGGTGCAGTCACATTTTCCTTAGATTGTGACTGACTTTTTGACGAAACACGAAACGAGAGTTATCGCTCAGGAGCCCTATTTGCCAGATTATGACTTTTTACTATGTTCGGAATTGAAAAATTCGCTTCGGGCAACACACCATGAGTCCATTGACCCAGTTGCCAGAAAAACTGTTCACGTCATAAATAAACAGCTGCAAAATACATACTAATTTATATATGAAGATGAAAATTTCATACGCTCATATAAAAGTTGTTGTACCAGTCTTAGAAATAAATATTTATCGCGCGCAAGCCGACGCAGCTTATGTGTATTTAATATATCTTACAGAACAATAAGAAATAAGGGCATCTTTGTAGTATCAAAAAGTTTTGATGATAATTTGGAACAAGGTCCGGATAATTTCAATAGTCGAGAGCAATTTATCCTTATCATCGAGAGCATAACTCTCCTCATCAAAACCTTTTGTCTCCACGGAACAAAGATATCTCTCAAAAGAGTTAAAAGAACTTAAATCATTTTTTTCCGCACCATTTTACTCCAAGAGACAATTACTTCCTTGGAATCTATCAGTTTCTTTATTTTTGATGAAATCCAGTAAGAATACTTCTTTTAAGGCATCATCAGCTTACTGTAAGAGCAACCGACCTTTTGTAAAAAACTAACATGCCCTAATGGCCTCTGAAGCCGTCCAAAAATTTCAAGCAAGTTGGGCCGCTTCCAAAATGGCTTGATTCCAACTTATCTGAGTCTTACTTACTGCAAAATGTTCTTGCACCTTACAATCAGGGGCAAACGTATATATATGTATATACGTATATATACCAAAACGTCCAGCTGCCTTGGCTTTAGTTGCTGTGGCTTTTGGCAGCCGCCCACCACATCATAGTACCGAGCCCCCTTTTGTGTAAATGTGCAAATGTATTTCTACATGTGTGTGTGTGTATGTGTGCGAACATATTTGCATGAATTTGTGGTCATTTTTATCATCTGTTACCTTCACAATTGCTATCCGTTGAGTTTAACTCTAGATTGCAATTTTTTGCCTTTGTTGCCTTTGCTCTCCTCCATTGCACGACTGGCTTGTTATTAATTTCGTTTTTCAATTTGCTCGCTCGTGTTGCATACTTTTTTCTTTTGTACTTTGTTGAAAGCTATTGTTTTTGCTGCGATTTTCGTGTTGCTATTGTTTTTAGCAGTGTGTATGGAGCAGTGCGGTGGCAAGGTGGCTGCAGCTTGTTGTCTTTGCACATTAAGTGAAACCCAAGCGTTGGCCACAAAACAGACATCCAAGTGCAAAAGCAACAAAAATGTGTACAACATATTGTTGGAAATAAAAATAAATGAACGTAGGAACGAATGAGCCAACGACAACATGTACGAATTTCCGCTCATGTGTTGCATGCCACACAAATTTTCAATTACTCTCCGCCCTAGTCATCGCCAGCAAAGCAATGGCAACGGAAAATGCTGGACTTGTACCCGCTTTGTTGGGGCATTGTATAGAAGTTGCTTGAGGTGGCACAAAAACCTTTCGGTTTCTAAAGTTTTGACTAACCCTACGACTTTGTTACACTCCCGTATAAAATTTCGAGCCAAATTGCAAATTCAGCCGTCCATCATTTCGCTGCAGTTGCTCGTATTAGATAGTATGTCCTTAGCTTTCACTGTCTGGCAAGCGCTTTTAATATTCAATGCAATTTAGGTGCACACGTCTCTGCCAATACGTCTGTCCATCTGTCGGTCCGCCCACCCACTCACCTATCTGCTCGAAATCGCTTTTATTCTGTTTGGGATATTGAAGCTTTCTTTTCACTGCCTTTTTTGGCCACACATATAGTACATATGATCGTACAAATATTGCATTATTTGTCGACTGCACTGCTTAACGGTAACTCGGCTATCTTATAAGTATGTTGTTGGCGATTTTGTTGTTGGTTGGCAGGTTTACTGCTTACATTTGCAGTGTGTTCGCTTTGATTGTTTGTTGCGGTTTGTTTAAATTGAAATTTGTGCCTGTTTACATTATTTGGCAGATTTCGAGGGATTGTCTAAAGATGCTTGCGACGCTGGTCCATAACAGCGTGTGTGTCATTTACATGCAGTAAGATTGTGGCTGATCGCCTTAAAATGATTTACAAAACATGTTGCCGCAGCAGCTTACCTACTTGCTGCTTTTTATGCTAAGCACAGTTGCAGGTCTGGCAGCTTTCCTTATTTATCTTTCTTTTGTTTCCGTTTCGTTTTCAGTTGCTCTTTTCTTTTTTGGTTTCTTTCAAGCTCTGCTTCGTTACCAAATCAGGTTACGTATACGTCACGTTGACCTCAATGCGGTGACATGCTTTCAGTGGCACATCTAAGTATATGTTTAGGGAGTCTAACGCCCATACACACACCATAAACTGGCAAGCTTT
The DNA here is from genome assembly GCF_042242935.1 of Bactrocera oleae. Lineage (NCBI taxonomy): Eukaryota > Metazoa > Arthropoda > Insecta > Diptera > Tephritidae > Bactrocera > Bactrocera oleae. Next base: position 44,769,821 of record NC_091538.1, on the reverse strand, counting down.
GATATGCAAATCGGAAGAAAGCATAGAATTCATATATTGTGTAGAAAAAATTGTTGCAAATGAAGCAAAGCAGTTGTATTACGAAAGTGTTGTGAAAATGTGACATTCTTCAGATTTGCATTTTATGCGCATTGCACTATTCAATCAATGTTTTTGCATATCCCACAACTACATACAAATAATGTTGTTTCCTTCTGGTTTTTCTAAGAGCGGCCTTAAATATTTGAATTTAAAATTTTTGTGCACTTTTCGCTATATAAAAGGTTTATTAAAAGGTGTTTTTTTAGACATGTGTTTTTCCAGAAAATATAAAAAGCATATAATTTAATGTTAGGGCCAAGAGTTTAGCCTTATTTTAAATATACGGGTTAGCCATTATGTTTCAAAAATGATTTCAGGCAAACGAACGCCGCGGCAGACTCGAATAAATTCCATCCAATTGCAACAATTTGGGCCGTATGTCAGCAATATCGCTTGCTTCGTGCTTCGTCTCAAGCTTAACATAACCCTATAAAAAATTGTCCAGCGGTATTAAATCGCACGATCTTAGAGGCCACACCACAGGCCTATAACGCGAGATAATGCGAAAGTTTTTCAGAGTTTTCTGCAATAGATTGATTGTTTCGTTGACTGTATGGCATGCAGCGCTATCTTGTTTGAACCAAAGGTCGTTCACATCAACGAATCTTGAATGATCTTTATGAATCTCTAATTTTCTGTTTTCTAGGAGGATTTCTGTGAACGCACTCGCGAATAGTTTTTATGGTAGAATTGATTCGAACAACGCGAGGACGAAGATTTCTTTTTCTGTCAACAACTTTAGACGTTTGGGAAAACCGATAAATAGTGTGGGAAACAAATCAAGCTCCGATGAAGATCTCGAACATAAACTTAATAACAAAAAAATAGCAAATTTTGGTTCCGAGAAATGAGTAGCTTCTTAGTGAGAGATTCCCCAAAAACTGAGAGACTAGTTTGTATATATACAGACGGACATGGCTAAGTCGACTTAGTTCGTCACGTTGATCATTTATGTATATACTTTATAGGGTATCTGACTAAAAATTGTGATTTTCGATCATCCAGTTGATTTTATATTGCTTATATCGATTAGTAAGTATGTTGTATAGTTAAATAATGACTGTACAATTCTTATTCAATATTTTCTAAGTTAAACATTTTCCAGCACCTAAAATTATTGTTCTGCTTTGATCCTTGCGAATTGCGAGAGTATAAAATGTTCAGTTACATCAGAATTTATCACTTCCTTACCTGTTTTTAATTCCAATTTATTCACTGCTACTTGCATAGTGTTACGTCATCATATCTATTAGAATCACGAGTAGTTATATCAACATAAATGCATATATTTGCAATCAAAGTTTATTTTTTAAACACGCCACAGCCAAAGGTCGCTCCATTATAGGAAAGAGCCAATTAATGCGTGTATAAAAAAAGGTGATCCTTAAATGCAGAAAATATATTCTTGCATCTATTCAGCCAAATCTCAACTTTTATATCAGTATTTTTTTAAATTTACACAAATGCATTGACACATATTTTATATCTGAACTTTGACCACTGTTCATTCAATCGATATAAGCACTTTTAGTCTGTTTGACAGCTCGTATGGTTTATGAGGACCATCCTAATGCACACTCCCTCGCATACCGTGTCAAGCAATTGAACACGCGCCATTGTCTCTCAGCCAAACTCGAGTGCATTCTCACCACTTGAAGAGTGTTTGCCATTTTGTGTAGAGCTTCACAGTCTTTCACAGCTGCTATTGACACTAAATGACATTTACCAGCTGATTTTATTGCTCTTTTACAGTAACTGCACAGCCTTTCTTGCACATACCAGGAGCAACAAGCCCACTCTCCACTCTTCGGCGTGTGCTAATTATGCAGTCCAGGGCGGCGGCAGGGGCAGCAGGAAGCTCTTCAAAATGCCTGCCGTACGCCATTTAGCCTTCGCTGGTGTTGTACTTCCAACAACTATTCTTACTTCGTTTGCAATTTTTTTTCCAATTGTTCTTCACGTTGTTGTTTTTTGTGCATTTTACTTTCGCTGCTGCGCTTCTTATTGAATTTTTGCTACATTAGTTAATGAAAGTGACTCTTCGCTAAAGTAATTAACTTAATTGCAATGGATTAATTTATGCACGTTGCTCTAACGGTGTTAGTGTTGTAGGTGCCGTTATTTTTATTGCTATTATTGTAGTCACATTTTCCTCAGTCGTTGCGCTACGTTACGTACGGTATGGTGGCAGCATTCGCATAAAAGCGTCGTACAAAATTGGATTTTAATTAAGTAAGTTGAAGGCAGTAAGCGAAAAAACTAGATTGTACTAAAGAGCAAACCCAAAACGAAACCGAAAAGAAGAGAACGAAAGAATTGTTCTTGTGATAAACATTATGTAAAACATCGCGTTGCTTGATTACGTGCTTGTATGAAGAACTGAGTGAATTACTGAATACGCGACAAACTAAGTGAATGAGGCAGCAAGCGAATGTATTTAAGCGCATTTGGTGCAAATTATGGCAATGAAAAGAACGCTCAACATTAAGAAAAATGGATTTGATGAAATCATCAACATTTTTGTGAGTAACTATACTTTGTTAGTAGCAGCAAGATCTGCAACGCGGCACTTTTATTGTAGTTTTCACTGCATTATCTGGTCTAGCTATGATTTTGTAGCCGGGATCCAGACCCTTGCACTATTCCTGGATGGAATGTCCTTTCTGTCGACCGCTACTAGCCTGGCTCCGGGGTATACGTTGACTATAACGGCTTTATAAAGTTGGACTGGCCTTTCGTCGTCGCATGCAATCATTTTGATTTGATCCTGGTACTAGCCGACATCTTTGCATTTTCAACGCCACGTTTGTCAGCAACTCTTCAATGATAATTTTGTACTTTTCCGGGCCATATCAACAAACGATTTGTCACATCCTTTATTTTCGGAATTTGGCTAACGGCTAATGGGTTTTCTTGTTGTGATAAACAATAACTAAACGTTATAGCTTTTTCAAAGAAAAGAACAAACACGTCAGTGAAGTTCTTATCAGGGTTTTCGAGAAAAATATTCGTAACGAAGACGCTTCCTACAATTGGATATGTTAGATACCATACATAATAAGATCTCACGATAAGAATAACTGAACTGTAAAAATTTCATGTCTCATTTAAATGATCATTGAACTACATTCTATAAAATGTATAAAGAGGTTGCCTTCCTATTAGATATTCTATATATTTTATAAGTATCCCTTAAGGATATAATAATCATAAGCTAAACCTTACTCTCCGGAATACGACAAGTAAATGAAGGGTTATATTTTTCTTTAAAAATAACGCTTGTTGGGCAGGGATTCAATGGAAGTTATCATGACCAATGAGAGAAGTATGTTTTTGAATGTTATTGATAACTATAGTTAAGGCTCGGGAAATATGGATCACGAGCCTCAAAGGAGTCCCAAGCAAACATATGATTGAAATAATATCCTTAAGCTACTACCTATAAACTGAACTATTCACATATAATGGCAGCTACCTTGTAGCTCAAAACTACCCAAAATAATTCAATTCCTGAAAGTTTACAAAATTGTTGCGAAGAAGCATTCGTTTTTATTTTGTGTTCATTGAGTATTTAAATTAATTTAATTTCACCAAGTTCTGCGTAGCACAAAAAAAATACTAAAATTTTATCGAAAGAATTCCGTGCTCCAATTCGACATTATTAACAAAAGTGCAATCCATTGCAAGACGCTCATTGCCATTTCAAGCTGCATTATTCAAACCCGCTCTAACCTTCCCGGTCACTACAGCCCTTCATACGCGTCATTCTTTTCTTTCAGCGCATTCTTAACTTAACATACGTATGTTGTTCAGTGTAGTTTGCAATTTCATGCCATTTGCCGTTCGCAATTTGTATGCCGTTTTAATTTCCTCGCTTTTTCCGCTTAGCGGCCAGATTCCAATCCAATTTGCCACAATTCATCTCTGCGAACTTGCCGCTTCTGGCCGGCGCTCTTGCACTGATTTTGCCTACAAATTTATTTATTTTACAAGCGGCATTAATTTGTATGGCTGGCTGGCCAGGCAGCAGGCAGCAGACAGCGCGCAGGGGACCACAGCAGCGCTGTGATTATTACTCTTGGCTGGGTAATTAATTTTAAGTATATTTCTTGCCAGCTTTTGAATCTGTTCACCAACTGTGCGGCTTGTTAGTCGGCCAATGAGAGCAAGCGTTTTGTTCGTGGCATTTCAAGGGTCCGCCAATTTCATTTAATTATTTCTTGTGCTGTTTTGTTCCAGTGAACAACGAACTGGTGAGCATCCATAATTGTGCCAAACGGCGTAAAAGTAAGACGGCGCTGTGACTAAGAGCACTGCTTAGTCGATAAATCAATCAATTATTCTGAATGGGAATTTGTAATGAGAATATTAGAGCAGGACAAAGTCTTCGTGATAATTTGTTTCCAATGTTTTTTTATTTTTTTTTATTTCAAATGAAATTTAGAAAGTACTTTTGAGAATGTTGAACACAAGCACACATACTTCTAGTACAATTCTCAAATTCTCAATTTGCTGAAACATTCTGTTCTTTAAGAATTCATAAAGTGACACAAAGTTGACCCAAAATATTAAATAAAGACACGTTCATACAGATTCATGTAAAATTTATTCAAACTATAACCTCGTGACACGAAATCGAAATGCCTCATGCTAAGATTGACCGCCGAGGAGACATCTTCCTTGGTGAAATTGGGTAAGAAACATTTTTGTATGAAAATTACAGTACTATATGACACATTCTTAAAGCATGGACCATCCTGCGAAACCTCAACAATCCTACAGACCGTGAATCACCCAACAAACTGGTGAGTAGGTTAAGTTAAAAGATCGATGGTAAGAGGGATTTTACTTGGACAGCAATGGAGTGGATGTGACTGCCTGTTTCCAACGCACCTTCATACAAATTTGGCAGTTTGCGTCCGACTGGATTCTTAGCCTTAGCATGTATGCCTATTGGACAATGTCTAGTAAGAACTCTTAGGATTGCGGCAGCGTGAACTTTGCTAAGTGGAAGTAATTCAGTGATCTCCTACGCTCTATGAGCACGTTCTCGTGCAGTGACTCACTATTCGGAAATACTGAATATAATGTATAAATACAAGTATTGCCAAAAAAAACAGCAACCAAGATCCCGTATGAGCTGTAAACATGCTATAAAATAAACCCTTTAGTCTAAACCAAACACTTACATACCTTCAACTAATCAGAGCATACAATTAACTTTGTAACACGCCGAGGTAGATCAATACAGTGGCTTGCAATAATGATCATATGAGCAACTTTACCTAAATTTCTGGCAAGACAAAAGTCATTATATAGAGAAAGTGAAGTCAAGGTGAAGGTATGTACATTATTTTTTTAAACATATCGTATTCTTGCTGATATTTAGAATATACAGTTAACCAGTTGGAGCAGGTTCTATGGACAGAGAGCATTATTTGTCCATATTTCTTCAAAAAGGAAGCGGGCCATAATATTACAGCCAATTTCTGCAAAAATTGGTCGAAAATAGAAGCCAGCCGAAGGAGCCACTTGCTCGAAATCAAGTTTAAAACATATATTATGATAAAGCTAAATTCTTGGCCATAACATCCATTTACATGCGTTTTATTACCTCTTGAATAGCATAAAGCTTTTATATTCTGACGACATGTTCATATTTTTTTTTACATTTTATTCATATGTAAGTATGTCAAAAGATATTTTTTCTAACTTCTTCTCAACATAAGACAAAAACGTCAAACTATATCAGTTTATTTACAAAAATATTCAAGCGTTTTGAAAACGACCGTAATTGAAACTACTAAAATAATAAATAAATAATAATAAACTATTTTTGCGAACTTATATTTGCACAAAATAATATTAATAAATAATATCCTGGGAATTAATTTATGGGTCACTATATTTATTTTGAAAATGAACGCAGACATAAATAATTTGGAGTATTCAAAAATTTTCCATGTACGTGTACTTACGGCTGTCCCATATATTGTATGTATAGATATGTAAATAAAATGATTTAAATTCATTGAAAGGGCAAGGCAAACAAGAAAAAACATTAGTTTCGGTTGCACCGAGGCTATAATACCCTTCACAGCTGTATTTTTTATAGCAAAAAGATCTCTTTCTTGATTTTGATAGGCCAGTTTCTATGGCAGCTATATGCTATAGTATTTTGAACTAAACAATAAGTTCGGATATTGTAGCGATGCTTTGGAAAATAATCGTGAGGATACCTTGTCAAATAAAAAAGTGCATATGTGTACAAGTACATGAGTTGGATCGATTAGTTTGTATGGCAGCTATGTGCCATAGTTATATCAGCCTCTTGCTGAGAAAAGAACATGTGGAAAATTTTAAATCAGCTTATTTTTCGCATGGGTTTTACTTAATATACTCTATTCTCTTAATATATAAAGAATATGTATGGGAAAGGACAATTATACATCGAAAATATTTGATTTTAAGCAATTACAGCAATTTGACCATTTTTCATTTTTGCGTTATTATAATGCCGGTCGCGCGCTGTTGCCGTCTAAAGATATACATATATTTGCAACGATTTTAATAAATTGAGAGAGAAAAAGTATGATTTTAATCCATTCTAGATGGTGATAACATTAATTAATAATATTTTACGTTTTATTGTGGGCTGGTACCGAGGTGAAGAAAGAGCAATGAAGTTTGCAGTGCTGAGAACAGAGTACAAACAGCAGGGAAACAGGTATGTCTATACATGTAAAATTTATTAGGTAAAATGGAGAATAAATAAAAGAAAAAGCTCTTTTTGTAAATATATTAATATTATACAAATATATTTGGTATGACCAGAACTTCTTCGTCGTCACTCGTAAGGATGTGTTCATATGTATTTTAACAGCAATTGCGTGTTAAAATGTCACTTCAGTAATGTTATACAGGTGTTAGGATGCATGTGGCAAGCTTTCATTTAATTTTGATATATAATTGATTAGGAATTTAATATATGTAATTGCGTGTTGCTGCCTCTATGAACAATTTGTAAAGTTAATTTTTTACAATGGGATAGCTTTAACCGATTTTATATGCATTTAAGTAGGAAATATGTTTTAAAAATAATGGGTAAAGGTTGACAAAAGTGTTCAATATGTTCTCTCCATATGCCTAACTCTAACATTAGCTCAGAAGAGAATTGCATATGTAGTTTCTGAAGCTTATTAATAGCAGGTTGAATGTTCTAGCTCGCGATAAGGCAACTAAGTAATTTTGACTCAAGTATAGTAGCATCATAATATGTATATCAACTTTACCGTAATACATAAGGGTGGTAACGCTTTAAAAAAATTAAAACGCCTAGTCACGCATTACCAATAGGACCTTGCCAATTTTAACTTTGAATGGTTTCGGCAAGTATTACAATAGGTTTATTAAAATGTTTATGTTAAATCATGATATAGTATCTACAAACCTCAGCATTCGTTCCATGGGCTTTCGTCATGATAAACATGAGACGACTCCTGTTATTTTTGCTCAGTTTTTGTGCGAATATTAGTATCTGATACAGACAAGGACGTAACTATTAATGCTTTCAGAAAATATGATGCTTTAAAAAAGTATCAAAATCATCTTTAACTGGATACTGGATAATAAAGCCCTAACTTATGCGGATAATGTAGTTACACTAGATGAGAGAATTTGGATAGTACTCTCTGACATATTATTCAAAGAGTCATATGGCTGGCAATGCATGCGATTGAGAAGGAAAATAAGTTAACTTTAACTCTAGATAGCAATATGGACTCCATGAAAAATAAAAATCTTAAAAAAACAGTCTTCAGTATTCAGTTCATAATAGCGACTCCCAGCCTACAAGATAGTTACCGCACATTTTTCAAGTCAATTAGACATTCTGCAATGATCCACCTGTAATTAAAACAATCTTGTCATACGAAATTAATTTTAAGGTTTGCAATCAGTCCATTCCATATAGATCCCTAGACTTTAATGCATCGAGGAAAGAGAGTAATGGAACATTCAGCTAGAAGGTGACTCCTCCTCGTATGAGAAGCCTGCTCCTGTTCCATCAGTGAATACATAGATTTTGCAGTTGAAACTGTTGATCGCAGAACCATTGATTTCATTCTTCTTTACTGGGGAAGAAAAGTGTTGTGCTTAATTCCCCATAGATCTTTCCTTTCCTCGCTCGAATTTTTAATCTAGCCCCTTTGCTAGTGTAGATCGAGTATAACGCAATGCCCACAGTTTAGTTGAGTCTGGTTCTATTAGCCTAAAACCTTGAGCTGGCTGAGCGTAAGCTTTGTATCATATTTCACTTGAATATGTATTGGTCGAATATCGAGGAAGACCTCCAGAGCATTTACTGAGATAGCTTATACCTTTTACATACATAGATTATCCTGCAAGAAAGATATTATCGATATGATTCCTATAGGGAAAATGCAATCTGAACTATCCTGAGCTTAGCAAATATTTACTTGTGAATTGCCATTACAGCGACGCTCGTGTCTGCGCTCATTTCTACACATGTCGATCACTGCCAGCTGCCACACGCTGCTCATTTGCAAAATCATAGAACAAATCATTTAGATGCAGGCGCGCACATCAAGCAACCAACAACTAGCAACTAGCAACTAAATGTCAAGCACTCATGCTAGAACTACTAAACACATACTTGTACAAGACTTCAGCAATTGCACGCACTTACATGCGGTAGCCCCTGTGCGTGTGTGCATGTCTTCAAATTCAAATGGACAAACGACATTGCTGCGCGCCACAGGCAGCACTGTCGGGCGGAGCAATCAACGCACACTTGTCGCGTGCAAATGAAGCCAGCAAATAGCGTCCAACATATGTGCCTATGTATGTGTGTGTTGTGGGTGAGTAAGTGTTGGTAGTTCACTTACTTATACAAATATAAATGGAAGCGCCGTAGACGAGGCTTAACTACTGACCAGCACAGCCGCGCAACTGAATGCGTGACGAATGTGTTGAACTTTTGTGAAGCCCATGTTACGTTATGTTATGTTAACGTTAGGGAGACACGACATATGTGTGTGCAGGCGTCAGGTGTGTTTGTTATTGTTTGTGCTGTCTAAAATGCCAATAGCACGGCAGCTGTCAATGATGCTGTCGACCCACTGCTGTGCGCCAATCTAATGTGCGTTTGCTGGTGCTCCCGCAGTTACAGGAAGACAGCCGATTTGTATATGTTCAGCAAACACACACACCTATATTATATATATATATGTACATATATATATGTTGTATGTGTGTGCGTGTGTTGCCTGCCACTGGGCGTCCGTTTGCGCTAACAAGTTGCTGCTTTGTCACAAATAATGCTGATGACGTTGCGTTGGCAAAGGCGAGGCAATGCGGTCGATGGCGCTGATGAAGGCGTAGGCGCTGGTGGAGGCATCTGCACAGATGGCGGCAGTATATTTTGTAACAAAGACATTTAAGGCTGGTGGTGATACATTTATCACCAGCGCGTTGGAAATGTGAATGCTAGCAGCGCCATTAACAAGCATTACACTCGGCTTCGAGCACTTTGCAGTGGTAGCAACAGCAACATTAGTATCAACGGTAACAACAACCACGTCAACAACAACAATTGCAACAATAACCGCAATCTGACAGAATCGATTGTAGGCGGGCGAATAGCACAATTGCAACATCAATTGCGATGGCCATTATTGTTATTATTGTTCTATGCTTGCACAATTGCACATACATACACACACATTTATGCATGCATACTTACAAGTACTCAGCATTGACACTTATGTGACACTCGAGCTCCGGTTGTAAACTGCCGTTTGGCCTATCGGTGCCATTAAATGCTCCTAGATTTATTTGCTTAACAATGTTAACTGTTTCTGTGTGTGTGTGTGTGCCCCGCAGCGTGTTAGTCATGTAAATAGTAGGTATTTGTAGCGCAGCCATATGTGGTTCAAAAGTTAATGTCATGCCTCATCGAACAATTTGACACTGTAGCAAAGCATAAATAAGACACTGTTTGAAACTTTATGTGTATCCGTTCTCTGGTGAAAAAACAAGTAAATATTTTAATTTATTTAATACAATGCTTAGACTTCTATTAATCCAAGGCATGCCACAGATTTATATAGTTATATAAAATCTTTATTATATTATGGTAGGTCGAGTTTGGTAATCCGGGCCTTTGGATATCTCTCAGCCAGCAATTATAGAGCAAATGTACCTTATATAGACTACTCATTAAGCTCACAACTATCAGTACCACGTAAGTTTTCCGTTCGATTATATATCAAAGCTATAACTTATGCTCCTCCTTCGTCAGTATGACACGAAAAACAATCAAGGACCTAAGCAAGTTAAAACAAGAAAAAACGACACCTTCGGTTGCACCGAAGCTGAAATACCATTCACAAATACAAAATACTCCTTACAAAAACTTAATGCTAATCGTTTCGTTTGCATGGCAGCTATATGCCATAGTGGTCCGATATCGGTGGTTCCGACAAATGAACAACTTCTTGGTTCGTATATATTCAGACGGACAGACAGACGAACATGACTATGTCGGCTGAGCTGTCACACTGATCATTTATATGCATATGTGTATATTTTGTAAGCTCTTCGACGCTTCTTTCTGAGCATTATAAGCTTCGTGGACCTGTTTAGGGTACTTGTATAGTAAACTGAATCCAGAAGTTTTACTTTAAAACGAATCGGCCCCATTTGGCGTCGTACTCTTCTTGAGTTTTAGAGGAACAAACAAAACACTAGATCATCCTGAGGCGAAAATTGTGAACCCAGAAGAATTTCTCTATGGTTTAAAATAGAGAGTTTCAAAAAAAATAAAAAATAGCGAAATAGAATAAACAGAGAGAAGTGATGAAATTTGACGGAAATAATTTGTAAAGTAAGTGGTGGAATCAAAAGGGCGTGCTATATTATATTAGAAGCGTATAATATAGCACGCCCCCAAGTGAAAGCATTAGTGGGGAGTGCTACCGGCAACATCTCATGAAATTGAAGCGAGTAAAAGTTGAAAGGTTGGTTTAAAACTATTTGAAAAACAGCGGCTGGCAAGTTTTCCCTCACACGCCTTATAGTCAAGATCTTAGCCCTATTGACAATCATTTTGATGCAGAATGTGCTCACTAGATTAATATTTACATCAGAACAGAGTAACAAAAATTGGATTGATTAATTCTTGGCCGCGAAGCCAGTGCAGTTTTTTTTTAGATGGAGTCCACAAATAGCCAGCAAGATTATAATTCAATTTTATTTATTTTTAAATAGTGGCATATGGTGATAATATTCAATTATGTTGCTCCAATAACTTTAATAACTTATGAAGTGAGCAAATTAAACTTTTAATGGATAGGTCACATCCACTTAGTAGAAATATCTTTAAACCGCTTAATTCTTGCTGAGTTATAACACCTTAAGAATACTTTTATAAAACTATTACTATCATATAGTTTAATATTAATGAATTTTATCAAAGATATATTGATCTGACACTTACTTACTACCCCACAAACCCACATATCAATACCTATATATTTACATCTATTATAGAGTTATGTAAAATCGTATATATCGTACATAGCTTCTTCATCTGTTTGTTTTGAATTCACCCCATCTGCTAATGACGTTCTAACGGCTTTGCAGCATAATAGGTCAGCATTGGCACACATAATTATAGGATTTGGAATAGTTGTTAATTTATTGAAGCAATGTTTATACTCGTATACCATACTGATATATAACATTTATTGATGTGTCCATATATTTAATTGTTTACTAAACTCAATATATTAGTGAAATGACTGACCTAATTACTTCGTATCTTATATGCCAACAAGTGAAGGTAAGTTGGTAGTAATAGTATTCGAACATTTCAATATAAATTAGAAAACGGATATACAGGTTAACTTAATGGCATGAATTGGTATAAAATAGAAAAACAGTAATAATTATTATAAAATTAAATTAAATAAATTTATATGCTAAAGTATTCTGTTAATCTGGACATTATTATTTTTTTGTAGTAGAGACCAGTTAGGTGGAACTTTGAACACATGCTCCCTTCTTATAGACTAATGACAGTCAAGAAGAGGGATTATACGATGATTGAAAATAAAACTGAAAATTCTGAAGTTGAAATAACTGCAAACATTAGCCAGTGCTCTTCTGAGCAAAATATAGTAAAGTACATATAAATGATATAGATCACATTTGGCTGGTCCATTTAAACTGCAAACGAAAACCGAATCGATTAATTTTTTTCTTAGATTACTAGAACCATTTTTGTATTCGTTTGAGGTTTTATTTCGCTATGTACATAAAAAAAATTGAACACCGAGTTTGTTGGATGTTTGTGTTTCTAATAGGATGACGGCTAATGTTGTAGAATTATTTTGGGGAGTCTGTTTTATTTCTAATACAAGTATTTGAGTGGTGCAAAGCATTCAGTGAAGGTCGTGAAGTCATCGAAAATATACTGTTTCAACATCTCTTATTAATCGACTCAATACATTAACATTTTGGAATGACGACAGAGTTCGCGAAAGAGATGCTGGACAATGTAATTGAAAACCTTACTCCTACATACATCAAACACATCATTACTAGTGACGAGACATGAGTTTAAGGATGTGACGTCGAAACTGTTCAACAATCTAGCGAATGGGGTTCCAAAAATTAGTCCATCAAAGCCGATAAGGTACGGAAAATTGGTTGCGTTGGTTTGCTTGTATTGATAAACAAAGCTTATTTAGAAGACAAAAATGTTAAACAACACTGTCACACACAATGCCAAAAAACACTTGTGTACCAAGTGATTATATTTGAATCGTTATCCTGATAATTCTAATCTACATATACCTATAGTAGTAGTAGTAAAATGACTTAAAATATTTTTGCGCACATGTGACAAAATGTAAAGAAATATCAAAAATATTAATTTAATTTTCTCTATGAATATTGGAATCGTTTAAATTTGGAAATTGTTTCTCATTGTAAAAAAAAAAACTGACATCATATTAATTAACAACCTTTATTTTATTGACTCTTAACAAATTCATGCAATCACTTAAACATTTAAATTCCTCAGCAAATGTGAACAAAAACGAACGGCATTAGCACCTAGTCGTTAACAATCACCACGAATGGTGTCATGCCAACGTATAATTTAGTTTTATCCCATTTATTTTACTATTGTGCAATAATTTTAATTGGACACAGTTGAATGCAAAATTTCCGTTAAAATGTGAAAACTTTTTCACTCACATTAGTCGCATATTTTCGGTTATTCGCAAGTATATGAAAACTATGCTAAACGCCGTTGTTAGAGTTGCCAAAATGGCAACAAAAACGACAAAAAACGAATACAAATGTCGAACTGTCAGCAACACAATACAATAAAGTGACAGTCGTGCAAAAGTCAAGCAGCAAACTGTGAACAACAGTGACCACAAATGTCAACGACTGCTTCGCCAGTGACACTGGTAGTGGTGACGTTTACACACACAGATATACTCATTAAGGCGGGTGTACTGAAGTTGTCTCGACATTTTACTATTTAATTTTATTGCATTCTATCTTCAAAAGAAAGTTTGGCTTATACATACTGTCAAAAAATGTTTGACAGATTTATAATGTTGTTATATAAGCACATAATTTAATATAGTGGTAGCTGTCAAATCATTTGTCATAGTAACAACATATATTTGACATTTACTTAAGTTCTGTATACCTTGGAAATTGACCATGGAAAACTAACACCGCAAAACATTTAGAAGTCTTGGCAATTTATTTCCGAAAGTCAGTTCTGTTCGTCAGTCTTATACTTGTACTATTGTATTACCATGTCTTAAGAGGTACATAAAGAAACAAGACAATCATAACCTTTTTTAAAACTAAAGGTGGAGTTTCTCAATGGGAAGAACTGCAAACAATATATATCGTGGCTTTTGAGCTATTCATGTCAATATCAATTTGTCCTGAGTCCTAAGAGATACTAGCAGGATGATAAGACCATCACGATCCTAAAAATTTCGGACCAATAAACACAACCTTTTTTTTGTTATTTACTTATGTTCTTTTCATCTGTTTTATTTAAAATCGTAAAATATTCACGATAATTTCTTTAATTTTTTATCAACATATCAAGTTGTTTTTAAGCTCAGGACTACACAACGAATTGCTTACAAGTTCGATACTCTTTAGTCCCGTACTTAAAGTCCCGTATTGTCTTTTTGCCGAACAATTCACCAATTTTTATCCGTTATGAATTTCACCAAACCCTTGTGTGGAAATTATTACGAATATAATTTATTAATTGTGGCCCCTGTTCGAACATTTAGATTTTGTGCTTAATTACTAAATACACATAACTTTATTACTTTTTTTAGTTGAGAACCGTAACAAAGCTTCTGATATTTCTGCCAGAAGATTCACTTTAGAAAAGAGAAGATATATCAGAGCAAGAGTGTTTAAGCGAACTAAATTGAAACATCTCGTCGGATTTTTCATTAAAATAATTAAAATTTCTGCGTAACAGTAATTGGAAAATACCCTCTCAAGTACGATAATTTGGATGCGAAGAAGGGTTTCTCCTATCAAAAAAGAGCAAATTTTATTCGCAAATGTAGATTTTAGATGAGTTCTCAGTTTTGACCCGAAATAAAATTAAGTGCTTCTAAACCTAAGGACTGCATTCACTGAGAGTGAATAAAACTTTTTATCGCGATCATGCTTACTTCGAGAATCATGTGAAATTTTGTCAGACCAAAAAGCCAACTTCTTTGTTTACCATAGTAACAATATTTGGAAAAAACTAATTTTTTATTACAAAAAATTTAATTTTCAGAAACCACATGTTTATTGCAGCTGCTCTTTTTTATGAATTTTATAATTTGTTTGACCTTTTAAAAATTGTCTTCTTCGAATTATTCTTCTTCTTTTGGAATTATTGATTTTCTCAGGAGAAAACTTCACCTGTTCGAAGACCGATATCTATAAGTCTCTATTCCATATTATCATTCATATCATTCTTTCGAAAATAAACGCTCCAAAACAAATATTGATCCGACTTAAAGCTCATTTATACCTATATAAATATATACTTTTCAAAACATTATAGCAAAAAACAACAATCACCGTTAAATAAACTTGATATTCACAACAAATAGCAGACACTAAAAAAACTAGAAGAAGCGAGAGTAGGCAGGTTAGTACATCAAGTAAGAGCTCCTCAAAACCCATGCATACTTGCAAGCAAATATGATAGTAACAGAGCTAAAATGCAATGTTCGGGGAATTTGCTTGCATGTTTATAAACAGACATGCTGACGTACAGACATATGTATATGTGCATATAAGTATATAGCACAATCCGCTTTGTTGTTTGCCTGTGGCGACGTTGTGCGGGCGCAAGTATGGAGTGTAATTGTGGAATTTAATATTTATGCACTTCCGGCGGCAACAGAAAACTTTTCGCTTCCGCTTACGAGTCCACGGCGCTTTGCAGTATTTTTGACACCCCTCAAGGTCTCGCTTGCCAGCTTACCCGGCGTGGCTGCTGAAACTCGCTGCAGACATACACCACTGCTAAACTTGTCAACAGCACAGCGCTTGTCATCGGAGGACAACATATATACATATATATGTATAACACAAGTATATATATCTACATATATATATATATATATATATATATATGTCTGTGTTCAGCTACAGGCTGTTTCACTTTTGCTTCGCCTCTCAAGGTTCATCGTTGGCATTCCACATGCCGCTGGTTTGCCGTGAGATTCTTGTTCTTCAGCATTTTTTTTTTTCTCTGCCTATCCACATGCATTTTCTATGAATTTTCCTTTTGTTTGGTTTGCGTGTTTAGTTATTTATTTGCTTCTCACTTTGCTTATTTGCTGTCGAGCTTACTTCATAATTGCCGTTGGTTACTACTGGAAATGAATTTATTACTGCACCGCGCCGCAACAGCGGAATTCCACTTTTACGTGGGTCTGTTTGTGTATTGTGCTATCAACAAATGAGACAAACTTCATTTCGCTCAACTTGCAACCGCCGACAACAATCGGCAATAACAAACAGTTAAACACCAAGTGCCACAACGGGGTCGCGGTTAGTAAAAAAAGTGAGCAAACTATGGGAAATATCTCCCCCAATTCGCCTCATTTCGCTGCTTCGCTTCGCCTGTTCGGCCACAAATCCAGTGAATTGTTGATATTTGGCGAATATTTTATAGAAGTTTGCTCACTTTTAGGTTCTCCACTTTGTAAATTTTGTAAGGTGTTTCGCGTTCGGGGAATCGCGAACTAGCAAGGCAAACGACAGTGAAAAGTTTAAATTAACATTATCTATGCCTTATTTATATGCTTTGCAATTCCTTCCGGTACACAGTTGGAACTCATTTCGGCTTGTAACTGATATTTTTCTTGGGATAATTGTGAGCTGAAATTTATGTTTGGAATTAACCTCTTCATTAGTTTATTGCTAAAAGTTTGAAATATACTTTAGTCAACTTTACGCATAAATTGTGTTGTTACGGCGACCTAGTAAATATTATATTCGGAGTTAATTTTTTTATGAGTAGAGTTTATTTAAGACAATTCAAGTTAAAACTTTAAAGGGTTGTCTAACACCGTTGTCTTGTAAC
The DNA here is from genome assembly GCF_042242935.1 of Bactrocera oleae. Lineage (NCBI taxonomy): Eukaryota > Metazoa > Arthropoda > Insecta > Diptera > Tephritidae > Bactrocera > Bactrocera oleae. The sequence continues at coordinate 44,753,068 of NC_091538.1, read as the reverse complement.
AACCCGAATATCGAATGCTCTTAAAATTTTAAGTTGTGTCCAAAGTGCTAAAAGTTGGCTTGTATCGCACGACATGCATTAGAAATATGTATTTGAAATATACAGGCATGTTCTGAAATTTGTACGATTTAAATTCGGTGACGAATTAAGAATTCGGACGAACTTATTGTATATGTTTTGTAAATCCTTTAATTTCCATTAAATTCAAATGAAAAGTCGTACCAGCTGATGTCCTAATATCCACTGAACACACCTCATTATAAAATAGGACATTAATATTTGTATACAAATATATTCGTGTGGTTTGCCAAGAGTTATCGTTACTCGTGGAAGATTGTTGCCAAACAAAAGAAGAGCTCGCAGAAGCTTTGGAAGTCACTCAAACAGCCATTTCACAATGTTTAAAAGCAGCCGGATACTGTATTAAGACTGTCTATAGAAGGGTGAAATCATTAATGAGCAACGCTACCGATAATAATTCATGAAACAGCAATTCGGTCGATTAAATTTCAACGGTTTTGAATGTATATTAAACCCAAAGAGCGAGGCCACTGCCAATTTTTAAAAAAATTTCAAACTAACAATTTTATTTCATATTGTGTAGGTTAGTTACGGAATTTTATAAGTTTAGTGGCATTTTGTGGGCGTGGCGGTCTCAATTAGTTTTAGATTAAAGCGTTAAAATATTGCGATTGGGAAGTGTTTTGACATTCGCCTTATAGCCCAGACTACGCTCCTAATTTGAATAAAACTATTGTACATGTTTTTCTTAATTTATTGTTCAAATTTGATAAAAAATATTATTTTTAAAAAAGCTTTCGTCCTTACCGTTAATTTATCTTAATCGTTCATAAACATTTTACATTGCCGACGAAGAGCTATGATTCTAGACTTATATAGAAAATTATGGGTATATTTTAATATATAATACAGCAAAGAAGTATTGTTCATCTTACATAAAATGTACTCTTTATAAATATAAATATTTCTATGTAATTAACCATAAGTCAGTTGATGCGAAAACAACAAATCTAAATCGGAAGTTTCAATTACATATATAAAAATTATAAAGTGAATAGCAATATATAGTACTAAAAAGTTTTTGCACATACACTACTGGTGCAGCTCGCAATAAGCGAGTGATATTAAACCGCATTTACGTTATTAACTCAAGCATTAAGCGCTTAGCGAATTGTCGGTAGCAATAAAATTTGCAATGATGACATTATAGAAGAGAAGATGGAAAAGTAAGAAAACATTGCGGAAAAATAAAAGCGACTTTAATCGCTTAAGGGATTTGCTTCTAACCGCAACCGCTGACTGAAGAAATCAAAGGATTCAAATGCAGAGCAATGACAGACTGATTAAACTTACGTATACGCCATGTAGCTCCCCTGAGATATGAAAGCAAACAAAAATTTATGCAAGAACTCATCCAAACAATTGACGCTGCTTACCGTTAGCGAACTGTTATGTATTCAACAAAGGATTATTTACCCACGTATATATTATGTGCATGCATGTGTATGAGTGCTAATATCAATGCGTGATACACGCTTGTATTACATAAAATTCTACCTTAAGCTACAGCAGGAGAAAATCGTGGAATCTGTGGAAGTCTAGTCTGAAAAGTCTTTACTGAACTGTGTGTATATATTTGTTTACGTGATAAGATGATGCATTGTGGTGGTAAGTTGAGAAGAGAATGATGATCTATATATTTGTTTTTAGACTTAGTAATGAATGAAACGTGTACATAGGTATGTATGTGTACTATTTTTTAGGTACCGGAGACATATCGTTATTATATTTTCTGTAATTTTGAAGGCAAATATTATTGACTAAAGTACAAAGCTATAGAACTTAGACCAAGCCTACTCCGCTTTCGTTTGCTAAGTTTCATTACGTGTAGGAAAACATGTCCACTTAATTTCATTAATAATCACAAATATAGTTAGACCAACATGAACGGTTTAAAATCAACTGGAAACTCAGAAATCACTATATTTGATATATTGGCTCTAGAAAAGCTATTTACCCGATTTTACCAAATGTTGACACAAGGGCACATTAATATAAGAAAAAGCTGCTCTCTGAATTTCATTAATATATCTCTTGATTGACCGATATTTTCGGCAAAAAGTTACATAGATACACTTAATCCCACATATTGGTCCCTGGTGTAAGTTATAGCCTGATTAAGGCCATTACATATGCGTGAGATAGCATACTTTAGATTCACACCTTCAGCAAAATTTTATTCCGTTATTTTCGAGCACCACTAAATTATGTTATGTAAATTGAAAGAGTAAGATAGAATTTACAAATGTGATATATGGCTCGTAAGTGTGGTTGTTATCCGATGTCGTTAATTTGAAAAGTATAACACACGTAACACGAGGTGTGTTAAAAAGAAAAGGTGAATTTTGAATTTTTTTGAAAAGTACTTATTAATTCATCAATATCTATTTTGTCTCCTTCAAAGTAATCCCCCTCGGATATAGCACACTTGTTCCAACGCTTTTTCCAATCCTCGAAGCACTTCTGAAATGCTCTTTTCGGTATGGCCATCAGTTCTCTCTTTGATTCTGACTTGATCTTATCAATTGTGGCAAAATGTTTTCCAAAAGGTTTCTTGAGTTTTGGGAATAGGAAAAAGTCGCAGGGAGCCAAATCTGGTGAATACGGTGGTTGAGGCATGATTACGGTTTTGTTTTGCGCAAAAAATTACAAATAAGGATTGATGTGCGATTGTTATGCCAACATCCTATGCAATTTCCCTAATAGGGATTCGACGCTTTTCAATAACAATTTTTTTCACTGTTTCGATGTTTTCTTATGCTCATCATTATCGGAATTCTGTAGAGAGCTTGTACCACTTATAAACACTTTTTTGAGACAAAGTGGACTCGCCGAATGCCACAGTCCACATTTCAAGTGCCTTGGAGCACTTTATTCCACTTTTTATTGAACGCAAAACTTAATATGTATCAAAAAAAGCAGACAGAGCCACTAAAAACCAGTGAGAGCCTTTGAGAAGCAGTGAGAGCCAGTGAAAGTCAATGAGAACCAAGGAGCGCCAATCAAAATCACTGAAAACACTAAGAATCACTGAGAAACACTCAGAAGCAGAGAGAGCCAGTGAGAGACACTGAGAAGCAGAGAGAGACTCTGAGACACAGCGAGAGCCAGTGAGAACCAGGGAAAGCCATTGAGAATCAGTGAGAGCCACCGTGAATCACTGAGAACCTGTCAGAGACATTGACAACCAAAGGTAGCCACTGTAAATCACGGATAAATACTGAGAACTAGTGAGCGCCACTGAAAAACACGGAGAAATAGTGAGAACCAGTGAGCGCATTGAGAAACACCGAGAATCACTGAGAGTTAGTGAGACCCACTCAGAACCAGGGAGAGCCACTAAGAATCTTTGAGAAACACTGAGAAGTAGAGAATGCCAATGAGAGACACTGAGAACCACTGAGAGCCAGTGAGATATAAAGTGATCCAGGGAGTGCCACTGAGAATCAGTCAGATTCAGTGAGAACTACTGAGATTCAGGGATAAACGCTGAGACCCACTGAGGATTATTGTGAGCCACTAAAAGCCAGGGAGAGCCAGTGAGAAAGAGGGAGAGCCTCTGAGAACCACTCAGATCCAAGAAGAGCTACTGATAATCTGGAAGAGCCACTGTCAACCAATGAGAACCAGGAAGATCCAGAGCACTAAGAGCGATCGAGAACAACTGAGATTCAAGCAGAGACACTGAGACCCACTGAAGTATATGCAGAGCCACCGAGAACCATTGAAATCCAAGAAGAGACACTGAGATTCACTGAAGGCTAAAAAGACCCACTGAGGATCAAAGAAAGCCACTGAGAACCAGTGGGAGCTACTGAGAACAAGGGTGAGCCAGTGAGAACGAGCCTAATACTCTTGATATGGCTTTAACTTTTTATACTCATTCAACATGTTGCTACCGAGTATCATAATTTTATTCACCTAACGGTTGTTTGTATCATCTAAAAATAATCGAGTTAGATACAGGGTTATGTATATAAAAATGAACAGGATGACGAGACGTGTAGGCAAAAAATTAAGGCATATAAAATGCCATAACTAAGCACGTAATTAAGAATAAAAGTGCAGTTTGGTACAGGGGGTTGCAGTAGCAAGTGGCACCTGTAGACTACAAATTTTTTAAAGGTGGACATGGCCCCATCTTCTAATAAGTTTAATTTACATATCTCTCAAACCATTCAAGCTATGTCACCCAAATTTGCTTAGGACAAACACTTAAGAACCGCTACCAACAGTGTGAAAATGGATAAAGTTGAATTATAACCCCGTCCTCTCCTTAATACATACATCCAACAACAGTGCATCTTTGTGCTTGAAATGGATAAAATCGGGCGGAAACTTGTCTTAGCCCCCATACAGCTGATATTCGAGATTTTGAAACGTGTGGCTGACTTTACTGCATGTACCATATATGTAACTTTATATTTATATATTTATAAAATTGCTTGAAAATAATTTCTCAAGTATACCTGAGCAATGTCAAAAACGAATGCAATCAGCTCTTCCATTTCTCTGCCCCCAATGATTTATGTATTATTTTTGATAACGGGAAGTAAACAGTACAGTAATATAACTAAAGGAGGCTATGACCTTTAAAATTTGATTGTAATCCATTCACGATTTCTTCGAACAATAAAGTTGAACCCTTTAACTACATTTTTTAATATTACCAACAGCTGAAGATGACCCGCTTTTACCCTTGCAAGTCGCAAGAGTGTAAAATGTTCGATTACACCCGAACTTAGCCCTTCCTTACTTGTTATTTTACTATATTTGTCTGTTATATTTTTTTCACTTCGACAGTTTGAAGTGTCAAAATCAGTGTGATAAAACAAAATGAGGCAAACAGATGGCGCTAAATCAGAGTCGCACAGAGAGATTTCGAGTAGCTTAGATTCACACTATGAACTATATTCCCTCGACATGGAGGGAAGTTAAGGTGATATATATCTCAAAGGCGGGCAAAAACTCACATTTTAATCCAAAGGATTTTAGACCAATTAGTCTTTCATCATTTCTTTTAAAAACGCTGGAAAGACTAATAGAAATACATATAAAGGACATACTAAACCCAAAAAAAATGGTAGTTTCGCAGCATGCGTACTCGAAGGGTAGATCCACAGAAACGGCATTAAGTCCAGTGGTAGCAGAGATTGAAAAATCTCTGGAAATAAAAGAATACACCCTCGTAGCCTTCCTAGACATAGAAGGTGCCTTTAACAACATCCAGCCGAAGGCCATATTGAGCGCGCTTATAGATCTGGGCATATCTGAGCCTCTCCGGAAATTAATTGAACAGATGCTCTTGGGCAGGTCAATTATTTTAACGCTGGGAGCTTCAACGATGTACAGATCTATCCGAAGGGGTACACCCCAAGGAGGCGTGTTATCCCCACTTCTCTGGGTCCTGACAATGAATAAAATGCTTGTGGATCTAGAAAAGAAGGGGGTACATGTTGTGGCCTACGCTGATGATGGGGCAGTCTGGTTAGGGGCAATACTAAACGAGATTAATCGATGGGCCGTATCATCCGGACTGTACTCCCGAAATCACGCCACCATTTTTAAATGGCACCAGGCTAACGATAGGGGATAAAGCAAGCTACTTGAGACTAAGTTTGGACAGGAAGCTTTCTTGGAAACAAAACCAGGAAGCGAGGGTAAAGAAAGCTGCTACAGCGCTTTACACATGTAAAAGAATGGTGGGGCCCAGGTGGGGACTGACACCTCGGGTGGCTCACTGGCTGTACACAGCAATTGTAAGGCCGATCATGACCTACGGGATAGTAGTATGGTGGCCAATTACAGAAAAGAAATATGCGATTAGAAGCATGGAAAGTATACAAAGAGCAGCTAGTATTTGCATCAGTGGAGCTCTCAGAACTACGCCAAGCCAGGCACTCAACATAATTTTACACTTGCTGCCAACAGACTTATATTGCAAGCAAATGGCAGCGAAGTCAGCTCTGAGACTGAGGGAAGCCTCCCTATTAGTCGCCTGCAACAAGGGGCATTCTAGGATACTTAGGAAGTTCCCGTTTCTTCCCATAACTACGGATTTTCGCAATCCGGGGGAGCTGAACCTAAATCCGGTCCTCAATATTGCCTTTCCCTCCAGAGAGGAGTGGGAAAGGGATGTAGTGGACAAGGAAGAAGGGATTAGCTCCTATACGGTTGGTTCCAAACTGGATAACCGAGTAAGCGGCGGTGTCTTCTCGGCTAAACTAGATACCAAAATCGTCTTCCGGTTACCAGACCACTGTAGTGTCTTCCAAGCAGAAGTCACTGCAATTAAAGAAAGCCTTCTTGTACTAACAAAAAGCCAAGCGGCTTTGAAATCTCTGATGTCAGTGAAGGATTGCCATGATCTTCTAGCGGATCTGTCATCCTATTTCACTGTAAATCTGCAATGGGTTCCAGGACACAGTGACATCCCTGGTAACTGCGTAGCAGATGAACTAGCCAGAACAGGCACCACCCTACAACTAGATCCTGGTAAGGTGGACATAAATATGCCTCTGGCTACGTGTAGATACCTAATCGACAAACATGTCATTAATATAGCCGAGTGTCAGTGGAATCAATCCCTGACCTGCTCAACCAGCAGGCAAACGTGACAAGAATGGAATATGAGCCGCACATGCCGACTCTTAAAAATTCAAGAGGAATGATATAAAAACTCTCGTAGGAGTACTAACTGTCTAATAGGCAGACATGCAAGTAGACTTGGCGCGCCATATAACGACTATTGTAGAAGCTGTCAGGAAGCAGTGTTCCACTATATAGGAAAAGAATCGCAACCATCGCTCGTGGGTTTCTTGACGACGTCTCGGAGGTTGCACAGATAAAACTTGTCTCACTGATGAAGTTCATCAGAAGTACGGGGTGGTTCAGAGAGGAGCCAATAGAGTGAGGGGATCATAGTCCCAGTGGTATCACAATGGGCCTCCTAAAGGCCTAAGTGTGTCGAATGACAGCCACTTTACCTACCTACCTAGATTCACATCACCTCGATGACAAGATAACAAGTGTAATGGCGAAATCTTGCTAAATCTAGTAGATTAGTGAGATAATCTACTCAATAGATTAAATCTTGTGATTAAGTGTCGGTCGGAACATGACAAAATTTTATATGTATCTTAATTAAATCAAACACTTCCTTGTCCTTCGGGGATCAGCAGAAAATATTAATATAAAATATATTTATTTTCCTCTGATCTTTGCTTTTACTTACATACTTTGAATAACGTTAATAAAATATGGGGTTATGCCTCATACCTTCATATTTCATAGCATATTATGTCCGCTAAAATTCCCAAATTTGTTGTACTCGATTGCACAAAAAAGTTCTTAATATGTGAACATGAAAATGTATAAAATGTGTAATAACTGTAGGAACTTTTGAAAATAATTAATTTATGATTTTTTTTTCACAATACCAAATTCGAACCGGGTATAATTTTTCATTCAATCACTTTTTGTCCCAAAAGCTTGCAGCACAACTTATCAGTATAAAATTGCAAAATATAAAAACATAACAATAAATACGGTATCTGCCAAAACGATAGCACAAAATTTGAGCTATACCATATAAGACGAAAAACCTTTGGAAGAACGTTTTTTGAATACAAAATATGGTTTCATTTTGCAAGACCTGCCATATTCCTAACAGGAAATAATGTATTTTGAAAACACGAAATTCACTTTTTTCTCTTAGCGTCAGCGTCATTTTTTATTTGACATTTGAACAATATGTGAGCTAAAATATGCAAAACAAAAGCATCAAAGTGATGACTGTTTTGGAAAGTGCATGGTGAGAAAGTATAGTAAAAAGATAAGTTTGTGTTTGTAGTATATTGTATTATGAAGAAATTGTACAAAATATGCTGACAAATTTTCAGACTCTAGGAGCAAATATCAGTATCAAATTAGACTATCTCCGCAATCATGTGAATAAATTCACATCAAATCATCACATGATTGCAGACTACTGCTAGTTCTTAAAAAATAGATGGTGGACTGAAAAATAACAATACAAAAGAAAAGCTCATAAATGGTGTTTTATTAAAATATAACATAGGTTTTCGACATATGCCTCTCTGTTTACTTCGATGTATTCTTATTTTTTAAAGCAAACCCGAAAATATAAATATATCTGTTATTTTGTTTCGCTTTTTCTGATTTTTGTAGTAAAATGGAAATAAGGACTTAAAAATATATGCAGTACATCTTAGGAAATCATTAATAGTGTTATGAATTGGCACAAATATACCCAAAATCGACCTTATATATAAGGCTAAAAAGCACTGTAGACCAGTGTAATGGACGAGTTAAAAAAAAAATAATGATATATGAATGAATATGTTTGTTAGTTGTTGCCTATGCTCCCATTTTCACAATACCTCATCCAGCTTGTCTGTGTCTGCTGTAGCCAGGGTATATTACTACTATTATTTCGACTTCTCTACATTGTCCGTAGAGAAACCTGAACCTTGAACCTTTTCACATTAGTTCATCCGAGTATTAGTTTTGCACCACAGTGAGTTGCATCAAGTGCCCATCTCTCTACACTCTTTCTACTTTTCGATACTCCGTCTTTATGACAATCACGCGATCTCAACCGCATAGGCAATCTACAGAAGATTGTTGTTCTGAATATAAAGCTCGAACATAGTAACAACGAACGAACGAGTATGGTAAGTTTCGTGCTCTAGTTTTGGCTCATACTGTGTACATATACTATGTACGAGCATGTATGTATAATATACGGGAACTAAAGCAAAAAAAATAAGTACAAAATCCTTGCGCTGTTATGATAAATAGCGCTGTCACCTGTTAAATGTCAACAAACACCGTTATATGGCACTACATAATAGGCTATTTCACATTCCCACGTATATTAGTGTGTGTTGCTGTTTGTTGCAGTTGCTATTGCATGATGACGTAAATGTCAAATATGTATTTAAGAGCATATGCAGGCTTACCTGTATCACAACCTCACCAAATGCACGCGATCCCGGTTTGGCCTCGTTGCGTAATGTCGATTTTGTGATTTTTAGCCGCAACGTTAAATCTTTTGTTAAATATAAAAATCGCTCAATTTATTTTGCGTGAAAAAGGCGCCACCAACTTGGCGTTAGCATAACAATGTTGCTGGGGCGATGTGTAAAGAATAAATATATATATACGATACATATATATACTTACTAGCATGCGGCTACATGTGTACATAATGCATATAAATATGTACAGTTAACTATCAATGTTGCTGTTGCACACGGTTTATTTGTTGTTTTTTTCCGGTTTTATTATGCCAGCTGCGCATGCGTTACATGCGTCCGTTGACAGGAACACACAAATATATTATCCTATTTGCTTTATGCTTTAACATTCAAAACATGCGGCTTTACAAAATAACCACACCAAAAAAAACACAACATCAAAGTAAAGGTGAACTTATTTTTATGCGAAGCATTGTTTACAGTTATACTAATTTTCTTTATAACGTCTGTTAGCATTTATGTATAAAAATAAATAAAATTCCCCGAAGAAACATGAGAGTTTCATAAAAAAGTAAGTAAGGAAGTGCCAAGTTCGAGCACAGCCGAATATTAGATATTCTCAAAATTTGTCAGACTTGAGGTTAACCGAAAAATATTTTTATGAACCAGAAGGACGAAAATTGAAGTATTCGATTTATATGGTCTAAGTGAAGGTTTGCACGATGTCACTCATTTTCATTACGAATTCACATGACGGCATATTTAGATAAAAACCTACATATTCGGTTCCCTTATATGTGGCTTTATGTGCCACATTATGTTAAAATTAGTTCCGTAGTTTGCAAATATTATATTTCACTAAAAAATCGGCGAGTCACGCCTATTGCTAAATTTTTGAAGCAAAGAAAATTTGAAGGCAAAAAAATCTTAGACCAGAACAATCTCACATAAGCGGAAGTCTTGCCCCCACCGAGCGCGCGCCTTGGCCAGCTATCAAGTTTTAACCGCACGGGGACAACGGAGTTCCGACTTGGTACGTTAGAAGCACGTCAGCTGTATAGAGAGAACAAAAGCCAATCAGATATATTTATACATTTTATTTCATATGATATATGAGTTACCAAAAGCAAATTTAATTATTTCAAAATAAAATTTGAGCTCCTCTGAAAAAGGATATATAGAAATGCAATAATAGAATCCATGCTATAAATGTACCAGCAAAACACAAACACGCTCACCTACAACTAACCCAATACAAACAACGACAACTAAACTTGGTCAACAACAATAACAACAAACGGCTATTGCGCCCGATATGTTAAATTGCTTCATTTACCATCGTGCCATATTTCAACAGCACCGCTGGATTACTATAACCACAACGGCAAACTTACACACACATGAGCATAGCGATGCTGACCGAACCAACAGTCAGACTCCCAACTATCCATTGAGCTAGCCGGTGAGCGATGCCGCAGCACTGCCGCATGGAGATTGTCTTGCCACCGAAAAGGCGGGTTAGCGACTGTCGAATATTACACACACATACATCTACTTACATGTATGTACGTATATAATAGTGTATTTAAATATGAATATGTGTGAGCAAATTGTAGCATCGTAGACCACATTCACAATCGGTGGCACTGGCTGTGGCAACAAGGACTATGTAAAGCGCATCAGCTCCCAGCCAGGCGACCAACCGACAAACCCAGCGACCGACTAACCAACATGCCCAGCAATGGACTTGTCGTCAGTGAGGCGTCAAGTCAAAGCGGCCCGCGATCGCCTCTTGCCCCTGCTGGTTGGCGCAGTTGTTTGTATGCTCGAGTGCTTACACTGCGGTACGCCATTACATGAAATACCCACTCGTAAAATTTAAAATTTTAACAACAACAGCAAATGGCATTTGCGTTGTTCGGCACGCGGAAGCGTTGTTGCATAGCCCGCTGCGGTGTACTGATTCCCGGCTACAGATACACTGCAAACGTTTTAAGGTAATGTGCTTGGGCATATGTATATTTCGTATTTATTAAGCAAAATTCCACCACATATGTTGCGTTCAATTTTTGTTAACAAATTTTGCATGAAATTGTTTGGCGCAAATGCAGTGGAGTTTTTGTGTATTTGAAGGTAATGCGATGTTGAATAAACAGGTTTTTAAATGTTTAAATATGGGTAGAACAAGAAAAAGCTTTAACTTTAGTTGCAGCTTTAATTTTCCTCACAAATAAAAAAGTTTCTATGAAATAACTTGATTTTTATCGTTCAGTTTGTATAGCAGCTATATGTTACAGTGGTCCGATTTCGACGGTTCTATAATTTCCTGACCTATTTAGAATAAACACATAGTAACGAAAAAATATTTTTTTATTTTTTGATAAATTCACTCAAAACATCTAAGTGAAGTCGAATTCTTCTCTACTTGGTCGTTTTAAAGTATAAGTTTGACTTCCATTCCCGTTAAGCAATATAGCTCTTATAATACAAAATATTTTCCACGGCACCACAACAAGTAGCTTAATCGGATAAAATTATTTTCCCGTATTCTGCGAGAATAATGAGAAACTTATAAAGTATTAGTTTTGTTCTCTCGAGGGCTTAGATATTCGTAACATTTTACTCATTATAAAGACAAGGTCAATTTAATTCCAATCAATTCAAAGCCTTAGAAGTTTTTAATATAGATATATAAGGATTTTGTTCGAAATTACTAAAACTGCGACAATTCTTAAATAAATATTCTAGAAACATTAGATTTAACAATAAAGATGATACTCGTAGAGCAGGAATCCTTGTGTTCAAAAATTGGATGATTATTATGATACCGTCCACTTTTTGGGAAAATTTCATATATAACAAACTATCGGTTAGGAACAAACATTCTATAATATCTTTTAATAGCACTCTCGACACAATTTAAACATTTTTGTAATTCTACTAGTATAACCTCGCAAGTAAAGCAGAACTAAGTTCGGGTGTAACCGAACGTTTTTTCTCTCGCAACTGACAAGGATCAAAGCCGTGGAAATATCCTCAGGTGTTAGCAAAACTTTATTTAACTTGCATATTTGCCGATATATAATACACTTGTATGGTATAAAGTTAGTCGAAAGTTTCAAAATTTGTCTATTAGGGATTTGGCGGCTAAGAGAATTATTGATCCGAAGGCCCGAGTTAGTCAACTTAATTTCAAGATAAATACGACGTTATTAAAAAAGTGTCTCACTGGAAAAGGATGTCATTCAGCTGTGGAAGTCAAGATCGATGCCTTCTTTTAAGGCCCGGAGGCTATAGAAACAGTATCGAACTATTGGAGAACCATAACCACAAAAAAATTACTATATTGGGTCGTTCACTAAGTAATTTCGTTTTTTTTTTAGTGCAATTTAAATACTATTGTTTAATTGTGTAAACAATTTATGCATTTAGACAAATTTAATCTTTCAGCAATCTCTCGAGTTGTTAATCGGCGATTTTCATCGACCAATAAGGCTTTCAGGATGTGGTGCATCCTCAAGATCAAACCAATCTTGGCATTGGCGTTCGGTCAACCGATCTTCTCCGTACACTTCACATAATTTTCGTCTTGCTTAGACTGTATTTTCACCCTTTTGATAGTAAAACAGTAAAATATGCCGAAAATGCTGTTTTCGATCTTCCATTTTCAATAGGGCACCGAACAAAAACTATTTTAAAAAATTTATGAAAGTTTCTTACAAACAAGCCTTACTAAAGGGTTTTCCAATAATCTAAAAAAAAACACACACTATATATTAAGGAAATTCAAATGTTTTTTATTAGATTTGAATATGAAGTACAATCGATGCAAAAAAGTTCTGAATATGAAATATATCATTCACATGGCCTCCACGACTACTTTTTCCACTAACTCAAATCGTTTGTCATGAATAGCACGTTCAATATTGACTAGTAAAGCTTGAAGAGAGTCTGATTTATTGCTAAAGGCCAATAACTTAAAATAACCCCACAAGAAGTAATCTAATAGTGTTAAATCACAAATTCTTGGAGGCCATACAATGTCACAATTTCTTGAAATGATCGAATCTCCAAACTTTTTCCGCAATAATTCGGTTGTCGCAAGTGTTGTGTGGCACGTAGCTCTGTCTTCCATCGAGATCTCCGCCAAGATCCACTTCTTCCAATTGCGGCTATAAAAAGTTGGTTACCATCATACCGCTCTCCATTGACAGTAACGGTGTCACCAGCTTTATATCGAAAGAAGTACGGACCGTTGATTCCACCAGACCAAAACCACGCCAAACTGTCAATTTAGGCGAATATAATGGTTTTTATGAATAGATTGTGGATTTCGCACCAGAATCGATAGTTTTGTATATTTATCGCACCACTCAGATGAAAGTGATCCTCATCGGAGAAGAAGATTTTCTCAAAAGCTCACGAAAAGTTGCAATTGGAAAACGATTATTTTGATTTCCATGATGAAATTGTAAACATTTCTGAATACAATGAAAAACAATTAAGGAATTTCTAAGTTATTATTAATTAATACATACCGAACATTTTATACTCCCGCAACTTACAAAGGTCAAAGCCTGGAAATTACTTCAGCTGTTGGCAAAATTTTATATCAAAGGAAGTATTAATCCGATTCATCCCATTTTTGACACAAGGCCATGCTATTATTATCGAGTTTCATTAATTTATTTTATTATATGAATTTTGATTATATTTCTTACACATTGACCGATATTTTCGGTACAAAGTCCACTATAGACAGTGTGGTCCACATATTCAGTATTTTTACTCCGATACAATAATTTTTGCTTGATTTGCATAGTGGAAAGTGAAAGAATCAGATGAAATTTAAAACGTTGTTATATGAGAAAAAGGCGTGGTTGTAATCCGATTTTACCCATTTTCGCACTATAACATATAAATATGAGAAGAATGTTATGTACTGAATTTGGCTGAAATCGGTTAAGCAGATCCCACGATATGGGTTTTCATCTAAAAGTGGGCGGTGACACGCCCGCTGTATAATTTTGAAGTCGGTTCCTATAAAGTCATCTCAAAAAATTCTAGGTATAAAATTTAATGTCTCTGGCGTATTTAGTGCTTGATTTATTGCGCTTTTAGTAGTTTTTAACAGTTCCATTATATGGGAAGTGGGCGGGGTTATCACCTGATGTCACCTATTTTCACACTGTTGATAGAGGTGCCAAAAAGATTTGTTTTTAATGAATGTTGTTGCTATAGCTTCTGCGGTTTAGGAGATATGCACATTAAACCTGTTAAGGGGCGGGACCACGCCCACTTTTAAAAACAAATTTTAAACTGCATTTGCCTCTCCCTAATGTGATCCTGTATACCAAATAACAGTCTTTTATCTTATTGTGGAGCTTAGTTATGGCAATTTATTTGTTTGTGATTAATGGCGTTTTGTGGGCGTCGCAGTGGTCCGATTACGCCCATCTGCAATACCAACCGTCTTACGGTATCAAGAAATATGTGTACCAAGTTTCATGAAGATATCTCAATGTTTACTCAAGTTACAGCTTGCACAGACGGACGGACAGACGGACGGACGGACAGACAATCACCCGGATTTCAACTCGTCTCTTCATCCTGATCATTTATATATATATAACCCTATATCTAACTCGATTAGTTTTAGGTGATACAAACCATTAGGTGAACAAGCCTATTATGCTCTGTAGCAAAATGTTGCGAGAGTATAAAAAAATAAAGATCATGACATATAAAAAATGGCCGAAACGACCCTTAGAAATCATAAGTGATTAAGTGTAAAGTTGGCTGTGAAAAAATTCAGTAAGATCAGCTGTTGTCATCAAACGAAATTACTTCGTGACCGACACAATAGATAGAGATTATGTCGAAAATTAAAGCCATATTCTCATACATCATTTCGTTTTTATACAAAAACTTAACAACTCATGTATTACATATTTACAAGGACTATATCAGTTGGTTTCTAGTGAACAACAAAATTTGATTTTCTATGCCTGTTATTTTTTATGTTTATATCTACAATATATTTCTACAAAAACAAAAATATCCTTCTCTGCGTTCTAATTGCTTTGCCATAACCCACAACCCACTCAGACATGTAATTAATACGAAACTCCAATTTGCTTACAAAACGCTAAAATATTTACATACATAATCAAGTGTTCAACTAAGCGAATAATCAGCCAGTCTTTATTTATAGTTAATGGTCATAAACGTCTGACAAAAGTTAATAACTGTAATGGAATCACTAAAAGCGCACGAAAAGAAAAATGAAATAAAAAAGCAATAGCAACAAACAAACAAATATAAAATTGCAAATTCACAGACTGCTTAATAAAAACCGAGTTTCTATGTACATATTTCACATACACAGACATTATCCATCGGTCACTGGCTGCGGGGCAGTGGTTATAACGGCGACTGCGGCGACGACTTGCAACATTCGGTCTTTCCGTCTTTCAGCAGGGCACAAACGCCTCATTACCATTTTCAATCACATTCAAATTCACCACCAATCACTTTTAACGAGTTTGCAACACCACTATACACACCCACACATATACACCGACAACTAACAACCAACTACAATAACAGTCATGATGCGCGCAGCAGCAATCAAATCAACTAGTGCGGCGCAAACATGACTTTCCAACAACTACAGCACACTTGCTCATGGAATTCATGAAGCACTTGGCCAACTTGGTGTACAAAGTATATCGCGCAGAAAATTCGAAGCGCTTCTGGAAAAAAATTGCCGGCAATTTTTTGTATGAGTGGACAATTTCTCATTTCGCTCAGCTTTTGGTGCTTCATATTCAAGAATTTTGTTTGCTGAGTGTGTGTGTGTTTTGAACTTTTTTTCACCTTTTTAGATTTTTTATTTGCAAATAAAATTGAACTTTTGCCAAACTAAGTAAATGTGTGCTAAGACGCCTGCAGTGTGGGTCAGCGGCGAGCATGCTGCAAGTACTCTGAAGCATTCTTTAAACAAGCAAATTTGCATGACAAGGCACAAACACATTACATATAATATATTTTATGTGCAAAGAAGTACAGAGATCGGCAGGTAAAAGTTTCGCTTGAGAATGCACAAGAATATTTGGAGAAACACACACACACATGCACATGGTCGCACTCACGTGCCACACAAAATAGCGTTGTTTGCCATGAAGACCTGGAAACCTACACAGGAGTTAGTACGAAAACTATAAGCAACTGCAAAAAAATTTGGGAATAGTACAATAAAAAGAGCAATATCGCCTATTGTCATCACCTGTGAGGTTGCGAAATGCTATGCTGAGTACACACTACCATACAAACAGAACATGTATATAGATAGTAAAAATGTGTAAGTGCATATAAAAGTACAAGGTATCCTCAGGAAGTGTGCTTTATTAAGTAATCATTGGTTAGCGAACATATGAACGGTAATTTTTTTCAGAACTACAACTTTTCCTAGATGGTTAGCAAGTAGTTCAAGCAATTTTTGCAGCTAACTTACAAAATACTGCACAACGAAAGCTCAATTTTCAATCACTTTTTACAGCAGTTGGAACCATATGTCAGCAATAACGCGCCGAATATTCTCTTCAAAGCCGTGAATCGTCTTGGGTATATCTGCGTAATCAAGCGACTTTACACATCCTCCAAAAAATAGTGAAGCTGTGTTAAATCGTACAAACTTGGAGGCCACGCCACAGGACTAGCCTAGGTCACTTGATTTTACTCCGTTACACTACCTTTTACTAAAGTAAGAAGGAAATCAAGTCTTTCGAGATAATTCCGACGAAGTGATTCGAAATTGGATCGACAATATAGATCACTATATTTGCAGTATATGTGTTTTATTTCCAATTAAGTTGTATATGTTTAAAAATGCTTTTCAGTTGCATTTAGTAATGAGACAACAAGAAGGATATCAGATTTCACATATCTTCTAATGACGTTATCTTCTTCATATGGTCTAATTTCCAATAATATGAACACGTATCATGATTTGATTATAAAAAGTTATTTCGAAAGCCCAAAACTAAAAAAAAAGTTATCGAAATGACTCAAAATGTTAAAATCAACTGTTTGATAACTGAGATTCGTTGGAGTTATAAAACTCCTAAAATCATGATCAATCAATCATTCAAGCGGTGGATTTGTTTTATTACATTTTTAAAAAATTTCCGAAGCTCAGTATGGAATGGATGAAATGTGGAATATATAATGATCCTCAAAGAAGCCTATTAACGAAATTTACAGATTTTATCAAAGTTATGACTGTTCCGCAAATTGAAGCTTAAACATTATTGATAATACATACTTTCTTAAGAAGAATCATGCTCTCTAGTAACACAACCTTATATAATTAAATTATGACATGTATCTTTAGCGGATTAATCCTAAGACCCTTCGTAATTCCAGTTTTGTGAAACTGAATATTTGTTCCAAATACATTATATGTCGTTGTTTGACCAAACAGTGACTGTTTGAGTCGGAAAAAACGACTTTATGCCAAAACAGTGTATTTAAACCGATATTGGTGGGTGTTAGTTCAATATGTCTGTTCACAAATGCTTCAAGGAGGTCTTGTCGTAACTGGGCTTTTTAGGCCCTTAATAGGGTCTGTCAGTCCGTCTGTCTATATATGCATGTATATGCGAACCAGTCCCTCAGTTTTTGAGATATCGATCTGAAATTTACATCCGCTCTTTTCTCATTAAGTAGTTGCTCTTTTGTCGAAACTCTATAGCATATAGCTGCAAGCAAACTGAATGATCAAAATCATTTCCTTACTTGGACAACTCTTGTTCTTTTCTTTCAAAATTATACTTATTAACATTACGATCTAAAATATGACGCACCCTGTATATGCTTTCAAAAATAGCACCTTTTTACCTTTAAGGTTTTTAGTTTGATAGACGATTTCAGGAAAACTATAATTAATTTCCACAATTTATATATTCATTTTATAGATATATTAAACGAATAACTTCTTTAGATCAGCAGACCGCTAAAACATCCACTAAACTGTATATATACACAAGTATAAGGCAACAGCACAGGCGAACTGGAATAATTTTCTTTACGCACAACAACGTCAAAATCAATAAATCAACAGCGTCAACGAAGCCATTGCAAGTCTCAACA
The DNA here is from genome assembly GCF_042242935.1 of Bactrocera oleae. NCBI lineage: Eukaryota > Metazoa > Arthropoda > Insecta > Diptera > Tephritidae > Bactrocera > Bactrocera oleae. Next base: position 44,734,832 of record NC_091538.1, on the reverse strand, counting down.
CCAGCGCTGTCACCGGCTCCGACGCCAACGTCAATGCATGCCAGCCAAGAATATTCAACGATGAATGTGTGGAATGCGGAGTCTCGGAAATGGAAGTGGCGCAAAAAGTCTTGCCAGTGAAAAGTTGCAAGCAAATACACACACATACACAGTAGAACAGCAAATTACTACCACAGACGCATCGATGAACGGTCATGCACTCACACTTACACACACCCACATATGCGCAATCACTGTTGTTCACAACTCTAACGCCAACTAACACCAAATATTAATGGGCTACATCATCAACGACGAGGTCTGTTGCTTGCTGCATGTATTCTGCAAACAGCTCACGGCAAACTAACGGGCAACAACGAAGCGAGACACAGCAAAGTATCCATAAGTGAGTTTCACCTATTAGCAACGTGCGTGGTCTACAAATGATATAACGGTATGCAGTGAAATGGTGAAAATCGTTGGACAGAAATTTGTGGCGCGAACGTTGGAAATTAATTGGTGGCGATTCTTTCTTCCACTCATTTCAAGCGAGCGGCAAGCAAACTTTAAAGAGTTTTTATAGGTTCAAGAATCGTACAGTAATGATGGTAAATACTCAATTTTTTGTTGCCTAACTTCAATAAATAACGATATGTTCGCCGTGTTGCTCTGAAAGTAAATTTGACTTTTCCACTTCAATGCAACGAGTATTACGGGTAATTGAGCTCCCTTTTCAAACTCTGAGCAATAATAAGGAGATCGATAAAAGTTCTAGAATATATGTACATGTATATGCACATGATAAATTGTTCTTTTCAGTCAAATATCTCAAGATTCGAAACTTGAATTTTATATGTACCGAATAGTTAAAAAATATTGAGGTTATATTCCTCATTTTCTTCAGGGTCAGTCATGTTGGAAATTTTCATGGTGTACAATTTTTTTTCATATTTTTGAGTTATTTTTTGTGGTATTGTCCGCCAAATAAAATTGTAAACCCTTAGTAAAATGTAAAATTATTGATGTGAAAACAAAAGGTCCCAATTCCATGAAATTAAATTAGAGGCATTTTATTGGCATGCCAACAAATAAATACTAGTCGAAAAATTATATATCAACATTGCAAAAATATAACTAACTCACATACTTAAAGTGAAAGGGGGGATCTTATAAACTACTAAAGCTAAATCAACCAAAGTTAGTGGAAACACATATTTCAAGTATTTCTGGAAACATGTTGCAAAGAGTTTATCAGTTTTGTGTAATGTAAAATTTACTCAAACATTTTAGTAATAACTGGATTATTTTAGTGAGATTTTGTATTGCTTTGATGATGTGAAGCGTTTGGAATTTGATATTGGAATACGCTCAATTTTTGATTCGAAACTGTCGGCTATCACTAATAGTGAATCTAACATTAATCTGACATTAGTCATTTGTCAGAAATTCTATACATTCATTATGAAGCGTCTCTTTGAAAATTTATACTATTTACAAAGCAATGAAATATTTTTTCTTAATTCTTTTTCAGATTCCTGCTTTTATCAGTGATGAAAGTAAAAAGTGGCATCATTGTGAGAGCTTAGAAAGTGTATTGTATATATATTTTTAAGTTATACTTGAAAAATTTTCCGCTTTTGATTCCTGTCAATTTCGAGAGTATAAAATTTTTATTTGCTCCCGAACTTAATCGTTTCTTACTTTTCATACCCTAAACAGCGCATATTAAGTTTGTCACGAAGCTTGTAACACCCAGAAGATTAAGATATTTCATGTGTCTTTCGGTTTTTAAAATCTTTTTGCAATTTTCTTTAATGAAAAATCATCTGAAGTCTTTACACTGGCCTTCATTCGAATATTACTGTGCAAATTTTTATTTTTAAGAACTTGAGAACTATTTACAATATTTCAATTATAATATGCTTGGTTTCAAAGTTCTTATCACGCGATAAGTTATTTGTTTTAACCTTAGCCAAAATCCAGAATACTACTGCCTATTCTTTCCTTCTCTTACAAGGCTAAATATGCAATTTTCCAAACATTTTGCAACTATCTTCTGCCATCTTGAAACTAGCCTACTCTTAATGTGAATAGCGTTGTTGAAATTAAATGCAGTTTTATTGAATTCTAAAGTATTGCGGAAACTCTTCCCTATGGTAGGCCTATCTCAGCTGACAATAGTAACGCTTATAACTTCAAAATCTTAAGCAGCATAAAATGTTACTTTCAACAAGTTAAGAATGTCAATTATAAACTTATTTCTGTTAACTATTCGTAAGTAGAGTTCAAATCAGCAATCCGAAGGGTAATTTGATTTAAATCCTGCTTCATACTTGAACTATTTACTATTTTGGAGTTCGGTTGCACCGAAGCTGTTATACCCTTCACAGTTTCATTTTCCATACAGGCCTTGAGTTAGATCGACATATAAATGGTTTGATATATACTGAAACGATAAAAGTTATAGTTATTTAATTTACAGTGTTGGATACACTGGGTGAAAACCTAGACAGTAGACTTTGTTAAAATCTCAAGAAGCTCCCTGTAATATGCCATATGCATCTGTGATGCATTTATTAGAAACACGTCGAGAATGAAATTAGAAAATTACTGGCAGACAAATCATAAATAAGTTTCCTCAAAGCTGGCTTAACATTTAAGTGGAGCTTGGCTAAAGTTTACAGATGATTCTAGAACTAAAATCAAGATTTGATGTAGTATTTTTGGATTTTTTAATCAGTAGATTCGCTTTCTTTTGAAATTTAAGTTAAATCAAGCTCATATCAGCTTTTATTTGGTTTACCAATCTTGGCTATAAGTCTTTAAGTTGACGAGTCATATAAGTATTGTAGAGTAGTACAAAGGAAGATTTCTAATTCTTACTGCTACTGTAGTTATTTATGCACTCACATTCATTCACAACAATCAAACGAGTAACTCTGTTAACAAAAATTATTGTAATAAATGTGTAACCCACCCCGCGCCGACACATAATGGCAGACACCATGGCGTATACGTAACGCTACTAATGTAATTCAGCAAGCAATTGCGCGTAATTTGCGTACAAATCCGGAACGATTCATTGAAATTCAGCTTGCAGTTTAATTTTCGTAATGCAGCAACGCCGCAACAAAAGCAACAATCAGCCAGAGCCATGAAACGGACCGAAAGTGAGGTAAATTAAATCATGCTGCAACTGACATGCAACAAATAAAGACACTAAAGCAAAATTACAAGGCGTGCGTAAGAGAAAGCAAGCGTAACTGTAATAGAAATACTAAATATTTTGCATGCGAATTTTGTTGTTGTTGTTGGTATGTGTTCGTATGTCGTATTAATAGTGGTGCCAACTACAAGTGGCAAGGAATCAAGTGAAATGACGACAATGCTGCAATACATTAAAATTAAAATTGTAAATGTGCTTGAAAATGGCGGCAGACAGCGGAGGCAGGGCGGGGGCCACCAACAGCGCAATGTATAACAAAACTATGCAGCAGAAACTTTCGCAGGCGAATGTGCAGCATGAATGTGCAACAAAAGGAAATGGCAACGGCGCACTCCAGCATTTAACGCTAGTAAAATACAACGCTGGCGCATATATGTGTGTGTGTGTGAGAGTGTATGTTGCAGCAACAAAAGCGCTATAAAGCAAACATGAACGAAATTTTAGAATTCATTGAATTTTAAAACATAACAATAAAACACTCAAGAGCTGCGTCATCGTCGCTCCTGCTTGCCACACACACACACACACACTCACAACGCCGTTATTGCGAATGCTGCTGTTGCTGAGGCTATGGAAAATTCAATACTATTATGAAATGAGAATTGAAAGCGAATGGCGCTTGGGAGTCTAACGGAGTGCTTATGTGTGTGTGGGTTATGTGTCTCTAACTCCAGCCAACACCGTGTCATAATACAATATCTTTCACATACACTCACACACGCAACATGAAGGATGCTATGAACAGCGTAAATATGCGTGTTTGTGCATGTTTATGCCCGCCTGATGTCTGATGTTCTCACTGTGCCTGACAATGACTGGTGCAGGTGGCGGCTGGCGGCTGGCGGCTGGCTCTTGGCTGCTGACTGCTGACTGCCTCAAGCGAATGAATGAGCTCGCCGTGGCGTTGAGTGCACGCTGAAGTGCATTGTAAACAACAGTAATGGCGGAAATTGTTCACCGCGCATTCACAAACTCGCACACCCCCACACACACATACACATGCATTGGCTATGACATACACATAAGCGCACGTCAACTTAATATACTAAATATATTTAATATGAATTTAGCGCAACTAAAACTAAGAACTAAAGCGCACACATGCACATACACATGCATATATAAATAAGCATACATACGCATGTGCGCGTTTGATTGAAGGGCATTTCAGGTGCTTCACATGTGTGAGTGCATGGAAATATTAGTAAATGTTATATGCTTTTGTAAGATGAATAGTGGCAGCGCACACACACTCATGAAAAGGGACCACTGTATTAAAATAAATGTTCGCTGATAAGTATGTGCGTGCTTTGGTGCGCCAGTGGGATTTTCGGCATACTTGCACAAAAATTTAGACATACTCGTATATATGTAGATGGGAGCCTCAGCATACACTTGAGTGGTGTGTATTTGTTTTAGTCAAGTCGACGTCAGTGGCAGCAATGCTCTATATTGTGAGTGTGTGTATAAGTGAACGCATGAGGCTTTTCATCCTCCTCACTTCGTGTCTTAGTTGGGTGCTTGTAAGCACAGAAAGTCCACTTTTTCTTAATATATACTTTAGAAATATGTTTATGTGCGCAATTTGTACAATTTACATGCGCTTTCATCATTTCATTTCAAATTATTACACTGCCCGTTAGAAGGTAGTTTCTGATTGCAATTTTACTTATTTAAAAATAAATGTACTAGTGGAAATAATACATACGGATTAGAATGAATTATACGAAAATCCTTGGCTGAAGCGAAAATTGGTAAGAAGATCTATGAGGCTTAAATAAGAAACGGTAAAATATTATGTAGTAATTTTGTTTAAATATATTTTGATTATTTATTTGAAGTCGAGATAATAGTAACATACAGAAACTTAATTTTAATAGTTCACCTTGCATTGCAACTATATGCTATAGTGGTCCGATCTGAACAACTTCTTAGGAGGTTATAGCGTTGCCTTAGATAGTAATTTATGCTAAATTTTGTGAAAATATCTCTACAAATAAAATTATTTTCCATACAAGGACATGATTTTGATTGGTCAATTTGTATGGCAACTATATGTTATAGTAGTGCGCTATCAGCGGTTCCAACAAATGAGCAGCTTCTTTGGGGAAAAGGAAGTGTGTAAAATTTTAGATTGATACATCAAGGCCTGAGGACAAGTTCGCCAATATACAGATAGACAGGCAGACAGACGCACAGACTGACATCACTAATCGGCTCAGCACGTAACGCTGATCATTTATACTCGTATACATATGTCTTTTATACGGTCTCCGACGTTTCCTTCTGGGTGTTCCAAACCTCTTGGCAAACTTAATATAGAACCTAGAATAATATCATATTCAGAGTATAAAAATTTCGCTTATTACCAGGATATTAACCATAATAATAAAGGTAGATGTTAAAATGAATATAGTAGTCTGTGTGTGAATAATTTCAGAAATATTTTTCAACTATGCTGCTATATATAACATATCTGAAATACGGGGCAGGTTGAATAGTTCATGTTAATTCGAAGCACTACAAGAATTCCACTCTTACGTTCTATAGAATTATATATACACTAAGCAAAAAAAATCTCTGTACAAGGTACCAACCAAAAATAATTCACAGAACAAAGGCTATACTATTAAATTAAAATTTTTTAATAACTTATTTTAAAATAAGTTTTTATTCTTATGCTAATAATAGTAGCTAATCGTGATTTAGCTTAAAAAATAATAAATATAAATGCAACATAACATACAGACAACTCCAATATATACATAAAAGATCAGCATGATAAGCTGAGTTTATTTAGCCATGTTCGTCTGTCTGTCCGTCTGTATATATGCGAACTAGTCTCTTAGTTTTGGAGATATCGATCTTAAATTAAGCATACAATCTTTTCCCACCAAGAAGCTACTCATTTATCGGAATGACCGATATCGGACCACTATAGCGTACAGCTGCCATACAAACTGAACAAGGAACCTTTTGCATTTGTGAAGAATATTAAATCTTTGGTGCAACCGAAGTTAACGTTTTTTCTTGTTAATAATATATTCTAATTTAGTCGCTTTAACTTGAAGCAGCTCAATACTAATAAATCAGCTTCTTAGTAATATAAGATTTTAAGAAACAAAAATAACAAGAAGTCAACTAAAGTTATCCAAGGCATTATTATGTTTAACCTTAAATGAAATTCCTTTTATTTTGCATTGACATTTTAATTATCACACGTCTTAAGCAAATATGGTTTAAAATTTATAATAAACCATTGAGTATGAATTCAAATACTTAAATGTGTGAATTGAATTGCATCAACGGCAGAATTCATTAAATAATTCTCCGAACTGAATTTGCACAAAGAAAATTTCGTAAATATTTCTCGACAAACAAAAGTTTTCAAAATAGATTTTATAATTACTAACACATTAACTCGAAACATTGGATTTTGACAAGTTAAATATGTCAAAAGTTAGCGCAAAATATTTGTGTACGAAAATCAATTGCAGAAAATTCCTTGATATATGGTAATAATATAAATTGATTTATGTGTAAATGTAATAAGAGGTTAATTGAAAATATATGTTGAAGCGCTCAAATACCTGAAGCTATATTGGAAATTACTTGTACATCTACGCCACGACAGCACGATATCCTCAGCATAATGATTTCTGTGGACCTGATTGGGAAATTAAGTTTTAGATCTAGAATATACAGTGCTTAAAGCTTCATCGAGCATTGTTATGGGCAGCAGTGAAGAAGAAGGAGTGCCTTTAGAGCCTTTTCCCCGCGTGCTGAGAATAAACTACAAACTTTAAAGTCATCAACAATGGTTTGATCAACTAACTTTAAAAAATAAATAAGAAAGTATTCAATCACTAATAGTACTATGTCGTTTCGGAAATTTTGGAAACAGAGTGTAATCTTGAAACTAAAAAATCTACCTTTTATTCCTAAGGAAGAAGTCTAGTTCTAGCAGTGGAAACTAGCTTAGAGAGTAGAGCTTTTGAAATTATTCGAATAACCCGAAAACTGATTATTCGAATATCCAATCGAATAATTGTTCGTACAAATATTAACCGAATAGTAGTATTCGAATAGTCGTTCAACTGCGACTATTCTGTGAGTATTTGAATAATGAATTTTGAATGAACGTTTACTATTCGAATAGTTGACAACTAACAATTAACCGAATAGTCGAAAATGAGCGGTTAATCGAATAGTCGACAATTACGACTATCCGGATAGAGCAAACTAAATATTATTATTCGAATATTGCCCTATCCGGTTAATCCGGTTATTCAATTAGTCGAATACCAAGAGCTCTACTAGAGAGCTTTGGTCTTCAAAATCCTTGAGGTTTTCAATTGACAGTAAAGTAGAAATTTTGTTGACCAATGAGAGATTATGCAATCTATGTGCTTTTAGTGGACACCCGCGTGAACATTATATGAAAAACTGAAACAACCTGCAAAACTATGTATAGCTCACCACATTTTTATTTCTTCCAAGAGTTCAACAAATAAAGAATTGCACATACATACATACGACATTTACCGTTAGCTTTGTTTCGTTTGCAGAATGAAGAGTTTTTGATGATCACTTGCTTTGAACGCGACAAAAGTATGTATGTGACAATATTCGTGCGTAGTGTTTCTGTGTGTAAATTATTTTAATATATATCAGCAAATAAACTTGAGAAACGTAAAATTTCAAAATTTTAATCACAATAAAGTGTTTTAGTCAACACTTATTAACTTTTTTTTAGTAAAAGTTCAAAATTTATAGAAAATTTATTGTTTAGGATCATTTAAATGGATTACGGCAAAATCACAGAAAAATATTCTACAAGCAAGGCCATAATACAAAAAGTGATAATAAATTACAAGAAAAATGGTGAAATAGATAGCGTGAGAGGATCAGGTCGCTCAAGGGCAACCACTGCTCGCGAAGATACTAAAATAATCAGAGGAGTGAAGGAAGATCCGACTGTTTCAGTCCGACTTATTTAGTAGAGCCTTCAGATCAATGTTTCTGAGCAACCACTTCAGTGGAGAATCCGAGAAGATTGTTATTCCAGCCACTACAAGATTAAAAAAACTTTTATCAATCAAGAGAACTTGAAGACGGACAATGACCCCAGACATATAAGAATGGTTGCGAAATACCATTTCGATCAAAAACCGATACAGCTCTTACTATGGCCTGCCCATAGCCCTGCCTTAAATCATATTGAGTATTTATTGCAATATTTCGACCGATCTTCTTGTCGCTCTAATAAACGCTAGATTGGATATAGATTGAAGATCCTGGGAAAGCTTACCACTATGGCTTCGTTAGTACTTGTTAGACACGTCGAGGCGACGTCTTTTGGACATACTTTTTGGTATTAAGCTTATAGTTTAACACTTGTATTGGTGAAAAATGCAAGCACACACACATAACAACCCCAGAATTAAAATTTGTAATAAACTATAATACAGTTTTTAAAAAGTTATTTACATATTTTACGTTTTATATGTTTTGTATTTAAAAACGGAATACATAACAAATCAAAATTAAATTATTTGTTACAAAAAAATGTTTAGTATTTTGTAGAACACCCTCTCCTCCTAATACCCTCGGCTATTCGTTTAGGCATGGATTCAAAGAAGCGTTGAAGATAATTTTTATTAATTTCTTTAATCCAAACAGCTTCAATAATTTGGTCGCTTTTCTCATATATATATATCTTGCCCATATAATGCCAGCAGTTCTCAATTGAATTGAGATCTGGACTGTTTTCTGGCCACGTGTGAGACTCAATTCCATAAAAATCTTTTTGGATTGTAACCTGTAAGTGTTTGTAATGGATTATTGAAAAATCTATTTAAATTTTTTATGTTTTAGTTACCGTTTTGGCTCTATGGCAAAGGGCTGAACCATCCTGAAAATAAACTTTTTGAGTGTGTTCGAACAGCTGTTAAATAATTGGCAAAATGCCTTCTTTTAAAATTTCCATGTACTTTTCGGCATTCACAGATCCTTTAAGAATAATAAGCTGTCCAACACCAAACTTGTTTATAGCACCCCATACCATTAAATAGGGAATGCTTTACGGTGGGTAAAACACAGATTTCAGTAGTTTCATAAAATATTGAATTGATTAATCCAACATGTTGATTTGTCGTTCATGACGAGGTTTTACTTTTTTCGGACGCCCACTGCCCTTTTTTCGATTTATATAATTAAAATTCGTATAATTTTAATAATATTGCGCACACTCCAATCACTTATGTCCATTTCACAAATTATTTGACGTTTGGATACTTTATTTTTATATAAAGCTATGATTTCTGCTTTCTTCTCTATTTACAACACCATGTCCAACTTTGCTTATTTTTACAATTGACTCAAATGAAATTACCGCAAGTACCGAAATAAACACGTGCATAAACTAATGGTTTCAGGAATTCAGGTTTCAGTAAACCAATGTAGTCACATAATAAAAAAGTCAAATCAGACAAATAGCGTATTTTGAGTGAATAGTAACAGTTTAAAAATGGAATATTAGAAAATTTCAGACTGCGTGGGTTTTTTTTTTCTCTGAGCGTAATTAACGCTAAAGGTGGTAACACTAAATATTGACCCCACCTAAGGAGGTAACCTTATTATAAATATATGTATATAGGGGTATACATACTTTTGTCGTTGCTAAATATTGCTCTTTTTCAGAAAAATAAACAAAGCAATAAATTTCTTTTCTCAAAATATGTAATCATTTTGATCTTTGCATTCATTGGGTATGCATAGATTTCTCAGATATTGTATATATTTTTAGATTATTTGTTGTCTTAAGTATTGTGTTGATTATTGCTATGGTCTTTTGGTTTATTATTTGTCTTTCATAAAGCAAATTTTTCTCACGTTTAATAAGGAATATTTCACTAGTTCTCTAGAAGTACATTACGAGTAAAACCATTTTTTACAACTCTAGGCTCTATTCTGTGCTTCACAAATTATACTCTTCAATCATGATACAAACGATCATTATTGGCGAGTAACTGTATTAACCTTCCTACTCTTGTCGGTCGTAAGCACTAAGTAACTCGGTAATCTCAGATTTTAACTAGCTCCTTAGATTTAAGAAGTACTGTATTTTTATTATTAATGAATTATAATTTTCTTTTAGGTTTCGACACTAAACATAATCCTGTCTAACGCGATTCAGCGCAGAAGAAAACATTTATTCTGTACGTCATTTGTCCCTCGTGCGGAGGTGGGAGGTAGGTGACCGTTGAGTCAAATAATTAATATTTGAACTATTACTATTTATTCACGTCAAATGCTTTTATTTATTCATAGTAACAAGCTTTCAGCATCAAGTACCTAAATGTCAACCATTTGGTTTTCAAATATGTAAAGCAAAGCGTAAACACATTTTCACAATATTTATTTACTTAAATACCAAAAAAATACAAAAAATTAAAATGGCTAAAACTAGGTAACTGTTTGTTTATTTATTGTCGCTTTCATGCAAATGATTTGTATAAATAGAACTATCCATTTAACAATAACATTGTTAACATTTATTTCGGCAATTGCGGCAATCAAACAATAGGTATTTGAAAATATTGCTCAAAACTTTTTTACAAATATATTAATTATAAATTAGTTTAATATTTTTTGTATCAGTATTTACTTCTCTTGTGGAATTATTCTGACCACCATATTTAGTATTTTTCATCCCAACATGTAGGTCACTATTGTTATAAACTAAAGGGTGTTTTTTTCGAGGTATAGCACTTTAAGTTGGCATTACTGTTTAGATGGCGACCGAATTAACAGCTGTCAAGTGATTTATTCTCAGTTTGATTTGGCAATTCATCATGAATAGATCACATCTGAACAACGCTTGCAAATAGTGCAATTTTATTTCGAAAATAATGGTTCTGTGCGGTATACGTATCGCGCACTACGTTCATTTTATCGTCGACTGGTTCTGGTTGAATGGCTACGCCAACAAACAAAACTGCCGCATTTGGAGTGGAGCTAATCCTCAAGTGTATGTCAAAACACCGTTACATTCAGAAAAACTGACTGTGCGCTTTATGGGCTGGTAAAATCATTGGTCCATACTTCTTCAAAAACGATGATGGTCGGAACGTTACAGTCAACGGTGATCGGTATAGAGCCATGATTACTTACTTTTTCATTCCTGAATTGAACAACCATGATGTCCAGGAGCTGTGGTTCAAACAAGATGGCGCAACATGTCACACAGCTCGTGCCACAATCGATTTATTGAAAGACACGTTTGATGACCGCCTAATTTCACGTTTTGGACCTGTGAATTGGCCTCCAAGATCTTGTGATTTAACACCGCTAGACTACTTTCTGTGGGGTTATGTAAAGTCATTGGTCTATGCGCATAAACCACAAACGCTTAACCATTTGGAAGACTACATTTGCCGTGTTATTGCCGATATACGGCCACAAATGTTGGAAATAGTCTTCGAAAATTGGACGTCCAGATTGGACTACATCCGAGCCAGCCGTTGCGGTCATATGCTAGAAATCATATTTAAAATATAATGTCACAAGATTATCTTTCGGATAAATAAAATTCATGTCAATCGAATAATCCATCGTTGTTTTATTGCAATTAGAAGTTCTATACCTCTAAAAAACACCCTTTATATACTACTTATATATAGGAGAACATAGCTAAATAAAATCGTGTTTTAGTATTAATTTTATTAATGAAAGGGCTGGCTTTACAAAATCATAGTTTGCCTTTAAATTTTTATTGTTTTGCATTTTTTGCTCACTTTCTCCATGAGTTTAATTCAAAACTTATTGCACATACGTTTTATATACAATTGTTTATGTATTATATATTGCACAAATAATTGAGTATATTTGTAGTTATATAGTACTTCACTTTCTGATTGTTACCCTAGTTTCAAGTTGTAAACCCAAAAGGGAGACTTAATAAATTTCATTTTGTAAATGATCCTTTTTTATTTGCAAGTTGTTTTGAAACAATTTTTGGTCATAAGCAAAATATATTATGCAAAGTTTTATAGCTTTATTGGTTTAGAAGATATATATATTAAACTTATTATAAGGCATTGCCACGCCCACTTTTTAAAAATTTTCAAACCCCAGGTGAACCTTCTTAATGTGATTTGTTGTGCCAATTGATTTAAGTTATGTATCTTAATTAACACCTTAGTTATGGAACTTTATGCGTTTTCGATTAATGGCGTTTTGAGGGCGTGGAAGTGGTCTGATTTCCAAGTTTCAGCAATATATCTTAATTTTTAGTTGTCTCGTCATCCTGATCCTTTATATATAATGTGTGTAACTCGATTTCTATCTCGGTTATTTTTAAGTATACAAACAACCGTTAGTTAAACAAAACTATTATACTCTGTGCAACACGTTGCGGGATTAAGATGATATTATTTGAACTGAAAGTAGTTTAGAAAAGACCACTGGTTTTTGTTCATAATATGTAAAAGTGATGGAAGAAAGGTACCAATATTGATGGGTTCTCCCCATTATGACAGATTTTTGCTGATTCTTAAAAAGAGATTGAAAACTGGACAATTATTAGTAAAAGCTCATAAAAGGCGTTTAACTGAGATATACGTATGTAACATACGTTTTTGACACTTGTCTTTCTGCCTCGATGTATCCTTATTTCTCAAAACTAAACTGATATTATTAATATACTCGTAGCTGTTAATTTTTGCATGTTTTTTAGATTTTTGTAGTTTAAAATGAAATTGTTTAAAATTTTAAAAGTGAACATCTAAGAATAAACGGTAGCAAATTTTTCATTGCTAGTTTCATGAATTGGGATCACAACATATATCCAAAATCGGTCTTATATCTAGAGCAACAAAACCACTGTAGACCAGTGTTATTTTTATTATAGGCATACCCATATTTATAATAATTTTTGTATTATAATGAAGTGACTTATGATTTTTATGAAAATAATACTATGCTATTTACAGAAAGAAAAAAAATGTAGCTGACACAGAGAGAGCGAAGAGCCCGTAACAAGTAACAAGAATTGCGTTAAATGAGTATGAGAATGAGCACCCTTTGGGAATGGGAAAAACTTCCCTTCCTCTATGAGGACATAGCATCCATAAAAGTTTTGGTGGAACATTTTTGACAGCATTGAACAATCGCTGAGAATTATGGTTGTACTTCCCTTTTATGTTATGATTTGATGAGCCCCTTAGAACAAAGTAACGGGTAAGGGCAAGGTAAGAGAGGCAGGCAATAATTTCTTTAGAAAATAAACTCGAGTTTACACCACAGTTATCTTTAAATTCGTGCGCACAGAATGACTATGTTTCTAAAACTAGTTTTTTGTTACAACTATCGGGTAACATGTACAATAGTTCTTATCACCAAAAAGATTCATATTACTTATATTTTTTTAAAATAAATTTTCCTAGGTTAAAAATGTAATACACAGTGTGTCATATAAGTATAATTGCATTTATTTTCTTGACCATTTATTTGTTTAATTACCTATCGGTCAGTGCTTTCAGTCGTAACGAAAGCTCTCCTATACTTACTTCTCTCATTCTATAATACAACGTTGCTCAGTTCCAGCCGCAATTTTCACAGCTCAGAACCTAGTACAGTACAGTTTAATTTAAAGTTTTAAAAAATTCATTTCATGCATGGTACACACACAAACATCGAGTCACCATTTTTCCAGCAGCTGGCTGTTGTTGTCTCGACTCACCATGTCAGGCTTCAAACATTTTTCCCATGTTTGTTAAGGAGGGCGGTTCGATAATTACTTATCCTTACAACTTGATGGCACGACAATTTCAAGAGAAATTTACTATGTTGTATGCATTATCTTTGATGCCTTCTGTGAAAATTTCAGTCTTATCGCACTCATAGTTTTATTTTGACGGCGAGTGGAAGCGGGCAAGTCTTCAAATTAAAAAAAATTTAAAAGAGAAATATCACCTAATGCTTTGTTTTGTTTTTTTGAAAGGAAATACTTCACAGTCTTTAAGATTGAAGATGCGCTAGATATCTGAGCCAATAGGCTTCTCTTCAAGAGAATCAGTTGATTTCACATGGAAAACCTGCACCGAACAAGGCGAATACTCTCTTTTCGAACAGAAAGGGGATGGCTACTGTTTTCTAGGACTCCAAAGGTCTGATCTACATCGACTATTTGGAGAGAAGAGTAAAACTGGGCTCTACTATTTTTATTGGGCCAATGTGATATCGACAATTCGAGATTTGCCCTTTTCGGTAAAGAAAAGAAAGCCACAGTTCCACAGGCAGAAGTTTGAGTTGAGTTAGAGGGTGATTTCCGCCACTGAAGCCTACTTTGAAGACCTCCTGCAAAAATATTTTTCAGACGGCTTAATAAAATAAAGACATTTAAAGGTGGGTAAAATATTACGAGCTAAAAAGAGATTATGTTTAGAAATAAATCGCCACTTTTCTAAAATTTTTGATTTTCGTTTATAGATGAAGTACTTATTGGGCCGCCGTGCCTTGAGTGGTGCTTCGTACTTGCGTGACTTTATTTCAGTATTTTAATAAAATGTTTACAGTTTCGGGGAGGGTGAAGTCACCGGGTTAATAAGCCGAAAATACTATCATAATACAGGGTGAGTAAGAAAATCGAAAAATGCAAAATAGTGAGGTGAGAGTCTGGTGTTAATAAATTTACTATAACGGAGGCCACATCACTGTCACAACAACAGTAACGTCATATTGCACTCCGGGACTCGTCACACGGTGACATTGCCAAAATGATTGACATAAGTTGGCAGATACCGTAAAATCACGCGGACTTCGCTTCATTCATGTTTGCCGCCCACTTCGCCGGCATAACACACACACACTTGTAATTGCATATATTTATTATTAATTGTTATAAAACAATTTCGGTTTCACTCTTTTTTGATTTCCTTTGCGATTTTATTTATTCTGTTGCTGTTTTGCTTGTCCACGCCGTTTTCACTTCGCTTTGCTGTGCTTTCAGAAATTTGTGCATGCGTTAATTTCTGTTCATTTGCTTTACTTTGCGCCTTTTTTCGCATTAATCGCGCACTTGACACCGTCAGCGCCGCCAACAACACCAACAACGACAACAACGGCAACCGCTGCAAGCGCCGCCGGTGTTTCTACTGCTAGATGTCGGCTCCGCGCGGTGACTGGCTGCCAGTTGTTCGTTTATGGCCGTGCCGCAATCTTGACTGGTGTTGGCTTCTGGATATTGCTGCGCATATTTTGCATATTCCGCATACTTCGCTTTATGACTTGACTGACGTGTCCCCCTGTGCCGCTGTCGCCAACTGCAGGCATATGGGTGGTATGCATATGTGTTGGCGAGATGCGTGTGTGTGTGTGTGTGTTGGGAAAATATTTTGATTGCAAGGCAAAAGCACAGCACTGCACTTTTAAGCAGCTGGCAGCGTGTGAAATGCGCTTGTGTATTTAAGAGGAAAACTTCATAAGTGCACGCTGTGGCATGTGAAATGTAAAAATAATTATGTGTTTTGAAAGGACAATCAGGGACTTTTAAAAGAGTTGCCGCAACACGTTTGTGTTGTAATGTGGATGAAAAAGCATTGGATTAATTTAAATATTAAATTTTCGTAATTTTGTTTAACCAAATTGGAATTTTGTTTGCTCTCACCTTTCTTAGTCGGAACTCGGGGGATTATCTACATTGGGGTGTCCGTTATTCCCCAAATTTATAGTATTTTTGCAAATGTGCCCTGAAATTTCAGTTTATGCCCTAAAAAAGGTCACAACCTAAACGAGCTTTTTATTTCAATTAGAAACGAACATATTCCCAACCTCGACCACAAAAAGACATTTCGACCCTCCCAAATGTGACAACTCCCTCCCCCAGATAACAAAGCTATAAGGCTCGGAAGCTATCACTTCATGATCAATTTGACGTTGTGATTGTATAATGACGGTTATTTAAGGATAGTAGTATAGCACGAGTAGTAGTCGAAATCAAGAGTCGTCCGGCTGTTGACGACGCGATGTCAGGGACGACATGATATGAAACTTTCTAATTTTCTCTTATTTTTCTCTCATTCTGTTTTCTTGATTATGAAAATTGGGGATTTTGAACAGCTGATATCCAAAAAGGCGGGATGCCAGAAATAAACCTGCTAAAAGTAGCAGACAAAATTTGTGTGGAACGGAATTTCAAGCAACGACACAAGTAATTTTGAATTACGTGCAACTAAAGTGTTTTTGCTATTCTTCGTTATAATTGCGAAATATTTACTTTTAAAACGTTAATCATAAAATCATGATATTAAATTATGTGTTGTATTGTTTCTTTGTTATATTATTATTTTTTATTTATTGTATATAATATTTTTTTATGTTATATGATTTGAAAAAATTGAATTATTTATCTACGTAATGATCCAGTATTTATTTATAGTATGAATATACGTATTTAGGCTTGTATATCCGTGATATAGGTCTAAAAATAATATCGAAATGAAAAATGCCCAAAAGTTTTGATGAAATACCCAATCCATTTTCTTTCAACAGTGACTTGATTGACAAATATAATGCAAAATGGGAGTTTTGACAGCTCTCTCTCTCGATCCAAAGAGTTTCGTATCATGTCATCCTTAGCGATGTTATTGGGATGAGTTTTACACTCTTTGCGACAGCAGTCGCATGTTTTTGTTAAAGTCTCTTTTCGTTGTGTACTGGGTTCACAGTTATCTGGACTCATATGGTTTCTATGGCAAATACAAGTATTATGGAATGGTTGCTTATTCTGAAGTAGAGGTTGAATAACACTCATCAAACCACTTTTTGCTTTGAGCAGTTGGTTTTCCATAAAAAAACCTTTCTCATTAACATATGAAATTCCTTTTGACAATTTATTCAATTCCTAAACGTTAATCACTATTCGATATAATGGATCCAATTTTCGAACTTATGTATTTCGAAGGCTAGGTCTAATTATACTGGGCTGCAAAATTCCGCGTACATGTACTAAAATGGAAATTGTCCACTTTATAAGCAAGTGCTTATACAAGTTACAATTTTACTTGTTTTGGTAAAAGAAACAATTTTAAAAAGTTTTTGTTCTATTCAGTTTGTTATTAAAATTTCAACAGGATAATGATCCGAAGCATGCAGCTTTGGTTCCACTGTCTCTACAATGATCCTAATCAGCTTCGAGCACCACTATAATCACCAGATTTGAATCCAAAAAAAAACTTATGAGATTGGTTGGAACGAAAAATCCGACACCGCATAATTACATCAGGTGCTAAGCTCAAGGCCAAAAGTCCATATAAACCTCTAAGCTGACTGAATTAAAATTTAAAGGATATGAGACTTCTCTTTAACTTCCCGACTAGAAATTTATTTGTTCGACTTATGTACTACGTACGGTCTCCGGCGTTTCCTTCTGGGTGTTACAAACTTCGTGGCAAACGTAATATACCATATTCAGGGTATAAAAATATTCATATATGTTATGATACAGAAATAAAAGCCTGTCTTGATTTTAATAAAATTCCAAACTAATTTTAAGATTATCTATATATATATAAATACATATTAAAACAACAACGCGACTATATTATATATATCCAGAATACATTATTTTTGAGATTAAATTAGACTAGTCACTCAAAAAAAGCAAGTAGTAATTAAATAAATATATCTGAGAAATACATTATGGTTAGAAGATAAATATGGCATTTCAAACTCAGAGACAGCTCGCCACTAAGGCCAATGTGTCTTTTAAACAGTCTGAAATAAGTTATTCTTATTGGGAAACGCGAAAGAACTAACGTTTCAATTTGGAGCAGTGTTATTCTTTCTGGAGAAAAAAACTTAATGTAACCGACTCTGACTCGTTCAAACGGATCATGGTCTTCATGAAAAATGCTGACAGAGCACCCTTAGAATCGAATCCAGGTTTTGAAGTTAACCCTAAAAGAGACAGATGTACAAATGTTTTAGGTGTCGGACAATTTGGTCGTGAGATATATAATATGACTACGTGTATTTTGGTATTAAAAGAAAAACAAAAAAACAAAATAACCTTCACAAGACGGGAAGGAATTGCTTTTATTTATTATTTCATGTAGACTTTAACTTTGGCAATGATTTTGGACTATGGTAGACCCTACTAAAAGAACAAAAAAGTTGTACCAACATCGACAGCTTCTCCAATCTGTAACTTCTTTTACTAGTGAACGAGTCAAAAGGAAGTTAGGATCACCGTAGGATTAATTTATTATCCCACTTACCAAAACGATTGAAATAGTCTCAGTCCCTGGAATCTCCCGATTACAATAAGAATA
The DNA here is from genome assembly GCF_042242935.1 of Bactrocera oleae. Lineage (NCBI taxonomy): Eukaryota > Metazoa > Arthropoda > Insecta > Diptera > Tephritidae > Bactrocera > Bactrocera oleae. The sequence continues at coordinate 44,716,292 of NC_091538.1, read as the reverse complement.
CCATATTTTGAAGTCGAATACATGCCGAACAGCCCCTTCTCTAAGTAAAAATTTCCACATACTAAGTTTAAATACAATTACAACTATAAAGTGATTACTTTCCTCATTAAAGCAAACACAATCGGCAGTAGTTGATTGCGCACGCACACATTTTAGAGCAAAAATGGTTGTGCTAGTACACATATACATGTATGTATGGGAGCGTAAACATACATACCACTATGCTTTATTGAATGATAATGTTTGCATATTCACCTCTGAAGCATCAACGCCATCCCCAAAGCGAATTGTAATTTAAAACGACCGCAATGGCACAGCATGAACACTATGGAATACTTGTACACCTACCTACATGCATGCACACACACACACACACACACACAAATATGCAATTGTGCCACATGTGGCTGACAATGCGGCATAAATTAAATTTCTGCTGCAACTGTCATCAGCAGCATCAGCATTTTTGCTATTATTACAATGGCATATCTTTATATTATTACAATATGCATATGTAGGTGTGCTGGCACATAAGTGCACACACACATGCATATATATATGCATCACACATTACACATTAACCTTTTCGGAAGCGCGTGTATGTATGTGTGCGTGTACGCGTATTTAAGTAATGGAATGAACTGTTCAGTTGAATGCACATGCGGCTGCTTGCAATAAAAGCGTTGCAGAGCGTTGCAGATATGCTCTCAACACCGTTATTCACGGCGATGCTGGCATGGTTATGCAGTTGTTGTTGTTGTTCTTGTTGTTGTTCATGACATGCGTGTGAGCTTAATTTACAACACATTAATGCGTTGCCATCTGCATTAATGGATATTTAATGCTATTATTGAAAAGTTGCTCATACGCAGTGGCTACCACGCAACAACCAGTATATTTGCTGTAAATTTAAATAAATTAACCAAAAAACGCCGATAACTCCGCGATATCGTACACTCCCAGCGACAGCAATTTATAATTATTGGTGCTTTCGCAATATAATGATTTTAAATTATAAATAATGCTTAAACAAGAATCGCTGAGTAGGCTGATATTAATGTCTGGAGATACACCGCAAGGTTAAAGTAGCGTTCAGTGTTCGGTCCTCACCAAATTGATGTGACCAGTTTGTGAATACTTCCAGTTAATAAAATATTTAATAAAAGCAGCTAACAAATAGCAGCGTAGTGTGAAAAACATTTACGAGTATGTCGTGATTTGCTGAGTATGTTATGCAATAGTAAATTGCACAAATATTAAATTCAATAAGAATCACCACGTGGTAATTTATTTCAAGCCACTACTATATTCGCCAGCAATATAATCTTTATATCCAAAAAAGCCATTACAGTTTTTTAGTTACAGCCATCTAAAGTAGATATAACCGCTCAGTTCAATCAGCTTCATCAGATTATTGTTAAACGCATTTTAATCATATTTTTCAAGAATGGTAACTCGGTGAAAAATAATCCGATCACTATAAAACTTTCCACACTTTATTTATATAGTTCTCCATGCAATGAGCTACCGATTTATTGATTTGATTAAAAACCAAATTTTAGCCAAAAAGATACCAAAATTTGGGTTGAATTCAACTTTTTTTTTAAATCTGCCAAATTTTAGATATTTCTTCGATTGTAGGTCATTGTAAACAATATCTTCTAGTAGGTATTTTTTATTAGGTTTCATACACAGAAAAGGTCACATTGAGTCAGTGGACGCCATTGGAGATCGAGTGTAATTCGAAAAATATTTAATTTTTGCTACAAAAACTTTACTGTTTATTCTTAATATAAGTATAAATATAATCTTTAAATTTTAAAACAATTAATACAGCATTTTGTTTTATAATTCCCAAAAATCCCTTTTTTTAGACTGTCACACTAGGTGTGCCCAGGCAAACGATACCCTTGGCATTTTATTCGTTTCAGATTCAGGTTAACTTATGTTACAAACACACTTCGACATTATCTCTGTTTCAAGAGATGCCCTGGTAGGTAGCTTCGACTATTGGTAGACAGACCTTAACGGCTACAGTACTCTTTTAGACTACTCTCTTTTAACTACCTCCCGAAACCTCGCATTGTTCAGGATTTGTGGAGGCGGAGATGTAGTAATTGGGGTTGCCTATATACACTGTAATTGCAAATGACTCTTTTCCACTAAATACCATTAAGGTAAAGGACACAATCTTTATAAGAGCATATAAAACCACGATATATATATTGTTATCCATCCGCGCTCCTCTCATTTACTCATATTGCTCTCTCTTGTAGCTAGTATAAATATCGAAATTGGCGACATCCTTGAAATTCGATGAAAAAATATGCATATAGGAACTACTATGGATGGAGGATAGAGAAAGTATGGACTATAGAAACGCATATGAACGTGAGTAAAACACAACGGCAACGCTGGCTTTGTCTTGCTTTTCGAATAATTCTAGATTTTCTTTTAATGCTAAACTAATTTATGGCAAGGGAGGAACAGAGAGACTACCTCTGCGTTTGGAAGACCAAGTAAAAAAGAGTTTAGCTTCTCTTGGTGTAAGAACTGTTATCAACTTTTCCGAGTAAAGAAAGGTCTGGTTGGCAACTATTTATTCGATCGGAGCATATATATCTTCTGGAGACAGGATATACTACACAGTTTAAGCTGCAACAGGGTTTACATATTAAACTGGGCTTACCGTAATTTTTACCAGTGTTGTCAAGATTTTAAGAGAAGGCAAAACAAAAATCGAACGCACTTAAAAAAAGGTTTACGAAAAAAATTTGTGATTTTTAATTAATCTGATAAGGCTTTAATATACATTTTTATTCGCACCTAGAGAGAATAATTTAATAAATTTTTTTAAGTTTTTACCTAATTTAAAAGTTTTTTCCTAGAGATTGAAAAATGGAAATATTTTGTAATATAGAGGTACCTAAGTAAATAAGTGGTAAGTAGGATTTCAATTAGCTTTTTGAAAGAAGTCAAGTGCAATTGAAAACTTCAAACTTTTTACAAGAGACCTTCGACGAGCGACGGTGTTATAGACTAGCGAAGATCCCTAATTCCCTCACAGTAGAGAGTTGACAATAATAGAGAGCAGAGAGTAGAGGACGCTTGACGCTTTGCGTTTTCGGGATTCCCTGAAGCTACTTGTCGGCTAATCGTGTTTAACTAACCGAAGAATTGTTAGAGCTAAATGCCTATGCTGTTCATTTCACCCGGACTGGGCCCTTTAAACTGTGCACACAAACCGGACCGATAGAAACATTGAACCTAGATTGATATTTTTGTGTTCGTGTGATATTTGATCTCCATATGTCAATTAATGTGTGTTTGGCAGTTGTTTGCTTACGACGCGAAATGTTTGTCGAGCGATTTTTACCATGGAAAAAAATTAACAGCGGCTAGGGAATCATGGCAAAATTCTGCAGAAGTATTTAAGGAATCCTACTTTATTGCAAGCACAAGTATTTGAGTGGCTCAAAGCATTCAGTGAAGGTCGTGAAGTCATAGAACACTAAGCTCATGCGAATCGCCCATCCTTCCCTGTTAACTTCGGTAAAATCGAAAAAGTGAAAGAAGCAATGCTTGAAAATCATCGTATTGGCATTAAAGGGATAGCAAATATCTCAACATTTCTTATGGATCAACTCAACTATTTTTTTAATGCTTTGGTTAGGAAGCGTGTCAATGCTAGACTCTCCCTAATAGACCTGAATCTTTTGAAAAACGACGGTCGACGGTCGAAAATATCCAAAAATCCAGCGGTTGGCGCCACAAAAATGAAACGAAACCAAAAACACCACGTCAAAGTTGAAAAATTTGATTAAGCATTGGCGTGCTTGCATTGGCTCAGGAGTCTATTTTAATGGCTGATAATAATAAGGATTTTACTAAACTATAATAATCATTTTTACTATACTTAAGGTAAAAATGTAGTTTTTTTTCAGTCTGGATCAAACTTAATCAAGCGGTATTATTATAAAATAATCGTTAAAGTTGAAGGTTCGATATTATTCTCACTAGCGCTCTTATATTTTGTCACTCCTCCAAACACACCGCGTAAACAACTATTGATTCTAACATGAAAGGACCATAAGTCAGAACTAAAATAAAATATTACAAAATCTAAACTAAATATATATTCTTCGGTGAATCGGTGCGTGCTCTCAGTGAATGGGAAGCGATAAAATATGCACTCTCGCTCAGTCTATTAAAATATCATAAATTGGATTTTGAAAATCTGCATATGTATCGAAATTGCCAAAAACTAACCAAATGGAATTCATAAACCCGGTTGGCTATTCAGCTATTTTGTTTGAGCGCTCGTTCTTTTCCCGCTGCCATTGCATAATGGCTGAATAATCTGCAGTTGCGCAATCAAATCTGACTATATGAGATAGTGCATCTTCGCAACGTTCAATTTGCGTATATATATACATATAACATATTTTTATACCCTTAAGAGGGTATATTAATTTTGACACGAAGTTTTTATCACACAAAAGGAAACATCGGAGATCCTATAAAATAAATTTATAAATGATCAGCGTGACGACCTAAATCGCTTTAACAATATATATATACGCGAACTAGTTCCTCATTTTTTGAGATATTAATCTGAAATTTCGCACACGTTCTTTTTTCCCCAGCAAACCGTTTATTTGTGGGAACCGCTAATTTCGGACAACTATATCATATAGCTGACAAACAAAATGAACGATCGGAATCAAGTGATTGTATTGAAAGTCTTTCCATTTCACGAGATGTCTTCAAGAAATTTGGCGTGGATTATTATCTGCGGCAATGATGCAATCTCCGAAGAAATTTTTCAGATCGGATTACTATAGCATATAGCTGCCATACAAACTGATCGATCAAAATGAAGTAAGGAATCTTGTATGGAATCTTTTGTATTTATGAAGGGTATTATATCAGTGGTGCAACCGAAGTTACCGTTTTTTCTTGTTATTTGGTTTTATGGTTTTTTGTGGCGTATCAAACGGAAAATGCATTAAAATTCCATTTTGAATGCCAGTTGGTTCAATGCGCATCAAATAATAAAAGGAAAATAAAGCAGGGCGCCGCGGAAATAAAGGAATTTCGCAGATTGAATAGTGCAATGCGTACGCTGCCGCTCGAAAAGGTGGCATGCTGCATGCCACACACCCACACACTCAGACATTGCGCCACTAAGGCACAGATTGAATGCTTGCCACAACACGCACATCTTCGCGTGTTACCAAAAGCCAACAACAACTACAGCATCAGCAGCAGCAAAATACATAAAGATAAAGGGAAATCAAAACGGAAAATGAAAACAATGCCGAGAGCATGAAAAGAATGGCAACGACTAAAGTGGTCGCCGTTATTGCTGGCAGCGGCGACAACAGCAGCGGGTGGGCTGTCAGCCGCCGCTCGTATTTATGCACGGCTACATCGAGCAACTGCGGCACGCAACAGCCGCAAAATCAAAGCAAAAAAAAAAACAAAAAACAGAAAGCAAAGCGAAAACATATTTGATGGCTATAAGAATTTTCGTTGCCGTACGCTGCTGCACTGCGATTTTCCGCACATACACACAGCCAACTACACACAACCACCAACCCACTCAACTAGAGTGCAGCAAGTGGTGCTGGGCTCACTGTGGCATGCAGCATGGTCAAATGCTTTTTAATTAAAAAATCGCCATGCCTAAACCGCAAACGCTAAAGGATGTTGTTGTTGCAAGCAGAGCAGCGCGGCAGCGGCAGACAAATGAAAGCGCGTTGCAGTTGCAAGAAAGAGACGGTGGTTGCGGCACACACTTTTTTCTGCATTTCTATACCACGCACTTTAAAAGTGTTCGCGTTGTTGCAATTGTTGCTTAGCAAGTGTGTTTTTGGTATTCACTCCACTTCCACCTCAAATTGACAACACCTGTACCAGCGATTCAACAGATCGATGAAGTACCGCATTGACGGCGCGGCCACCACACTAGGCCTGCATGCAACTCCATCCGCAACTACACGCTGGCCAGCCTTCGTGGCGCGCAGTAGTTACCTTTGAGCGCCTACAAACAGAAAAAGCGCCCCTCACCTGCTTGCGGCTGCATTAGTGGTTGAGGTGTTGTTGTGGTTTGGGCTTTGGTGCGTGGCGTGTGGGAAAAAGAAATAAATATGAAAAGCATTTAAAAAGATATGCGAGCGCTGAGAAAATAAACGCTCAAAAAACAGCAGTGCGCAACAACAAAAACCATTGAGGGTGTGGAGGAGGGCGGCGAGCAAAGGCAACCACAACAAATGCGCGGCCAAAATGAATAGCAAGATAAATAGCAACAACAAGCAGTGTTGTAGACTGCAGCAGCAAAAACTAGGCAAATAAGGTTAAGAAAAAACACAAAAATTAAAACAAAAACAAAACATTGAATTGAATAGCATTCCGCTAACTATAATTGAAATGCCGCGCCGCTGCTGGAGCTCGACAGCTTGAAATGTTCGCGCGGTTAGAAAAAATGTGTGGAAGGGAGAGAGGGAGCAGAGGTAGAAGCGATGAAAGCAAATGAATACAAAATTTGCGAAAATTGTTTGTTTTTTGAAGAAATAAAACTAACTAATGAATGCGTGCGCGCCGAGGCCACACGTAGTTGCAACCTTGCATACATACCACACACACACACACTTACATATCGGCCGCTAGTTGGCCCTGATGACCAACATTCGTCCTTGGCATATGCTCTGCACAAGCAAACATTTATTTGTTTTAACAAAAACACCAAGGCCAAGCAGGTAGGACCTGTGTGTGTGTGTGTGTAGAAAAGTGCTAAAATTATGAGATTTTTGAAGATTGGCTCGCAAATTTTTAATTCCCATTTAAGAAGAATGATTTTATATTAGATGAAAACCCGTTAATATTTGTTTATGTCACTAGTTCATTGGTCCAAATCCCATTATGCCCAGTCCAAATTGAGACGGATAAAATTAAATTTTCAATTTTTAAATTGCTTTTTTTTTTGATATTTTTGAATGGACAATGCATCACTGCAACTGTTAACACTTAACTGTTGTTTTGTTTTTCTCTTTTATTGGCACAGCTGTAAGCTTTCAAAGTTGACGTATGATAGGCCAAGTGTATGCATCCTTTTTTCCGTATTTGGAAAATATATAATTTGGTTAAATTTTTGGTTATATAAGTGCTTTTTTTTTTTTTTTGTTTTTAATATTATCTATTATGAATGTTAAATCGATATAATTAACTTCTGGTTTTTCCAAGTTTGAAAGATTTTCTTCTTTTTAGTTAACATGTCATCCTCAAAAAGCACATTGTTTTTAATTTGGCACAATCAAAAAGTACCAACCAAGAAGTTTTCTGCAGTTGAATACTATATTTCAAATTAATTTATTGGTGAAGGAAATTTTGCCATGAAATATTAGCAGTATTTGAAGAGGGAATCAAGCAGTGGTTGGAGGAAAATTGTGCTGTCTGACTCAAAAGTGAATATGTCATCTAGATGTCCAGTTAAGTCATTTGAAGACTGAAACACGGGCACTCAAGTACGAAAGGCCTTAGTCTGTACAATAGCAGAAAGAGAAATTTCTCGCAATTAGTTTCGATGGTTGGTTCTTATCCAAAAGTGGCATCAAAAATTTTTAAAATTATCGGATGTGATACTGAAGTACGTATTGCATATACATCTGAGGAATGATAGGGTCTATTTTTAGCAAAAAAGCGATGCTTCCCTACCATGATGAATGTTTCGGAATGGTATGCTGAGGTAAACTTGTAAAGTTTGGTGGATCACACCGTAACTCGGATAGTAGAAGCACAGGCATCAACAATGTAAAATGGAAAATCTATCACTTCCCATTGGGATGAGGTCAGAGGAGGCGCTAAAGACGTGCACAAAAGAATTCCGTTTCATCCGGCAGTAGATTGACTACAATGGAAGGTTTTCTGTACTCATTATTGGTTTCTTCAGACCCACTAATCACATCAAAATCCACAACATCATCAAAAATGTCCTTCCGATATTTCTGCTATAAAATATAAAATAAAATAAAAATTATTTAAAAAAAAATGTTTTTTCGCAGTTAACCAAAATTTTCTCTTATTTTTTAACTATTAAAAGGAAAAAACCGAAAGGAGATTGTTCTTTTCGTTATTAATTAATTCATGCCAGATTGGTCATTTCGTCCACTTGGCTATAAAAATAAAAATCTGTCAATTGAATTATCTGAGGACTTCTTGGAGTTTGCTCGATTTCGAGTCAACTGGAAAAACATAGGCACTCATATTCATTGTATGGGGCTAGAATAAGTATAGACCAATTTCGATCTTTATACTCTTGCAATATGTTGCCACAAAGTAAAATAGTTTTGTTCATCTAACGGTTTTTTGTATCAGCCTAATATCAGTATTTTTGGGAAATAACATATTTTACGAATGCGTCAAATGAATGAACTGGTAAATCAATATATGGAAAATTATGCATATACAGAACATGCAAAAAAACGGATAGCATTCGAATCATTTGTCTCCGCTTAATTACTTCAGCAAATTCGGAAAATGCTATTTCGAGAAAAACGCATTTAAATATACATATATACTTGCATGTTAACTAAAGGCGCTGATTGAATTACTGCATTTAAAGATATCGATTTAAAATTTTGGTATGTTAATTTTAAAGAATTTGATAAAATATCAATTTTTTAATTTCACCCTATGGAACACACAAAAGAAAACAAGCCATATATATATAGAACTATCGTCCCATGGAAGTATTGTAGATGTGTTTATAGTTCGATTTTGTCCAATTTCAAAGTTTATGAAAAAATGTTTGAAGGATATTTCCACTAAGTAGAGTTCATACAGCTTAAATACTTTGTAGTAAAAGTATTCAGGTCTTTCTGACCTTTTTTTTTGGGCCTGGCACTGATTCCATTGCATGCATGTGCAATATCACCTTTCACGGAGTGCCAAATTGTAAGTGTAAGACATTTAATCAAGTTATTTCAATTTTACTTAAGCAGTCAGCATTCATCCCATCGTCTTAATAATTTTTGAACCCTTATTGATACCCTTATTTCTATTCAAAAACTGCCGCATATTCATTCAAAGCAGAAATTGCATTTGGTTAGGAAAGTTTGTTTTGGTCTTGGAAATTTTATACGGCATTGTCCAAATCTCTATTCAGTATCCAATCCGATCAAATTTAAGAGATATTAATATATAATATATTAATAATAATACAATGTACGATCTTTTAAAAGTTTATGGAGTTAATGATAATTCGGAAAGGTGTATTCAGACTTGGCATAACGACCGTGGCAAGGTGTCAGGCGGATGGGCATTTAATGAAAAGGCTGATGGAGACCTCTCTTATGATTTAGAACCATTTTTAATTGTACATAGTAGTAGTTCATTTGCTAAAACCAAATGAGAGGTGGAATGCATATAACTTATCACAATTTACTTGCGCTCTACTTCTCTCTATACTTGACAATGAATTAGAAATAAAGTTGAAAATGTTTGTGAATGCCATTCTTATATGCAATTTTTTTGGCGTTTGACTTCTAGGATACCAAAGTTAAACTCAACATTGCCAGTTTTTAGAGCGTGTTTATTGGTTTCTAAGCAGTTGTTTTCAATCGTTTTATTGCCAAAATACTTGTTAAAATAACATATTGTCTGTTTTACCTCCGACAAAACTATTTTCCATATTGTATCTATTTTTATACCCAGAAGAGGGTAAATTAAGTTTGCCACGAAGTTTCTAACACCCAGAAGGAAACACCGGAGACATATGTATAAATGATCTGTGTGATGAGCTGAGTTTATTTAGCCATATTCTCTAAGTCTATATATCTGTATATACGTGAGCTGGTCCCTCAGTTTTTGAGATATCGCTCTACTCATTTGTCGGAGCCGCTGATATCGGCTCACTATATCATATATAGGATCAAATTTCCTTTACAATATTAAAATATTAAAACAACTTGTTCAGCAAGTCCTTGTTAGTTGAAAATTTCAGACTTACATATGTACATCGTGTTCATATATGTAAGTAAGTAGTAAGCATACATATATGATGTTCATAATTCCTTCATTAATATTTCGTATGTTCGCACTTGGCTCAACTGCTTGCCTTGCGAATTTTTGCGCTGTAATTGTACAAAATTTACGGTTAGCGATTTTAGCTTAAATTTCATTATTCCTTGGCGCTCTTCGTTATTTTCCTTTCACATATTACTCACATATACACATAAGTGCATACATTTGCAAAAAAATATGTGGCAACGATGGGAGTTGAGGAGCACGTGCAACGCGAACCTTTCGAGCAAGTTATTTTTTGTGGAGCCACCTTGATTTAATACAAATACATATGTATGTACTCTTATTTAGTTGAAAGCTTTCAGCGAAATTTGAATTAGTTCTTGGAGTATATTTCACAATTTCTACGAGAAACACTTAACAATTGCTTTGTTATATTTGCAAACATAAGGTAAATGAAATTTTCAAATAAAGGAAGGAAGTTCCTTGTTGTAATCTGAAGAATTCAATTTTTACTATTTTTTTTAACAAAGTTTATATAATGGAGGTTCAGATTGGCAGAAGATTGCTTATTTATTGTTCGTTTATTTTACCTACATTCTTTTAAATGGGCTCCACACTTTACTTATCTGAGGACACATCAAGAACTATCTCTAACCAGAAAGCTAAGTTTCGGGGCAAGCAGATTACAAAAATTAGGGGTTCAGCCTTCATTATATCTACATATCTACATACCTCCATACATACAAAGTTAATTGAATTTCCATATATTTCAATAAAAGTTTCGAATAATTGAAGATGTCCTGTTGAAAATGTTATGTTATCGCAACATTTTACAAAAGAAAAGAAAATCTTTTTTTACCGCTTAACGGTTTTTATAACACCTACAACTATTCAAGATAGTACTAAAACAAATTACTAGGATACTGGGACGAATTGATTACTATATGACGACATATATGGCTTCAAACGTTTTAAAAACGTGAATTTCGATTGCATTTTGTATGACAGCCACGAGTCTATGTTGCTGTGGTCCGATATCGGCGGTTCCAACATATGCACCGCTTCTTGGGGAGAAATAGACGTTTGCAAAATTTCAGATCGATATCTTAAAAACTGAGAGATGAATTCACATATATACTGTCGGACAGACTCTGCTCATCACATTGATCATCTACATATACAAGTATATCATACCATACCATACCATACATATATAATGAGGTCTCCGAAGTTTCCTTCTGAGTGTTAAAAACTTCGCGGCAAACTTACAGGGTATATGTTCAGGGTACAATTAAGGTCAAATCTTCCATTACGAAAAGTATATGTAAGTAACTCTTAATAATAATCAAAATGAAACTATCTCAACTGACCTGATTAAAGAGTTAAATAGGTCCCCACTCTCATTATAATAGAGTATTAACAAACACAGAATAGATTTAGCATTAGGTGACCATATTTGTCTCGGAAAAATCCGGGACGGTTTTTTTAGCCATCGATTTTTTCTATATTATAATGCACTGAAAATCGCTACTCCGCTCAAACATTTCCCCAGCCTCCATATTCCCCACACAAGGATGTTCATCATTCCTTTTACAAATGTTCTATAACATATTAATTAAAACTGTCTAATTTTGATAGTTTATATATTCAAAAAAAAATAATTCAAACTTATAGCCATTTTATTGTCGTGGCAACTCGGCCGGTTTTGTCAACTTAGTCCGAACTAGCAAAAACCCTAAAATTCTAATATGTAAAATTTGAACAAATTCGAGAAAGTTAAAAAATTTATGAAAAGACTGAAATTTTTGATTCATACCATAATAACAACTGAAGAAATAAAGAATTCGTCATTATTTTATTTTTGAAATGACCACAAGGCAGAAATCGCGACAATGGGGACTCGACCTTTTCCTCCTCCATTTCAAGGACGCATAACTTTATGAAAATGTATTTATTTAATTATTTTTGTTTTTTGAAATTTATTTTGTGTAGTCTTGGTGAAGCATATGATAAAATTAGATAGTAAAAATATCAATAACGTTTTTTATAAATTACCAAAAAATCGCTATAAATTCTGGACTTTAAACTAGAAGCAAGATATCACTCTAAAATCAACTCTTTTAGTATCTCTCATCTCTTGGTCTCTCTCTTCTCTCAATCATATATTTACTGAGCTTAATATCTTGGCTGTTTCTCTCAGTCAGCTTACTCTCTTTTTAATCTTTAATTATATCCCCCCTAGTTTGAATGATGAAGGAGTTCTGGAAGTTATTCAGTAATAATCCACGTTTCAAACCAAGCGTATGTCTATGGTAGATAATTAAGGGGTTATATCTACTTACAGGTCAGAAAAAACGCGTTTTTAGTGCATTTTTTGCTTTAATAATCGGTGACTCATTATAAAAAATTTTGAATACCCAGGATCCCCTAGCCAATATTCAGGAGGGGCTTTGAAAACTGGTGGCCGGCGATGAGGAAGATTTTTCTGCTTAAAATTATCTCAAATTCAAAAATGAACAGGTAATTATTGAAGGGCTAGTCAAGTTTTAATTTTTTTACAAAATGGCGGCTTCCCAAAAATGTTTGGATTTCGTGAAAAAATTTAAACTTTAGAGTGTCTCAAAAATGGAAATTATTAACAAAAATATTATTCCTTCTATCCTTACCTGACAAATATAATATAATGAAGAAATTCGTGTAAAAATTTCAAATCGAGCGGTACAGTTGTTTCGGAAAATTTACCTATTTTTTTATATTGCTTCCAAAGAGAACTGTCACAAAAGCTAATATGCCCACTAAGTACTGATTTCTGAACCGATATTCACAGCAAGGCGTGACCTTATCGCTGACTTGTTCATGCTAACCACAAATGCAGCGAAAAGACTGTTTGCAATAAATGTGACTTTTGCAGCTTTTCTCGATGATGCCACTGTTTTACGACGGCTTGGACTTTCAGCTGTGTTTTATGCACATACTTTCAACATTTCATTGCCAAATATGCACGAAGTTGTTGTACGCGTCCGTCCGTATGTACACCAGCCTGACAATGCATATTGTTGCTATTGTAGTCGGTGCTGTTAAGCGATATGCATTGTCGCCGTTCTATTGTTGTTATTCTTGTAGTTGTTGCTGCCGCTTCTGCTACTGCTGGTCGAAGCATTTTGATCGTCTGTGAATCATGGCGGTCACTTTGACTTTGATTTATGCCAGTTGAGTGTGAACGACGATGTTAAAGTGTCGGAGACATGCACACACACCCACGCACATGGATGTATGCATATATATGTATGCCTCCCTCATCTATTTTGCATGCATATCAAAGCAAAAATCATAAATATATGAATCTGCATGTATGTGGGTGTATGACGGTGCAGGAAGCGCCTGAAAGTGTGCTTGACACACGCGAAAAAGGGCGAGAAAGGAAGCGGGGAATGGATTGCGTAAATGCTCGGCAAGTGCTTCTTGTGTTGCATAAATACAAAAGTGATTGTGAAGGCAATGAAATTGTGTGGTTTTCATAAACGATCTGCCGCTGTCATGCCGCTACGCTCGACGGCAATATAGTGCTGCTTGTTGGGCGATGAGTAGCATGCCACATTGTATTACTGTTGTAATCGTACTGAAAGCGGAAGTGTGTAAATAGACACAAGCGTACATTTTGCAATATTATGTGGTCAGCCGCGTAGAACATCGCCAGGGTTGTGTGGCATGTTGTAGACTGAATTGCATTTTAAGCGCCGATAGCCTAAATAATTTTATTTAACCAGAAATATGTGCCAACAACAACAATAACAACAACAACGTTTATAAACACATTACGTTTATGTGCTCACTCACACACCCACATACACGCTCCATTACCAATTACAAAATCGTTGTAAAAACTGGAGCTAAACATTCTGCGCCCAAAAGTATGTAATAGTTAGTGTTGAAGCGCTCATTTGCGGTGTTTGGCGCATGCCAATAAACTGAAACGTTGCTATTAATATTAATGCACACAACCGACTATCAATTACAAAGCATATGCACATTTACAGGGGGGGCACTTAGGGGGTTTAAGCCAGAAATTCGCTACAGATTTTCTTTTATACAATTTAAGCCGGAGTAAGGGAAGGAAGAGCTAGCGGCAGTATTGAGCCACTTTTAACCATTTTAGGCATAAGGACACGCTAAAAACACTGCAATAGTCAGGAAGTATGAAGTTGAAGTTGATAGAGAATTCCTGATAATATTCCTTGATAATGTTATTTACCAATTCTGATTTTAATTTGTCCAGTAGTTGCTGAGATATGAAATTCCATCTAAAAGTGGGCTTAACACGCCCATTTCCCTATCTTAGGCAGTTACCACACTGTAGTTGCGTTATTTGTACAGAGAGTAGGCGTGGCCATTTTCCGATTTCTTTAATCATAGCATAAAATAGCGAACCCAGCTATTTAACAACACTTTAGTATTCTACAAGATATGTGGCAAGGCCACTCTACGAATAAAGTTAACCAATTTCCGCCCTCACTGTGATTCCATGTGCTAAACTTGGTGCTTAATTAAGGAGTGAGGTATAACACTTTATGTGTTTTAAAATAACGCGGTTTGGTAAGCTTTGCAAAGCTCCGACTTCGTAAATTTTTGATAGCAACCAAAACTGGGAATAGGAAACTGTATTTTTTAATTATTAATAATTTAATCATTATTAACCAAATCTTTCGAAAGTGAAAGTCAAAACTTCTTTGACACTTCTTCCACAAGTTCCTTTATCCTCACGGTTGCCGTTTTTGTAGTCGATAATTTATAATCGATGAGTTCCACCTCTAGATGGTATCATTTTTCGTATATTTTGCATAGATCATTTTCTAAGACTTTTCGCAGCTATAGAGACGACATATTCCTTTCGAAAGTAATAGAGAACTGCAGCTTCAACTGGAAAGCGTATCTAATATGGGTTACAAATTTGATATATCATATAGCAATTGGACCTTTTCACTGTAACTAAAGGTCTTGCACCTACTGAGCCTCCAAAGAAGCATTCGATGTTACCACGAAGTATCTCATCATTGTATCCGAAGCGAACCTCGCGAACTTAGTTGGCGCATATTACCATGTTGGAGACTTCTTCATCCCCAAAGTGTTTTCAGGCCGGAGCTAATTATTATTAGTAAATACCTTGCCCGGAAATGATTTTTATATTCTCAATAGAAATTGGACGGGAACGTGTGTAATTATGTAAGTCACAAAAGACCCTGAGCCATTATTAACTCATTATCGGAGCTCAATCGACTTCACCCCTCACCAAACTAAAAACTGCGCTCCTAAAAGCGATATCACGGAGCTGCCTTTGTTCCTTTGTTTGCATCCAAATGTATATATGTCTTTTGAATGCCATTCCTTGTCTGTTGGTGTGCGCGCGTTGGTGTGTGTTTGTTTGCTTTTGCGCTCGTAAAGCGCCTGTTTATGTGCACACTACTTAATTGGGTTAAAATTATTTTGTTTATTGTATGCGGCAGTGCTGTAAAAATGGGCTTCATCCATAAATTTTGCCACTCAACGCATGCACAAACGCAAACACAAACTCATTTTACATACATTTGTGTATGTAAGTCCACATACATGTGCATATGTATAGTAGATCACATACGCACACACACTTTCGTGCCATTATGGCTTTGTGCATTTATTATGCTTTAAATAAAGGCATAAAGTATGTCAGTTATGCGCGCCACATGCACGCCAGTACACGCCCACATTTACAGAAAATGCACATATACTCGTATATGAGTGTGTGTTTGAAAATGTGCCTCTCCCATTTTACTTTGCAAATTTCGTTAAGTGTTTGTGACATTTTCGGCATTTTATTATTGTGAGGGAAATGCATTTAGCACTTAATAGATTTATCGCTCAGCGTAAATATTTGTCCATAAAAGCGAACACACACTCACATGTTTACTTATAGATAACGGTATTTTTATGGTTTCCGGTGTTAAAATGATTGAAAAAAAAACAGATAATCACACAGAGGGGACAAAGTCACAGATAAATTATTTCCTCTCATAGCAAATATTTATTGATTTAAAGGTAAGTAAAGTAAAAAGAAATCTATTATTATTAGAATGATCCGATTCAGGTCAAATATGCACCGTTTTGTTCGATAACCTCTCGCAAATCTAAAGTTCTTTTCATAATGCCCATTGCATTAAAATCCGTCTTCATATTGACACACAACTGGGATAGCCGCTTTTCAAATGCTTGTCTTGAGGGGAACCGTTTACCAGAAAAACTATTGGCCTTAGACAGTATCAGGTAGTAATCAATTGCTAGCAGATCCGGACTATAAGTTGGATGCATAAGAACTTTCCAACCAAGCTTTCGGAGCATCTGCCGAATCACTATCGGCTTGGCGTTGTCAATAGAACACAATTCCTCTCCTATTGGTCAAATCTAGCCATTTCTGTACATCTCCGAACTAAGAGTTTAGCCTTAGGGAAGCTCCTCATAGTAGATGACTCCCTACCAATTCCACCAAACACATAGCAACACTTTCCTGACCGTCAATCTTGACATATGGCTACTATTTGCCCCGGCTCACAGTCATTCAACCTGTTTAAATGAGTTAAGCCTCAGTACTACCACTCTCTCCGGGAACAACTGGCGCACCCTAATGCAACACACCACACCTGTGAACATCACAGGTTCTCACCACCCGATGAAACCACACCACACAGGACAACACAACACACCATAACACGGCATCTGTACACCTAACAAAATTTACGGAATGAGCGCCACATCAACCTTAAACATTCGATTCTACACTGCGCCGCGTCAACACGATTAAATTCGATAAGACAGCTCCTGCGCCCAACACTTGCATCTTTGCAGTGCATCTTTGTAATCGAAATTATTTAAACGGAATCTCTGAATATCAAAAAAGATTTATAACAAATGTAAAGTGTCGGTTCAATCGAAACTCCACAGGAGTTAATAGTTGAAATAATTTCTTCTTTGGCGGTTCTTATTTTTACTCTCCAACAATTGGATTAAAAGAGTCAGTGATAGATCCAGACGGACTAAACTCATTAAAGAATTTCACCTTCTAGGTGCATACTCTAAATCTTAGTCTTTGGAACGTTGAAGGTGACCGTCATCAAAAAGAGTTTTGAGAATTTCTTCGTTGCTTCTGAACAGCAATTGAGCGATTAGATGAGATCAGAACCGATTGTTAACTACCGTCATCGTAGTTTTCATCTAACCACAGAGCGTTTAAGAATTTTAAAATCTAACTGAAAAGAATAGAGTCAATGTCCTCCTATTATAATGATCGTGTTCCTTCTTTTCGCTGAGCACTCGAGGAACAAATTGTGTCTACGTCAACAAGGTCGCGAGAACTACAATTAACTATCGAGACTAAACATCAAATTTATACATAAGACACTCCAATCTATAGTGAATCTCACCTATTTCAGTTTCGGGAGAACCAGACTAGTAAGCTCTGTATCTTCGCATTCTTTGCACTGCATGTACGCGCCACTTCTCCTTCCATGTAGTCCGAAATTTCATTTTTTTTATGGCTCAGCCTCTGAAATCCATCGAGACTGAAACCTTGTGGTTCGGGACTTAATATCTTAGTATCAATTTCATTCACAGTTCTCGAGCCGTTAGTGTCGGGTACACCTCGTAGTACCTTCCATTGCCGTGTTGGTTTAAAGATGTTCATTTTGTTGCCCAGAATTATGGTGAACCCTCTTGTGAGTTTGATTGATCAAAAGCTGGAGCTTTAACTAAAAAGTTCGCTAAAGTGACACTTAGTATGGGCCACTGCTTGGTGCAAGGTGATAGGGAATGCGAAAATGTATGGAGACACTTAAAAACCAATCTTGATTTATAGACAATTGATTTGAAGGGAAAGCGCACTAAAATACTTTAAAGTGAGCTGTAAAAGTAAGGAGGTATGTTGTAACTATGTATCTCAGCACACAAAGTGGTTCAAGGTCAAATGCTGTCTGATCATCAAAAGAAGAAATGCGCTTTCTTTCACTAAATTTTTATTAGAAAAGCTACTTTTTTAATAAGCCAATGAGCGCTCGATCATTTTTACTGTGCTTAGATTTTATTTTAATTGATATACTTGAAGTTTTCTGTCGCTGGGACTTTTTGCTTCTTAGTAATTAGGAAAAGTATGAAGCCGCTATATCCGAAGATCTAACAAAAAGATTAGATATACATATTTTTTCGAGAAAATAAAAGCATCCTTTAACAGCCATTGTCACCTGCCATTTTACAGTTGTCTTGGGTTACTAATTTGGCTTCTCAATATATTTGAATCCATTTTGAATTGTTATTTAAAATTGTAATTGGCGCCATCTGTAGTAATTATGTGAGTTCTTGTTCATTGCAACCTTGTATATTAAGGACACAATAAAGGTGGCAAGGCTAAATCGAGCAGCTGATTAAATTTTGTTGTTGTTTTTTCTATTTTTTATTTTGTTAATTTTTTTTTTGAAATTTCTTCAGATTTTTCTGTGGGGTGGATTTTGTTGCACGTTGGGTGGGCGAGTAATTTAACCAGGTTTTTTGGTTGGTAGTTGCGGACGGTTTTATAATTAAAGTAAACTTAACATTAAGTGTATTGTATTTCAATTCTTATTGCAAACAGAGGCTTTTTCTTACAAACATATAATTTTCAGTTAAAAGGCGTAGCGAATATGATTCGATTGTTAGCAACTAATTGCAAGTATGACTACAAATTCAAAGTGCAAAGCGGCGCTTCATAAGTGTGATTATATCATTTTACATTACAATTTGCTAAATGATATTTTAAGTGAAATTTAAGTGTTTTGATTTTTGTATTGTTATTACTTTGTAGTCGCCATTTAACACAGCAATTGCCAAAATTGCAACAAGTGCCTCAAACGCAGCTCAATGGCATAAGCGGTTTTAGCGGTCATTTCAAAAATGCAAACATACTCCTACGCGTAGTGAAGCAGCAGGCTTGTAGAGCAGCGGAGACTGGAGCGAAGCGTATATTAAACACCCGCCTTATATTACTAAGCGGCTGTGGAATCACGCTGGGGTTGGGCACACGCACATATCTAGCGTTCGCGCGACAAGCGCAATGTGAAGGCAATAGATTAGCAGGTGTAATACAAAAAACACTGCAACAGGAAGATAACAAATTCGATTGGCGACGGTTTTGGTCGTACCTGGAACCACACTTGTGGGAGCTTCTCGGCGCTATTGCTGTAAGAATACATTGTAAATAAATACTACAAATATTATTAGTGTTTACTGATATTATTTCTCAATGTCGTCGTGTTTTTATCAATGGATTTGATAAGACGGTGATTTAAAGGAAATACCACCGGTTTTAGGCGATATCGCCTGTTGATTATCTATCAACTGATTATAAATTTTTTTTTCCATATTTGGTTACGAATTCTCTTAAATTACTGCTAAACGATATTAAATTTAAATACTACAATTTCGTTGTAATAAATATACATAATTTCCCTCTTCTATAGGCTGCACTGATTGTGGCATTCATCAATATACGCATTCCCAATCTTCTTGGGGATTTGGTCAATACCCTAGCGCGCTATGCCAATACCTACGTAAAGGATCCGCTCCACAATTCATTCTTCAGCGATGTCAGGCGTCCAGCGAGTAACTTGCTCAGCCTGTATTTCTTGCAATCGGGCTTTACATTCGTGTATATATATCTGCTTAGTCGGGTTGGTGAACGTATAGCTGCCAAGCTGCGGCAAGATCTATTTAAGCAGATCATTTTGCAAGATATCAGCTTTTTCGATGCAAATCGCACCGGTGAACTAGTAAATCGTCTGACCGCTGATGTCCAGGATTTCAAAGCATGCTTTAAGCAGTTCTTCTCGCAAGGTCTGCGCAGCATGGCTCAGTTGGTGGGCGGCGGCGTGTCACTGTTTCTTATATCTCCTCATATGGCTGCCATTGCGTTGGCGGCAGTACCTGTAGTTGTGGCCTTCATGTCATATCTAGGGCGGAAATTACGGAATTTGAGCAAAGACGCTCAATCGCAGGTAAAATTTGTTTACGCAATAAGAATTTTATATTTAACATTTTCCATATTAGTCGGAACGTGCTACAGCAGTGTGTGAAGAGGCCTTGTCCAATATACGTACCGTGCGTTCAAGCGCTTGTGAGTATCGTGAGATGGAGCTATTCCAACGAGAAACAAATGAAGCCGCAAGATTGACGCAAGAGCTCGGTTATGGCATTGCTATATTCCAAGGACTGACGAATTTCTTTCTCAATGGCTTGGTCCTGACAACGCTTTTCATGGGTGGCCATCTGATGTCCACCGAAAGCCTTTCACCAGGCGCTTTAATGGCTTTTCTGGTTGCGTCTCAAGGTGTGCAACGTTCATTGGCTCAAGGGTCGATATTGTTGGGCACTATGATACGTGGCATGACTGCTGGTTCGCGGGTGTTTGAGGTAATTAAGTTTAGTTGCCTTGAAAGGTTAACCGTTATAATTTTTTGTGTTTGCTGAATTTATCTAGTACCTTCAACTACAACCTAAAGTGGAACTGTTGAGAGGCTATGAGATTCCACCAAAGCATCTTAACGGTGAAATTCGGTTTGAAAACGTATCATTTGCATATCCTTCGAGACCAGATCATGTAAGTAACAACAACAAATTACGCGATATACAATATAATTTATCAAATATTGCATTCCAATAGGTAGTCTTAAAAGACTTCAACTTAATATTACGTCCCGGCCAAACAGTAGCGCTCGTCGGCGCTTCAGGATCTGGTAAATCTACGGTCGCCGCGCTCGTGGAACGATTCTATGAGCCTTCATCTGGCAATATTAAACTGGATGGTTATAAACTGTCCGATATTGGGCCATATTGGCTTCGCGGCAATGTCCTTGGTTTCATCGAACAACAACCAATACTGTTTGCCACAACCATATTGGAGAATATAAGATACGGTCGGCCAGCCGCTAAAAATGAAGAGATATACGCCGCTGCGAAACTATCGCAATCACATGACTTTGTTACCGTGCTGCCTGATGGCTATGATACAAATGTTGGCGAGCGTGGCACACAATTAAGTGGTGGCCAGCGACAACGAATTGCCATAGCGCGTGCGTTGCTAAAAAATCCAAAAGTTCTTATATTAGATGAAGCTACAAGTGCACTGGACGCTACAAGTGAAGCCGAAGTACAGAAAGCTTTAGATACAGTGGTACTTAATCGAACGACCTTAGTAATAGCGCACCGTCTATCGACCATAAGGAATGCAGACTTGATTGTTGTGATGGAACATGGTCGTATAGTAGAGGTATGTGTGTGAAATAAATATTTATTATATATTTTCTAAATCCTAATTGTTACCCCTACAGTCCGGCAAACATGAAGAGTTAATGGCTAAACGTGGTCTCTATTACGATCTAGTACGTCAGCAAGAGCGCCGACCTGTGCAAGATACTCAGGAAAATGAAACAAACACTGCCGGAGGCGATGAAAGCAGTTTTACTGCTTCTACCGATCGCCCGAACATGCAACAGGGATAAAATCGGAATGATACATTTTTAACCCTATACGACAATACCTGTATATATTACTTCTAGTTTTGAAACTATCACGAAGTGCATGTAAATTATTTATTTCCGTACTTACACTGCAGGCATATGTCAGACTATTTCGTTTTTATGATTTTTTTTCTAGTTGGGCTTATATTTGAGTTGAATACTTTTTTAAATGAGAATGACATATTGACTAGTGAAATAAGTTAAATTTAATTCTAAATAGCAAAGTAATTGTTTGTAAGATTAATATTTTAACAATTGTTGAAAATAAAATTGGAAATTGTTACTAAAGAAAAAACTGAAAATTAAAGAAAAAAAGATCATGGCATAGAATAAATAATTTGGATCAAGCCGCAATATCTACAGGCGATAGTTCATATTAAATATATATGTAAAGCAGTTGCTTCGATTCAGCTTTTTAGGACCTGCCTTCCCCGAAATCAACTTTTTAGGAACTTCCTTCCCCATATCTAGAAATACATATAGCATAAATAATGATTAATCAATAGTTTGCAATCACTAAGTAAGGATTTCAATTATATATTTGTCTGTTTACTAATATAAATCTAATTTTCGATTTTCGACTTATATATGAATTGAAATAATTTTTGGCCTTTAAATTTTTTTTTAATTTTGAATCAATTGTGAATTACTTATTTGTTTTGTATTACCTTATCCTCTATATTCATTACATCTGGCATCACTGTGGCACTGTGTTGTTCGTGTCGTTCTCGTTTGTTGCTCGTAGTCGTGAATATTTTACTGAAATGGATAAAAATCCGTATTTTTTCTGTAAAAAAGAATTTTAGCAGTGAATTAAATTGTGTCGTTAATAGTTTCGGGTTCCCAATATTTAGGTAAAATAAAAAAATCAGTGAAAAGTAGTGGCCGTAGCGAAAAGAGGATATTTGTGTGTTGTGTGTGGGTACAGCGTACGAACGCGAAGTTGAAAGAGAAAAGCAAAAAAAAAAATCAAATTATCAAAAATGCAGTAAAATTCCGCAGATACTGATTGTGAGTTGAAGTGCCTGTTTTTCTGCGTTATTTGCACATAAGTGGACTGGTTTTGCATGCATTTGAATATTTGTCATATTAGTAGATTATTAAATAGCGGTGTCTGATGAGACAAAACACAATCGCATGCAGAAAAAGAAAAATAATAATGGCGAAGAAGCAATCTATATATATTTAATAAATTCTTATGTCTGATTTCAAAAATTGATTGCTAAATTGCTTTTCTCTTTTATTTTCTTTGGCTTGTTTTTTCGCAAACTTTATACATTGCTTTTACTTTGTTTTTTTACTATCACGTTTTCAATTTCCCTTTTATTTAATTTTTGATAGTGCACAAAATTTTGCATTGTGAACTATTGTGAATTAAAATTGTTTGTAATTGGTGTGACAGCCCACAATCAATTGTCAAATTTCATTCATGTCCTCTATTGTAAATTAGATTTTACTTCTTCTTTCCAACGTTGGCTGTTTGGTTTTGACATTCTCTTTTGGTGTTAAAATAAGGAAAAATTTGTGATTGAAGAAGTCAACACGTACGCTCGCGCGGCTGCTACTTTTCTCAAAGGAGATAGCGAGAGCATATAAAATGAAAATAAATTAAAAAATGTAATCGGAATAATTGTAAGTGAATCAAAAAACCAATTCGAATATATATCTTTGAATATTTGTTTTTTCTTTTGACTGAAGTGATTCTCTCCTCGCATAAAGTCGCGTCCCTTTTAACATTTCCCTATTTAAAAGAAAATCAGTGCACAGCTTTATTCTTATGTACATATATAAATGCAAATACATATAAACTTGAAAAAAAATATATATATATCTGTGAGAAATATTTTCAACTGTTCGCACACAGGAAACCAAAAAAAGTGTAAAAAATGTATATGTTTTATTTATTTAGAGAATGCAATTCATAAAAATTTACGTGAAAAGATTGAAAATTATAAACCAACACGAGCAATTATCTGTACAAAGCCAACACCCCAATTCAACATACAACTCAGTAATAAGACAACAGTAACCACACCGTACTCAACTTACAAACGATAAACGAGTATTGAAGTGCATTGTTTGGTAAACAAACTATCCTCAACATCAATCAATTAATACCGCAAGCGACAAAGTGCTGATAAATTCCCCCACCATTGAGTATACCAGAGCAGCATTCCTTTGGTGCGGCCAGACAATTTTGGTTTTTGTTTTTTAAGTGGCGTAATCGTTGTTACCGTTGTACCAAAATGGGCAACTGCTTGAGTTCCGAGAAACCGGATCATCCCAAAAGCATTGAGTGCGCGCCTAATGTGCCCAATGTGGATGGTGTTGGCAGTCAGCCGGCGGATCAAATTCGCGTTGTACAACAGCAGGAGCAAATACGCCAAGTACCGCAAATACCAGAAAATGAAATTTCAAATGCAAATGCTAAAATATTTGTAGCTTTGTATGATTACGACGCACGCACAGATGAGGATTTGAGTTTCCGTAAGGGTGAACACTTGGAGATCCTGAACGACACACAGGTGAGTTTTAGAAAAGGTGGTAATTCTTAAAACTTTAGAAAGTAAATAAATTTGCTCTTGTTCTGTTTATTCAGACAGTACATGCCACATTTTCTATGTTATTTCTGTGTTAACGTCTTCAGTTGTGCGTCATCATAAGTTTATGACTCAATGGTTTGGCGAGCGCATATGAACAAGAATGACTGCCAAACATGTCGGTATTTACATATATATATATATTTCGTTAAAGTATTTAAACTTGAAATTGCTGCATTAGTAATGATTACGTTTCTATTAAAATTTTTTTGGCGTTGATCAGTCTTTAATTTTTAATTGTTCTTATCTTATCTCTTTCGAGTACTTCAAATTTTAATATTAGATAACAGTACCAAGCAAAAAATTCTTATCAGAAATTACAGTTGGTGTGTATCTGTATTGCTTTACTAGTATACGCAAAGTATGACCAAAGATAGGATCTAACAAGACATCGGTATAATAAAAGTAAGTGTAGGTGCATAAACAAGAATTGTAAACGCTAGAAGATGATCTTATGGTACTCTGAATGAATCCGATATAATAATTTAATATTAATATGCACAAAAACTATCAATTATCATTTTTCTATGAATAGTATATTTAATAAGAGGTAAGGGTACGCTGAGACATGAGCTGGGAATTTTGTAGAAATGAAAAAATAACTGAATATTTATTAAAATAAAAACGTATACACAAGCCAAACTATGAAAAGTTTATTTACATCCAATTATAACAAAACCGTTTTACTTTTATATTCGAACGCAAAGTACTTTGAACCGCAGAGCAAATATGCATAAATATGGTTTTATTTTTCGCAACTCGCTTATGACGTCGGCCATACGATAGTTGAGTTTTAAGTAATTCAGACTGCTGAATTTTACTGGCTGACGGTGTTCGCGTCTGACTGCTGATGCTTGAATATGCTTATAAATCAACAAAATTTAAATTCAGTTAGTGAGAAAGAAGTTAGCGATAGACACGATAGGTGTATTTGTATTACTTTTAATTACACACATACACATATTTAGAGTGGCTTTGTGTGCAGCTATTGTAAATGGCAGGTCTACGTTGATTCGCATGTACAACGTAATTATCGCATAATCAATTTTTCAATTCATTGAACGCTGCACACTAAAATTGCTCTTTGAATTGTTGCTTGTCTATGGTTTGCTTGCCTGTTTGCCGGCTTTTTAACAACTTTAACATGTTGCATATTTTTTTGATGGTTTTACAGCTGTGAAGCTTCAAACGCTCGTACATTTTACAATTTCAATATATTTATTATATGTATATACCATATACATACACACATACATATGTATCTATTTATTAGCTTTAGTTAACTAACCAGTTAGGCAGCCACTGTTTGCTTTTGCTGCGAAAGTCTGCCTACTCGTTGCAGTGTCGAAAACATGCATATTCAGCTGGGTGCTTGCCGTATTAAGTATAAGTATACATATACATACGTATATGTATGTATGTACATATGTACGTATTAGTATGCATATTGATGTAAACTTTAAATTACTGAATGCGATTACTTACAATGTATTACTTCGCAGCTGTTGTTACGTTTTTGTTGTGACCTTTTGCGTGACAAAAAACTGTCTTTTCGTATAATTTGTGATTTATTTCAGATATTTATTTAAAAAAAGGCTCCTTTTTAGCGCTTTTTGGTAGGTGTGTTTTTTTTATGTGTATATTTTCGTTTTTTTCTAATGGAAATTATTATTTTTTTCTTTCAAAATATCTTTTGAATTTTATTTATACTTTTACTTATATATATATCGTTTATAAATTAAATTTAGCTCAACTTCGATTAATTATTCCCGACACATAACTATCACGCTTATTACTACTCCTATCCATCTTCGTTTAAACGTTGTAGCAAGCAAAAATTCCAAAGCTTTTTTACTCTATTTAAAGTATTGTTATTTTCTTTATATTTACACGTGCAAAAATTTCATGGAGTGTGCGACAAAAGTCTTGTAATTCTGTCTTCATCAATGCCAAACCATTTACGGCGTCATGTATTTAACTTAGGCTCAACTAAAATATGTTCGTTTGTATATAATGATCAGTATGGTAAGCTGCACCGTCAGTTATTGAGATATCAATTTTGCACACGTGATTTTATATCAAAGAAACTTTGTTGTTATTTGCTGGATTCGCCGATATCGGACCACTGTAGCATATAGCTGCCATACAAACTGAAGAATCAAATACAAGCTCTTGTATTGATAACTTTTTTATTTGACGAGATATATAAAATTTGGAATGTATTATTGTTCAAGGCAACGGTACATTCTCCAAAGAAATTGTTCAGATCGGATTACTATAGCATATTGCTGCTATACTAAACTAATCGTTCAAAAATACCTATGAAGTGTATTATAGCGGTGCAGCCCAAATTAACTTTTTTTTGTTTTGATTGAGATAAACAATATCTTGGTTTCAAAAGTTTATCTATACGCTGATAAAAACATACTTTATAATTGTTTAATTTGGTTTACAAGTATTATTATTAGTAATATTTCACCGTGTGAAAGTTTTTATTATATCATATGTATGTGAACCCATCACACTGTATTGTTTGATTGCCTTTGCTTTGATATAAAAATAATATCGATTAATGTTTGAAACCGTTTTTTTTCCTTGTTTTACGTGTTTCTCATGGGCGTTTTGCTCTTCGACACACTATGCAGTTAGGCTTAGGCAGCTTAAACGCATCCACTCGCACTGTCGACCATCGTCTGCGGCCTTATAGACAGACTTGTTTCCATCATATTCCATTTAATAACATTGATTTGGTCACCAGTAGTCTCTCAGCTATTTGCCATGTTTCTTTTGTTTTTGTTTTGCTGCCAACGCCATTTATGTCGTCGTGTACAAATCGTTTGGCTTTTCCACTGATTGCATTTTTCGTTTACTATTTACGAATACTTTTGTGCGTACATAAATGAATAATTGCCTTCCGAAAGCTGTTTGCATTTTATAGACAAATTCATTATTCGCGTAAAGTACATATTCCATTTTTCTCAGCGTTTAGTAAACTTGTTATTTTGGTTTGTTGGTATTATTGCACAGGAATATGCTTTTTGACAAGGTTTTTAATCATTCTGATGGTTAATGGTGATAACTCTTATATTAATTATAATTATAAAAGTGTGGACGAAAATTATCTTTATTTTTATGTTGTGTTTTGAGATTGCTGATACTTTTGTTCACTTTTTACTTTTATATATTTAAATATTGATTAACTTAACACATGTTCAACCTAAAAAATAATGAGAGACGTAAAAATTTGTGAGAAGTTGAAAATAGCAACAGCAAAAAGCTTTAGCAAACTTAAAGTTGAATGATACCTTGAACATAGTGCGATTATAAAGAAACTGGTTCAAATGTTCCCCTAGACCCCATATACCCAATAAAGTGACTTCATAAACACTGTTTCCACATGCATATGCCATATTTTGTTACCAATTATGCCAATTAATGAATACGTAATATTTTGTATAATAAAGTTATTGTCTATAACCATTTTCGTTTATTTAAAAAAACATAGAAAGCAGTATTTTTCAAAGTATTGCCCATCTGTAGCTTTAACAGTTTCCCATTTTTATGGTAATTTGTGGATTTTATCCCAAAAGAACTGCGCTTGGCGGCCAAGAATGAATAAAGTCAATGAATCATAGTGGTAAACAGAAGGGGCAAGGTCTGAGCTATAAGGCGGATGAGGCAAAACTTCCGTTGTTTGCAAATAGTTTTTAACCAATCTTGCAAGATGAGGCCGAGTGTTGTCATGTTGAAAAGTTATTGCCGTGTCTAGTCGCCAGTTTCAGGCGTTTTTCGGCAATGACTCGCTTCAGTTTGAGAAGTTGTTGTCGATAGCATTTCCCATTAATGGTATCACCAGGCCCAATGCAGCACACCCTTCTAATACCACCATATACAGCGCATTACTTTGGCGTAATGGATATTCAGCTCTGCCCTTGATTGGACTGGTTGGCCAAGTATCATTTCATTTTTCAACATCAGTTACAAACTAATGCAAAAATTAATTCTTTTTGCAGCGTTCAAGCAATATTTCTGTCATGCAAAATCCTTTTTCAACGTCTCTTGGCTTTAATTCATATGTCATTTCATACAAAGATTCTGCGAGCTTTTTTTGTGCTTGGCAACAATCTTTATCGAGAAATGCTTACAGTTCCTCATCTTCACAGTTTTTTGACCGCCGACGACGGTCTTTGTTCTACAAGCCAATATTACCACTTTTAAATCGTGCGAACCACTTTTGTAATAAACTTCCACCAAAATATGTTGAGACTTTCTTCATATTGTAGAAAGCCACGCAAAAACACTTTTTCAGGCACGAAGTAAAAAAAAAATATTGTTTACGTTTCCAATTAATAGCATATACTGAAAAAGACCCACAAGGACTGTAGCTGTACACCGAAAGTTCGGAATATAGGAACTGCTCCAATATAGTTATAGACTCAATTTATATTATGCGATATATGTATTAAAATTTGAAATTCCCTTGAAAATTAATACTTCTAGATTTTCGAATATTACTTTATGTTAACTTTGTAAAATCGACAATCTAGAGCAGTTTCACTATCCTTCTCGGAACTATGCAACTCATATCTACATATTACAGGGTGAACCATATCTTATGTTTGTATGTTAACCTTGGACAACTTTTAAAAAAATATCAAATTTAATTGATTTCCAGTACCCCAATCGCTTTCATTGCTCATAAAATGATCTCTTTTTGCTATGCCTTCTTTTTCGTGGATCTTGGGTGACATAGCGATTATTTCGGCATAAATGTTTTCCTGAGTTTTTCAATGGTCTGTTGTTTGCTGACAAACAAATAATGCGTCAAAAAAAAGTCAGTGGGAGTTAAATCCAAGATATGTGAGTAGGGAATTTTTGTTGTAGAAATTGAGTAACGAATGTCTGTCGTCTTGCAAAAATCAGCAACTATGAATACCATTACCACGACAATCGGGTCTGAGTAACTGATACGTACCCGGTTTTTACCAGATCTGTGGGCAAATTAATCAGACAACATCATAATCGATTTCGATTGTTTCGCTTTAAAACGATTCGTGGTTAAACTTGTACTATAACAAGAAAAAACGTTAACTTCAGCTCCTTCGAAGCCATAATACCCTTCACATGTGCTTTTTCTTGAATTTTATACTTCGGTTTGTATGGCGGCTTTATGCTATACTGGTGGTACTGACAAAGGAGCAGCTTCTTTGGGAGAAAAGAACGTGTGCATAAGTTTAGATCGATAAACTCGGCGGTCAAACGGACGGACATGGCTAAATCGACTCAGCTCGTCACGCTGATCGTTTATATACATACAATTTATATATATCTCTAATAGGGTCTCCGACATTTCCTCCTGGTTGTTACAAAATTTATGGCAAACTTAATATACCCTGTACACAGTATAATGCAGTTTCCAAAACATGTTCAACTAACTCAAATGTTTACTTAACCTCAAAGCTATTCAAAAAAGGTGGCCCACACCTTTGGTGGTTATATGGTAAAGTTTTGGATCAAAAGCAGCAAATAATAATACCATACACACATGTTCACTTACATATGGTGTTATTATATATATATGTAGTTACTCTATTTTCTTATATATGTTTACTCTTTGTTTGTTTCGAATTTTAATTAAAAATTGCACACAACCAACGAAGCAACTACTGAAAACATGAAAACTTTTTACTTTAGTGTTGTACCTTTCAGCCTAAAGAGGTTACCAACACGCGCTGTTTTGTTATTGTATATTGAAAATGGAAAGTTTGAAAGCATTTGCTTGCAATCAAACAACACTTTGATTCACATTCAACATTCGCTTGCGCATGTGTAAATGTATGTGTGTGTGTGGATATTGCAGCTTCTTAACCTGAATATTTGTGCCTTTGCAAACTAAAAGCATTTCACTGAAGCAAAAACAAAGCGTGCTGCTTTTTTCCTAACGCAACACTTATGAAAATCTTCTGTACATAGGTTTGTATGTTTGTTTAAGTATGTATATGTAGTAAAGCACAAATACAACAAAAGAAATGCCATTATCTACCAACAAATCGCAGTGACATGAAGTAAATTATATATTGTATTGTATATATCTATATATGTATGTGCCTCTACCATATAAGTACATATGCATATGCATGTACTGTATATTTCATCTAAATTACCGCATAGCTTCTGCATCCAACACAGCTCAGCGCTGGTTAATGCTTGTCAAACGCCAAGAATTCTTTTCTCAGCCAAGCAAATGACTTCCTACATTATACTCGTAGTCTTCTAAGCTGAGTGAGAGAATTATGAAAGCTAGCAGACAGCACAAACAATGCATTGAAAAAGTTGGAGAACTGAAAAAGTAAATGTGTAGAAAGCAATTGTCAGTGCAGGCGCCTGTTTGCTTACAAACGAAACGTATGAAAGTTCATACAGCTGTGCTCGAAATATTAGCAGTGAGGCGTCAATGATTTCATTTTATTTGCTACTTTTTTTTTTATTATTTATATCTATATTTATTCATTATTTGTTATTTTTGACAAACAGTGGATTCAGCCATGTCCGTATGTCTTGTGTTACGCGAACTAGTCCTGCAGTTTTGAGATATCGTTCTGAAATTCTACTCACGCCCTTCTCTCCTCAATAGTTCAGAACCGATATCGGACTACTATAGCATATAGCATGTATATAAACTGTTCGATCAAAATCAAGTTATTATATGGAAATCTTGTTTGATTGACGAGATATTTTCACGTAACGTAGCACGGGTTATTGTTCAAGGTAACGGCACAACCTTCAAACATATGGTTCAAATCGGACCACCGCTCAAAATTAAGATAAAGATCTTTTTATACCCTTTTATGCTATAAGAAATGCACCTATGAAGGGTATAATAGTATAAAAAAATTAGTCAACTTACGCGTAGTGGTATCTTTATCAACACAGCTGTAGCTAATTGTCTGCATTAAGAAGCACAATAATAAATGCGTTTTCTGCATTTGAAAAGTCACAAGAACATAATGGCGACATCAACGAACAACAATAAAAACAATTGCAACATGAAGTATTACATTGCCGCCAATTGCACTGATGCTGCCGCTGCTGAATGCCACGGGTATCTGCCATTGTACAACGTTACGACTTTGTTTTCCCATTAATTAACCGTCACCGGAAACGACCATCATTATGTACTCATGCTTGTAAACTACTCGACATTTAATTGTATATATGTATATACATATATATATATATATATATATATATATTTATGCATTTATGAATGTCTTTGCTGCTTGTATGGCCGCCCTCTTCATTGCTATTAATTAATTACTAATAACATGCGCTTGATCTGCTGCAATTACGTATTGCACACACACACATTTGTACATACATATTCGACCTTTGCCCTTGTTGTTTTCCTCTTAGCGCTTGTTGAAAGTTGAAATATGCTCAAGTGTGGCAATAATGTCTGTGGCAGCACAATATCCACAATAATGGCCAACACTTTGACTCTTCAATTTATTTCATTTGTTTTCGTTCTTTGTCTGCCAGTTTGTCTGCCCGCCTGCCACCACAAGTAAGAATGTTACTTGTTCGCTTTGCAAGTGGTGTAAAGTCTGCAGACAGAGCAGTAGTGAGAAATAAAAACTAAAAGTCCGTCATGAGCAGAGCGCCAGTACTTATATACTATGTGTGTATGTGTGCTTGTTGTATGCAAAAATTTACTTTTCATTTTATTCTTTCAACAATTACTGATTGCATCATATTACTACTATAATAATACACTTCAAATTTGTAAAAGCTGTCTGTCGCTGCTGGCGCTTTTCTGCTCAT
This sequence comes from Bactrocera oleae, assembly GCF_042242935.1. Lineage (NCBI taxonomy): Eukaryota > Metazoa > Arthropoda > Insecta > Diptera > Tephritidae > Bactrocera > Bactrocera oleae. The sequence goes on along the minus strand of NC_091538.1, from coordinate 44,684,278 downwards.
CGTCACCGCCATCACCCAATTGTGGCACTTTGGCCTCCTTCCCAATTGGCGAGCCGCCAACGGAGACGTCACTCGGTAGTGCACACCTACATGCAGTTGTGTGTATGTATGTACATATGTATGTAGTATATAAATTACTAAGCGCCACAATTGCTCATAACTAGCCAATTTGTGTATATAAAATACATTAGGGTGGGTCAATAAAAAAAAAAAACGAATAATTTTTTCGCTTGGTATTCTGAAAATAGGTTCTTAGACGCCTCTAAGAAAGTCGCTCCAAGTATGAGCTCTTAATTGTAACCGAAAGGTCTTTCGCCTTGCAGTTTTCCTTTGTTTTCTTATTATCAGAGAGAAAAATTCAAATATCTCTTGAAAACAAAATATTACGTTTCATAGGTTTTGTAGGAAATTGAATGCTGTACAAAAATTATCTATTGTGATTTTTTCTTAAACCTAACCGTTTAAAAGTTATTAACGGTTAAAAAGTTGGATTATTTTAAGGCATTTTTTATTTGCTTATTAATTTTATTACTCACTGAAAAAAATCATTTTAAATTGCAAAACCTTTAGTTTTGTAGGAAATTTTCTGCTCTACAAAAATGGTCTGATCAGTTTAATATTTCTGTTTTTTTTTTTGCAAATTTTGTAAATTTAAATATCTTTTTAGTAATATATTGATTACTTCTTCTTGTTATTTATTACTTAAAATAGACGAAATGGCATCGACCTAATAAAATTAATAATGTCAAAAACATTCGTTTATATTGCTCTTCTCAATTTCAAAAATGTTTGGTATTGAGCCCCGTTGGCATATATATTCTTGATTAGAGTGCCCCATAGATTTTCGATAGGATTTAGGTCCATTCCAATATATCAATGGTTTCAATGGTTCAGGACAATGTAACAGAAATAAACCAATTGCACTTTTGCCATGCCTTCTTGTGAACGTATTTTCATACAATATTAATCAGAAAAAATATTTACGTTTGACAATTTTTAGTGGGCGATTCTAGATTTGTCTGACAACATGAAGAAGATGAAAGCCTAAGAATGGATCTTCCGAACAAAAAAAATGTATCGCGATACCTCATACACTCGGACATCGACTTTTTTTAATTTTAACGGTGCGTATACGCATGCGTTCTTTTTATTAAAGGTGGTTGGGATCTTGGGATCCTTTTTCAACCGATTCTTATTCGTTTTTATTCATGTGACAATTTTTCGTATGAACATTCCAGTTTATTTGAATGACAGTATTTGGGATTGCTCCTCAATAACGGTATCAAACTGCGTGGAATTTCTGTATAAAAATTAATTTGAAGCAGGCGTTAAATTTCTTTCTTTGAATTTTACCTTTATCCTGTGCGACCGCGAGATCCTTCTGGCCGAGAGTGGATCGCAGGAGGTCGGGGGAACTTCTCGCCCTGAGCAAAGTGCATCTCGCCGCTATGGTAGGAGTTCTCACTGGACACTGTCCAATGGGCACTCATGCGGTACGGCTTGGTGTACTACCCGACGCTAGTTGCCAAAGTTGCATGGAGGAGGGCGAGGTGGAATCATCCCGGCATGGATATTGGCCGTCTTAACAAGTTTGTAGTAAGCACAAAGCGTCTCGTCGACTTGTAAGGGTCTTTTGATCCAGATTATAGGAGTTTTGTAGGTATCACAACGGACTGGCGTCTTAAGCTGTCCAAGTGGGAACCTTTCTGGGATCGACCTCCTAACCTAACCTAACCTATCCATAGTTTTTAATAATAAACACAGAAGTTCTAAATGCACTCCGACCGACTGGTAATAAATTATGAATGTTCAAAGTTAACACCTAGTAGCAGCTTTCCTCCGTATCCTCTTGATCCGTGCTGGCATTGAGTCCAACCCCGGCCCGAAGGAGATTTTCTGCGTCAAAAGGCTTCATACAAACTCCACCTCGGTTAGGTGTAACACATGCAATGGATGGAGTTAGCTTAAAACCTGCTCAGACCTTAAGACACAATTAAGTCGCCTGGTAGTGAAACGAAGTCGAAGAAGCTTCAGACGTGCCACACGCAGCACTCCATACGATAACAGGATACCTCTTGATGTCTCCTTCTGAACACCTGCATTATGAGATCTGCTCGATTTTGGTTAAGGAATTTAATGCACTCCTCTCCTAGGAACTTTAAGAAGTCATTCTTTGATTACGCCGACGACATAAAACGATACGCCGACCAAACTACGGATGCAATTTACTTCAGACACGTACTGAACGTCATTCACAATGGGGCCATTAACACCTTCACCGACTCCTTTTCGGTAAATAGCGTACTAGGAGTTAATCGACCATCCATTTTAAACGAAAAACTTGAATTGCCTGCGAATCTATGTAGATGCTAGATGATTGACCCTTGCGCAACTTCGTTCTGGATATTATAGCAGGTTATAGTTCTACATATCTAGAATCGACCTCGACATAGCTAATACATACCCTATATGTTCTGTGTGCAAGATGCCAATGAGTCTTCGACTAATAAAAACAATAATCCTATCCGACCCCGTCAAAACAGCACGTTTCCTAGGCCTTACCTCCCAAACCGCTACTGCAACAACATGGTATGAGCTCGTTTGGTAATTTTCATAAATTCAATTCACTGATTGAATTGAAATTATTTAACTTTACATATTTAGTTACTTACGATCGGATTTCATTCATTTTCATGTTCAAAATATAAATCTAATATAATATTTCTACTAAAATATCTTGGGGATTGGAAATCCGATGGAAAGCAACGCTGTCGCCCGATTTATATTCGGCAAAGGACTACGAATTCGGCTACTTTCCGCAAATTAGTTGGAGTGAAACAACACGTGTTTGTAATAACAATTTTAAGTTATTTTAAATATTTTACCGTTTATTACGAAAGTCAACACTATTTATTTGGAAAAACTGGTCCGCTCAAGCTGGTAAAAATATACATATTTACATTTAAATATATTTATCGTTACTATCTGCCGCATGTGGCAGCATTCGTAAACCCACATTGTTTCCTTCCGTACTATTGTTAACTTGTTTATTCTCTTTCAATTTCTTTCGTCTTTCATTCACATTTACTATTGTTCTGGGCGTGTCCGATAAAGACGAAAATGAATATCGCATTGGAAGGTTAATGTTCTTCAATTTCAGGCTAATCATTAATTCGCCTGACGTTTCGTGTGACTTTGACAGTTTCTCAATTGCACATTTATTTACATACAAACATATTTACACTCGATATTCATTTCATGACACATATGTATATACCATATATATGAACATACGGACATACACTTATGATAATTGTCCATTCTGTTGTAGCGCCCATATTTTAATAGCTCTTTATTATGCCATTATTTGCATTTCAAGCAAGTGGTCTGCTGTTATAGAAAATGCATAGTGAATGTCTCGCTGAATTTTGTCGTCAATTCGCTGTTTTTGTAGCATATTCTATAATTAAATATGCGTGTGGGTAACGGAAATAACTGGCTGGTGCACTTCTAGTCTGTGACGCTGGCCATTCTTTTCTTTTATAATGACAAACTCGTCTGGTGTCTATCTCTTAATGACTCTATTTGTACACGACCTTAACACTATAACATATTTTTCATGATTAATATGTTATAAACGATGTTGGTGCGGATCCGGCATCATCTATAGCTGGTCTTGGGATTAGGAAAGTACTATGTTTCTATAATTTTGTCATAATATATTTTTTGAAATGGGTGTCAAAAATTCGGAAATTTCAAATTATATTCGCGAGTTTTCTTTGAAATCGTACCGAGATCGTAAATTTCATGGTGGCTAAATCGACTCAGTTCATTAGGCTGATCATTTCTGGGTGTTACAAACTTCGTGGTAAACTGTTCAGGGCATAATTATTAATTATAATAAGTATTATCGATTCTGCGTAATTTTTTATAAGATAATCAAAATTTAATATTATATTTTTAACTTACATTGGAAGGTCCATGTAATTGCATTTAAGATAAAAAAAACCTAGAATTTAGTTAACTCTAGCTTCGCTTCTTTTTCCTTGGGATCGTGGAATTAGTAATCACTTACGTAAAAATGCTTCTGCATTTTCCAGGAACCCCGGAATAGATAATAGATAGGTAACACATGGTCTAAAAAAGCATTTTTTTTTAAATTTTTGTTCTCAAAATTCCAGTTTGTTTTTCATTACAGCTATATTAGTCTGTTATCCATTACTGCAATAAAATACATAAGGCTCAAATGTTTCGAGGGTTACTTTATCATCGTTAAATTTCTTTTCAACCAGTATTTTTCAAAGTCTGAGAGCAGGGAAGAGTCACTAGGACCGGATCTGGAGTACTGCAGCATGTGTGGAGTATTTGTGGATTTTGTAAATATATATACATCTGTAACTGGTTTTTTTGGATGTCTTCTGTGCTCATACGGCTTGTACGGAATTTATCAAACCATCTAGGAATGGTTGTTTCGCTTGGCAAAGAGCACAGATAGAATTTATCTAACTACCTGCACCAAATGCTATATCTCAGGGGCAGTGTTTAAGTCTACCTGGTATATTCCGATCTATGAGCGAATTTTTCAACAGACTTAAGTTTTGAAATTTTTTTTAACTATAATAATTATGTTTCCTAACGAATTTGAAAGAAAACAAAAAGTTCTTTTTAAACACGTGTTTCCTTCGCCATTGTCAAACCGAGTATTTAAGAACCAGAAAACTTTCATAACTAACATCTGGTCGGCGGTTAACATCAAAATCCATCCCACATATAGAAGAAACTATAGCAATATGCAAAGGTTTAAGCACCAATTAAGCATCTTAAATAAAAATAATTAAAAATATTTATAAGTGCTTCATCAGGGAACCAATTATGGGATGGTTCACACATGAGCCGAACACGACGTTAGTTAACGAAATTATGAATAATTTTTTTTGTAACAATGAATTTAAATCATTTTAATAACTCCACTATTTTTAATAAAAATACCGTTGCACACACCTTCTCTTAGTTAAATATCTTTTGTTTACGTTGGCACTTAATTTCGAATGAGAAGAACGTGCAAAATAAAGTGTAAAAAGCAACAAATTACTAAAGAGCACTGCTTTGAAAGTGCTTGGAAACGAGCTCGTAATCTGAGCAGAAAATCTTAACGGATTTTAGAAATATATGTAAGTGTGTAACATCTAGTTCTAGTGGCATGGTTTTAGGTATGTGTGTATGTTTGGACTAGAATCACTGGTGGGATTGATATCTTATACTTGGATCTGAAAGAGATTTCAATAACAAAAGGTTCACATTATATATTTTTTAATGGAAGTATATAATTATACACGTTCAGTGACCCTATTGACTAAACAAAACGGGACAAAATAAAAATCGAGAATACAAGAGGAGGACGCAATGTATTTAGTACATAAGGGGAAATAAGAGGAAAAGTGGAAAATGATGTCGCCGACGCACAGTGTTCGGTTTATGAAATACACGGAAATATTATCGACTAGTCTATAAACATTTATTCGGTATTAAAGTAAAACTAAATTGTTAAAGAAGTGAGCTTGAGCTTCGCTGAACACAATTTTCACCATTATTTTGCTAATAAATTTGCATGATTTGCAAACGTTGCTCCGAAGTAAGTATGTTCATTATGAAATGACAAACCAAACTGAGTATAAATCAAGTAACAACTGTCAAAAAAATCAACATATGTATATGAATGATTAGTAATGAGCTGAGTCGATTTAGCCATGTCCATCGGTCCATCTGTCTGCATATACTTCGCGTTTAGTTCTTCGTCCTTTTCTCCTCAAGAAGCTGCTTATTTATCAGAACCGCCGATATCGGACTAACTGCCATTCAAATTGATCGATCAAAAACAAGATGAAGTTCTTTTTATACCCTTTTATGCTATAAACAAGAAAAAACGTTAACTTCGGTTGCACCGAAGCTATAATACCCTTCACAAATACAAAGGCCCCTTACATAAACTTGATTCCGAACGTTTAATTTGTATGGCAGCTATATGATATAGTGATCTGATCTGACCAATTTCTGCGGAGAATAATTTGTTGCCTTAAGCAAGAACTCGTGTCTAATTTCGTGAAGATACCTCGTAAAATAAAAAAATTTTCCATGCCAGCACTTTACTCCGATCGTTCAATTAATATGGCAGCTACATGTCATAGTGATCCGATCTATACAATTTCTTCGGCGATTAAATTGTTGCGTTAAATAATAATCCGTACCAAATTTCGTGAAGATACCTCGTCAAATGAAAGAGTTTCCCATACAAGCACTAGATTCCGATAGTTAAGTTTGTATGGCAGCTATATGCTATAGTCATGCGATCTTTACAATTTCTTTGGAGATTGGATTAATGCCTTAAATAATGGTACGTGCCACGAGTTTTCCATACAAGCACTTGATTCCGATTGTTCAGTTTGTATGGCAGCTATATGCTATAGTGGTCCGATATCGGTCGTTCCGACAAATGAGCAGCTTCTTTGTGAGAAAAGGACAGGTGCAAAATTTCAGATCGATAGCTTAAAAACTGAGGGACTAGTTTGTATATATACAGACAGACGGACAGACGGACAGACAGACAGACGGACAGGGCTAAATCAACTCAGCTCATCATGCTGATCATTTATATATATATTTTATAGGGTCTCCGACGTTTCCTTTCGGGGTTTACAAACTTCGTGGCAAACTTAATATACCCTGTTCAGGGTATAAAAATGTACCTATGAAGAGTATTATAGCTTCGGCGCAACTTTTTGAATTTTTGATTTTTCATACGTCACAAAATCGGCCCAGTATATGCTTTTCATTCAATTTCTCAATTTTAAGTTCTGCAGAATTTTTCAGAGGACATTAATGTGACTAATAATGTTTTTTTTATATATTTTGTCAGAGATTTTTAATGTAGAAGTTTTAATTAAAAATATTTTCTGACCATTTTTTCTACAAAAACTTTTAAAAATCGTACATTGTGCTATGCAACGACCCTCAGCAGGGGTGGCGATTGTAGTTAACGCAATTCGTTCAGAGCGAATAGTGTAAAACACATAGACGTAGTAGAAAACAAGCAATAAAAAGTCCGCCGTAGCAATTTCAGTTTGTGGGTGAAGAAAACGTAAAGAAAAACTGCGAACATTTTTCCACTTTATTTATTTTCATTTTCTTTGGCTTTGTTGTTATCAACAAGTGTTTGGGTTTGGGTGCGTAGCCTGCCAATGACGAAAAAACAACAATAAGGAAATAATAGCTGTGACGCTCATAGAAGCGTATAAATACACTAACAACTACAAGTATCAATAACAATCGTAAAATCGCATAAAACCACAGTGATTTATTGTAGCAAAGGCAAAAGGCAAAGAAACGCATAAAAGTCTCCACATTCTCCAATAAAAATCAAACGAACGAATGGATGGTGCAAATACTCGGAGGTGAATGTGGTAAAAGCAATCGAATGAAATTAAATAAAAATCAAATAAAAAACTCAAGTTCCCTGAAATATAGTGACGAATAGCGTCGATATGATACGACTAAAGGCGATTACGTCTGTATGTATTTACATCCGCACAAGCTTGTGTTTATACAGACTGCTTTATGTGAAGCAAAGTTTTTATACTCTCGCAACCTGTTGCTACAGAGTATAATAGTTTTGTTCACCTAACGGTTGTTTGTATCACCTAAAACAAATCGAGTTAGATATAGGGTTATGTATATATAAATGATCAGGATGAAGAGACGAGTTGAAATCCGGGTGACTGTCTGTCCGTCCGTCCGTCCGTCCGTGCAAGCTCTAACTTGAGTAAAAATTGAGATATCTTTATGAAACTTAGTAGACTTGGTACCGTGAGACGGTTGGTATTGCAGATGGGCGTAATCGGACCACTGCCACGCCCACAAAACGCCATTAATCAAAAACAAATAAATTGCCATAACTAAGCTCCGCAATAAGATACAAGACTGTTATTTGGTACACAGGATCACATTAGGAAGGGGCATCTGCAGTTAAATTTTTTTTTTTAAGTGGGCGTGGTCCCGGCTCTAATAGGTTTAATGTGCATATCTCCTAAACCGCTAATGCTATAATAACAAAATTCACTGGAAGCAAATGTTTTTAGCACTTCTATTGACGGTGTGAAAATAGTTGAAATCGGGTGGCAACTCCGCCCACTTCCCATATTACGGTACTGTTAAAAACTACTAAAAGCGCGATAAATGAAGCACTAAACACGCCAGAGACATTAAATTTTATCTCTGGGATGGTATGAGATGACTTTATAAAAGTAACAACAAAATTAGACAGTGGGCGTGGCACAGCCCACTTTTAGGTGAAAACCCATATCTTGAGATCTGCTTAACCGATTTGGACCAAATTCGGTGCATAACGTTGTTTTCATGTTTCTATGGCATAGTGCGAAAATGGGCGAAATCGGACTACAACCACGCCTACTTCCCATATAACACCATTTTAAATTCCATCTGATTCTTTCACTTTCCACTATGCAAATCAGGCAACAATGACTGTATCGGGATAAAAATTTGCGTGAATAATGCGATTAAAGTATGCCACCTTGTGACCAAAAATTGTCTAAATCGAACCAAAACTGTTTAAGCCCCTAAGTACTAAATATGTGGACCCCAGTGCCTATAGTTGACCTTCTACCGAAAATATCAGCCAATCCACAAAGAAATCTCAAACGAGTATACTATTTGACTTAGCGAGAGTATAAAATGTTCGGTTTCATCCGAACTTAGCCCTTCCTTACTTGTTATGTGTGTAGTTGTGTCTACAAGTACATATGCGCATAAAAGACACGGTGACAATCAGACATTACGTGCAGCATTTGGCTAGTGGGCGGCAGCGGCGGAGCGGGTGACACGTATGACCCTACATACTTTGGAAACTGAATGTTACACGCACACCGGCGCATATTTGTCTACATATTGGAAATTTATATGCCTATAAATGTGGCAACACACTTCTAATGCAAATACAATACTTATGGCACTAAATGGCGAAATTGAAATGTGCGTAACTGCAAATTTATATTTTTATTTTCACGCGCCAGCAAGTAAAGCTGTTTTATTCGCTTTTTTTCTAACTTCAAATATGCGGTTTTCATTCGCTAATTAAGACAGACAACCGTTCGACGCTTGCCGTCGCCGCATGTTTATATCGAGGCATATACATAATACGGATTTATATATCCAACCATATTTAGTTGTAGTTGTTGTGGCGAATAATTTGTTTGCGTTGGCGTTAAACTTTAATCGTTATGCAGGCGGAATAAAAACCAAGCAATATTCAATAAAACATGTTTGTTCTGCTTGTAAAAAGTTAGTAAAAAGATTAGAAAAAAAAAGAAAATATTTATCGTCTTGAAATGTATTGTGGGTTTAGATATAAGAGGGGATCACTGTAAGTATATAATGAAACGGGTATATTAAAGGATATACAGTACCCCTATTAAAGGATTAAGAAAAATATGGGTTAATGTAATGGTTTTATATTTTCTGATAATTTCAAATAAGACTCTATTCGTTCAAAAAACCAATACATTGTTGAATAAATTTTTCAAACTGTCTAGGGTCAGACCCTTATACTTTAAATGAAATATTAATTGTGTTTCCAAAGCTTGTTCATTATCTTATACCGTACGGTTTTTTATAAAGTTGATATGTGTTCAAGGTTACCACGTTTTGGCATTTAGCATAGACTCTACTTTCTACTCTTGAATTATGTGCGGATAGAACATACATTCTTGTAAATCTAGATCTAAATACGCGAACTTTCCTCCACAAGAAAGTGGTAATTGTGAGGACCGCAGATATCCGACCACTATAGCATATGTATGCAGTTGCCATACAAACTGAGCGATCAAAATCATATCGTTTTGTGGGAATTTTTTTTGAGGTATCTAAAAAAAATTTGGCACGGATTATTGTCCAAGGAAACGTTGAAATCTCCGAAGAAGTTGTACAGATCGGACTTCTATAGCATGTAGCTAACATAAAAGCTGACCGAATACATGTAATCAAGTATCTTATATGGAAACTTTTGTATTTGTGAAGGGTATTATAGCTTCGGGTAACCGAAGTTAAGTTTTTTCTTGTTTTCTGATTAAATAGTAATTTATTTATCCGGTTCGGCTAGATTGCAAATCTGTTCTTCTCTAAAAACAGCTTTTTTCAAAGTCTCCACTTAGTCTGAGTTGCACCTCCAAGTGTGTAAGGGAGTATTCTGTTACTATACAATCCATCCAATAGATTAAATGTTTATCGAAAACCGGGAAAAAATTATTACAACCAAAATTTATGTATAATATATAATTCTAAATTTCAATAAGCAAGAGTAATTGTGCCTAATCTCACATAATATCATTCCAAGTAACTGTTCTCATTCCTTACGTTACAAAAATTGTAAAACTATCTATCCGATTCCGGCCAAATTTTCTGTTCACCGTAGTCGACATTTGTGACAGAATACCATAATTATGTGATATTTTGCAAAATCCAGGTCTCCGTAATTTTCGAAAGGTAAATTTAAGATTTACAGCTAGCTGGATTTGTTATTTCGTAGTTCTATATGTCGACTAGTGCGTTTGAAACTGCTATCCTTTATCGACTTCCATTCAAAATTCCATGACATTTCATCTATTGGAAGTGAAGTTATTGCGTTTTAAGTGTCAGTATGTTTTTGCCATCGGTGCGAAAATGAGCTTTGAACAAAAAGCTAACATTAAATTTTGTTTTAAAATTGGTAAAACTTTTACCGAAACGTTTCAATTGATGAAACAAGTTTATGGCGATGATTGCCTATCCCGTAGCAGAGTGCACGAGTGGTTTCAACGTTTTCAAAGTGGTCGTGAGGACATAAATGACGATGAACATGTGGGCCAACCAAAATCCGTAATCACTGAAAATTCCATCGAAACTGTGCGTGAATTCATAAAAAATCAGCCGAAATCATTGAAATTCATGGAAATAGAATTGATTTTGACCGAACATTGCGCTTACAAAAGGGGTTTGTTCCGCACAAATTGACTGACCACCAAAAATTGCTCAGAATTCAACATTCGAAGGACATCATTAAATGGGCAAAGAAAGACCCGAACTTCCTTTACAAGATTGTGACTGGTGACGAAACGTGGTGTTTTCAATATGATCTCGAAACGAAACGCCAGAGTGCTGAATGGAAGGCGCCGGACGAACCGAATCCCAAAAAATGGCGCCTGGAAAAGTCAAAAGTGAAGACAATGCTGATTTGTTTTTATGATTCCAAGGGTATTGTCCACAAAGAATTTGTTTCACCCGGCCAAAACATTAATGCGGCATTCTACCTTGGAGTTTTGAAGCGTCTCATCGATCGACGCTTGTGGCTGATTATTTGACCAAAAATCACATTTTAACAATCAACCACTCCCCGTATTCACCTGATATGGCACCGTGGGACTTCTACCTTGCCTTTGCCGATGAAAGGAAAGCGTTATGCAGACGTGGAGGAAATTCAAAAGGCTTGCACCGGCCTACTGTTGGCCATACCGGGCAACGAACTAAAACACTCGTTCGACATGCTTTTGGACCGTGCAAAGAGCTGTATTAAAGCAGAAGGAGATTATTTTGAATAAAATTAATTGATTTTGTCGATAAAAGTATTTGTTCTGTCTTTTGTTTAAAAGTCCTGTTTACTTTGGAACTCACCTTGTACATATATATAGTTCCAGAGTTGGCATTTTTAATAAAATAAAGACCGAATCCAAAAAAAATGAAGAAGATAATTTTCGACAACATAACCGCCTATCGGTTCCAAAACAAAACCCATCTTTCAATAATCCACTATCTTACATTCGAAATAAATAGTTACTCCTTGAAAATTAACTCGTTAAAAATGAACTTTAATTCGTTACTGATTTCTTTTTTCTGATACTCCTGCTTGTTTTAAAAGACATCTACTTGTTTTGTTTTCGTTTTTTTTCATATGTGCAATTCCGTTTTTTTTTATTGTGTTTTTGCTTTATTTCTTCCGCTTCGTATATTTCTACTATAGTTTACTTACGGTATATGTATGTATATTTATACTCCTGCAACATGTTGCTACAACGTATAGTAGTTTTTGTTCACCTAAAGGTTGTTTGTATCACCTCAAACTAATAGAGATAGATATAGGGTTATATATAAATAAATGATCGGGATGACGAGGCGATTTCAACCAAATTCGGCACAAAACATTCTTCATATTCCTATGTCGCAGTGCGAAAATGGGCGAAATCGGATTACAACCACGCCTACTTCCAATACAACACAATTCCATCTGATTCTTTCACTTTTCAGTATGCAAATCAATCACCAATGAATGTATCGGGATATAGCTTTGCTCGAATAATGCCTTTAAAGTATGCCACCTTATGACCAACCAATGTCAGTCAATCTGTGAGATGTATATGTAATTGAAATTCAGAGAGGATCTTTTTCAGATAGTGGTATGTCTGGACATCAAAAATAGGTAGACTCGTGTCAACCGTGACTGGGTGACTATCGGCCAATATGTGAATTATCTTAGTGAAAACGAGAGAGCGTGTTTTGCTAATAACAATGTATCTTTTTACCTAAAATGGATAAAATTGGGCGAAATCTTGAGCTAGCCCCCATATAACTAAAATCAGGATTTTCGAACATCCGGCTGACTTTACTCCATATGATTGGTGATGGTATGTGAGGTACTGGTCTGTGACACGTTAGTAGTATGTGGTATTGGCAAAAAATTTAAAAACTCGGCTTAATACTGCCCTCAACTTCGAATATGTCGGTCGGTGAGTATTAATATTTTTTTTTTCTCAAACGAGTATACCATTTAATTTTGCGAGAGTATAAAATATTCGGCTACACCCGAACTTAGCTCTTCCTTACTTGTTACTTATGTATATATGCATGTAAGTGACAAGCTTAAACTGCACTTTGTCTGGCTAGGTGAAGTACACAGCCAGTTTGGACTATCTTGCGAACAGAGGCAAATCGCATAAGTTTGTAAGCTGGCTTTGACGCAGCTGCGTTTGGTTTCTCTTCTTTTTTTTCGTATAAATATAACGTCACTTTATCCAAGCAGCGACCAAACGCATATTAGCAGATAAGCTTGTTACATTGTAGCCTTAAGCTCTTGCGAGAACACACCCATTTCGGCTCACAAAGTCTGACGTCTGCTGGTCATTGCTCCAGTTGTAACTTTTGTTGCGTTTTATATGTAATTTTGGCAGCTTAAAGTGAATAATGGCGTATTAATTAATAGAAATTATTAGTTTGTTTTGCTAGCTTGCTTCGTTGGAGTTCAAAAGAGCAACTGTTGCACTGCTAGATCATACTGCTTGCTGCATAGTTAAGTGGCTATATATCTAAATTGCAGCATTTTTGAATTCCCCGTCACTTTTCAATTTTTAATATTTTATGAATGGGGGTATTTTTTGAAAGTTTATTGATTCATCTTCTTAAACACTGTTTTTCCTGTTCCCGAAACAAAATCTGACCGCACTGTTAATTCACGTATCTATCTCAAACGAGAACAATTTCCAGTTCTTCATACTTGTAGACTCAACGAGCTTGTAGGGTACTGTGAGGTTAAGATAAAACTTAAAAAAAAAATAACTTCGGTCTTTTTCTTATCATATACTAACTTACAAGTCTAAATTAACTTATATTTCATAGATGGTTTTACTTTCATAGGCTGATTTATGGTTTTCGGTTGGCACCACATATGCTTTAAGCATTCCTTTAAGGTGCAAGAACAGGAAAAAGTTGCTCCTAGACAGATCTGAAGAATATGGTGTATGTGGAAATAATACGAGGCCCGCAACTGTGCTCTACGGTTATCTAAACTAACATTAACATACATAATTAATTTCTATCATTATACCCTGAACAGGATTTTTAAGTTTGCCACGAAGTTTGAAACACCCAGAGGGAAACGTGATAGACCCAACAAAATATATACTTATATATTAATGTTCAGCGAGACAAGCTAAATCGATTTATCGGTCTAAAATTTTGTACTCGTCCCTTCAATAAAAAGCTGCCGATTTGTGGGAACCACCGATATCGAACCTCTATAGCATATAGCTGCCATACAAACTGAACGATCAAATTAAATTTCCTGTATGAAAACATTTTTATTTGACAAAATATCTTTACGAAATTAGGCACAGATTATTGCCAAAGGCAATCTTCGTACATTTCTTTAAAATCGCACTACTAGCATATAACTGCTATACGAAGGTTGCTTTTTATATTTCGGGATTAGAGAACAAAAAGAAATACTAATTAACTTTTTAAGATATTCTTCATTTAGATCTATACACTTTTGCAGGCGTTTGAACCAGTTGTCGAAGCAATTTTGCCACTCTAATTGAGGTATCTTCAAAACTTGCGTTCAGAACGCATCAACCGCATTGTGGGGTCCAACGTGAACATATTTTTTCAATGAAATGTTACAATTCAAGTTACTGTAAACAACACAAAAAGCGTTATTTCTTAGTTTTGTTTTATATTTTTTAGAAGAGCTGTTCGCTGTAATATTAGGTTGGTCTACGTATAAAACTCATTATTCAATTCTACAAGTATATAAACTTTTCGAAACTTTTCAGCCTGCCCGACAAATTTCATTGCTTAATAAACGTTTTATACTTCTCTATGGAAACAACTCCCTAACTCTTTCTTACATTTCTAAATAAATTAAAATAAACAAACTCGAAATGCACCAGCGCTCCCGCCAACAATTGCGTGTATAACTTAAATATTGCACACATTTCCTTAAACCTGTAAAAAATGCAATAAATTATCGCTATAAATAAATAGAAGCAAATATTTTCCGTTGTTGCCTTTCAAAAAATGCAAAGTTGTAGTAAAAATCCAACTCTTGCTTTGCCAGCTGTGCTTAATGCCGATTTTTTGTACTAAAAATCTAAAATATTTTCATAAATTATTATTCTTTATATATTAATGTTATTGTTTTATTTCATGCATGTTCGTGCACAGCACCAATGAACGTGAAATTTTGCTGCCAACGCGTCGCGTTCTTTTGTTGTTCGGTTGTGTTTTGATTAAGGTTCTGTTTATTTGCTTTCGCAGCTAACCTAAATATCCTAAGCATGATAGCTGCACACTTGGCGCTGCTTTTACATTGCGTTGTTCTTATTATTTTTATACTATCGCAACATGTTCCTACAGAGTATAATAGTTTTGTTTACCTAACGGTTGTTTGTATCACCTAAAACTAATCGAGTTAGATATAGGGTTATATACATATATATAAATGATCAGGATGAAGAGACGAGTTGAAATCCGGGTGACTGTCTGTCCGTCCGTCCGTGCAAGCTGTAACTTGAGTAAAAATTGAGATATCTTCATGAAACTTGGTAGACATGTTTCTTGGTACCGTGAGACGGTTGGTATTGCAGATGGGCGTAATCGGACCACTGCCACGCCCACAAAACGCCATTAATCAAAAACAAATAAATTGCCATTACTAAGCTCCACAGCTTTCGTTGTTGATTTACGTGAGTACCTGCCGGCGACGGCCTTACCTCACGGTGTTCCAAAACACAACGTATCAATACAATGCGTTGATAAGCGCCCCAAACAATACGAGCTATTTGCAAGTATTTATTTGGATACCAGTGGCAGTGTGTCTGGGTCCACACTACCATCTTGGTATGATTCGAGGCCGACCTAAAACCTCTTCCGTTTTCGGGTACGGAACCCAGTTGCTTTTTGCAACTTTATTTTAGAACTGAAAAAACAGTTAGGCTTAATTTTCAGTTCTTCCTGCATTTAGGTTTCAACCACAGCCACCACGAATCTCCCCAAAGAGGCCATAACCCAATGAGCAGATTGGACCGAAGTCCAAGGGCTTTCTGCTCCCCGTGGTACCAGAAAGTCTCCGGTAAGACTGTGTAGCCGAAACTACTGCCAGTTGAGCCATTACTCAATGACTGGTGACATTTGTCGCTTGAACTTCAAATGCCTTTTTATTTGCTTTTTCATTTAAAGTCTATAATATCAGTTCAAGCTGAGTATGATTATAGCACTATTTCTGACATACTATGCTGATATTACTGAGCAAGGTACATAATAACAGTCATAGTGCATTTGGCTTTTAGTCGCCTTTTACGACAGGCATGCATTACCGCGGGTAAATTCTTACCCCTACCCCCAAGGGGAAAACTAAGCTCCACAATAAGATACATTTTTTTTTGATATACAGGATCACATTAGGGAGTGGCATCTGCATTTTAAATACTTTTTTAAAAGTGGGCGTGTTCCCGCCCACTAATAGGTTTAATGTGCATATCTCCTAAACCGCTGAATCAATAATAACTAAATTCACTGGGAACAAATGCTTTGAGCGCCTCTATCGACAGTGTGGGTGAAATCGGGTGACAACCCCGCCCACTCCCCATATAGCGGCACTCTTAAAAATTACTAAAAGCGCGATAAATCACGCCAGAGACATTAAATTGTATCTCTGGGATGGTATGAGATGACTTAATAGGAACCGACTTCGGGCGAAATCGGATTACAACCACGCCTATTTCCCATATAACACCATTTTAAATTCCATCTGATTCTTTCACTTTCCACTATGCAAATCAAGCAACAATGATTGCATCGGTGTAAAACTTTGCGTGAATAATACGTGTAAAGTATGCCACCTTGTGACCAAAAATTGTCTAAATCGAACCAAAATTGGTCAAGCCCCTAGGTACTGAATATGTGGACCCCAGTGTATATAGTTAATTTTTTACCGAAAATATCGGTCAGTGTGAAGGATATTTATTTCATATAATAAAATAAATAAATGAAACCTTCGATAATAGTATGTTTCGAGTCTAAAATGGGTTGAATCGGTTCAATCAATACTTAATTTAATATAAAATTTTGCCAACACCTGAAGTAATTTCCCGGCTTTGATCCTTGCAAGTTGCGAGAGTATAAAATCTTCGGTTACACCCGAACTTAGAACTTCTTTACTTGTTTTAAATTGTTTTATTTGCATATCTTGTTATGCCGGCTTGTTTGACAGGTTAGTTGTTTTTGTTTTTTTATTACAAAAAAATAATTTTTTGTACTTGCACCTCGTATTTAAAACACAATTAGAATGTGCTTAGGTTATTACTGATAAGTAAATATTTGAGTTTGACTTACACGAATATTCATGTTATTTAAAGTTTCTAATCGTCATATAATTTTATTTGTGTAATCATTTATACGACTATTTTCATTATTCATTCTTGATATCATTCCAACAGCAAGTTGAATCTTAGAAAGCGAAAACGATCTCATTTTTGATTACAGTTCTGAAAATAAAGTTCAAAACCTTTTCAAAGCTTATGAGTAATCATTTTACCCAGTAAATCATGGCTATCGAAACTCTAATACATTGAAAGCATTAGCACGGAAACTAACACATACACACTGTGCAACTCATAAGGCATTTGTGTAAGAAAGTGATCAACAAGCACACGCACTTAAGAGTTTCGGTTATAATAGTCAATTAGGCCTAAAGAAACTTGTAGAAACGTTGTAGGGTAATTAACCGGTCATAGATGGCTTACAGGGTTATTTGAAATGTAAGGGATTATGACAGTCTAGAGCCCTAAAACATAACATGATTTTGATAATTAGTTTTGGGAGAAAGGAATCGAGATTCTTTCTTCCAGGCTTTTCTATTAAGCAGGTTTTCTAGTATATAAAAAAATTATATTGCACAAACTATCGGCTGTTGTGATAAGAATCGCCTCTTTCAAGAGAGACAGCACTGGCGACGGTGATTTGTGCTATTTAAAATAAGAAACTGAATCGTAACATTGTTCATAAGATTTAATATAGTATGTACATATGTTTTTAGCTTTACAAAGCAAAATGGTGGACTTGTAGGAAAAAGTCAAATGTTTTTACATACAAAATTAGCAGTAAATTGGTTATAAAAAAAGTTGGCCCAATAACTAACAAATCCTACGTAATAATAATCCGCATCCTATGAATAATATATTTCTGTGAAGCTACTTATATGGTTTCAAATGAATAAGTACGACAGGATATGCATTTTTTTCAGTGCTCTTCCAATTGAATAATGTTTTTAGGAGTCCAAAGTTTACTTTAGCTAACAAAAATCTTTTAAATTTTTGAAAGCGTAGACCGGCCTAAACCATAATTGTAGGATTGATTTTGAAATAAGCACGACGGTGTTGTCGCTGCAATTATAATGGCATAGATGACGAAACTAAAGTAAGCCTTTTAACGTTATCTGAATGTCATCGATCCATAGAGGTCTGGACCAAACATAGTCAGCTGTTTCTATTGGGATGCTTTTACATGAATTATCCCTGCAGTCATTTCGGACACGACTAGCATCGCGTAAACACTGAACGTTATTCAGAGCGGACACACCTTCATAGAACTCCCACCAGTTAATGGCTCCTCAATCCTCGTTGTAGGCGACATCAAGAGATATCCTATGGTCATCCGAAGTGCCGTATCCTGGCAGGTCTAGATCTTCTTCAGTTGTCCTGCTGCTTTCAGGCATAATTTATAACCGATCGGCCGCTGTCTTATAAATTACCAACACCGGCTACGGAATTGAGAATCTTGTTGCGACTTTGTACTTTAGTTATAATCGCGGTTGTATGCGAACAATCCAAAATCTTGGGGTTGTTTACTGTCGGAATTTTCATATTATCGAAAAAATTGTTGAGATCTAGCCTGTACTCCTTCGTCCAGCTTGTGAATATGGTCGCTGTGGATTTAGCAGGAGAGAATGTTAGGCTCCTAATAGTGAAGAAGTGAGGTCGTTGAGATGGGTGCTTATGTCGAGATCTTCACCTAAACCCACCACTAATAGGAGCTGTTGAGTCCTAGTAGTCCTAGTAAAAATTCCATAAGAATTGTGCCTTTAATTTGCCATTGTCTGCCGTATACCATATTCCGACCGACACCTAATCACAAAATTTAGGCTGTTGAGTAGATTATCTCACTAATCCACTGGATTTAGCATTATTTCGCCATACAAAAATGATACTTGTTAATCTCCTAATCGAGGTGATTTGAAAATAACCTACACGAAATCTCTCTCTGAGAATCAGATTTAGCGCCATCTGTTTGCTAAAAGGGAAATTTATCACGTTATAACAGTTAATTTAGACGCTACAAAGAGAGTTGTAAACAAACAAATAAATAAGATGTAATACATCTGAACTCTCCGGGCTATTAACTTCCCAATTAAAAAAATGCGTTCATTATTTCCATTAAATGGAAACTATTTAAAACAAGTCGACTTTTATAACAAAGTACGAAATTACAATGATTTAATTTATAAAATACTAATAAACGTTGTGAATTATTTAATGTCAAAAACAGCTGTTTTATAAATCTCCAACGGCAGTGACTACAGTCTAGATAAGTGAATAGATTAAATGCATTCTAATCACTTAAAATTTTTGGTTGGAACATGATATTACGTAGATTGAAAAAAATAAAATAATACCTATAATCAGGGGTGTTGTAGAATCTGATAGTTGTCGGAATCAGAATTGAAATCGATAAAAAAATGTAGTAGGTGTCATGAATTCAGATATTACTGGTTTGACGTTCGGAACAGGAATTGTATCGGTTTTGGGTGTCACAAAAACCAATTTTATCGGTTTTGTTATCAGAAACAAAGCAAGAGGATTTTTGCTTACATATTTAAAATCTAAGTTAAGAAAATATAAATATTATTTTACGCTTTAATTTATATAAACGAAAACATAAAAATTAAACAGAAAATGTCATAATTATTGAATCTATGGAAAAAATCAATATATTTTAAGAGGATTTACCAAAACGTTATTTAACAACTGAATTCGTCTTTATTCCGTCGATAATGTGATATAAATCTGTAAAATAAGCATGTATACAAACATACAAACCAAATTTCACATGCAATTCCCCTGGTGCATCAAGTGGATTACTGCGATCTCTTAATTTCTTCCTTTTAATTTTTTCGTTGCTATTTTTTCAATAAAATAAAAGCTAAAATAGCGCAACTCATAATAAAGTTTCGTAGACTCTCAAATATGTATATCAATCGCTTCCAAAAATAATAATAATATAATAAAAATTATAATAATATAATAAAAATAATAATAATAGTATTAAAAAATAACAATAATATAATTCACATTTTAATATAGTATTGAAACTGTATATTTTTTATTTTTATTTTATTTTTTGAAAACTGTTATACCAACTTAACAAATTTCTTATTTTCTTCTATACTTTCAGGGCGACTGGTGGCTCGCACGCAGCAAGAAATCCCGTCAAGAGGGTTACATACCTTCAAATTATGTTGCCAAATTAAAATCTATAGAAGCAGAACCGTAAGTAGTTCAAAATAAATATTTTGTTTAATAAAAAGGCAATTCGAATAAAGAAGAAAATGAGCAAGCAAATTTAGTGTTCTTATATAATATAAAAGTTTTTCCTATTAACCTTTTGGTACATATACTTAATATATACAAATTATTTTAAATGTTATCCTTAAGCCACGAAAGTAGAGAATGTTAAACAATACAAATTTTGTCAAAAAATTTCGGGGAATAAAAGTTAAAAGTTCTTAAACATTCGTTGTCAAAATATATTTTCTGTAACAAGCTTTTAAATTGTTTTCATACGACAGCACGAGACAGTGTTTTAACGCTATGTCACTGACTCGCTTTATTTGCCTGCCTAAATGTATGCAATCATTTTTATAGCCGCAAGCAGCTAAGGCGCAATGAATTCCCATGCACTAATATTTGCACAAGCGAACCAACAAACACACACACAAATAAAGAATTTGTTTCAAGTTTTGAAAATAATCAAATAATTGCATAATGTTTTTGCTATTTTAAGTATATTAATTTTTTTTAATAAAATACGTAGTTCTCTTAGAAATTAAATTTGTGTTTAAAATATTGGCAAGATTATAGACTAACAGCATATTAACAAATGGAAAATGGTAAAAGCGTAGAAAATATGTTTAGTCTGTTTTTTTTTTATAATTTCATCAACTGCTGGCTCTAAATCTTGCCTTCTTGTCTTTTTATAATCATTTTTTATATTTTATGCAAAATCATTTGCTATTATTGTGTGATTTTTGCCAGCTATAAAAAATCAATCACTCACACATACGCACACGCTCACAGTATAACTATGCATATTTAGGCACTTGAAAAGTTTAATCAACCTAATTACACAATTTGAAGGCATCACGACACGCTCACGCACACGGCGTCATTTAGCTACTGACCGCCCTTGAATTTCAGTGGCACTGCATATTTTTTTTTTTTTTTTAATAATAATTTCATTTCATTTCATTCTTGGGCCTTGCGTATAATTGTAAATGAAATAAAATGGAATTACTGTTGCCTTTAAATGTGACTTTAAAGGCGCCAAGCTGCGATATCAGTCACTTTTTGTACTTTTACGAGCTTTTTAAGTACCGTATGGTGTAATTTTTATCATTTTAGTGATTTCATATTTCTGTTATTGTTATTGTGGAGTGTCACATAAATACCATATACCTATATTGAAAAGAAGTTTGTGCAAAAATAATAACTTCAAAGCCTTAAAGCTTTTTAACTAGTATTGAGTATGTGTTTACGTATATTTTAGTACCTAATATGTTACATTGAACTCTATTGATAATAAGGTGATATTCTTAAATATTTCCTTAGAAGTTTACATGCACATTAACATTTAAATGAAATTTCCTTCTTTAAAATTCATACTTTTCACTTTGATGAGCTTTTCGGCATTCGCAAAATATACATATGTATGTATAATGTGCTCATAACAAAGCAACCCTTATCGTCTAGTTTTTTTTAACGATCTGCCATAAATGTTCTAACTTATCACTATACAATTCATAGAAGCACATCTAAATAAGGCTGGAGCGCCTATAACGACGAACAACCTTCACTTAGTTTATACAACACATGCATATACCTATGTATGTATGTATTTAAATAGATAAACCTAAATAATTTCCGTTCTCGTGCTAGGCCGGAAGTGATATGTTTCATATCCGGCCGGGTTCTATTATTTCGACAGCATTGTTCAAATTATTTGGGGAATATTTTCTGTCCCTGAATCAAGATCTAACATTTTATACTAGAACCTATTGATTATTGAATCCTCTGAAAAGTGATAGCTCTCTGGAATATAGACATGATAGAGGTGAGCACCTATGCCTTAAAAATAAATATCTTACAAAAAAGATTAATTTTCTCGAGTTCAACAGGACATAAATACAATAATTAAGATTTTCTAAGTATTTGCCAAAGGGATCTATAACTATATTCGAGCAAATTTTTAGGCATAAAGTTCGACCTATTTGAGTGAAATGACATACATATGAATGAAGGGTCTATAAGAAATAATTGCAAAATCTGAGAATACTAAGTTTTTTGTATTCTTCTTATATAAAATAGTGACAATTTTCGCTGTTGTTTTTTCCTATCGTTTAGGTAATGCCTGAATGCCTAGGAACACACCCAATTACCAATTTATATGACATATGACAGCGGTGTAACGATAAAAAAAGGTCTTTAAATAAATAACATTCTTTATATTATCAACAAGTAAGGAAGGGCTAAGTTCGGATGTAACCGAACATTTTATACTCTCGCAAAGCCAAATTGAAGATTGACTGATATTTTCGGTAGAAGGTCAACTATAGGCACTGGGGTCCACATATTTAGTACTTAGGGGCTTGAACAGTTTTGGTTCGATTTAGACAATTTTTGGTCACAAGGTCACTGTTATACTCTGTAGCAACAGGTTGCGAGAGTATATAAAGTTACCGACTTATTGATCGGCCCTTGTATTCACATTTTATTCAATGGAGAGTTTCAAAGTGCAGTTATAATGAAGCAAACAATAAACTCAATTCGAATTTAATTTAAAGGCAATAGAATAAATGTTTATCGTTTTTATAGCAGCTCATATTTTCTGCAACTGTTAAATTGAACGTTTTGCATTTTTCACAATAAGTGTTGACCTTTTGTTGTAATATCTGCAAAGAAAGTGTGTGCAAAGACTCAGATCTTCAGCAGCTTTACCCCTTCAATCTTGTAAAGTTGTGACATCACTTTTTCGCCGCTGATAATATCAATTTACAACACACAAGTACCTGAGTCTCACAAGATTTGTTGTTGTGTCTTTTACTTTGACTTTGCTGGCTACTTTCGCATTTCACCTACTTAATTTATCCTGAAACCTGCACACCCTTACACAGCTTTCTTTGCATATGCATCATTTCTCTTCATCTCGTCGAGTGTTTGCGATCGTCAACCTACTCAGCATCAGATGCAAGTCGCCAGACCTCAGACTGCGTTGGCAAAACCGCCTCGCTAAAATATATGTTTATGCGATACTTGAAGTTATTTACGTGCATCGAAAGTGGGTTAACGAATATGAATTTGTGGTAGGCTGTAGACGGCAGGCAGGACAAGTGTGTAGAAGGTGGACGTGCAGACGGCCGAAAAAGGGCGCCACGGCAAGGTTGCCATGGTGGTGTTCTTTATTACGGTATTACAGGGACATCTGACGCGTGCATTTTATGACCACTCTTCTGCAGCTGTCGCCAACATGTCCTCATACACACACGCACAAGATGCAGCCTCACTCACTTTTTGCGCCTGCTAAATATAGTATATCAACACCCGAGCGGCGAATCTTCTGCTGGCGACATCTGCTCTTGTCACCCTACAAGTGCAATCTTCACGCGGGTACACAGAGAGGTTGGCAACTGGCAGCGACAGCTGATAAATTTGCTACCTTCTTTCTTTTCGTAATCGTTTTTTTTTCTTGGCGCATATTTTAAAAATGGGTATAAAATTACTGTGGGACACTCAAGGAGCCACACAGTCGATACGCATTTTATGTCAAGTAGAATTCCATACACGTTTTTATAGTTGTTTATCTTTAAACAGCCTGAGTGATATGCAATTTTACGATGATTTGGTTACTCATGCGCATTACTGATGTTCGTTAAAGGTTGTACGCAATGAAAGTTTTACAGCATGCAATACAATGTTGTGTTACTTTTTGCTGTAAAAGCTTGTAATGTTGTATGCCGGTGCAGAATATCCTCGGCAGAAGTCATTGTCAAAGTTGTTAAAGTTTTAAGAACCTATATCTGATATTATCCAACAAATAGCGATCTTCATTTGAAAAGTTTTATGTCGCCACTAAATGGATTATGTCTTTTTCGAAATATTATTGTACTTGCATAGAGCTACCATTATCATTTACATATATTGGTGCTGGTCGAACGGTAATTGGATAAGGCTCCAAAGAGTGTTAATGTACATCCTTAGTCACTACACCATACAAATCAATTCAAACAGTTTTAAAGTAGTTCTCTGTTCATCACTGAAGTGTTCATACAATCACCGACAGCAGCTAAACCTTACAAAGATCGCTAGTAAAGCAGCGTCAAATCAAGACTTATTAGTTAGGTCAGAGATCTTATAAACGAAAGTCCGAATGCTTGTAGGATTAAAGAAAATGCCAAAAGGTGTCTAGTTTTGAGGCAGGGAATGAGCAAGTTGCAGCTGGAGCTATGTACTTCGAAGAAGTTTCTTAATATTTTCAGCTCAACTTTAGTAAGGATAGATAAACCTTACCGAGTATCCTTCAATAAGCTTTTTTGTTTATTTGGGACCTTTAAAGTTTCCATATTTCTTTGTTACATTTTTAGACCTTAAGTACAACGACAGTTTTTCCCATGTAGCTAAAAAAAGTAAATAAGATCTTTTAGTAGCCGTTTCAGATGTATTCAGTCTTAACTGGAACAATCAATGAACTACCTCCAAGCATTACACCAAAAGTCTCTTGCAAATGGTCGCTTTATGTAGTCGCTAATATTTGTTTATGATGTTATTTTTGGTCCCATTTACTGTTCAGAAATTTTTTGAAAAATCCTCTTCAATGTTCCTCAGAAAACTTTACGATTGTACTATTCGATCTAGTAAAAAGAAATCCATTATATATGCATTGAACTGAAAGTTTTTTCAATTATTCGATTTAGATGACATGTGCGAAGTGGTTCGATAACTTGTTCATAGTTCGAAACTAACTTCATAATACTACTCTCATATAATATAATCCCTCGTCCTTATTTGTAGAAAACTGGAACAGTCGATTTTCACAAGCTTCTCTTGAGCCAAATTTTTCAACATCAAAATTATTTGCCGTAGGCAGGAATAAGTAGTAATCATTTGATTTAGGTGATAAGGTGGATGCATAATATTATCCCAACCAAGCTCCTGAAGCTCCTGGTGTTGTCCTGATGGAACCCAATTACTTTCCTATTGACCAAAGCTAGCTCCCCCTGCTCTATTTAGACGGTTCACTGGTTGACAGTCCCTCGCTGACTTGACGGTCGGACTCGAAGACTTCCATTATCCTATTGATACTTTCAATAATTGGTCTTCAAGGATGTTTGACATTAAAATTTTCGGAACGGAATTCACAAAACGAAATTGCAAATGACTAAATCCTACAGTATCAGGATCATATCTATTGGAAACAATGGATTTCTTTTCACTATACCTCTTATTATTTCTTTGAGTGTCAAAAGTGCCGCTCCCAACTACTATAATTTACTCATATATGCCTTTAAAGAAATTTTCTGATTTAGTCGAGTCTCGCAACAATTTGCCGAATATATGACCATTTCTTTGTTAACTGAGTTATAATTGAGACCATTAAACATGTTAGTAACTGATTTCAAATCGGTACGCCAGCTGTATATGGAAATTTTTTTGTCACCTTATGCAACAGTCTAAGTTACACTTTTTTATAAACGATTTCGAAGAAAATTTTATAGTAATATAGTATACGAAATGCTTTAAATATTTTTATTTTTTTCACCTGAAATTTATGTATTTTACCTTTTTTTTAAATTAACAAATGCTTGAACAAATACTGTTTGGAGTTGAGTGCTTAATATGTAAATCTATGCCGAAAAATGTACAAAATATATGAAGATCATTAGTCAGACATGAATAACAATTACAAAATAGTTTTTGATCGCAGTTATGCTCTTGTGTCAGTGTTGGCGCCGTTCGTCACTCCTAGTCACTGCAATTTTGAAGTCTTTTTGTCAAAAATGATCTCACCTTACCAAGGGAAATGCACCACCATTACGTCGCCAGTAATATTGACGTCATCATTAACTATAATGACCGTTAAAATTATGCAGCATCATGTTTGTATTAAACAAAATTAAGTTATGAACAACAGGAAATCATCTATTTTTTGTTGTTTTACTGACGCCTGGATTCTACGAATTGCATTCCAAAAGCTGAAAACAAATGTTATGTGCCAATACCCATCGGTACGAAGTTGTTGGCTGCTGCCTTTTGTCGGTGAATGCATACGAACAGGTTCCATTTTTTAACCCTCGAGTTGTCAGTTTTTTTTTGTTTTTTTGTGTGATAAATGGTATTTTTTCTACGGCTTCAAGAGGATTTTGTTTCTTAATAAATTAATATAGTCTATTAAAACTTTGAGAAATGTATATTATAGATGTACCTAAACATATATTATATTATAAAAAGTTTAAGAATTTCTTGGAAAAGCAACAAAGTTGTCATTGATTTTATATTGCAGGTCACAATCAGATTCAGCATTTTGCGTATATTGTGAAAGCCACAATTTACATCTGAAATCAAGCGAGGTTGGAGTTTACTTTTAATATATGTCTCTCAACTGTTTGAACCTAACTGCTATTAAAAAATAGAAAATTTAATTTTTACAGAGTTCAAAATAAAAAAGCAGGATTTTTGCCCAATTTTTCAACTTTTTTTCCAAGTCTATAATATAATATATTAATGATAATATTTCGATTTTAAATTCATATAAAGCAATTAACTGCCAGTTATCAAACGAGCGTATTCACAAGTTCAAAAAATGTGGTTTAAAGTATCTGTCGCTCGGGACTTGAGGGAGAGCCTACTCACTTTAATGGCTTATACTATATATATATTTAATCTATAATTTTAATCCTTTTTCTTCCCAACTTAAGAAAAAATTAAAAAACGTGCGATGTGGAATTGGTGGGGATTTATTAAAAAATATTAATTTTCATTTTGAAAATTTAAAATTTTCACTTTTTGGAAACACTTTGAACAAATAACGCGATTCCAAGTTTTAAAATCGACTGTAAAACGTTTATAAGGTATATAACTACGTCAGTTTTGCTAGGGACGACTTGAAATTTATACACAACATTTTTGAGATAAAAAATAAAATTAAAAACCCACCTTAACATGTTTTCTGCGCAGTTATTCACCAAACAATTATGGTTGATTGAGAGTTCTCTCCTCGAACTTTTTCTACAAAGTATGTCATTTTTGCAACAAAAATCAACTATTCCAAAACTTTCCAAATCATAAATCTTTTCCAACCTCTCTGTTAGAGGGTTAATAAATATTTTGAAATTCTCGGTAATTCGTAGTTTCTCCGATAGTTGAATATCTGAATCATATTCGAGTTGTTTGATGCTGACGCCACTTGGTTGGTGATTTTTGCTTTCTTGCTTAATTCCTAAACCAACTCTCTGTTGATAGGCTATTTAAGATAAAAGTGAGCCACAGCAGGTATTTAAACACTTTTGTCTGAAATTTTTCGCAGAAGTGTGAATAAATACATTTTAAATAATTCATGGTTATATTTCTGTTATCGAAACTTGCGGTTTTTCCTGCTTAAGCCGAAATTCGCGCAATTTCTGAGATTTTTCGGCTATTGTCATTAAGCTTGGTTCCTTATAATTTTTAAACGCCTTTTCTGCATTTTCTTGTTTTGACTGTTTCACCTGAAATTATATCAATATATCCGTCATAGCAGCTGTTAATTGCTTGTTTAAATAATCAATTAAATATTTTCCCCAATTTTTGATGATATCACAACAGCGATTGTTGACTTTTTCGAACAGCCTTGGTCGTATGTATTTATGAGGAGTTGCTCGCAATTATGTGTATTTGTTTTTGCTGATATCTTATTCCACACTTTCGATTTTCTTGTATTTAAGTATTTAAGTAAATAAATTGTCGATTTCTTTGAATTTTTTTGATAATTTGTGCATTTATGCAATCGTCATTTTGTAGTGGTTGTGTTATTAAATGTAAACGTATTGATTTTCTAGGAATTGGAACTTTAATCACCGTTTTATCTTATAACATCTAGAAAACCCCATAGTTTGTGCTTCATCAACCGATTCTATTTACAGGAAATGCCTTTACTGAACAACAAATATTCAGAACCCATTATATGGCACCACAAGCATGAGATGTGTTTTGGATAAAAGGCATATGACTACAGGTTGGTTGAAAAGCTTCTGCCCTCGATATGAAAAAATACTGTTTTTGGTACAAAATATATTTTTTTATTCAATATAATCTCCCTTAACTTCAATACACCTATTAAATTGCAATAACTTTGTATTTCCCTATAATGACTTTCCGGAAACTCTACAAAATACCCGTCTACGGCTGTAATAGCTTCTTCATTCGACGAAAAACGCTTTTCACGAAGGAATTGTTTCTGGTTTCTGAAGATGTAGCAGTCGCTGGGAGGCATATCTGGTAAGGACGGTGGATGCTCAAGCAATTCGTACTTTAATTCGTTCAATTTTGTCATACCTTTGTGAGCAGCTGCATTGTATTAATGAAAAATGCTGCAATTTAAGCCTAC
Source organism: Bactrocera oleae (assembly GCF_042242935.1). Classification (NCBI taxonomy): domain Eukaryota; kingdom Metazoa; phylum Arthropoda; class Insecta; order Diptera; family Tephritidae; genus Bactrocera; species Bactrocera oleae. The sequence continues at coordinate 44,655,496 of NC_091538.1, read as the reverse complement.
GGATCCAGCTAATCCAAAAGGCTGCAATAATATTCAGAGTTGATTGTTTTACCTTTCTGCATATAATCCATCAACAAAATTCCTATTGTTGATCGTTGTGACTTCACTTGCTTTGGAGCTGAACAACCAGCTTCAGTCCACTGTAAACTTTCTTGTTTCAATTTAGGATCATAGTGGTAGATCAAAGTCTTATCCATAGTTATAAAACGGCGCAAGAAATCGATTTTATTCTAAATAATATATAATATAAAATATGAAGGACTCGTTCGTCTGAGATGCCTGTGGCGTTAGTAATTTCACGCTTAGTCAAACTTGGATCTTCACTAACAATCTTATGAATTTGCTCAATGATTTCTAGGGTGGTTGCGGTTTTTGGTCGTCCTTCGCGTTTTATATTAGCAGCCCAAAACTCGACGGTGCGTTTTAAAGGTGAGGACTCCTTATACACTCGTTAACAGTTTTTCATAAATTTCTTTTGATTTTAAACCTTTAAAAACAAAGAATCTAATCACTGCGCGATGTTCAATTTTTTCCATTTAAAAAAAAATACTTTGACATCAACTTCAAATGGCTTGTAAACAAAAAATTTAATGACAGAATGACTTGCAACTTGCATGTGTTCTCATGACTGATACACCATTTTGATAAAAAAAAAAAGTAGCTAGTAGTGCCATTTTTTGGAAAAAGAGCTGACACTTTCCAACCAACCTGTATTTTGTGAAAAATCTCTGGCCTAAAAATGAAATAACGTTTTTTGAATGAAAATATTGTTATATTCCTTGGCATAATATACATCTAGTTAACTCAGTTTTAGCAACGGTGCCTTTTTTGAAATCTTCGAAAAAGAAAATAGTTATAAGCTAAATCTTATGAATACTGAAAGGAAATAGTTCATTGTGTGATTCCTTTAAGGGGCACACCTAGTAAGTAATTTCGGAAAAATGTTTGTTTTTGCATATTTCGATAGTCTTTACCCTTCAAATGAATATTTCTAATATTTTTAATGTTACAGCCTAAAGTGTGGCCACTCAGTTTTATTAGCTTTTTTTTGTGGGCCAAAAATCATATGTATAATTTTTGAAGAAAATTTGATTTTTCTTTCAAATACAATTTTGTTAAATGTAAAGTTTTTTAACAATCCAAGGTTATACCTTAAAGATTATTGGCTTTTAATTTTTTTTTGTTCAACCACGTGAAGGCCGTAATGACTACGGCAGTGAAGAGGGTATTTTAAGTTTGCCACAAAGTTTGTAATACTCCAAAAGGAACGTCGGAGACACTATAATATATATATATATATAAATGATGAGCTGAGTCGATTTAGCCATGTCCGCTTGACCGTCTGTCTGTCTGTATATATGCGACCTAGTCCCGCAGGTTTTAAGATATCTATCTGAAATTTTGCGCACTTTGCCTTCTCAACAAGCTGCGCTTTGCCATTCAAACTGTACAATCAAATACAAGTTATTGTATGGAAAACTGCTTTATTTGGCGAGATATCTTGTCAAAATTTGGATTTTATTATTGTTCAAGGCAACAATATTCGAAGAAATTGCTGAGATCGGATCACTACAGCTTATAGCTGCCATACAAACTGACCGATCAAAATCAAGCCAAAGATGTTTTATTCTACTTTATTCTACAAAAAATGAAAATATAAAGAGCATTATAGCTTCGGTGGCGCCGGAGTTAACGTTTTCCTTGTTTTTGGTTATTTAGAAAAGAATAAATCGCCAAAAAATATTTTTTTTGAATTTTTTTGTAATATACATATGTTTATATATACATGTATTCGAAAAATTAAAAACACATCACATGAAATCATGAATATACTGAAGCTTTGTCTTGGTGAAAGAGCAACCATCGTGGCATCGCCCTCGAAATTTTTCGGTTTGAAAAATTTCGTCATTGCTATGATCTACGAACCCCTTTTATACACCAATGTTTTTAACTAACTCCCTCAATTTCCATCAGTTCTTAGCCGTTGAATATTCGGTGACAGATTTACAGATTTTTCAATGGTGTTTTCTCCCATGAGGAAACAATATTTTATCAAACTTGAAATTCACAGGAAATGATGAAGTTTTTTTTGTTGGGAGAGCTGAAGTATATAAAATGTACCGTATTAGATGGATTTTATGAATATTTCCAAAGATTTATGCCTTATATAACAAATGCTTTTTCCTTAATTTTATAATTTTCCCCTAATTTCCTTATCGAACCTCTCAACAAGCATTCGACTTAGTTATTTAGGACTCTGTGCTCTCTCGTATTACTACTAAAAATTCGGCCCAAACGCCTAAAATCGTTAGAGTAAACCGGTAAACTGCAAATTGACATTGTCAGGACGATCGGTAACACATTTACCAAACTTTGTGCGCAAAAAGATCGATTTTGACTTAAATGTTTATGGTGATATTTCGTGCTATCGATATGAAATTAAAGTAGCACGACTTGCAGCCACATGAGATTACAATTGGTTTGAACACCAAACTATCACTGTCTGAGAGTGCATTGGCTTCTCTCTCACGTTACACTCAATATTCACTTTGAAAATGAGTTTGAAGTACAGTAAGCCACAAAAGTGTTCATTAAAAGTAATATTTTTATATTTTATTATTTTAATGAGAAAGTTGCGATATTGTTAAAAAAAATGTATAGCAGGTACGCTTGCTCGTTTCAAACTGTACTTATGTTGGCCGTTATTTCAATGATAGCTGTCTCGTAGGAGTCTCACAAATTAACGGTACTTGAAAGTCTTTGGGAATACTGTTGTGGCTTGTGTGCTCAGATCACATTTTTGTTTGATATGAGCAGTTCAAGTTCTAGTTTCTTGAACACTTTTATTGCTGATTCAGATTAAGTAATTTATAACACACATATTCCCTTTTAAATTCAATTTTTGATAGGATAAAATGCCGAAATTTGTTTTGCACCGAAATTATAGCTTAGGTAAGACAAGGCATATTAGAAAGAAATGGTGTGCGCGATAATTCAAAAAATACAGAGATTCAAAAATTCGCAATTTCCGAAAAATAGCGCTAAAAATGAGAGACCACAGAAGCCATCTCGATTCGCGCAAAGATTCTTGAAACGATTATTGTTGTCGGGAGCCGTAGATAATTCGGTAGACCCCAATAAAGTTAGATTAGAGAGACTAAATATTAATTTCTGCAATGAAACTGTTCGAAGAAACCTCAAAGAAATCGGAATGAAAGCGAAAACTAAAGTAAAGTAACTATTGCTTACAGCTGAACATAGAGCTGCACCATTAAGCAGTATACAAATTGGGATGTTGAACAATGGAAGCTGGTTACCTGGCCAACATAAATGGTTTCATGATCTAATGGGAACGTATGGTCTTGGTACTACAAAAATGTTCCTTTGTATAACTTCTCGCAACATTCAACAAACGTTAAAATATAGTGGTGGATCTCTTGAACCTGATATGGGGTTGTTTTTAGGGCAATAAACTAGGAATTTTTAATATAAAATGAAACTAATGAAATTATGAAAGTCCAGGTTTACATTAATATTCTAACTAACTATATTATTTTTTTATAGCTTTTTTAGCTTAAATATAGTTGTTTTAAGCTTCGATCTTAATTTCATATTACAAATAAAATAAATATACCAAGAAAAGTAAAATCCACGTTTTTATGAACACGTTTGTGGTTCACTGTATTCTAAAGTATCGCTTAAAGTGATTCATATAGCTCCACGAAATAGTGGTTTTAATTTCTTTGTCCAAATTCCATTGAGAAAGAGCTGTCACTGTCAGAATAACATATGGTTCAAAGACAACATTCTTTTTATATACCTGTACTCTTATTGTGGTTCGTTAGATGAATTTGTAGAGATAACAATAATTTTCCATTGAAGAAACTGCGAATTTTTTGCGCAATATTCAGAACGAAATGCCAAAAGTGCGTTTGAGAATTCACATTAAAAAATTATTATGCAAAAGGTGATCTCGTTTATTTGACATTGAATTTCGCAAACGACAACAATAACAATATGAAAGAAAAACAACGCAATAAGAATGAAAAACTCTATAAATAAAATTTAATTGACAATTGACAGTACGCGGAATATTATGCTATAGCTACCGTTGTAGTTGTGCGGGTGATAAAAAAATATTCGTGAAAATTATAATTCTCCTACCAGCGTCTAATGATATTCCTTCCGCACCGGAAGATAGCCCGCAAAACAACGCGCGGGCCAACAGGTAAACAAACGAGCGAATTTGTATGTGAGTATTATCGCGGCAGAGCGTGCGAATAAATCGCTTGCATGCGGCAATACGCAAATTATTTTCGAAATCATGCAATAAAGTAATATAAACAATTTATAGTAACACATATGCACCGTAGTACATATTAGTATATGTATGTGTACAGGTAAGCACGTTAGTTTTCTAGGCATAACTGAAAAGTATTAAGTATTCGCCCAATGGCGTTCAGAAAAAACACGAAATTAATTCGCGAATTTTCAATACCCGCTGCGACATATTAGGAGTATTACTGCCTCTCTTGACAATGAAAGCGGTGAATCACCTACGTAAACAAGTAAACATAGGTATACATACAGGTGCATATGGGGTATATATAGTATATATTTTTAAATCTATGTGCAATTAACACGTTCACAAGTCGGCATTTGTATTATACAAGGGCGGTCCGAGAAAAACTTAGCGTACAAGTTTTAAACATTTAGCTCGATATATTTGACTCAGCAAAGCTAGAACCTACTTTTGCTGGGAGTCTGCAAAATAGGCCGTCACGCTCCAGCGACAACTTCTTATTTCCACTCGAATTTTTGTAGGCAGGTGACTTTTAAGTTTGAGAACAGAGAAAAGGTACAGTTTGCAAATTAATTCGATCAATTTGGTAGTGGTGAGTCGTCGTGTTGGCTTGGTAGAAGATCACTTTTTTCTTCGCCAACTGGGCCCGTTTTTTCTGCAATTCGGAGCCGAATCGTAGAAAAGCGAATAGTAGAACCTTGTGACCGGTTTGCTATGATCTAAGTAGTCTATGTAGATCACTACGTGTGAATAGCAAAAAACGGTGGCTATTACCTTTTTAACCGATAGGACAATATTCATCTTCTTCGGAGCAGGTTCACTTAGTGAAGTTAATTGCTTCGACTGTTCTTTGTTCTTTTTGTACCATTGGATTAAAGTTTCATCGACGGTCACGAAACGACATAGAGAGTTCTTCGGCTTGAGCTTAACACTGCTCCAAAGTATCATGGTTCCGTTTTTGGTTCGGAGTGACACGCAAACTCTGCACCCCCCGCGTCGACAGCTTTCTCGTGGTCAAAACGGCGTTTTTAGATGCTGATTTCTTGCCACATAGGCGTGGCTCATCGAAACCCGACGTGCTTCCACAAATCAAACTAAAACAACGATTGCAATCTTGAGAATGGCCGTCTACGAGAATGATAGTACATATTTCTTACGACAGTAGTGCTATCAACGCCAGGTTAAATACTTATTGGACTACCCTTGTATTTGCCAAATTGTTTTAGGTAACATTGTAATATAACAATGCGACTCTTAGCTCGATCTGATGTTACAGTTTATTTAAATACTCCATCGCTCCCATTTGCATTATAAATAATTGCGTAATCCAAGAATTAAGTAATCGTCAACCCAGTATTCGTATTCTATCGCTAAGGTCGTTCGGGTTCATTGTTTGGCAAAATTTTCCACTTTCATGATCGTCGTTCGTCGCTAACTTGTTTGCATATCAATTGCTCTCGTGTGCTGCTGCCACGCATGCCACGGTTTTCCGTTTTCGTAATTGATAGTCATTGGTTCGGGTGTGCCATAAAAAATGTATTAGATTTTTATGATGACATATGACAACTTCATGTGATTTATAGCGAGTTGCAAACCGCATTGCTATTTTTTTTTGGCATAATATTTTTATGGTTTCAGTTGCAGTGTTGTGATATGCATGTTTGCAGCTCTAACAAATTGTGAAAATTATTTCAATTTATTCTAATAAATTGTTTTGATTTTTTTTGATTTTTTTTGATTTTTTTTGTTGGTAGTGAACTTTTTTTACTTTGTTTTTACGTTAGTGGAAGTTAAAGTAGTTCTTAATTTTTTTAAGTCCGTAACAACTTAATTTTTTTATGCCTCAGAAATACACCCAAGATCAAATTTAACCCGGACTAGTCCATAGTAACTGCGCGGGGAAACCGATTCGATAAATATTTTTTCCAAGATTGGTAAACCCTTTTCTACTCGTATGTTAGTGTGAAGTTTGATCTCCATATGTGAATTGGTGTTAGACAGTTGTTTGTTTACGACGTAAAAAGTTTGTTTGGCAAGTTTTATATAATGGGTCCACGGACTCATATATGTTCTCCGGTGCAAAAAAACAATTGTGGCAAATACCGTGACTGAGCGTTGACTTCGTTTAGTGTTTGGACAAAAAGTCAGTCACAATCATGCTAAAATGTGACGGCCCATTCATGTTTTTTTGTACGAGTCTAGCATTGACACGTTTCATACCCAAAAAAAATAATTAAAAGTCGATTTATAAGGTATGTTGAGGTTCTCTACTAATTCTCCTTTCCTTCACTTCTTCGATGTTATCGTCACTACTTTTGTCCTAGCAAACACATATAATTAGGGACATCAATCGTTGCACGAACATGAAAATGGCTGTTCCAATGTAACCAAAATTTTTTTTATCGCTTCGATTTGTTTATGACCAATCTGTGTCGAATTTGATCTTGAGTATATAATCTGAATTAATATAGTCTTGTTGAATCTTAAATACTCATTATCGCGAGAAATGGCCGACAGCTCGGACATATCTGTGACTTCGCACGATGCCAATTCACTAAACATACTTATTCATAAAATTTTCAATAGTATAAAACACAAAACCAAATATGGCAGCAGGCGTTTCAAAAATTTTGTAATCTTTATTAGCTCAATTTATTTACACTAGTATCTGCCAAAAAATTGTCGAAAAAGCTTGAATTATTTTTAACGTGATACAAATTAAAAACAAATTACATATATATTTGCTTGTACACATTTTCCCCCACCCTGTTACTTCCTTTTGAACTTTTCGCAAAATTTAAGCACACGTTCGAGTTTTGTATCTTATTTGTGTTGTTTTTATCTGTTGGGTGGCTCAAACGTAGCTGACTAGAAATGTCAACTAAACTTGTTATTGAAGTCTAGCGAAAAGTCACTGACCCGCCTAAACAAATTCTCGAATATTTTGTTTAATATCGACAACCGAATATAAGTTTTTTGTTTTTTTTTTGACACCAGTTGTAGTGATGAAATATTGTCAACAAATTAAATAAGAAACAAAAACAATGGTTATTATATGCTAAAGTTTTAGGTAATCATAAAAAGTTATTGTTAAAGGAAATGTTTTTGCGCAAATTTTCCTTTCAATCACCCTATAGCATATTATTTCATATATTTTAACCCCTTACTTTCCTCCGCTTTATTCCGGGAAATTGCTTTGTTGCTGTAAATTAAACTGCTAATTTATTAATGCACAATCGGGTACGCATTTTTCCAAAATTATTTCTGATATAAATAGACTAATTTATATGTTTGTTGTGTTGTTGTTATTGTGGAAGTCAGGAAGCACTTTCGAAAATTTTTTCTCCACTCGTAAAAAGTAAAAATAGAGCATTTCAATTATGGGCACACTGCCATAAATTAATGCTAATCAGAAATCGGCTGTCAACAGGTGACAACCGAATAATCAATTACGAGTGCGCGCTTGTGCCCATACAGTGTGTTTGAAAACGAAGCGGACTCATTTATTAGCGTTTAAATGAAAAGTATATATTATTTATTTACATAATTTTTTAAGCAAATAAATGGACTTTTAGCTCTAAAGTGGATTTAGTAAAAATTAAAGTAAATTTTAGTAATCAGTAATGGTTTTGGTAGTCCTTAGAGAGATAGCATCTCTTATGGATCGGTTCAGCACAGTTTTGGTAATGTTTTAGGTATGAAGCTTGTCTATGCTGGACTTATACCAAAAGACCTGAATCTTTTGCTAAAACGACATTGAATAGGGGTCACAAAAGAGATGCTTAACTAGCTGAGGGCTCTATATTCATCAAACCCATTATTACTGCTGACGAGACGTGAGTTTATGAATATGACGGAGAAACTGTCCAAAAATCTAGCGACTACAAAATTGGTCCAATTCGGTCTAAAATCAAGATGATGATCGCTTTCTTTGATTACTATTGTGGTCAAACGGACGTCAACGTGAAGAAATTCATCGTAAAATACCGGATTTGTGGGCAAACGAGAGTCATCGCTCAGCCAGCGTATTTTCCATATTTGGCCCCTTGTGACTTCTCTGTTATTCGTTTCGGTAAGCGCCCTACGAGCCCATTGAAGTCTTGGCAAATAATTGATGGAAAATTTCATGAAGATATTTTGTCTCAGTGGCGGCGATTAACCCTAAGACCTGACCAAACCCAACATTGTTTCTAGTCATACAATTTAGAGATGTTTTTAGGAATCATTTGAAGCTGCTAGTGCCTTGATAGGCGCCGTTCGTTTCGTCTTATGAGACTAAAAATAGATAAATATATCATTTATTGCCGCTTAAATAACAAATATGAAAGCGGACGACAGCTCTAATTAAAATATTGTGATCCCTGCCAGCGAATGGATAACTGAATTCACTTATTTACCTTACGCCCTCTAAGTTTTCCATAACTTAAGCGTGTGCAAAGTAAATATATGTATAGCATAGTATTGTTATGAAAGTTGTTATCATATTTTGTTCTGCTTTTTTTACCTATTTTTTTTTTACCTATTATCATTATTCGGATCCAAATAACTCTCAACTTAGCCTCCTCTCCGTGAAGACCTCAACCTCACTAGTAATATTATTACAAATTTACATGTCCAACGCAACTTATTGGTTTCTTTTTGGTGGAGCAACTTTGAAACGATATAACGTCAGAATTTCTTTTCTGATCAGAAGAGTTCTGAACTCTTCTGTTCAAAAGCTAGTTCAATTTTTCAAAATGGCCTTATGGGCGCAGAATATGTGTAGGTGAAATTAAAGCAATTCCTACCAAATGTGAATTCAATATACTGTGCAAGTAGAGGTAAGAGGCCCAAGAAGAAAAATTTGTTTTTGAAAATTTTACTAAAATCTACACTATTTACCAGATGAAAAGTCTAGGTTCACTCATATTTCTTAAACAACAACAGCTGTTTGAAACAAAAAAAAATCAACCAAAAGTCTTAATTGTCCGAGCGGTTAATTAAAAATGTGAATAGAGTCCCAAGTAATTATCATTTAAATAATAATTTGAAGCGAAAACGTGACAATAAATAAACAGCGAGATGAAAAGTGAAATAAAATATAACGCAAATGGGTCACGTGTGTATTTGTACTATAAAATATAAGCTATATAATACTAGCTTTTGTTAGTAAAATTTCTGACAACTTTTTATATCATCAAGAGTAGAAGGTCAGTTAACCAATTGAGAGAAAAGTTCTCTTTTTTGTGGAACCTTATATATGTGTGAATTGATGAGTGGTAACCATGGAACGTAATAAACCTGAAATATGGAATGACTCTTCATATATACTAAATTGATTCTCCACCAGACGAGGCTGTGGCCAATATATTTTAAAAACAGTATTTATGGTCAGTTTTGTTTCATATTCGTAATTTCCTCGATAGATACATTCCGGAATTTGAGAACAGGTACAACAGGAAGTGAAATATTTTTACTCATAATACTTATATATCTTTTCACATGATTTCATATAGTCCTGAGTCTTAAGGGGTTAGGTGAAATCAGAGACATGAAACAATTTTAAATAATTCTTGTTTGCCAGTAAATTATTTTATTTTCTGATGCAAAAACAAAGCATCTTTAAATAAGGTTTAGTTTTGACTTGACAAAAATTAAAAAAAAAAAGTTATAATATTAAAAGTAATGGCTTTTTTTCATCCAGTTTCAACCGATGCTAGGTGCCATCCCTAACCCTTGGAAATTCATCTAAAACCAATCGGACAAAAACAATTCATTTCATTAATAGATAATCTAGTGCCTGTTTGAAGCTATATTTTCAATTAATAAAATGGCGGTCTCAGAAATTTTTTGCCAAAATTTTGAAAGTTGAAAAAACAGTTAATTGTTTATAAAAAATTGAAGTTAACAGAAATAAAATTTTTCGATCAGGCACTAATTTGTCATGTTTCTTAAAAACTGTTCATTGATGTTCATGAGATACAGTGGTCATCAGTTCAAAAAATATAGTTTTGAGAAAAACAAAGTTTGAAGTTTTATACGAACTTTGCAGATTGCCGATTGCTAATTACTGAAAAGTTTTTATTGGATCTACTTCAAAATTTCAGAGAATATTTGTAAGATATTATACTTTTAGAAAATGCATAAAAATCGGTTTTTTTAAAATTCTGACTGATCCTATGTGGCTAGCAACGTGCAAGACTCAATATAAGCTATGCCTTCGGTTAATTCCTCTATACACAAACTTCTGTGCGTCACTGTTAGCCGAGCAAAATCCGAGTGGTTATCGTTATGTTTTATATTCTGACACTGACGAATAGGCATGCACCACGGATCATTAGTTAATGCATACGCGCGAATTATATAGAAATTTGTAAGCGCAAAATAGCAAATTGTTTAATCTATTTTAGTTTGCTTGAATGTAGTAACGTAAAAAATTTCCATTTTAGTGTTTTAACTGCTGTTAGTTTAATTGCTATCGCATATTTCCGCCAATGCACCACGCCCTATCGTCTACTCGTCGTCGTGATGCTTCTTTGTTACACACATGTTCGATAAATTATTGACACACAATTAATTGTGCTGTCCAAAATTTGTGGATTGTTATACGTGTTCCATAAATTCGTTGCCCCTTTCTCTTACTTTGACCCTCCAAGCATCTGCTCGACTTATGTATGTATGTATGCGGATGCGCCATTCACTGACCCAGACCGTCGCGGTTTGGCCCTTATCATCAGCTCGTATGTTTGTATGTAATAGTTACCAAAAAATTTCCTCTGTTGGTTGGGCTTTAAGCTCGAATGCATGCACATTTAGCATCCAGACTTAAGTCAGTCACTTCTTACCTCGACTACATACATACATATGTCTATCTTTATTTCTTCTGCTGACTTCTTCATCTTCATAATTCGTTTGTTTTTGGAGTTTGACTGTTACTTGCTGTCGAAAATGAGCAGATAAATAAATTCCGAAAATTTTTGTGTAGGTCGCCATATTAATTTGAATTTCGGCTTCGATTTTTTTCAACGCTGTGCGCTGACTTTGTGGTCAGTTTGGCTTCTCATGTCTCGACACAATTAATCGTTGTTTGATCCATTGTTCGGATGCTTGTTTCACGTGTACGTCGCATGATTTCAGCAATCAGCTTTTCGAAGAATTCCAAATATGTATTGCGGTGCTTGTATGTTTGTTTGAATTTGAATATTTGTAAAAAACAAAACTCACTAACATTTTATTTCTTTTTACGTTCTCTTTTAGGTAAGTATTCACTATGCATTGACCTTTCGAAAAGCTGCAACGTCACGTGATATGCATATATGCTATTTGCATGGCAGCAATCTGCGCTTTAGAATTATTTTTAGATCGAAATTTTCTTAGCACTCACCACCAACAGGTAAGTACTTATGTATGTATGTGCAAACGAAATGCGGGATAGCCTAAATTAGGTCAGCCCAATGCAGCTGCCTGGCTTCGTTTGATGATGTACAACTTATGCCCAAGTTGAGGGGTAATGCGTTGTGAATGCTTCATCCAAAACGCGCCATAATTAGGTTTGGTAAAGTAAAATTCGTTTAAATCTTGATTGAACTGTAAACACCATTGTAATTTAACGGGCTCATTAAAAGCCGAATTCTGACCCAATTCGACTTAAAAAATCGGTTAATTAAACAATTAAACGGCGATGAAAGTATCCCAATTAGTTTATTGACTTTGTTTTTGTTTATTTTGTTTTGGAGTATTTATGGTTCCAACATTCACGAGTTATACGTTTTTTTGACCAACTACTTTTACCATATAGTGTATATTGATATAGTATTTGAAATCATACCAAATATAGGACAGTTTTCTTCGAGATATTTTAATGAAATAGCTTAGGCACAATATACTTAAGTTCCGAAAAATTTTAGTCATTCCTCTGGCCCCTTTATATCCAATATATACTTATGAACAAAATAATAGGTGTGCGTTTAGCTAGTACTGTTTTTTTTAGCCAAATGGTGTTGTAACTGTTAATTTTTTTTTTTGATACCGTTACATTTTTACGATGAAGTCGAAAGAGTAGCGCATAAGTATCGTATCAACAAATTGAATTACTATGTTGTTAATTTTGCTTTTGAGTGACTAGTTATCATTGCTTCATTAAATTTGGTTGGCCAATAAAATAGGTGTACGCAATATGTTTTATAAAACATGTGTTATTTCGAAGTATTTTTATAATCTCGCAACCTGTTGCTACAGAACATAATAGTTTTGTTCACCTAACGGTTGTTTGTATCACCTAAAACTAATCGAGTTAGATATAGGGTTATATATATATAAATGATCAGGATGAAGAGACGAGCTGAAATCCGGGTGACTGTCTGTCCGTCCGCCCGTCTGTCCGTCCGTGCAAGCTCTAACTTGAGTAAAAATTGAGATATCTTTATGAAACTTGGTAGACATGTTTCTTGGTACCGTGAGACGGTTGGTATTGCAGATGGGCGTAATCGGACCACTGCCACGCCCACAAAACGCCATTAATCAAAAACAAATAAATCGCCATAACTAAGCTCCGCAATAAGATACAAGACTGTTATTTGGTACACAGGATCACATTAGGGAGGGGCATCTGCAGTTAAAATTTTGTTTAAAGTGGGCGTGGTCCCGCTTCTAATAGGTTTAATGTGCCGCTTTGCTATAATAATAAAATTCACTGGAAGCAAATGTTTTTAGCA